>NC_089035.1:7835000-8435000 GCF_034140825.1 Oryza sativa Japonica Group | reverse complement strand
CTCAAGACAATAATATCATAGCAATTGGAATGGAAGATTCAACCATCCATATATACAATGTCAGGGTAGATGAGGTACTGCATACATAAAATTTGCACATACTGTAATTTATTGAGCCATTGCTATTCATTTATATTGAGCTTTATTTTCTTTCCAGGTCAAAACTAGATTGAAAGGGCATCAAAGGAGGATAACTGGTTTGGCCTTCTCAAACAACCTACAAATACTTGTGTCTTCAGGGGCTGATGCACAGGTTACTATAGCCAAAACACTTTATTTTACACTTTACATTCATTGATTCTGTTGATGGATCAGTATGGCTGCTAGTTTATTTATCTTTCTCAAAAGAACCACTCAACCCTTGGATAATAATAATGTCACTCTGTTTCCACTTTGCAGCTTTGTGTGTGGGCCACCGATACTTGGGAAAAGAAAAAATCTGTTGCTATTCAAATGCCAGCTGGGAAAACTCCATCAGGGGATACTTGGGTCCAGTTTAACTCTGACTGGAGTCGTTTGTTAGTAGTACATGAGACTCAGCTAGCTATATATGATGCATCAAAAATGGAAAGAATCTACCAGGTAGCTATATATGCTGTATCAAAAATGGATAGAATTCCTATGTTCATAATTGATCAAATAATTTTGTTCTGGTTTGCTAAAATCTCTTTTTTATCTCTCTTGTTTCAGTGGATACCTCAGGACGCTTTGTCAGCTCCCATTTCACATGCATCATACTCACGCAACAGCCAGTTGGTTTTTGCTGCCTTTACCGATGGTAACATAGGAATTTTTGATGTGGAGAACTTGAGATTAAGATGCCGAATTGCACCTCCAGCATACTTATCTTCTGCAGCCATAAACAGGTACTCACTACTTTACGTATGATATACGCACGAAATTTACCTAAGGCCATATGAGAACTAGATGTGCTGATACAGTTTTAAATTTCAGTATCTGATTGTCCATGTATATTGCTACAATATATAATGTAGTACGAGTGTCCTAGCACTTTGACCTGTAATCATCGTGCATTCGTGCTCAACATGTCCCACCCCTCCTCTGCCATGCCTTGAGCCATGACTCCTTTCTGTTAGGAACAGTGCGATATCCTAATAGCTAATGCCATATAAGTCTACTAATCGAAGTTTGAGATATGAGGATTATGATTTTACATGATCCTGTTAGTCAATTTAAGAAGGATTAACTGGCATTTTTGTTCTACCAAGTTTTATGGCAATCTTAGTTGCCCTGAAATACTCTGAATTGGTAGTCTTATCTAGAGTAGCTAGATATAATATGATCAAAAACACCTAATTTCAAGTGGGAAATACATAAACATTATATGCCAAACTTTTGTTGACAAGTTTTGACATTTGAAACCCCGCTCATTAGAAGGTTGCGTATTATTGCTATTTATTCCTCCATCGAGCTTCATCTAAAAACATATATGTTTCCCTGCACCAGCAATCCATCGGTCTACCCTCTTGTCGTCGCTGCACATCCACAGGAGTCGAATCAATTTGCGGTTGGGCTTTCAGATGGATCTGTTAAAGTGATTGAACCCTTGGAGTCCGAAGGGAAGTGGGGAACGACGCCTCCCACGGAAAACGGGGTGCCCAATGGCAGGACGTCAACATCATCAGCAACTAGCAACCCAGCTGCAGACCAAATCCAAAGATAGACGTGCATGCCGGTTGGATCTTCACTGTAAAGCTTTTCTAATCTTTTACATTGACTTGTTTGTATGTTGATGTGACTAGGCTATTGTTGCATTTGTTGGAAAAGCAAACAGAAAAAAAATGGAATCGTAAGATCAGGTGTGCTTGTAACTTGTCGGATGTTTGCCCTAGTTATGAAAAGGTTATCTTGTAATAGGGATAGTCCATAAAATTAGGTTTTCTCAGTATAACTGGGACGTCGGATGCTGTAGTTATCTTTGCTTAGATGCTTTTCAAGCTATACATAGTTTTTCCTTCCTTCATGTTCATTTTTTTTCCCCAACTGTTGTGGTGGTTCGGACATGAAAAGGAAGACGGTGATTGACGGATGCCTTGAATGCCGTCGGATTTTTGGTAGAAAGAGATACTAGCATCTACCTAATTGTTGCATAAGTTCGTTGAAAGAAAATAAGTTTGTGTGCTAACAACGGGAATTTTATGATTTATGCTATTGAATTGCCTATATGGGCACAATGAGATGTCATTAATGTACCATCTGAAGTCGTTGTCAGCTAAAAAACCATATTTGCTTGTAGATTTTGACGGCCAGAGTCACCTAACGAGGAACTTTCTTGTGCTCATTTTAAAGAGTAAATTGAGTCGACGTTACATGAGGAACTTTCTTGTGCTCATTTTAAAGAGTTACATGAACTGAACTTGTAAGAGGTGTACTATCTTAATACACAATTGGGATACACAAATGCATGCATGCTCAGCATGACTCTTGCTGATGTCCACATACTATTACTCCTTTCGTTACAATGTTAGTAAATAATAGAACAACTTATGGATGTGACATATCTTATTTCTTTCTATAATATAATAACTTATGATTGGATATGTCACATCATAGTGTTACGAATCTAAACAAGATATATCATATTCAATATTAGGTTATTATATTATACTAGCAAGGAAGAGTACTACCGTAAACTTCTCATTCTCATGAGTGGTCCTATGTATATCGGCTGTGTTCGGAGCAGTAGTCAGTTTTTCAGTTGCACATTTAGTAGGGTATTAATTAATCAAATACTCCCTCTGTTTTATATTATAAGACATTTTGACTTTGGTCAAAGTCAAACTACTCTAAGTTTGACTAATTTTTTAGAAAAAAATAGTAAATTTTTAACCGAAGACAAATATATTATGAAAAATTATTCAATTATAGATTTAATAAAACTATGCTGGTGTTGTAAATATTACTATTTTTTTTCTACAGAGTTAGTCAATTTTAGAGTAGTTTGACTTTGGTCGAAGTTAAAACGTCTTGTAACCTGGAACAGAAATGGAGGGAGTATTAACTATCACAAACTATAAAAAAAGTATTTGTTTTCAAAGAAATTTCTCTATAGAAAGTTGACTTTTATAAAATATATATATTTAACAATCTAGGAAGCATGCTTACTAAATCAAAACTTGAAAATCTAGAGTTGCAATGTTTAGTTTATTTAGCCAAAACTAAACCGAATAAAACGACTATACTCTCGATCTAAAATAAACCAACTTTTAGAGTTTGAATTTTATTCCAAAATAAACTAACTTCTATCTTCTTACCTACCATCAACACATATCAAGAAGATAAAAGAAGAGAGAAGAGTAACGGGCTATAGATTTGTAGCCAGCTGCAGCACAGACTCCAAGTCACAATGTATGTATGACTTATGTGACTATGTATTAATAGTGTATTATATGTTTATAGGTAACTATTGTATGAATTGATTATTAAGTTGACTATAATTGATTTGGATAGTTGGCTATAATAAACCTGCTCTTAGAGCCGGTGCAACAGTAGATATAAACCAGCTATAAACATATTTAAAGGAGATAAAACAAGATAGAAAAGAGAAGCGAGTTACAGATTTGTAGTCAGCTATAGCACGGACTCTAAAATGCATATGTGTATGACAGGTGTGACCATATATTAATTATGTAATACTCCCTCCATATTTTAATGTATGACACCGTTGACTTTTTAACCAACGTTTGACCATTCGTCTTATTCAAATTTTTTATGCAAATACAAAAATACTTATATCATGCTTAAAGAACATTTGATGATAAATCAAGTCACAATAAAAATAAATGATAATTACATAAAATTTTTTTTAATAAAACGAAAGGTCAAACGTTTATTAAAAAGTCAACTGCGTTATACATTAAAATACGAAGGAAGTATATGTTTGTAGGTAACTATTATATGAATTGAACTATTAAGTTGACTGTAAATAATTTGGAGCCAGCAGTTTGTCCTATTAAACTTGCTCTTAACGAGTAGTGCCCTGTGCACGCGTACGGCTGCCTAATGCAGAGCCTGACGTGGCGAGCTGCCGCCCCGGAAGCCCATAGAACCAACTCCACCATAGATTAGTAGTACTAGTACTAGTATTAGTATTAGTGTTAAAGCGATGCAAGCAAAGAGGCTGTTCTAGAAGCAAGCAGACGCCACGCCACGGAAGAATCTAGAACCCCACCCCCATCCCCCAGCCCAACCCCCACACGAAGCGAAACGCAATTTCTCTCCAAACCAAAACACCCGAGGCGGAGAGGCCGAGGCGGCGAGGCGGCGGCGGCGACCGATCTGTGCGGGGAGGGGGATCGCCGGAGATGTTCCTGGTTGACTGGTTCTACGGGGTGCTGGCCTCGCTGGGGCTGTGGCAGAAGGAGGCCAAGATCCTCTTCCTCGGCCTCGACAACGCCGGCAAGACCACCCTCCTCCACATGCTCAAGGACGAGGTAGGTCGCCCGGATCGATCGATCGATCGAGATTTGTACTGATTTGGTTGGTTCTGATTTGTGTTGGGATTTGGGTGCAGCGGCTCGTGCAGCACCAGCCGACGCAGTACCCGACGTCGGAGGAGCTGAGCATCGGCAAGATCAAGTTCAAGGCCTTCGACCTCGGCGGCCACCAGATCGCCCGCCGCGTCTGGAAGGACTACTACGCCAAGGTTTACCTTCAGTTCTAATTCTACTGCTCCTATATCTTTGTTACTTGCTGTTAGATTTGTTCCTTGTGCGATGGATGGGAAGCAGCGCTTGTTTGATTGGAACGAACTAGGGTTTTAGGCATGAGGGTATCGGGGATTAGACATGATGCATATGAGTAGATGAAGAATCGGTCGTCTTGCTCACTTCATGGGCAGGGATTTGGTGGTTTAATTCAGTACCGATTGCTCTTTTTGGATCTTGCAGAGGAAAAAAAATCCCCTGATTGAGCAATTGGATGTGTTGCTGGTGCTTGTACTCAATTTAGCCATGAGCTCCAGCATTCAGATTAGTTATAATAAGGAAAAATTGGTTCTATGCCATCGAAAGTTTTCAATGGGTTGTCTTGTGAACATACAAGCTGGACAAAAGGTTGCACATAGTACTTTTTTCGGTAAACTTGGCCTGTTTGTTTCAGCTTAGTCTTATTACCTTCTGCGTATAAGCTGGCCTTTTGATTTTTGCAGTTTATGAAGACCTGCAAATTTGAGGGTAGTGTAATAACTCTAGTCCATAAAAACCAAAATGATGCTAAAAAAATCTAGCTTTTTGCTTATTAGTGCTTGTGTTATGACTTAAAAAAAGGATGATGAACTGTTCGTTTGCTACACAAAATATGTATTAGCATCAGTTTTTTTTTTAATTATTGTTCTCTTGTTCTTTTTCAAAACAAAAAAGGCATGTTCACTATAAAAAAAAAGTGAATTGCTCATGTTCCGCTGTGTTTGGAGAGCTTTTCCAAATGTATGATTGATGCTTCCTAGTTGACCAACATACCACCAAAGACTATGAAGCCTGGTTACCACTGCTAATAACGCTGGTACACAGGCTGAACTGCAGTTTTCGGTGGTATGTTGGCAATGTAGGAAGTCTGAGTGATATATCTGCAAGGTTGTCCAGACATACTGGTCGATAGTCAATTTCCACTAAAAAAGTCAGAGCCTTGCCAAACAAAGCATATAAGGGTTTAACAAACAGAACAAATTTACACCGACTATGGGTTGTTTATTATCCAATTTTAATTGTTCTTGTGTTCTTCTTTTCCCGAAGAAAGCACTGACAACAAAAGTTTGAAATTGTCCATGTACCACTATATTTAGAGAACTTTCCAAATGTATGCCTCATACTTCCTCATTGACCAATATACCACAAAACACTACAATGTTGGCCTCTTTACCACTATCAAGACACTTCTCCCAGTCCATTTTGTCTGTTGAGCATCAGGACATTAATAAGTGTGGAGTGCCTTGCTCTACATCATCCTCTGTAAACAGTCTGGGGTTGCAGTTTTATGTGGTATGTTGGCAATGTAGGAAGTCTGAATCGTATATTTGCAAGGTTGTCCAAACATACTTGTCTGTAGGCAATTTCTCAGCTAAAAAAATTGAAGTCTTGAAATTATCTATAATTTTGTCCTCTATATGTGCTTAAAACTTGCTGAGTTCACATGCCAGTTTTTTATGAAAGCTCCCTCGTGCCAACAACAAGGCAAATGAATTAGTTTGCGTATATTGCTGCGATCAAGGGTACTGTACATTATGTTGACCTTTACTTAATCTGCACAAATTGTCATATTTTGTTTCCTTTCTGGGAGTATTTCATGGCTTAGCTACTATTATAGATGGTAAGTATGTTTAACCAATTTTGACCAACCATATCTGTCATATCAATCTTGAACTTTAGTGCTTGAATAGTTTGGAGCATGATTTCCATCTTCCTCTAAGAGTCCTCTTTGAAAAGATAATGCGTCACTTTCTCAGGTTTCAAACTTCTTCCTCTCTAGTCCACAAAATGCCTTTCAAATTTCTGCAGAAACACGTTAGACCAAGCAGTTCACAAGTTTCAACAAATAGAACAACTTCATACCGATCTTGATTATTCTCATGTTCTTTTTTCCAAAGAAAGCATGTGAACCATAATAATTTGGGGGATTGTCGGCATACCTGGAGAACTTTCCGAATATATTACTCATGCTTCGCAGTTGATCAACATACCACCAAAGGACGGGTGTTGGCCTGTTTACCGCTGTTGAGGCAATTTTTCCTCGTATTTTCTGGCAAGAATCAGGACATCGATGAGTGCCTTATTCTACATGAATCTCGGGCAAACAGGCTTTGGCTATAGTTTCAGTGGTATGTTGGAAATTTAGGAAGTCTGAGTGGTATATCTGCAAGGTTGTCCAGACATGCTGGTCTCTTGCAATTTCCGCTAAAAATGTAGAAATGTAGGAGCCTGGCCAGATGAAGCCTAAGGGTGGACTGGCTTAAAGAAAAGAACATAAGTTTCAACAACAGTACAAATTTGCACCGGCTATGGATTGTTAGCATCAGTGATCAGTCTTTGACTATGTTAGCGTTCTTCTCCAAAAGGAAGTATTCACAATGAAAATTTGGAATTGTCCATGTACCACTATGTTTGGAGAACTTCCCAAATGTATGACTCATGCTTCCATGTTGACCAACATACCACCAAAATATTATGATGTTCGCATGTTGCCCTGTTTACCACTATTAATCAAGACACTCCCCCTCCTCTCTTTTGTTTTCCTGGTGAACATCAATATATTGGTAAACAGGCTAAGGTTGTAATTTTCTGTGGTATGTTGGCAATGTAGGAAGTCTGAATGGTATATCTGCAAGGTTGTCCAGATGTACTGGGCTGTAGGCAATTCTGGCTTGCCAGCTGAAAATGTAGAAGGCTTGATCTAATATATGATTTTGTCCTTTGTACTGTCCTTGCTTGAAACTTCTAATTCACATGCCGATTTTCTTTACATGCAAACTCACCCTTTCTTAAAACTTCTAATTCACATGCTGATTTTCTTTACATGCAAACTCATCTTTCTTAAAACTGGACTAATTCACATTCTGGTTTTACATGGGCAATTTGCCTTTTTTTTTTATTCCCTGCTGGGAATTTTTCCAGCTTAGCTATTATCATGTATTGCAAGCATGTTTAACAAGTTTGAGAAACCATATCTATATGTAACATTGTCATATCAATCATGAACTTGATGTGTTGTATGATCACAATTTATAGTGTATAATTATCAAGGTATATACGTGACGAACACTTCATGGACTCTTTTGGCACTGAGATCTGTGCAAATTGATTCTTAAAGTCAAGTCTGATTAACTACTGGGGCCACTAGTATGTGTTATGATACCTTTAGGGTGCAGGGAAATTATGCACGTGTCACGATATTGATGGCAACAGTATCTTCCAGAGTTCAGTTCTTGCTTTAAGTCCTGTTTGGGTCTCCTGGCGCAGTTTACAAATGAGGAAACTGTGGTTATGGGGTGCCAACATTTTAACTGTGGTGTTACGAGATGCTCTTAATATGATTTCTATACCATTGGCATCTTGCTGTCAGAGAAACAAAGATATGGGGAAAATCGAATGTTGGCAGTGCAGTCATGGACTAGTGAGAATGGGCTGGGGAACCTTCATTTTAAGCCTTTATGTCCCCCATGAATAATTTACTGGAACACATTTTGTCTACAATTGCTCCAAATGTTTGGAATGCATCTTTTCAAGCCAATGTCTGTATGACTGACGTGGTTTCAACCATTCTGCCCTGCAATAGGCCAGAAGGAAGTTGCACCATCAAGCTGACCACCAATTCTGTGGGGAAAAGGAAATCCTAATTCGATGACTACATGTTCTCAATCGCGAGATGCAAAATGCTTCTTGTTTTGCGAAATTCACATTTGGCCTGTAGTGGAGTAGACTCGATTCTTCATATTTTGTAACTCGAGGAGTCATTACTTGTTAGACTATCCACCTGGAATTTGGTGACTTAACTTTCTGTATTGGCTGTTTTTAATTCCTGTTTTGTTTGGTAGGTCGATGCTGTTGTTTACTTGGTGGATGCCGCTGACAAGGAACGGTTTGCGGAGTCGAAGAAGGAACTCGATGCCCTCCTTGCAGACGATTCCCTAGCAACCGTGCCTTTCCTGATACTGGGAAACAAGATCGACATCCCATACGCCGCGTCGGAGGAGGAACTCCGCTACTACCTTGGTCTGAGCAACTTCACCACCGGTAAGGGCAACGTGAACCTAGCCGACTCCAACGTGCGGCCTCTGGAGATCTTCATGTGCAGCGTCGTCCGCAAGATGGGCTACGGCGAAGGCTTCAAATGGATGTCCCAGTACATCAAATGAGAGGGGCTTCTGCTCCTCAATTGTCAATAGCAGCTGCTGCTCCTGCTGTCCACAGTGGGAGTGGGTAATTCAGGCCTCTGGTTCTGTTTATCAACTCTCCTGATGCTTTGGAGAAACCTACTGCACCTGTAAGGAAAAAAGTTTGTCGTAGTGGTGGATAGTGAATGCCTGTAAGTTGGTGTTAATACTAGAAATATGACGGGGTTTATTTGTTTGATTGTTTATGGGTGGTGTGACCTTATTAGCTAGAAAATGTGGGTTGCTGGAATCGTTTCTTGACAACAGGAAATGTTTCAGCCAATGTATTCACGCTATCTATCTAGCCAGTGATATGTGTATGAGCAACTTCGGTCTCTTGGCTGCTAACGTCTCCCCTGTGATACTTGATCAAAACTCTTTTTTTTTTTAAGATAATGGATTAAAACACGACCTCTATATTCAAATTCTTGATACTAACCATCAACAAAAGAGAAGAATTTCGATTCGCTAATTCTATCATATACCAAGTTCTTCTACCTATTGTAGACGTTGGTGTTATACTGAATTACAACTAATAGAAAACTATGAAATGAATATAGCACTATGAAATGAACATAGTTTAATTGATTGAATTCATTTGGATTTCTTACAATGGAAACTTAGCTGATTGAATTCCTTTTGATTTCTTATGATGGAAACTTGGCATGGATGCTCCCAAATATTACTAATTAATTATTTTGTTAGTGGTAGCTGTTATACTCGTAGATAGTGAGACGTTCACGATGATTTTCTCAATCTTAAGTTATACTAACTCAATTTCTTGAAGATGCTAGGGTAGGTGAGGGTAGGTGTGCATGTGTATTTAGGGGTGATAACTGTGTTTACCTAATTTTTTAGAAGTGTTAGGGTAGTATACGTAATTTATAAGGGTGAGTGTAAGTATTATGAGTGCTTATGTTTGTACGTGTTTTAAAAAAAAAAGTAGGATAGAAAAAAAAAAGACATGCACTTTGCATGCGGAGAAAAGGAAAGGCACAAAAACGGATAACAAGCAATGATCTTGTTATTTGGCGACCAAGATTTGATCTGGAGTTCCTATCCGCATCTCTGGGCTGTCGACACTCCAAACAGAGAGCGACTCTTGTGGCCAGAGAACAACGCTCAGTTCATCCGTTGCCTTGCCTCTACCAATTGCCGAACAAAGCAAATCTTCATTCATCTGTGGCCTGAAGACCATAAACAGATAATGGAAATGTGCATACCTTTGTGTGCCTCATCTACAGAACTTGTTATTGCAAACCAAAATAAAATAGACGTGGAAACGTTATGGATTCAATATTAACTAGATGGGTACCCTGCGCATTGGTGCGTGAGAATTACGTGATAATTTTTTTGCGGGGAGAATTGTGTGATAAATTAGGTGTTATTTGCTCTGTGTTCCCAACTCCTCTCCTTCGTATTCCATGCGCACGCTTTTCAAACTACTAAACGGTGTGTTTTTTACAAAATATTTATATACGAAAGTTACTTAAAAAATCATATTGATCTAATTTTGAAAAAAAATAACCAATACTTAATCACGTGCTAATGGACCACTCCGTTTTCCGTGCGGAGGAGATGGGTTCCTAACCCGAACGAACGCATCCTTAGTATATATTAGTTGTAATTTTTTCTTACTATATGATTTTCTTTCATGTGCTTATACTTTGATAAATTATTCAAACGTTATAAATACTTAAGTTGTATGGTGTGTCTTTCAGGGAGAAGAGATACAATTTGCACTCTTGATGAATCATCTAAAGACTAGAAATAATTGAGACGATGTGACTTAAGGGAGAATTAGTATTAACTACAATTAGTGGTAATGACGTTTTTCTTTAAAATGTGGACTTTTTTCATATGGACTTGGGTGGGTATGCTAGCTGTGATGTCCATTATGAAATTGTGTTGAACAGTAGAATTTTATGATATTATGGGAGTACGACTTTGAAAGAGCGTAGAAGCATTACTAAGGGCCTGTTTAGTTCGAGAAAAGAAAAATTTAGAGTGTCACATTGGATGTTTGACCGGATGTCGGAAGGGCTTTTCGGACACGAATGAAAAAAAAATATTTTCATAACTCGTCTGGAAACCGCGAGACGGATCTTTTGAGCCTAATTAATCCGTCATTAGCACATGTGGGTTACTATAGCACTTTATGGCTAATCATGGACTAATTATGCTCAAAAGATTTGTCTCGCGATTTCATCCCTAACTGTGCAATTAGTTTTTTCATTTATCTATATTTAATGTTTTGTGCATGTGTCCAAAGATTCGATGTGATGTTTTTGAGAAAAAATTTTGGGGAACTAAACGGGGCCTAACAAACATCGACGTAACTTTCTGGTGGAACACAGTGCTTTAGTACATATATATTGTACTTTCTTACCCAACAACACTATTACCTATTGTCATTTTCTTTTTCTTGACTTTTACAAAACATTTGATTGCACATGTTACAACACGTTTGATTGCACATGGGAAGAACTGTTCTATCATGCTGGTTGGAAGATTGTTCTATCATGCTAGTATAAACCGTGCTACAGTTTAAACTTAAGATGCATCGAGTTTATGACTTCATTCTTCCCACCGATGCTAGCCCGATCGAAGCCAAACAGTAGGCTCGAAGTTACAAGTACATTACCCTCTCCATCCCAACAAAAATACTAACCTAAGACTCCTACTATTATGAATCTGGATAGATTAGAAGGGGTCCTACTAGATTGGCTTTTTTGGAAGGAGGGAGTACACCTTCAATTCCAAATACAAGGATCTTTTTTTTCCTTCTTTGTTTGAAAAGAACCTGACATCAAATGCACACCAAAAACCAAATCTTGGGATTTTGACTCCACACACGTAGGGTTTGAAAGCTTGAAGTGCCAAAAAGGAGGAGCAGATCGATCGATTGATCTATCTACAGGCCAGTTGTGGCCACCCATTCCTCGTCGATCGATCGGTCGCCGGCCGGCATCCTCCGGTCGCCACCGCCGGCTGTGCGCCACACGTTTCGCCCCCTCCTCTCTCTCTCTCTCTCTCTCTCTCTCTCTCTCTCTCTCTGATCGCCGCGGCGGCAGCCGGCCAGCAGCGAGAGAGAAAACACGACGCCGCTTGGATTGGATCGGATCGGATTGCCGTGTATATCTGCCGTCGCGTCGAGTCGCGTCAGCCCCAGGGTGGCCGGATTGGCGCGACGCCGACGCGGCGCTTGTCGCCACTCGCGGGCGAGCTCGTGGTCGTGGGTTGCCGACGACCGCAAGCTGGAGGAGGAGGAGGAAAAGAAGACTTTGGAATTTTATGCCGGCACGAATGATCTTTCGCTCCTGTTTCCGACCTGGCAGGGTGCTGCGTGTCGCCGTGTCGGATTTCTGCCGTTTGATGCCAGCTGGATTTCGGTGAAAAGTCTGAAGAAAACCTAACTCACCGTCGATTTTCTTTTTTTTTTCCCTATTACGAAGGGCTTGTTTAGTTTGGAAGAAATTTTAACCAATAAAAATAGAAACGCATGCACATATCGATTCGTGGAAACTTTTCAAGAGGTTTGGGTTTGTTTTGATAGTGAAATAAATAAAAGAAGCGGGATTGGGATAGAGAAATGAGTGAAGATTAAATCTGCCATGTTCTAAACTGATTAAGATATAGATTTTTTTTCTCGGTTTCCATTAGCACGCTTTTCAAACTGCTAAACGGTGTATTTCGTACGAAAACTTTCTACATAAAAGTTGCTATAAAAACTCTAATAAATCCATTTTTTTAAGATTTTCACAATTAAAACTCAATTAATCATGTGCTAATGACTTATCTCGTTTTACGTGCGCACTTAATCTTCATCCTTGCAGTAGATTCGAACGGGAGAGGGATAATGGATGGTTAGGATTGGTGGGTGGGAAATTATTTCACTAACCCATTAGCCAAGCAAATCCCATGAGTGGATGGAAAATTTTCTATGTTTTCTCTCCACAACTTGTAGGAACGAGAAATTCCTTTTATTTTGAATATGGATAAGATTTGCATATTTTATATTACGCTTGGGGAGTTACTTTACCAGAGCAAAACAATCGGAACAATGAAAGGGAAAAAAAACAAAATAGCTTAGTGCTAATTCTCACGATCTAGCTTGGCGACTTGTCGACCATAGCACTCATTGCCCCTACAGCTGCATGCTCGTTAAGTGCCATAGCGCATCTTCGTCTACCTCGGTAGCTTCGCGCATGGTTATTGAATACTCGTTGTTCCGTTCCTTTTAAATTGTCCAAACTATGAGGCATTTTTTTTAGAAAATGGATTAAAATCCGGTCTCTACAGCCACAATGGATGTACACAGTCCAAACTATGAGGCTAAAGATCGTGTCGTAACCATGTCGTTGTGCTTTGGTGATCTGCTTCGCTACCACACCACCACCAAAGGAAGGAAGTGGAGTTTGCAGGGAAGCAATGCGCCTGTCGATCGCGCTTAGGATCGCCCACCATAGCTAACGTGACTCTGGACGCTGGATCAAGATATGATCAATGGATTCATCAGCTTGATCGTAGAAGACATAGTTGTCGGGATGTAGCAGCTCTCATCGGATCAAGCGGTTAGCCATCCAGCACCTCCAATATATACGCTCCCTATATTACTACAAACCAAATGGTGTTTATAGAAATTAATCTTTTGGAATCCAAATCTCTTGTTTTTTCCTCTAAACTGAACAAGCTCTAAAAATCGGTAATTATAGAGCTTTCCATTCGTAGAACTACAGAAGAACATGTTGACTTTTTTGTCACATCACCAACACATTTTGTGGTATTGATTGGAGTCACCAACCACCTCAACCTTGAAAAACTCCTAAGGCTATGTTCGGTTAATCCCTGTCAGCGATTGTGGTGTGGAATTATTCCCCCTCAATCCCCTCCAATTCCTTTCAACCCCCTTCAAACCGAACAAGACCTAATTGAGATGAGTTCATAGATTAAAACCAGCTAGCAAAACCAATTTAGAAAAATTGGGATAAACATGTCTCATGGATTAGATGGAAGTTTTTTTAGACAAATCTACAAACAAGATTTACACTCGGGGCGAAGAGTGAAGGCTTACAACGCAAACCGATGAAGATGAATGAACCAAGATAAAAACTAGACAAGAAAGTAGATGTAATATCGAAAGAACGATTTAATTGAGTAATTGTGTTGGTTATAGATTGTTTCCCCAATTAACCTGTCCTAAGACGGTAAATCTAATTGGAGAGGCCCGAAGGGGTCTCCACAAGATCCTCTCCACAAATTTCTTCGGTGCTCTAAATGGTAGTATATTTGATTTGGGTAACGAAGACTACCCCCATGTATAACCGGAGAAACTTTTTTTTTGGACCAAAACCGGAGAAACTTTAGCGAGAAACTTTAGTTAGAAGGTTTGGCGAGTTTTGAACGTCTGATCAAACGGCAATCTGTCTATTAGACGGCTCGCATGTGGAGAAGGCTACTTTCAGTTTCAGAACGGTGCAAGTGTGCAAGATGCAGACGGAAACGGGATGGGCAACGGCAATTGAGGATGCATTACTTCCAATTCCATTTCCAGCTCTGGCAATGCTCCAGTCCAGCCAGCCAACAAAAGAAAAGAGGCGATGTGTACCGTACGCGTATAAACGTCTCCACGTAATACGTACAAAATACGGTATGGTTTCTCGGCAAGCAACGCGTACTTGATACGTACAGTACAATGCATCGGATGCCTGTCACTTGCTTGTTACACAGGAGACTGACGAGGAGTCGACGACGCAAGCTATGTACAGTACGTTTGAATGTTCATTACGTGTTCCGATACGGTTGCCTACCCTGCCAACCAGTTGACATATATGTCTTGCTTCATGACGCAGCTTAGAGACACAAATGGGCAATATAGACAGACACCAGTGCCAAGTCCTGAGTCCAATTAATAAATTTCTAATATAGTTTAGAGTCTAATTAATTGACATTTGATCTTCATCTATCTGAGGTCCTTCTTTTTTTAGTGTCAAAACAGAAAATCAGCATCTGGGTGTGACACTTGTATGGCATTCCACTCTGGGAAGAAAGAATCATTGCTGCAGTAGCATACAGCAGCACTGCAGCAGTGTGGTGTGTAAACCAACAAAATGAATGAACGGATGGATGGGATCTAACCACGTCCGCGAATCACATCAATCTGACGACCAGGAAGGCTCCGATCACGAGCAGCTTCGCCGGCACCAGCAGGACGACGAGCAGCCGGGCGTGCGCCCGCGCCTGCCTCGCCGTCTCCCTCCCGCCCTCCACGGCGGCGTCCAGGAGCACGCCGGCGCCGGCCAGCGCGCCGTGCGCGCCGAGCGGCCACCACAGGAGGAGCCGCCGCCACCGCCCCCGCCGCGTCTCCCGGTGCCGCCGCACCTCCTTGCGCACCACGGCCCGGACGGAGCGGAGGTAGGAGTTCACGTCGTGGTCGCGGTACACGGCGCCCTTGGGGCCGTAGGCGCTCTTGTCCTTGAGGATCTCGAGCGGGTGCGGCGAGTTGAAGAAGGTGGACATGGCGGACCGGAGCCGCCGCAGGGAGGTGCCCGACGACGACGACGAGTCGCTCAGGTGGTAGATGCCGCTGTCCGGCGGGAGGAGGTCGTGGTGCGGGGATAGCCTCTTGTCAGGTTGCAGGATGAACATCTCGCCCATTGGGGCGTACAAGAGCTTCTGCAGTGAAATCCACAGAGAGGGTTACAACCATTGTTGGTCAATTTTGGTAACATGCAAACAAAGTGAACATTTTACAAACAAGAAAACTAAGTGGTGATGGGTGATGACTATAAGAGCTGCATATTGCAGTACTCAGTAAAGATCCAAGTGTTCTTTGCCAATATTTTTTTTAACTACTTTTACTTTTGTTTTAAAAAGAAGTGTTGTTTTTCAGTCCCTGAAAATGTGACAGCCAGGACATCATGCTAGATCTTCAACCTGCAGGGCACAGTTCGCTGTATAATTCAACCAACTGATGGGTTTATTATTTGTTCTCCATGTCAAAGCATCAGATAAATTTTCTTTGTAGTCTTAAGTCATTAAATTCAGGAACATATACTGTTATTACCACATAAATGAGCTAATTTATCAACTGAAGTGGATTCATGAATCTACCTGATTTGTGAGGCATGGGTGACTGCGGAAATTCCCATTGGCTAGTTTCAGAATATTAGCAACATGGTCAGGGTAGTTGCACGAAAAGACTCGAGGAACAATATCTCGATGCATCGTGACTGACTGAACATGATTCCTTGGCAATCCAAGTTTACGAAGCAAGTGGTCACCGCCACACATGATGCATGGTGCACCAAATGTTATTACAGGCAACAACGACGAAGCAGGTGCTGCTCCTCTCATCAGTAGCATTAGATTCACAAGCAAAGCCAGACTACCACCAAGAGAATGACCAGTGAAGCGTAACGTTGCAGATTTACCAGAACTTCTCAAGTGAGATTTGACATATGGCAACATTTGGTGATACATTCCCTTGGCTGCTTCATATATTCCCCTATGAACGAGCACATCGAGTCCCTGCAAAACATCACAAATGTCTTAGCTTACATAAATTTGTCAAGCCCTTCCTACGTCTAATATGTCAAATTAAATGTTTGTGTGTCAATTTAATACACTTGATCAATCCATGATGCACATCTAAATAATGAAGCTGCTGGTGCACAATGAATGAATATTGGCAAGATTGATTCTATCCATCATTCATGAGAAACTGAGAAATGTAGGATGGCAGACTAGTAGGATACCTCAAATTTAACTGGTTCAAATAGGAGGTTGGCCTGCCAAGAAGCGATTGACTCCGAGCCCTGCCAATTAACAATAAAAAATTGATGAAGATGAACCAGGGAAAGTGAAAATTACACGAATCATGATATATTGGGCAGAAGACATACCTGAACCACAAAGTATCTTGTGCTGCCTTGATCATCATCACAAATGAACCATTCGCAAGGACAAGATCTTGAAGAGTTCAGATCATCTGCAACAGCTTGTCTTGTTTCTTCCTTGGCAGCAACCATGGAGGTAACTGAATTTGTAGTGGCCACAAATGAAGCTTCATCCATGGTTAAACCTTCACCACTCTCACCGTTTACAATGGCCATGATGGTTGGATCGTTCTTGCCATCATTCCTGGAACCAAAGGGAACGACGCCCATAGCCCGTGAATGTAAATAAGAGGCAGCAGACGACATGACATGGTATGCGCCGAAGGGGTTTACCCCCAACCCACTTTCTTTCTTCTTATTGCTCCCTGGCTCAGGGTTCTCTACAACTTCAGATTCTTGATCTGAAGATTCACCTTCCTCAGTCTTCAGCTCCTGCTTCTGATCAACACCAGTTTTGGCTTTCTCTTGTACTGATGAAGTCACAAACCGCAAATTGTACCTCCGCAGCAATTTTGGCTGAGAAAGCAAACAGTTGCTAAGTCAGGCAATGAAATACTAATATCACACAGAATGTCAGAAAGGAAACTTGCAAATTGCAATCATAATCTAGTTATGAGGTACTAGAAAGGTAATTGTGTAATTAACAACATCACGATTACCACACCAAATAAGTATCCATATGCCAGAAGCAGCAGCTCAAGTGAAGCAACCAATTGAAAGACAACAATAGACAAATACAACTCAGGCACAGATAGCTCCAAGAGTATAATTGCATTAAGCAGACCTGGCACTAATCCATCAAATCCTTCAGGAAGACCCCACTATAAGGTCCAAAAGCACATAGGGGACCAGGACGAATAATCGATAATGGCATAATGCATAATTTTGCAGAACAGTAAAGGAAATTCTTCACTATCTCTGTAAAGGAAATGCATAGACAATACGTAGTAGAAGCCAAAACAGACTAAATAAGAATTCTTAGTAACACCACAACCTGCATTTCTCTTGAATTTACAGCATGGACAAGGACTCAACCATGAACAGTTCATCACCAGCAATCGAATTGGCGTGTAGACAATCCACCAATTATTGGCTGTGATTACCGCATCGGTGAATTGTAGAATAGCAGTCACTCGCATTGATGCTTTCGATCTTACCGTGATCTTGGGGATCATGTAGGCGATGTTGCAGAGGTAGGACATCTTGGAGAACTCCTTGGCCTCCCCGAGCGACACTTTCCTGAGGAGCCTCGAGAAGGTCGCGCGGTCGAACACCTTGCCGTCGCTCTCGTCGTCCTCCTCGACGCCGCAGCATCCTTCGTCGTCACCTCCACCGCACGAGGCGCAGCACTCGTCGCCGTCGCGGCCCGCCGTGAGCGCTTCCTGGCCGCCTTCTCGAGCGGCTCCGGTGACTCCCGCGGCTTCGGCGTCCGCCGCCTCCGCCCACTGTGGCTGCACCCGCAGCATCTGCAGCACCCAGTTCCCCTGCTTCCGCTCGTCCGCCTCTGCCTCCGCCGCGCGCTGGCTCCTCGCCTCCTCGCCGCGAACCGCACCACCGACCGCACCGACCCTCTCCCCTCCTCCTCCTCCTCCTCCTCCTCCTCCGCCGCCGCCGCCGCCACCGAGCGGCCATAGCCGGAGCAGCGGCGCGTGCAGAACGCCCCGCGACGGCTGCTGCTGGTGGTGCCGCTGCGCCACCGGAGGCGGTGGCGGCTGCGGAGCCGCGGAGGCGGCGGGGCTGATGCCGCGGACGAACCTCAGGGCCTCCATGGCCGCCTCCTCCTCCTCCTCCTCTCGCGACCGCGAGGTTGCCGTTAACAATAGCGGGGTTAAGTTTAGCCAAATCGGCGATGATCCCCGTGTGCTCCACCACTCGAGATCAACCAACCAACCAACCAAGTTCACTCTCGACTCCGGCGATCGACGGCGGCGGGTGGTGGTGCGAGGAGAGGAGCAGCAATGGAGGAGAGAAAGAGGATGGGAGGGAGGAGGAGGCCTCCTATATATGCGGAGACGGCAACGCCATGGGAGGGAGGTAGGAGAGAGGAAAGAGAGGGGTGGGATTGTTTGTGGGGGAGGAGAGAGAAACCGTGAAGAAAAATCCGTCCGTCCCCGGGTTGCTTGCTCCGCTCTAATATCTTTGGTAGGCTCGTTTTGGCATCTTGTTGGGTTCCTTTCACCCTCTGATTTGACGCATTCACAGTAGTTTTACTGTCTGAATTTGGAATTATTGTAATTTTAGGAGTACTCTGTATTCTCACGCCTATTTCAAAAGTCAATATATATACTATGTTAAGGTGAGTGAAATTTTATTACGTATAACAATCATTATTAACACTACACGTAAGCATAAGGTGTGGTGATACTGTACTATTTTTAAACAAATACTTTCATACTTTTATATGTTTTTCTTGCCGTGTTATAATTAGTATTTTATTTTTTAAGAAAAACTATGTGGAGTGTAGAACGAACATTTTGGTCAGAGGAAGGTATGCCATGTTAGTACGTTTACCACGTGCCAGGACAACGTTGTATGCGTACGAGCGTATCGGATACGAGCGACACGGCGGAGGCTCCATCCGTTTTTTGCCACCTAGGCCGAGCCGCAGAAGATCAGGAGGAGGAGTCACTTCCGTGGACGCGTCGTCCAGCGACACATGCCCCGGGACACGTCAGCGGATGAGAACTTCTCCGAGGTATACGTGGAGGCCTTGCGTGCCCCATGCAGGCGTGGGCCTCGGTTTTATCCACCCACAGCCACCACAAATCCACATTGCGAGATCCGGCCCATCACTGGAGTATGGGCCGAGTTAACTTTTGCTGCTGCGTACCATGTGCAAGTGCGAATGGGCTTGAGATCCATCTACCGTTGGATGGTCGGACACACACATTTGAGGACCTTGAATAGCCCATCTCCCACCATCAGCTTAAATTTTTAGATTAAGCTGATCGATACATGTAACTTAACATGGTATCAAAGCTATAGGCCTTGAGTTCGTATGCTGCCTGGCGAGCCTCGTGTAAGGGGAGTGTTGGAATATAAAATGAATTGCTCATCTTTTCCCATCAATTTAGGTTTTTGGATTGAACTTTTCGATACATGGTTGAATAACTAATTTTGTGATAACTATTCGAGGCTACAAACGAAAGAATTAACCATTCTAAGCTATTCGAGAGTACAAACAAACGAATTAATTATTACAAAGTTAAAAATACATTAAGATATTTTTCTAAGAAATTCGTAATAAATAGTTTTCTAAAAAAATATTACCATTTAGGACACAGGGAAGCGTAATAGCTGAATAAAATGGTTCCATCTGAAGAACACGAC
Organism: Oryza sativa Japonica Group; assembly: GCF_034140825.1. NCBI lineage: Eukaryota > Viridiplantae > Streptophyta > Magnoliopsida > Poales > Poaceae > Oryza > Oryza sativa. The sequence continues at coordinate 8,414,885 of NC_089035.1, read as the reverse complement.
CTGTGTGCTCAACTGTCAATAGAGACACAATAACTTCTTGCAATTATCCTCTGTGCTGTTTGACATTTTCTTGGTTAGTGAAGAACAGATGGGTAACCGTGTACTTAGATTGGTGATTACTTGCACGAATCAGTAAAAAAGAAACATTTTCTCGGGGAATAAATACCGTAGTTTTCATCACGTCAGGTACGTGGTAGGTTTCTCAACCCACCAGATTTTTCAAAACTTGCCCATAAATTCAGTAGCAAGTAATCAACATGTCATTTCTGAAAATGATAACATAAATAAAAATGATTAATTTTGTGTAGCAAACAGGGGTGAACGACGTACGGAAACACGGAGCATTAGATCATCGCCATGAAAATTGAGATCAGGAGATCGGTAGATTATGGTCAAGATTAGTTGGCCAGCTTTTGGGAAAAAATAGATTTATGCTCAAATCAGAGCAGAATTAAGGAGATTGATGCTTAGTGGCTACTGTGTTCTGTACTACCACCCAGTCACACACGTTACACATGAAAAACAGAGAAGCGTGCAGCATGTTTTCTGAATGCGAAATCGATCCCCGCTATTATATATTCAGAGTTTCAGACAATCAGGCTGGTGCTATCTATCTACGCTTGCATTTCTTCCTCCTGTCCTATGGCACATAAGAACGAGCATGAGAAGTTGTGAAAAGTAATTGACAAGAACGATAATGGCTTGGGTCTCCATGACCTGGTGTTGGCACAGGAGCTTCTTGCTCATGATGGCGTGCGTCTGCAGCTGGTCGATCACTTGCTGCAAATCAGGTTTACACTATGCTGTTGCTGCTCTTTTGGTGTCATATCTGAAACTGAAATCGATTTTTGTTTGCGTTTTTCTGAATTCTGATGCATGCAGACGAAGCAGCAGCAGGAGCCTTCCATGGTCAGAAGAGGAGCACTGAAGACATCGTCGCCAGAGCTATCATCTGCTTCAGCGATCGATATGTAAGCACATCCTCTTAGCAAACATTGACTGCTCGTAATCAAGCTTGAACAGTAATTAACACAGTTTCAGACCAAAAGAAAAGGAGAGAAAGAATTCGAGAAGAAAATTAATGCACGCTGTTTCTGATTATGTGCTGCGAGAAATGTGTTTTCTTGCAGATCTTCAGCGGGTGCCAGGGGCAGTACAGGCTGGGGCCGGAGGGCGCGCTGCGCGTGCCGGCGGCGGCGGCGGAGGCGTTCTGCGGCGGGCCGTGCCTGGCGGAGACGAGGCTGGTGCTCGGCTGCGTCGACGGCATCATGGACAGCTTCCGCTTCTACAACGGCGCCTCCGTCCGCGACGTCCGCCTCGCGCTCGACCGCGGCTGCGGCCTCCGGGGCGACTTCGACGTGCTGCGGCGCCTCGGGGGCGACGGCTACGACTACGGCGGCGGGCCACGCGGCCTCGTGACCACGCCGGCGCCTCTGCTGCTGGGCGCCGTCGTCGCGGTGCTTCTGTGGGGATGATCAATGGTGATTAAGGAAATTAGAACTAGTTTCTGGTGATTATACATGTATGTAGACAGTACAGTATAGTATGTACTCTACCAGAGTTAATTAACTGCAGCACTACGGTACCAGGGCGTGTACGTACTTCGAGTTAGTCAACCGTATGTGAGCCTTTTTTGTCCATTTTGTAGAATGTCCAAGGACCACTGTGAATTTGTTTAAGTGAAAAATAAACAAATATTTGCTCTTTGATTCAAAGGATTTAAGTTTTTCAAATCTTGTGAAATTTTAATTGAATGACTTATTACATGTAGATTTTAGAGAAAACTTAGCAAAAGATCCAACCTCTTAGAAAAATTCCTTTAAGTTTATATCTCTCATTCGATTCATATGTTTTTCCTGCGATCCAATAGAACGATGTGTGTTTCTCCGTGTTTTCAATTCACTATTTTACACTTTTCATTTCTATCATAATTTTATGTATTTTTATTTCTCTGTTTTTCCATTCCTACGATTGAAAGAGTAGTGTCCAATGTCCTTTTAACAAAAGAAGTTATTTATTTTGTTTATTTTATTATCTAAGAGTTAAAGTATTTAAATTAGTACTTCAACGTTGAGTTGAGCCATTGGTACATAATTAATTAAATATAAATTAGTTTAAATTTAAAATTTTGATTAATACTATCTTCATCCAAAATATAACAATTTTTAGTTATAAATCTGGACACATACTTTCATAGCTAAAAATGTTTATATTTGGAACGTAGTGAGTATAATTATCAGGCGACAACTATGAGCGATATGCTTGTCACTCCATACCAGCTAACACGCGCGGCTATCTATCTTGCTCGCCGCCACCTGCGAAGCTGCGGTGCATGGTTGGTCGATTTCTGATTGATGTCAGGAGTGGCGTACTAGTGCTGCTCGTTGTCGTCGTTGCTTGAACGCATCTTCGTCGTTCTCCCCAGCGGCGGCGACGGCGGCACCGCCTCGTCCAAGGGCGGATGCAGAAAATAGCATGAGCGGGTGCTAAGGATCTACCACTTAGATAGACTAAGGATCTACCGCTTAGGTAGACTGAGGAAACAAAAAAGTGTCAAAGGGGCATTTGGCCCCACTCGCTCCAGTTATGTATGCACGGAGTGAGAATAAACCTTAGACTATTAGCCACGCGCAAAACAAAAAACATGATTAGTATGATTAATTGAGAAATTAATTTGATTTAATCTTGCAATTTTAAAAATCTAAAAATAAATTTATTTGATTTTTCAATCAATTATTATATATAAAGTTTAGTACTTTAAAAAGCATAAATGAAAACCCGATCCCTACGTTTGAACAATCCCTAAGTTTTTCGTGGTTACGTGGAATTACTATGAAAATGAGTCTAAAGATAACATTCCTGTAGTTATTCGAAAATTCATTAAGCGCATAAGAAACTGACAGTTTCGATATGTTACGTTATCCACGCACATTTTTTTTAATTAACTATATAATAATTCTCTCTATTATTCCTTTTTTTCATGAATTTTAGATCTATCTATACCATGCTTGATTACCAAAAATATATAAAGCTTTTGTTGTTTGATTTATATTATAAAATATATCTGTAGCGTTAGCACATGCATATTACTAGTAATACAAAATGAAATTGTTGAAAAGCTTTCATCACTTTCTTAGGTACATTACAGTACCATATATTATCCCAGGCTTTACACATTCGATCAGGCGACAACTACTAGCGATATGCTTGTCACTCCACACCAGCTAACAAACGCAGCTATCCGTCTTTCTCGCCGCCGCCGTCGGTGGCGGCGAAGCTGCGGTGCGTAGTTAGCCAACTTCTGATTGATGTCAGGAGTGGCGTACCAGTGTTGCCCGTCATCGTCGTCGCTCGAACGCATCTTCGTCGTTCTCCCCCGCGGCGGTGACGGCGGTGGCCACCGCCGTCGGTGGCGGCGAAGATGCGGTGCATAGTTGGTCGACTTCTGATTGATGTCAGGAGTGGCGTACCAGTGCTGTTCGTCGTCGTCGTCGCTTGAACGCATCTTTGTCGTTCTCCCCCACGGTGGTGACAGCGGCCGCCGCTGTCGGTGGCGGCGAAGCTGCGGTTCGTAGTTGGTCGACTTCTGATTGATGTCAGGAGTGGCGTGCGTACCAGTGCTGTTCGTCGTCGTCATCGCTCGAACGCATCTTCGTCGTTCTCCCCCACGGTGGTGACGGCGGCCGCCGCTGTCGGTGGCGGCGAAGCTGCGGTTCGTAGTTGGTCGACTTCTGATTGATGTCAGTAATGGTGTACCAGTGCTGCACATTGTCGTCGCTCGAACACATCTCCATCGTTCTCCCCTGCGCCGGTGACGGCGCCGCCGCCTCGTCTAGGTAACATTTAAATATAATTTTTTTTTGAAAAAACGCGTGCATTCGGAAAAAAGGGAAACAAATTGAAAATATACCGTTTATTTTTTTTCTCTCAAAATATTCGGATGTAATTTTAGTCGCACAAACATACCGTTGATACTGTCGTCTCGCACGGTGAGAGCGGGACCTAATTAGCGAGACCGACAGCCTCGCCGTTAATCACTGATTAATTAGTGATTAATTATCTTGATTAGCAATTAATTAATTATTAATTGGATAATTAATCACTAATTATTATTAATTAATCGCTGATCAGTCTATTTCCAAAACGCTGTCGCACCCTCACGATGCGAGACCGCTCCCACATCAGTTTGCCAAAAAAAAAATACATCAATAATATTACTGAGGAAAAAAATATATGAACGGTATATTTTCAAATTTAATTCAAAACGAGAGTCCGCTGCTCTCAAACGCAGGAGGTTGGTTAGTGGCAGGAAAGAGTATTGGTGTTTTGGCGCGAAAAGAGTCGAGAGGGCGCGGAGCCTTGGCGCCACTAATTCAGGGAGTGGGTGGCAGTTTCGTAATAAAACTTGTTTATTTTCCGCGAGCTCCCAGAATTCCGTAGACCCTCTCCTGCTGCGTGCGTCCCCAAATCAGGAGTCCTCCCAACCCTCGCCACCGGCGCCGTCCGCCCCATCTCCGACGCCGCCTCCCCCCGAAGCGAAGCAGGTACACGCCACCTCCAACTCTTCCCTCTTCCTCCTGTTTATTCGATGGCCTCACGCTTAGGTCCATCTCTGCAGTAGATCTGATCGCTAGGTCCTCCTGTTTAGGACTAGGGTATCAGTATCAGGTATGGCTGGAGAGAACGGCAAATTTCCTTGGCTGGATTTTCTTAGGAGGGGAACTAGTGGTGATCAAGGAGGGAACCACATCGATTTTCCTGTCGCAAACTGAAAACCCGAGTCCGAGTGGTTGTGCCCTTCTTGGATTAAATGAATCAAGGAGTTAAATGAACTTGTGGGCTGGATTTACCATGTGCTTGCTAGGCATGATCCCGTGATAGAACTACCAGGAGTAGGAGATTTGTGGGATCCCAATTTGATTGCTTGCCTGTGTCATCAGATTGGTAATTCTGAATTGTGTTGATGAATATGAAAAGCCATGCGTTTTGCAGAGATGGATACATCAGGACCTGCAGCATTCGTCAATGGAGAGATTCTGAAGATGTTCGTCGGCCGAAGAGTGCGCACGGTGGTCCAAGCCCAGCGCGAGGAAGGCGGGTTGCTTATCGGGCAGTCCACCGATGGTCATCAGCTAACCATCAAAGGGGCCTCCGGTGCCCCTATGTCGCACTATGTGGAGATTATTGGGATCGCTGAACCCAATCAGGCCATCCGGGCTGAAGTTTGCACAGATTTTGGTGAAAACTTCGGTGAGAATTGTTGCGCCTCGCATTCTTTTCCTCCAGTAAATAGTACTATGAATTGTTAGTCTGTACAGTTTGTTATCTTTTACATAAATCCAGACAGTGCCTGTATCTTGCCTATTCTGATGCTCCCCCACCAATGGTTTTTTAACATGTTACATAGTGATTGGGGTTCGTTATTCTTGTGTTCTATATTTTCTTGAGCAAAAAAATGTACAGTTCGCATAAAAATCATACTTTCATAAGTACGTTTTGTTACATTTTTCATCGTATTCATGCTTACAAGAGCAAATTTCTGCCTTTGTAAATGTGTAGCTGTTTGTGTTCTATACGAATTCCCAAATCCAGAAGCATTCAAAAACTAATATTGATTGTTTAATTGTTGGACTTTTTTTACCTACAGCCAAATTTGACTTTAGTTGTATGGGAACTTCAATCTCACCCCTATTTGTGTCAAATTTGTGTCTGATTGATCATAGAGTAGATTTTAGGATGACATGCACTCTTGTCTGGTTGGTAAAATGTAGCTTTTGAAGCTCATGGGCTTAACTTCTGGGAATGAGCGATTTGCGATTGATCATCTAGAGTAGATTTCAGGTGGAAAAACATTCTTCAACTAAGTTGAAAATGTAGCTCTTGAAGTTCATGAGTATACTTCTGGGAATGAAAAGCTATTTTAGCTTATATGCCCAATGTTACAGCGTTTCTTTGTATCAATTAATAAAATAATCTCAATCAACGTTTCTTTTGTTCTCGTCTGACACAGGACAACTAGTATGTGGTGCTAAATCTTTACATTTGCTGCAAGAATTTTATCTTAGACACCCTCATTACACCATTGATCTCTCTATCATGTTTGTCTGCAGATCCTGCACCATTCAATGGACTGTGCAAGCTTGCGAATGGCCAGATGAAGGATTTGTTCCTGTAGAGGTCGGCATCACATACAAGACATTCTGCCAACAAAGCATGTCTCATGTTCATGATTTCTCTAGCTTTAAGATCCGTCCAACTGTTTTTGTCAGTCATCTCAGTATAATCAAGCTACTTAGGGTCAGTATTGGTGCTTATTAAGACATATTAACCTTAAGCTATGTGAGGACAAGCGTGTGCTTTTGTTGCTGAAGAGCTTGTGGTGTTTGCTCCTTCTAAGCAAAGCAAACCAAAGCGTTGTGCTGCATTGTTACTGTCGCTTGCATTTGGATCCTTGAAAGCTGTGTTTCTTGTTATGCTCTCCGGTGCATCTTGATGAAGTGAGCTAGTATGATGCTTTCTGATGAATTTCAACATATCAACATAGTAACCCAAAGTTTCAAATTAACTGCATGCTCATTGTCCTGATGCAAGCATATTACTTTGATTCATTTGTTTTCTGTTTATAAGGCGCTTTGGTGGTTGTTTCCGACTAATTTTGCACGCATCCACCCAAACTTGGGTCGTTTGCAGCATATATATGCTCACTTCTAAAAAAACAATTAAAATGAAGGTCGTGACTGATAAGTCTGAACATTAATCATTCATCCTCTTCTTGGAACAAAAATCTTTTCAAGCATTCAAGATCAAAATGCTTCTTCCTTGATAGGAGTGGATTGGTATTGTGTCACTCTCGTACCTATCACAGCGATTACGAGGCCTCATCTTTTTTTCACTTAACCATAGAAACATGGTATCTTGGTTATGCTATGAACAAATCAAAGAGACAAAAGGAAAAGGTTTCGTTTGGGCTCCTCATTCGTGTCTCACTGCGTTTGTTAACTACTACCGACTTCAGTGTCTTCGCCGACAGACTACTTGCATCAACAACTACTTGAAAACACAATGGTGATGATGATGATGATGACAATTGTCAGGCTAATCTGTTTTTGAAAGCAAAAGGCATGACAATTTCACTGTATTAATTGAGGAGGAATATCACCTATAAGAGTTTTTTTTAATGAATGATATATTTCACCACACGCACACTAAAAATAAGCACTTTATTAGATCATGCAGAAAATAACAAGAATTAGTGGTATTAAGTTCCCATCAAAGTACCAAACCAAAGGCCAAAAGATCAATGTAGCCAGTCAAATGCATCACAGTGATTTGTACAGTTGTACTAATGCACATCTGAAGTGATGGATCAATGTAGCATTGCCACAAAAAGATAGAAACAAACAGAGCAAAATTTTAATTTACATCCTTTGTTTTCCTTTTCTTTTTTCATGCAAGCCCTCGCAAGATTACGTAAAGTGCTATTTGAACTTCAAAATGTGGCGATTTGGTAGTTTTCCCTTTGAAGGCGGGTTTTCGCGTTTACGCTTTTACCCAGAGGAAAGCGGATGCATTGACTTGGCAAGCCCGTAGCTCCGGGCCCCGAACCCGAGGCATCCGAGGACGAGGCCCTGCCGGTACGGCAGCGACGTCGCGCGCCGCCGCGGCGGCGGCGCCGACGACCTCTCCGACGAGGTGGACCGCCGCGCCGGCTGCAGCGACGGCGGGCACGGGCACGGGCAGGGCAACGCTAGCGTTGCTGTCTTCTTGGACCGCGACGACGGCCAGATGGACGGGGGCCAAAAGCCCGATGACCTCTCGGCGGCGGCGGCGGCGGTGGCGGAGTCGCTGTTCGCCGTGCTGCCGAGGAGGAGGTCACGCAGCGATATCCGCCGGCGAGTGCTCTTGGCGGAGGACGAGGAGGAGGAGGAGGAGGAGGTGGAGGTGGAGGAAGACGACGACGACGCGAAGGAGTCCGAGGGCTCGGCGATCTTGGCGAGATGCGGGCTCCGCGGCGGCGACGCCGATCTGGCCCGGCGAGGCGGCGGCCGTTGGCCGCCGCTCTCCCCCTCGTCGACGCAACCTTCCTCCTGCTCCCCGAAGCCCGCCTCCTCCTGGCGTATGGGCGAGAGGCACCCGACGCGGATGCGCCCCGCGACGAACAGCTCCTCGGCCGAGCTCATCGCCGCGGCGCCATTCCCTGCACCATGCTGGCGCGCGGCGAACTCGAAGTCCCCGCCGCCGCCGCCGCCGCATCCGTGGTCACCGTCCACGCCCGGAGCATAGTGCGCCGCCGCCGCCGTCGTCGTCGTCGTGGAGGACGGCGGCGAGCGGAGGATGTAGTGCACGGGGCTGGCCGGGGCGCTGAAGAAGAAGAACTGCTCGCTGCCGCCGCCGTCATCGTCAGCGTCGTCGACGTCGTCCTTCCCGGCGCAGCGGCGGCGCGTGGGGCTTGACGGCGCCGTGGCGGCGGGGCTCCCGGCGGCGGCGTGGGCGTGGCTCAGCATCGGCGGCGGCGGCGGAGTGAAGGGAAGGGAAGGCGAGGCGAGATTTTGAAGGAGACGTGGGTAAGCGGAGTGGTTAGCGGCCGGGGGGGAGGTATTTGTAACTGTGCGCGCGCGAGTCTCGATCGTGGGCCCAGACTCGCGCTACTACGTGGGGCCCGTGGCATTTAGGTAAATAAATGATCATTTCTATTTCGTATTTATTTCGAAATTTCTAAAGTATAGACCGAAAGAAATTTCTAAAGTTTAGACCGAAAGAAAAAACAAATCATAATTTAGGCCGAACGAAAGAAAGGTGAAGATATAGGGTGTGATTGGTTACTGGCCACAATTTACTATAACTAACATTAGATAAATTGTGACAGTCACAAAAGTGTGGTGAATAAATTGCTAACCACAAAGTGTAGCAAAGTTGACAAGAAAATCTAGTTTACGACATGTGGGATATGCTATTGAAAAAATATGGCAAGTCACAATCAAATGGCTGGCTAACAAACTGTGGTAGCTAAAACTGTGGTATGGCAAAGTGTATTCCTTAGTATCAAGATTGTTCTTGAATTGTTGTGAGAGGAGTTGCGAGAAATGATGAGATCGAGTGTGAATAGTTATATTTGGATTAATTGGTAAATTTAGGTTGTATCATCGAAACCTTCGTATGCCTTTTGTACACTAAATGAGCTAATACTAAAGCACACGTCGCCATGCATCATACTTGATCTATTCCAAAATGTTAAGCAACAAACTAATGTTTGATCAGTTCCAATATTTCAAAACGAGTGCAATCTAGCATTCGAGCTGTGTAGTGACAGTGTGACACACACATAAGAGCTTAGTGCTGAGCCTTTCTCAACGGCTTAATTGCGCGTGTAGTTTATAACTAATTAATTACTACTAATCAATCTTTATATACTACCTTAAATTCGGCGGGGTCAACAATTCTTTATATGCAGGCTTCGATGAACGTGGCGAGCACCTGCATGCACATATGCAGGCTGGCACGCACAAACGAGAATTTTTTTTTTTTGAGGGAAACACAAACGAGAATAATTATTTACTTAATTAGTGCGAAAAATACAAACACGAACACGGTCGAGACAGTGGAGAAAAGTGAGAGGAATTAAACAACCAACGTCAACAGCAACAACACGTAGCGCCCATGTATAGATGTATAGTACAGGTGGTGACGAGCAATATAATACGGAGTATATCTAGCTCTCTCACAGAGAAAAAAAGAAAAGGAGAAGTGTATTTGCGAGTAATCTACGGGCACATTTAATTTTATGGGAGAAGCGGCTATAATATATCTAGATCGAGTGTATATCAGTACTATATAGGAGTGAATCGTAGATTAATTTGTAGTGGTGGAACGTACGTGGGTGCCAAAGTTTTGGCAAACCGCTCCTTCGCAAAAGCTACATGTTAGTTATTAAAATAAAAAGCACAAAATACACCAGTGATATGATGGTAAAATCGTAGATTCATGACTTCAACTATCACGGTTTAAATTAATCCCAATACTCACAAATATTACACGTACATGTAAATTGATTTTCAATGAGGATGTGTCACTGATGTCCGTCTATTTGAACGTGTGTACATGCATGTAGTGGTAGTTTCAAATTACTTTTTATTTTATTTTTTTCCTAAGTAAAATTTATTGGCTTTCACCATCAATTAATAAATTAATGTAAATAATATTTATGGTTTTAGATTCATCATAAGAAATATTTTCATATCATATTATTTACATGTTAAATTATATATTTTTTAGGAATTAATGGATAAAGTTAGAAATATTTGACTTAATTATATTAGGATACATGATAAGTAATCAGAAATGAAGGGAGTATATAAATTTATGTTGTAGTTTACGTGAACCAGCGTGTACATTACGAATATTAGGTACGGTGTGCAGTGCCGTTTTGATCTTGATTTCACACATAACACAAGTTCATTTTGATACATCAACAACTTTATTAAAGCATGTGTAAGTATAGTTGTGTGTGTCTTTTATGTAAATGAGAAAAAAAAAACTAGAAGCAAATTGAGATGGAACTGTTAGGATTTCTTCTAGCCCTGATCCACATGTATGTCCTGGAACGATGACAGACGCGCGTGGCGTGAGTTCAGGTCACATTTTTCTCTACAAGCATAAATAAAGTTGTAGGCCTCCTTTCGCTTTTTCTCCGAGAGATATCGAGACACCCTAACTAAACTATCAAAGTAATCCTTGGATTGCAAGTCCAAAAAAGGCCACATATTTGGATTGAGCGAGACGATCGGTCGATGATTTCGAAGCCTGTCGGCTTAATGGCAATTAGGACAGCATGTTTAGTGGTCGGCTGTTGAACATCAGATACAATTATCTGCTAATCTGCAAGCGACAAGGGAACAAATGTAAACCCCTTTAGATGATCGGTTTGTCCTCAATCGATATATAAATCACTCAGCTTAACATTTTTCCCTCTGCAATATTTCTTCTCAAATATAAGAGATAGTACTATCTACTACTACTAGTTGTTGTTGGCTTCTTCTTGCTGCATTTTTTTTTCTGCGAGATTAATTCGTTTTATTTTGCAATGTTGTTTATGTGTATTAATTTTGGGAGGTTTAATAAATTGTGAATGAGATGCTGGTTGTTGGTGATGATGAGGATTAGAAATGGTTGCGACCTACTGCTGAAGCAGATGTGCACGTCCTCTCCAAGCTAATCAAACATCAATCGACTTGGAACGAGTAGTAGCATGGGTCTGGGTCAGAGGCAGGATGATCACTTGCAGCTAGCAACTCGCCTTCACGTAGCAAATTGCAAAAGGAATGGAAGAAAGTGATGGGCGATAAGGATTTTTCGACTTGTTCAAAGTCTTTCTCGAACGATGTGTTAATTATAGTTCAGTCCTCGTCGATCTGGGTACTCTCTTGTTTAAGGTAATACGTTTTATTTATGTTTTTTTGCAAAAAAAAAATCCCTTTTTTTTTATCGGGAACATGAGCTTGTGTAGCAAGATGATGTTGTACGTGAGTATTGGAACAAAATGGCCCAATCATCTCCTCTCAGCCCAAGTAGTTGTTTTGGGTTTGGATTAGGGCCGTTAGCCTGACGAGGCCTTTTCAGTTTGTACGGTCTAGGTAACCATTGAATAAGCCAAATGACATATTTGCAAACGAGAAGTAACTTTTAAATAAAATAAGCCAAATGATATATTTGCAAATGATAAGTAATTTTTAAATAAAACTTTTATATGTGTGTCCTTAGCGACCTAAAAGTAAATGGTGAAAAATAAACTTCGATGATAAAAACTTAGAAATCAGCTTCAAATTTAAGTTTGAAAATTTAAATTTTGGCCGATAAGTATAAGTATAACCGAAAAAGTGGGGCCTGTAAATTATCTGCGAGATTTATGCTGGCAGTCCACTCGTCAGCGAAAACCGCCGACAGCTGTTGCTGCTGGATTTTGAAGCGTGATTCCTATAGCGGTCCATTTTGAATGGACACCATTGATACGAACAGATCATTTCGATTTTGTATGGGATACAACCGTATCCGACGAATCGCCGATCTCATTTTTGTTTCTTTTTTCTTTTACTCTAGGCGGCGGTTTTAGTAGGCGTTGGATGAAAGAGCAACATTACAAAGGGTACAACCAGAGTTCATAAAAACCGTGCGGTTATCAAAACTTTTCAACTTTTGAAACCATGGTAAATCTCACGAAAATCACATAGTTACCACGATAACTGATCCACGGTTACCTCAACCAAAATAGTTTGGTGAACCCTGAGTACAACTACACCAATATCGTTATGTTTCTTGTTTGATGCAAAGGCCATTCTCTCTGGTACTATAAAAGCAGAGTCGCCATTCTCTCTAGTACTATAAAAGCAGAGTCGCCATCTGCCATTCCGTTCGTGCGCATGTTTGCACACTCCACGTGAGTAACAATACAATGCTTTATCATCAATCATCATCCTAGACTATCCCTAATTATATGAGCATGGTCCATTACATTGTATAAGTACTTCTACTACATATACTTAAAAAATATCTTTATAGGATTCTTACGAATAATAAACATAATTGTTTTGATTTAACTAGATGAAAATTACGGAAAATCTAAAATTTAGACATACTTACAAGTTAGCACGATAATTGGTGCTAGTGAGAGTTTAGTAAAAAGAAAAAAGAAAGTACTACATATACAACAGAACTCACACTACCAAGGCTTCTGCAGCTAAATTGTTGCTAAGCGCTTGCTCACATATATTCTCCTTAATGGATATAAATCCTCTTCGAAGACAGATCTAAACCCTCGTATCCTCTCTCCGTTGCCTTGCCGCCGCCCGAGTAGGTCACTGGCCAGTCGAGCGGCTGCTAGGAAGGCGGTGGCGGGGTTGTTACTCGGCAAGGACCTTGCATCCTATGTTGCGACGAAGTGGGGCTGTCGAGTCTGGGGTTCCCGTCCACAGATTTGGCAGTAGCACAGGAGACGGCAGGGAGGTGGGCAGCGGAGGCATAGCGACGATGGGCGGGCCCACGCCTAGCCACGTGGGTTGGTGTCGGGAACGGAAGTGGTCAGGAGGGCGGCGGGTAGCGGTGAGGCTACAGTAGCGGCGTCCCTTTGGGCAACGGCGGGTGTGGCGAAGGATGGTGGCAGCCTAAGCGTTGATGGTCAGTCCTCGGCAGGGAAAAGGTGGATCCGGTGGACGTGGTCCCTAGGCAGTGGTGGCGGGCTGGGAGTCCAGGAGGCGGAGGAGGATTCCGTCAACGGTTACGGCCCTATGGATGACAGAGGCATAGGAATCCAGCAAAGTGGAAGCGAATCCTATCAACTTGCGTTTGGTCGGCTAATTCTAACTAGATGATGATGAATGAAGGTGGGCTAAGCGGTGGTGTATGGCGTCAGCTCACTTCAAGCGGATGAAGATGGCATCAGCGAAGGTTCGCAACTATGGCACAATTGGGCAGCGGCGACTAGTCGACTACCACTTGCCAAATCTAGCCGTTTCAAGAGAGGATGTCGAGAGGCAGGGTTGTACCGAGGTCGTAGGTTTTTCTTGCTTCTTCTTCTTCTTCTTTTTCTTCTTCTTTGTTGTTGTTGTTGTTGTGTGTTCTTCTCTTTGTTGAGGTGTGAGCTATACTTTTGGTTATATATATCCTTCGTGGATGTAAAGATTGGATTAATGAAAATCCATTAACTTAAAAAAAATCTGCAAATGACTACTGGGGAAAAGTAATTCAGCATTATCAAAGCAAGATAAAAGAAAAAAGAACAACTTTGTATAACATGGCTACATCACATGTCCACACTCTTCTGTTGAAGAATTGAGGTGCAGGATCAGTTGGGAGTGTGAGCTGATTCATCAGCAACTCGTAGCCAAACCCAACCTTTACAAGCCCTCTCGATTCGCTGCCTCGTTGGCACCGGAAGGCGCTCTCGCCTCTCCAAAGCGAATCAAATCGATCGATCGCTTTCCCCGCCAAAAAGCAAGGCATGCACAGCCTCGCTGAAAGCAAACCGAATCCGAATGTCGCCCTCCACCTCCACCGCACGGAAACCCTCGCCCGGCGTGGATTCCTTCCCTTCCCACCGCTGCAACCCACCATTATTCTCCTCCGGGCACCACGTCGAACACCTTATATACGCCGGCAAAAGCGAAGCGATCCGCAGGCGAAATCCTTTTGATTATATTCGTTGGTGTGGTTGAGCTCGTCGGGGTGAGTAACTAGCATCGATGCAGGCGGCGATGCCGGCGGCGGTGACGCACGACGACCTGTCGCTGCGGAAGGCGCAGGAGAGGCGGGCGGCGCGGTCGAGCGGGCGGGCGGCGGTGGCGCTGGTGTCGCTCTCGGTGCTCTGCGGCATCGTCGGCTTCATCCTCTGCCTCGCCGCCGAGGGGTCGCGCTCCGAGGCGTCGCACTACCTCATGACCGTCGGCGGCGGCGGCGCCAACGCGGCGGCGAACAACGGGCAGGTGGACGTCTGCTTCTACAACTCCAGCGGCCGGGCGCCGCTGGCGTTCGCCATCGGGGCGTTCCTGATGCTCGCCGTCGCCATGTTCGCCGAGCACGCCTACATGCTGCTCGCCGTCGCCGCGCCGGACTCGTCCGCGGCGGGGCTCGCCGTCGCCGAGGGACACCCGCGCGTCCCCTCCGACCCCGCCAGGCTCACCTGGCAGACCTGCTGCCTCTTCTTCGTCACCTGGTACGTCAATGACTAGTCTACCGCCATTGATGACGCCATGATTGGGGTTTCGAACTAACGCTCGATCGTCGCTGCTGCGGCGCAGGATCTGCTTCGGGCTCGCGGAGGTGATGCTCATGGTCGGCATCGCGGTGGAGTCCGGCCACGTCAGCGACTGGAGGAAGCCGCGGGCGGTGTGCCACCGGGTGCGCCCGGGGGTGTTCGCGGCGGCGGGAATCCTGGGACTCATCACCGTCGTCGTCGGCTTCGTCGTCTACGTCACGGCCCTGCAGACGAACAAGCTGCGGGCGCAGCACCCCGTCGGCGGCTACTACGTCGGCCACGGCGCCCCACACCCGGGCATGCCGCCGCCGCCGATGCCGTACGGCCCGCACCCGCACCCACACCAGCCGCCGCCGCCGGCAGCGGCGGCGACAGCGCCAAGCGCGCCGGAGATCACGCCGGCCGCTTGCCAGGTCCAGCCAAGCCGAGCGGCGTGCGTCACCAAGCAGTGCGCTGATGCAGTTTGAAACGAGTAGAAGAATTTGGAGATTAAGCAGAGACGGTGATGTTTAAAAGGCATCTACTCTTTTCCGCGTAACATGTTCTTTCGTGATTTGCTATATTAGAGCATTTGATTTGAGTTATTTGCTTGTATGTCACACCATTTGTTTTTAGCACAAACATGATTTGAATTGTAAAGCACTTGATTCGTGATTACATCTCAACAAGTTTCAATTTAATTTACTTGGTCTATTAGCCTCCGCTGTATCATCTATTCGGAAATACG
This sequence comes from Oryza sativa Japonica Group, assembly GCF_034140825.1. Taxonomy (NCBI): domain Eukaryota; kingdom Viridiplantae; phylum Streptophyta; class Magnoliopsida; order Poales; family Poaceae; genus Oryza; species Oryza sativa. Next base: position 8,399,415 of record NC_089035.1, on the reverse strand, counting down.
TGCAGCATCCATCACAAACAGGTAGACCGGAGTTACAGCTCCTTGGTGGTAAGCACGGTTATCACGCAGTAACCGCAGTAAACCGTACGACCATGTAAAATTTATCAAAATTTCAAATTATTTTTAAATTTTATTTGAATTTAAGGAGGTTACCGTGAAATTTATCAAAATTTCAAATTATTTTTAAAATTTATTTGAATTTAAGGAGATTACCATGGTTTTCCTTTCACCGTACCCCTGCAGTAAGAGTGGTTCGGTTTTGCAAACCCTACTCAGTGGTATTAACTAAAAACGCAGATGCAAAGAGATCACTAGAATAGTAGAACCGAACAAACCCTAGCAATATATAATTTAAAAGGCATAATGGTTTACATGTCCGGACAAACTGCAACTCAGCACACTCCTGACGAAACTCAAAACCAGACGGGTTCAGGAATGTGTTGTGACGGCTTTGCAGAAGCTTCGACTCAGGCTATACAAGTAGCAAAATGTTGCACACCATACTAAAAGATGCAAACACTACATAGTAGTAGCCTGATGAAAAACGCAGACTTCAAAGCTTTAATCCCTGTTACAGACGTAGTGATATGATATCCGTGACCAGTAGGGAAATAATGTAACACTGGCCCCCTTGAAACCTTTAGCTTATTGAACCACCAGAACAATTCAGTACCCCGCACAGTGGCCACAATTTACCACCTCTGGTCAAATCTGTCGAGGAAATTTGAAATCATTACTTGTTGCCTCAAGTGAATGATACCAGAACAGAAAGGATTTATGGTAAGAGTGGAAACAACCCACAATAAACACAAACCATGTTGAGGATTGAGAGTACCTGTATTTATTTGAATTGAGCAGCACCACCGCCTTGGCCAAAGTCAAAAGTAGCACCTTGGGGAGCAGCTACCGTGGTAGCTCCCATTGTATCATCCTCCTCATCCATCCAGTAGGCCTCAAGAATCTTCACAGCTTTTTCATAGATCTCATTGTTATCATGGCTCTGCAAGTTCTCAATCTTTTCCAAACCTTCCGCTTCATCAATCATCTGGGAAAAGACATTCACATCACCTGCAGCCAAGGTCTTGTCGGTTTCTCCTACTTTAAGAATGTTCTCGAGACCCTCCAAACAAACTGTAACGATTCTTATATCTGGGCAAATAAGAAGATCACACAATGGCTTGATGCAGCCCTCGCTCACCAGATACCTATTTTAACAAACCATACAATATCAAATCCAAATGAAGCTTAACATGAAACTATGAAAGCGGTTATATTTGCATTTCATAAAGCTGAATAGAACTGGTGCAAGGTGAGTAAACATACTTGATTTGATCATGGCTACCGCCTGAAGTAGCATTTGAGATGGCCCATGCAGCTTCCTTCTTGATATCGAACTCTGCCGTTTGGAGCAGATTCACCAGAGGACCAATAATGCCAGCATTTATGACAGCCTATGGTAGTCAATGCAGCAAATTGTTGAACATTTCAGAACATGCACAATCAACAAGATCTATAGCTATAGGCTATTATAGGTTAAGGACGAAAGATTGCAGCTAAGTGCACAAGTTCCCAACCGTGTAAATGAATCAATCATCCATATGCTCCCATCCCCTCCCCTTCTAGGACCCCAGGTCCCAGCAGCAACATTTGGACTAGTGATTAGGCTGCCATTGATACTTTGCGAGCAAATCATACATAAGGGTTTCTTTAAGTTACTACCATGTTCTCAGTCTTTGTACAACAAGGATGAGTCTGCTAACAAGTGTAATCATCATGAAAGGAAAAGTTGACCTGAAAGCTTGCATGGAATATGAACATTGTGTGGTGTTTATGGTTTGGAGAGGGAACACAATTAAAACTACTAAGTATGCACTACACAAATCCTTCATGACTTAGTAGAATGATGAGCATGTCAGTATTTTTTAAGTCTGTACACATACCTGTATCTGATCTTTGTTACCAGCAGTAATATTTGAAATAGTCCAGCAAGCCTCTTTCTTGATGCTTTTCTTGAGATTTTGTGTCAACAGACTTAGGAGGCAAGGGAGGGCTTGATGATCAATGATGCACTGTACAAAAAAAGGGGGTGGGGGGAGATGATGAGATGGCAATATGGATGTCAAAAAAGCAATTAACTTTCATGCTGTGATCTACAGTAGATATTTCATATTATATGAACACCAGCTTTAGCATAGCAGAAAAATTCTCAGCTCTCCTAAAACTCAAACAATAATAAGAATACAATAAGAAAAGCCAAGTTTGGCTGAAACAAGTACAGCAGCTATGACTTGCTGCAAAGCAGGCAATGAATTTTTAGGCAAACTAGCAAATTGCCTATGCGTTGCAATGAAAAAAAAATCATGCTGTGCACACTGCATGCTCATCATTTGAAGAATATGTAGACTGGCTCTTTTCAACCCCTTTATGGATTCCTTCCCTGTAGATCTTACCAAACAATATGGACATTATCTTTTGGAGGACGTTTAAATTTATTGAGCATGTGGGTTTCACCCAACATGGAGGGCCCATACATTAGTGATAGAGGTAGTGCTGGCAGATTCACTGCCACCACCACTACTACCTTTTAAAGTAGTATAGAGTATAGATCTAAGTGATACTGTGAGAGGACAAATCTCAAGTATTTAAGTGACACAAACTAGACAAATCTTTAATTGATGGGCGTAAAGAGTAGGTCAAATTGCCAAACATGTGCATCTACATATGACAAATATGTGCATTTATTTTTCAATAGTTTTTACAAAACATTTTCCACATTAGATGCAACCTCTAGATTTAATATCAACTATGATATTAAACATTTTCCACAAGCCTAAAATTTAATATCAACTGTGATGAACACAACCTCTAAATATTAAGCTCAAGATTCATGAGTCTTAGTAGTTGATATCAATTGATACAAAATCTGTCAGATATAGAGATGCAAAAAATCAACACAATACCTGAGTTTGCGCGTCATCTCCAGTTACAATATTTCCAACAGTTCGTAGTGCGGGTATAAGCACTGAAGGTGATGGATGGCTTCATGTTGTAAACAGTATAAAATATTAAAAAGGGTATAATGAGAGTAGCAAATAAGAATCTAAAGGAAAATGGCAGAAAATTGTAATGCAATGTTGTCACTTACAGGAGAAGCTCCACAAGACGGGGGCAAACACCAGCTTCAATCACGGCTTGGATCTTGTCATTAGTGCCATCAGATAAATATGAAAGAGCCCAGCACGCATCAGTGAGAACTTCCTCATCATTGGAGTGAATAAGCCGTGCCAGTGCTGGAAGAGCAGGCCTAGTCTATTGACACCCAATAAACATCATGTTAAGGAACTGTCTTTCCCTACTAACTACAGTAGAGTACAAAGAAACTTTGTCCAAACCTGTTCAAATGATGGCTGTGGTTTTCCTCTGCAGAAGTTCGATAAAGTCCAAGTTGCATTCCTTAGCATAGAGAGTTTAGTGTGCTCATTCAACTGTGCTAGCAGAGGCAGCAATGCACCATTGGCAAGAACAAGGTCACGGCACTTAGGGGAATCACCAGCAACATTGCCCAATGCCCATACAGCCTTCAATTTTTTTTCAAGAGGTAAAAACATTAATAACTCCAACAATGCACTCAATCAAAATAATATCAAGGAAGTACAGAAAGCACAAAGACAAGTCAGGAGATGATCGGATACCTGCTCACGAACATCATCACTAGAAGAACCAAGAAGCTTCACAAATATTGGTACAGCCCCATGATCAATGACAACCTTTGTATTCTCCGAAGTGCCAGATGCAATGTTTGTAAGTGCCCACGCAGCTTCGAACTACAAAATTTAATTCAAAAGCACCACAGTAATAAATCCATTTTTATTTGAACCTACCAGATAATGAAAATAATATTGTGTTGGCACACACCTGTAGCTGGGGGAAATCCTCTCTGGTAAGAAACTGCACGAATCTAGGAACAACGCCTGATTGAATAACCTCTTCAATTGGAGGGCTCCTCTCTAATTAAAAATTGTAATGGGTGTAATTAGTAATTAACTTTTGTTCAACTATTATTTTCACAAGGTAACAGCCCAAAACATTTAAGAGGTTTGTACCTATAGAAAGCAACTTGCGGAACTGTGTTGTGGCCTCAAGCTGAAGGTTGTTATCGTCCGAATAAACTCCACCAATCATAGCAGGAAGGCTTTCGAGCTACAACATTCAACAGAGATATCAAATACTCAACTTCCCGTATTAAACCCCAAAAAGGGTTTAAAAGCAGTTTCCTTCTCTTTTAGGGGTGGTGCAAAGAACAGAAACCAGAGGTAGTTTAACAGTAACATAAATGTATGCGTTATCAATGTAGGACGTCTCTAGAAACATGACCAGAAACACTACTATATGATTTATGTGCTTCCATGTACTAAAGACAAGGTTCAGTCATAAGGAAAGTTGCACTGGACCCTCAATTTCAAGATAGCACAAAAAATAGCTATAAAGATATAATATGGCATCAGCTCATTTGTATGCTTCTATCAAAACATAAGATGAAACAACAGCAAGATGTACACTAAAAATTATCAGGAAGATCAATCATTATTACAGTTCCTGGTCACCTAACTAATTATCCGCAGTGAATCCGTGGAAGATTTGATCCTAAGACCACAATCTACATGTCCTAAAACTAAAACTAGATCACTGGAGCTAGCAGGCATGTACCTGGAAACATTTCAAACGCTAGGAGTTCGCAACCGTGCCAACTAACAGTACTTGTAATATTGTCAACAGAAGGAGAATCAGAAATCAAGTGACTAATCGAGGCATCGAAACGTGGTGCTAAGTGTTGCCTACATCTAGCAGGAACCTACCCTCACCCGCACGCTAGTAGACATGCGGGTATAATAACAAACTTAAACAAATATGCCGCAGACGAATCAAAAACCCTCTCAAAAAGTGCAATCCAATCCAACACCTACCTAAAATATGGGATCCAGGACACGATGGGATAGCGTCATCGGAGGCAGGGGAGGGGAGGGGAGGGGAGCGGGGGGGAATCGAGGAGTATACTACTCACCTTCTTATCGACGCCGGTTGCGGCGGAGGCGGGGACGGGGGCCTGGGCCTGGAGCCCCTCGCGGCGCTTCTTGAGGAGGCTCTCCTCGCGGCGGCTCTTGCGGATCTCCACCATGTTGTCCTCGCGCCGCCGCCTCCCCTCCTCGGCGTCCACCGCCACCTTGTAGCGGTTCCGCCGCACCTCCACCCGCTCGCTCGGGCGCAGCGACATGGCTGGCTCGCCGGCTGGGTGCTCTCCCCCCCTCCTCTCCTCGCGGCAGCGGCGGCGGCGGAGGGAGAGGCAAAAACCCTAGCGAGGCGTCGGGGCGGAGGAGGAGAGGAAAGAGGAGGAGAAACCCTAGTGGCCGCGGGGAAAGGGGGGGAGTTAAAGCTCACACACCACGATCCAAATATTCTCTGCGATTTATTTTCTTTTTCTTTTTTTTTAATCTGCAGAGTCTGCCACAATGACCTCTTCCGCGGGCCGCGGCTTCGTCGTGTTGAGTTTCGAGAAGGAAACGCGTGTTGGGCCCACCGATGATTGAGCCCGGCCCATCTGTACATAGTCTCGGTCAATTTTCATTTTTTAAAAAAAAAAACTCGTTTCTTACATCCTTCAAATTTAGCTGTACAGATCTGTTGAAGTATTAGAGCAGGTACAATAGCAGGCTATAAGCTAGCTGCAAATATATTTTAAAGAGATAAATAAGGAGAGATAAGGGTAGCGGGCTAAAGATTTGTAGCCAGCTGTAGCACGGACTCTAAGACGCAGTTTATATATGACAGGTGGGACCATGTATTAATAGTGTAGTATGTAACTATTGTATGAATGAGCTATTAGATTGGCTATAGATGAATTGGAGCTAGTAGTTGGCTACACTATTAAACTTGCTCTTAGGAATTATTCAATGGTGTGTTAGGTAGTAATATTTTAGGACGGTGGTAGTAGTGTTGTTTGCTACTCTCTCCCTCTTAGAATATAAGAATTTTTAGGTTTGAGCACGGGTATTAAGAAAATATGTAGAATTAAATGTGTGAAGGTTGTGATTGGTTGTGAAGTGGAGGTAAGTGAAAAAATTGAATGGTGAAGGGTTGTGATTGGTTGAGAAGACAGTGTTGGTGAATAAGTTGTTATATTTTGAGACAAATCTTGAGAGTTATAAGTTGTTATATTTTGGGACGAAGGGAGTAGTAGAAAAATTTTTAGTGAGGGGCAAATAAACTTATTTCTATTGCACAAATCCTTCAAAGTCAGCCAGAAATTCAATGCTTTGAAAATAAAATGTTAGCAAGAAATTATTGCATTTTCAAGGTCTTATGAGCTGAAGCTAATTTCAAATTTTCGAAGAAATACACCTTTCTACGAAGGGGGGGGGGGGGCAAGGGGGATAAACTGTTTCATGTGCGCATCCTCCAAATTCAACCGGAATTCAGTTCTGGGGGGAATTAGCTAGAAATGCATGCATTTTCAATGTCTCCTAAGCTGCAGTTGATTTTAAAATCGAAATTAAATTTAGGCTCTGGAATTGCAAATATACAAAAATCTTTATTTATATATAATGGTGCTACAAAAGTATACATTTAATTTAGTCGCTGTTACACTTCAATATACTGCTCATGCACATTTTGACATCAAGGATAAATTACAACAAAAAAGAATCAACAACATTTCCATTCAAAATTAGAAGACCCTCTTGAATGTGCCTTCTCTTTCCCGAGACCAACAATTACAAGTTAACACATTTTTCACTAAGAAAACAAGATCGTTAAAAAAAAAGAAGCGAAAGAAAACAAATTAAAAAGAGAAGCTTCAATCACCAGCGCTGCTGGAGCGCGCTTGCTCGCTCTCACGCAAAGGGTCGCCGGCCGGCGGCACGCGTGCGCGGTGCGCGCGCCGGCACGGTGGCGGGCGGCGAGAGCGATCGATCAGATCATGTTGGAGAGGGAGCGGCAGATCTCGGACATCTCGAGGAGGGACCGGTTGAAGTGGTCCATGGGGTTCTTCTCGCCGACCTTCCTGAACTGCTCGTCGCAGCCCTGCATGTCCTGCGCCGCCATGCCCATCATGGCGCGGATGGTGACGGCGTCCTTGAACCCGATGGCGCGCCGCGCCGCGCCGAGGTTGTCCTCGACGTCCAGGTACAGGCTGTCGCACAGGTCCAGCGCCTTCGCCGCCTTCGGCGTCGCCGTCTTCACCGCCTCCGTCAGGTGCTTCCGCGCCGCCTCCGTGCGCAGCGCGAACGCGTCCACCTGCATGTTGAGCACCGCCAGCGGGTCCACGGCGGCGCCGTACTTGGACGCCTGCTTCCCCGCTGTGGCAATGCACACCTCCGGGTACGACGTCTTCTTGCATATCTCCGCCACCTCCTCGTTCTCGCCGGCCGCCGTGGTCCAGCAGGCCGCCGCCGCCACGACGGCAACGACGAGGAGCAGCGTCGCGTGCGCCAGTGATCTCGCCATGTCTGCCTCTGGTCTTCACTAGCTAGTCTCCACTCGGTTCCCAACGCCAACGTTGTCGTTGCGGGATCGATTGAGGTTGGCCGGAGACAGGGGCGAGAGGGAGATAAATACTCGCGAGGCTGATCCGCCGTGGGGCGGTGTGGTGAGGGAAGCGGCAAAAATGGCGGGTGGCCTCCGGCTGGCCAGCTGCTTCGAGCCGCTCGTTTGGTGTTTGCTAAAATGCCAAGCTTTCTATTTTTGCATGGAACCCGCGGAGCCGTTGGAACACAAAGATTGCAGTAAAACTTCTTTTTTGGAAACATTTTGCATTTCTTGCCAAATTAACACATGCATGGTTTTAACTTGGTAGCAAAAGTAAATAACTAAATACTGGGAATATATTTTATCTGCAATTTTGCAGAAAATCTGTACATACAAGTACAACAATGCCTAGATTGCACCATGCATCTGCAAGCCAAGGGATTAAAGTGTACATTTGTGATCACGCCAGCTGTCCATGGATGATGGGGATCACGGTCCTTTGCTGTGGTCAAACAGACCTAACCGAAAAGTCTGAATTCCTACCGCGCCACAAAAATTGTTGTCTAATTAATCAAGCTATAGTATACATGTTTTTTTATACTCGATCAGGTCATAAATATTTGATGTTTACAATCAAATTTAGACAAACTTTTTAAAATTTTGATAATTAATTTTGTATCAAGATGAATATGTAAAATCCTACAAGTTTTTAAGGCAAATCAATTGAAGGACTTAAGAAATTAATGGTTGGAATTTCAAAAGCTTAACCAACGTATGACGTATTATTCTAAATGCCAAATATTTATTGCCAATCTAGCCATCAAAGGGTCAGTTTGGTATTTGAGGTTTCCGTTTATTCACATCAGTCTTCTAGTAGGTATAGTGTTGGCTTAAAAACATCGTGGGACTCACTGGATGTGTCACATGGTTAATCCTAATCAATATTTCTGTTAGAAAACGTTTTTGCCCTTAATCTGCATACACTAAATAAGAGAAAAAAAATAGAGTTGTACACGTACTTCCTATTGTTTTAGCACGTGCACACGAGGGTTGAGTTTTAAATGATTGTAGTATGCACATGGAAGTACATAAATATTTCCTTTTTAGATAAAACCAATAAGAAAGTATTGTACGCAAAATTCAATAAAAAACATCATATAATGATGGGTTAATTGGATCCATGCTATTACAAATATACCTTTTAGATAAATGACACTATTATTCACATATCAGCTACATGCCACTGGAATTTGGGAAAATTGAAATCGTGTCACTCTGTCAAGTTTCCCGTCATATCCCTAGACGTGAAACCCACATGTCGGTTCCATCTTCATCCATCCTCCCTCTTCTTTCTTCCTCACGTATAGTTGATTCTAATAGAGATTTTTAATAGAAAACGTGATGGAGTGGGGCACGGTTCCAATTTCCCCAAATTTTAGTGGCACGTAGCCGATATCATAAACAATAGTAACATTTATCTAGAATGACATATTTATAGTAGCATGGATCCAATTAACTCTATAATTATTGTTGGATACTTGGATGTACCGCTGACATGAACTTAGTTATATGGGTGTCTCATCATACATTTTCACCACATGAATTGCAATGTGTGTGTGTGTGTGTATATATATATATATATAAGGGGTATAAGGGTCGTTGATCAACCATCCATGTAGCTTTGTAAGAACATGTTCAGTTAATATCTAAGAGAGAGGGGTTAGAGGGAAAGCGATTATACAGCAGTAGTTGGTTAGGTTTACCCAGCTATGTAGCTTTTCTAAGAACATGTTCAGTTAATATCTAAGAGAGATGGATTAGAGGGAATTGAGGGAAGTAATTTCACACTATAAAATAGGTGTGAACTAATCTTTTTCAAACCAAACAAGGACTAAGTAAGTTCAAAAGAAAGAGTTTGAACTAAAATATAAAAACTTAAAAGAGTAGTAGGATAGACATATCGGAATTTTAAGGACCAAACTGAGACATGAGTGAAACTTGGAGAACCAATCTGGCTATTCACCTAAAGTAATGCAAAGTATGTCTTAGTATGGGCGGTACATGCCGACTAAAATTAAAACCACACTTGAGCTAGAAGAAGACAACCCTTATTACACCTTTACGTGCCAATGGCATATACGATCCATCTAATAATAAATAAATATTTTCTATAAGTATGGCAGAAACTAAACATATATATAACTTAATCAGACCTGCTCATCTTAAATTATGACATGGTGAGGTAATTTGTGGTTGCGACCCATAAAACGCCTAGGTCGTCTCTCTTGATCTCTAACACATGAATAAACATACACGGAAAGTGAAATGGTTCGGCACGACGAAGGTCGCATAACTCTTTTACCCACCCGGATTTAAGTCATAAGTTAATATCACTGTCATATCCTTCACCAAAACTTTTTTTATTTTCTTAAAGACGACCAAGTGAGTAGTCCCTCCGTTCCAAAATATAAGTAACAATCACCCTTAACCCAAAGTTCAAGAAACAAATATTTTCACTTTCTAATCTGGATCACCCTAATAATATAGTGCATGCACTCAATAGACCAATAGAATTAAAGATCTTGAGAGTGGAGGATTTAGAAAAATAATAATTTAGTGAAGAAGATGTGCTAATTAATTATATGCATGCACACCTTATATTATGAAACATCTAGAAAAAAAGTTGTATTATATTATGGAATGGAGGGAGTAACAACTAACAAGCAAGTTGTTATGATTTCCAACTAGTAGCTTTTATTCATTTAATCGAGCAAAAAAAACTGCATAAAAGAAACAACTTAATTCCAATGTTTTTTATCAACTGCAGTTTAATTAGGCTGGTCAAATCCGCCATAATTAACTTCGATTGTTTCGCAGTTAAGCATCTGCCTAAGTTAGTTATTTCACCACACCAACTTTATGATCCATTCGTTAGGTCCATGGTTTGTCCTCCTACTGAAAACCTCACTTGTAAAGGATTTTGACCTCTACCTGTATACGGGCCAGCAAAAGTCAAGCAAACCAATACAAGGTCATGGCTTCCTCCCGCCAGGTCAAAGCTGGCAACCGAAATCAACCACGGGAAAGCGCCGTCCTGGACGAGATTAACGTCTCTGTCTCATTCTTCAGAGGAAGAAAATGACATAACCCAAAGAATTAGTAATTAATTAAATACGATCATGGATAAAAATGAGCCTTACACATCAGTTAGTAATTAATTAATTACGGTCATCAGTTTACTACTCCCTGAAACGGTCATCAGTTTACTACTCCCTCCGTTTCAGGTTATAAGACGTTTTGACCTTGGTCAAAGTCAAACTATTTCAAGTTTGACTAAATTTATATATAAATATAGTAATGTTTATAATACTAAATTAGTTTCATCAAATCAATAATTGAATATATTTTTATAATAAATTTGTATTGGGTTAAAAACGTTACTACTTTTTTCTACAAACTTGTTCAAACTTAAAGCAGTTTGACTTTGACAAAATTTAAAACGTTTTGTAACCTGAAACAAAGGGAGTAATTAATTAGCCAAGGAATTAAACTGATGTGTTAGGCTCTTGATGATGATTCGTTTGCTGTCGTCGATTGATTATGGAAGAGGTAAAGTGTCATTATCAGTTTGGTAGGGGGGAGGGGGGGGGGGGGAGGGTGCATTGGGCACAGGGCAGGCAAAGAATACGCATGATGGCACACACATGTGGTCTACGTCTACCGGGATATGATACGCATCTATGGCTCTCACTACTGTACCACCCTACATGGCATCGTCCTTTGAGTGATTAAAATAATTAGTAGTACTATTAGAAATTTGATTAGTTTACGCTAACCTAGTAGTAGATTAGTTTAGTGTGAGCTATCACTGTTTTTTTCTTCTTCCATTTCAGTAGGAAGCCTAACCGGAGTAGAATATCCTTTGATTACAAGCACGACTGATTCAAAGTTTGAAATTCAAGATAGAAATAATTTCAACATTAGGCTACGATCAGTTGAGCCACTGTTGGCAACATGTAGAAAAACCAACAAAATATTAAAAAAATATTTATGGCTAAAATTTTTACATATCTAATATGAGTAGTTTAAATGCCAAGGTTGTGCTCGGGAGGAGAGGTTAGCAACCTCTCCCCATACACGGAAAACGTGGTTACTTATTAACATATGGTTAATTAAGTATTATATTAAAAACTTAAAAATATATTAATATGATTTTGTACAACAACTTTCCCATATATCTTTTTTATTAAAAAACAATGTTTAACACTTCAGGAAGCATGCACGTAGAAAACAAAAGAATAGAAGTTGGTACTCCCTCGATCTTAAAATATAAGCAATATGGATTGATTAGGACACACCTTATTACTACGAATCTGGATGTAGGAAGTAACTTATAGACATTAGTAACTGAAGAATAGATTATGAGAACAAATATAAAAAAACTCATAAGTTCTCTTTTTATTTAAATTTTAAAGTTTTTTTTAGTTCATACTTGTACCATGTGTCTGCTCGTGGTGAATTTCGTGGTGTTTTTTTTTTACTGGTTGGTTTCACCTGTCAGTGGCAGTGCCAGCTTCGAGCAGTGCAACGGAAAAGGGCAAAAAAGTCAGCAGGCGGAAAAAAGCAGCAGCGAGAGGAGAGAGGAGAGGGGGGCGCAGGCGCAAAAAGCAAGCTACCACCGCAGCCCAGCTCGAGGCCACCACCACCACCACCACCACGGCACGGCGAAAGGGGAAGAAGAAGAGGAAAGGAAAAAAAAAAAATTCCGCAGCTGCTACCTCTCGCCGCCTTCGCCGCCGCCGCCGCGAGAAACCCAGCGGCGTCCCGGGAAACCCTAGCCCCATCCCCCACCCCGCCGCGCGCCCTCATGGGGCGTCCGCGTCGGCGCCAGTAGTAGACAGGAGCGGGGGGCCCGCCCCGTCGCCGACGAGGGGCATCCAACGATGGCGCGGATACGGCGCGCGAGCTCCGGACGAGGTTAGTGTGGCCCGATCTGAGCTGAGCTCTCCCTCCCGCGCTTGCTTTGCTGCTGGCTTTAGCTAGGTGGTGTCGTGTGGTCTCGGTGTTCGCGCTATAGCTAAGCGTAGAGAGCAATCCGAGGGTTTAGCTTTCGCGGCACGGCGGCGGCGGCTCGTGCCTGTGCGGCGAGGTGATGCGGCGAGGGGTTGGGCTTGAGGGGAGAAGGTGCGTGATGTCGGCTAATCAACTACTGTGGTGGCGGTGGGGGGGTTGGCGGGTTTGTTCCAGGATCTTAGTCGTCGCCGCTTGTTCGGTAGCTCAACTCTCAGGCCGTGAGAATTTGGGTTTGGTGTCGCGGGAATGGTGGTCATACTACTATGTAGGATTCAGTGCTCTCTGCTGCCGTGGCGATACTGGATATCTGGAATCTGATCGAAGAAGTGGGGCTTAGCTTAGGTTATCAATTATACAAATCCATGCCTTGGATAGCTCTTGGTTCTCTTGTATTGAGCTTTTCTATGTTGATTACTTAAAGCTGTAAGGCGGTTTTCTACCACAGAAGCACTATACATTTTCTGGACCTTCCATGTCAAATTGCACCAGTTCGGAGATAACAACCATTGCTATACAGAACAAGTACTTTTTAGTCTAGTTCATCTAGGATTTGTATCGACCAAAAATATACGATGAGCAGCTGGATGTCCCTAGTTCAGCATACATTGGGTTTTAAAATAGTCAAAATTGACATTAGTCTGTATTTGTTGTAGCCTCTGATCTAAGTTTGAGTCACTACAAATGGATTTGTGATATTGATTATCAAATTCAGGCCAATGGATCCTCCTTTACAAGAAAATGGTCATTACTGAACTCTTGTTACTGGAATGATGAGAATTCCTGCATTGCTGGGTTTGCGGAAAGTATCTACTTTATGCAGAGAAAATAGGCAACATCATGTTTACCATGTTTGGCCTTTTCTGGGAAAGTTATTATAAGTTTTAATTTGTGTTTATGGCTTCTTATGGAAGGAAGCTCTTTCGTTTTCTTGCAATAACTTGTCTTTCTAGAACTAATTAGCTCAAGTCAAAAAAATGTTTAATCCACCACCATAGCCATGTTAATTAGATTATGCTTTCATGCAGGGTAATAAACATCATTATAGGTTGAACATATACCATCACTGTCTCTGCTGAGTTTATCAACTGGAGATAAACACTTTGAAAATAGCTGTCATACTATTTCTGGTTCTTTATAGCTAAATAATGGTGGTTTATCGAAATATTTACATGGTCTGTAAAATCTTTAACTACACATGCCATGAGGTCTTATGAAATCCTCTTTGCTATTGATTTACACTATCTTTACTTATACTTGGAAACATCTGTGAATGCATATAAATATATGCTTGTGAACTTTTGTTCAACTACTCCCTTTGATTCCAATTATAAGTCGCTTTAGACTTGTGGACACAAAGTAAGAAAACAGCTCAAATGACTTAGTTGACTTCATTGGAAAAGATGAGCCATTTATTTGTGAGAGGGGTATCATTTATTTAGCAAGGGCAAATTGGGAAGAATAACTGCAGAAAGTGCCTAGAAGTTCCATAACTTCTTACATTTAGGAAAGAGTTGAGAATGCTAAAGCGACTTATATTTGGAATTGGAGGGAATATTTGATTTATGTGTTAGAGTGACTATCTTGAAAGGTGATTCTGTACATCTTTTGAGTGTTCATATTCATTAGTTGCACCTGACCAGTGTCAATGTACATACATATTCTTTAAGGCGTTGACTTGTTGATTCTTCATTGTACTGTTTCTTGGCAGGGCTTTTGGAAGATGCTCGAAGGAAAACCTTCTTAAATTTTTTGGCTGTGGTATTTACTCTGGAATTGATTACCAGAATCAATTTGATTGCCCAAACATCAGCTCTAAATGTGGTTGCCCCTGCTATATCTCCATCTCAAAGTTGGAGACCAGTTCGCTCCATGTTGTCAAAAGCTAAAGTTGACATTAGTATTTCAGTCAGCGAACAAAGACGAAAGAAGCTATATTCATCACCAGCTACTCTATCTGTGCACCCTCCAATGTCAGCGCCAAGCTATAGCTCCATTTCTGGTGATTCTGATCTCTCCTTTTATTCTTCAGACATGTCAGATAATTTGGTGCAGCATAACAGACGCTCAGAAGCAGAAATTTCTACTCATGTAGATGCTGCGCCTCCTGATGCAGCCTCAAATACTAGTGCAGCTCCTTCTGGATTAGTACAACCTCCAGTATCTCCTCACAATGGTATGTTTGATTGTTAGAGCCTTGGAATCATCTAATTTATATGATTTTCATTATTCAAGCATGACTTGAAATTATATGGTGTAAATACAATGCGTAAAGGGCCATCTGGTTATTCGAGTAGATACACAAAATGATGCCTGTGTGGTTATTTCTGATTTGCCTTTCCAAGAATTTGTTCTTTGATTGCACCTCAACCGTAGGCATTTGAGTAAATTGTGCAATTCTTTTACCAATCAACCAAGTGATATCAACATAAATTATTCAATTGCAATTTGCTTATTAATAGTTAATTAGAAATGTTAACTCTATTGTGCATATCCACATTCACATTGGAATGTACAAAGCTTTTACTTAGATCTGTGTGGTATCATGGTGCACCTTGATGATTCGGATCAACATTTTGGAGATCAATGCTTTGGATGTTTCTATGATCGCAAACGCCGGCAACAGAAAACGCGCAAAGAACCAGAATTAAGCTGAGGGGATAAAGCTCCATCATTATCTTGCTTAAGTTTTGTTGGTCATTATCTTTTAAGTTAGTCGTCATCTTTAGTTCACTATCTCAAGATTGTTAGCCATTTATCTCCAAGTTTGTTAGGCGTGTCAAATCCCTTGATCTAGAAAAGGGTATCCGGGTGTAAGGAATAATTAAGTAAGATTAATCTAATCAAGTTTAGGCATGTTTAGAGCCTCTCGCTCTCGGGGGAAGAGCCCTGCCTCCCGCCAGAGGATGATCGCGAGTTTCGCCCCTACCCCCTCCAAAATCATCCACTCGAGCATTCACTGCTCTGACAGCCGCTGCAACACCATCACCATCGTGCGCGTATCACTGCATACTTGAAGCATACTGAAATGCTCAGTGCCTGCGATCCTTTTGGCCAAATCCAATTCTCTGAATACTGGTGTCAGATGTGAAACTGGCTGGTTGTTTTGTAACCTGTTTGGTTGGCATTGTACCAGCTTTCAATAAAGGCTTGCAGCGAGCACATGGAACTTTGCAAAGTCCATGTATGCGGTCTAAGCCAATTTATAAGCTAGGTCTCGCTTGTGCTATTTGTCACTCTGCTTTTTCCTGTCATGTGAGCTATTGCTATTGACTTGAACAACTGGCTTCTGTGATTAAGCTTACTCTCATTGATCTTAACTTTTACTGCTCCTAATTTTGGCTTATCTGCCTGATCACTTGAGAACTCTATAGTATGTCCAGCTTATGTGGCCTAACCACAACCCTTTTTTATGCTCACATTAAACAATAAGATACAAAATACATGTGGTAAGTAAACATTGGTATTTTTGTTGTTATCTTGTGTAAAATAATTAATGAATTATGTGAAGAGTGTTATATGAAATTATAGTATGGATAATATCTTCTACAATAATCTGTTTTATTTGAAACATGATAGTATTCTGTTGTTATCCTATTTGCAGTTTATTCTGACTTGCTTATTGAACATGGCCCCCAAATATTGTGGGACTTCAGCTTAGTTTTCTTCATCCCTTAGTAATACTGAAGTACACATTATTGTTGTGCTGTCTGCCTAAGAAACGTTTATGCTACAATATGGCATCTTTTCTCTCTCAGTTATTTCCAGCTCTCTAAGATAGCTCAGTGAGATTTAACCTTACTGTTTTCCCCATTTATTTTGCATTTGGAATTTTCTCATGTCCTTGGTTTTGGCCTATTTGATCCAAATATTTTAGTCACAGATTTGTTGTTAACCATTATTTGATTTGTAGTATTCTCTAACAGCTATAGATATGCTGTTACTCACATTATAATTTACCTTCTGTTTTACCAGCATGTTGTTCACATAACATGGTACAAAAGAGAGGGAGCCAAGATTGCCATTGTGTTTACCCAGTAAGAGTTGAGCTTTTTCTCCGAAATGTTTCACTGACGTCAAATTGGAGCGATGAATTTCTGGGGGAACTTGCTTCTCAACTCAGTCTGAGGGTTACTCAGTTTGAGATTGTAAATTTCTATGTTGTTGGGGCTTCTGGGCTAAACATCACAATGTATATAGCTCCCCATACAGGAATTAGTTTCTCAGCCGACCAAGTTACCGCAATGAATTATTCACTTAGTCAGCATACAGTTCAGATCAACCCTGTACTAGTTGGTGACTACAATCTTCTTAATTTAACCTGGTTCAGGCCACTGGTTCTAGCTCCTGGTAATGCTAACTGATCTTGACTTTGCTCTATATATTACAATGCCGCAGTTTATTTTAGTGTTAAGGTAGAGAACACTGTAAGACTACTTCAGTTTTTTTTTGCTTCTTTAATCTCTATTGTCTACTGTACTAGAGAAACTGAAGAATATATATAGTATGTGGTAATACTGCTCATATGTTTGTGATTATCAAATAAGCAGATGATTATAAAAAAATCACTGTGGGTTGGCATATTCCATTCTATAGAATCAATTAGCAACTATATGCCAAAGAAAAAACAGAAAAGAAAAGTAAGATAAAATTACAATATTCAGTTCCTTACATTTCTTATTCTGTTTTTGTTCTGCTCCTCTATACCCTTCATGCATACATAGAGTGCATCTTTTAATTTGCATCCAGTTCTACTGAGATACATATATCTTATACTACATATGCTTTGAGTTTAGCACTGGTTGATCTAGTACTCTAGTGCAAACTTTGTACACACTACACAGTTTCTTATACATATTCCGGTCATTAATTCTTGGTGTATCAACTTGGTTATACAGTTAATGTGCTATTTTCTTTGGTGAACTTGGCTGTGCTTCCTTTGTTGATGATGTGACAGAAAAGGATGTTTGGTGATATCAATATGATACTTCCTATGAATGATATAAACATTATTTCTTTATATTTACAGCCCTGTATGCTGTCCAGCTATGGTTTTTCTTTTAACAAATCTCCTTTCCTAATATTGTGATCTTTCATTTCTATTTCAGCTCCAACATTCACAATATCACCTAAACCCTCTCCATCTCAAGCATCTACAGTACCAAGACACAGTGCGGATACCAGCAATGAAAAACACATGAGCTTGATTACTATCATTTGCATATTTATTGGTGCTCTAATTGCTGTCTTGGTGATTGCCATGTTTATTTGCTTCTGCAAATTAAGGAAAGGGAAAAGGAAGGTTCCTCCAGTTGAGACACGTACGTGCAGAGTTATCTATTCTCAGCTACATTCCTTGAAAACTATAGATTTGTTATACTTCATGAGATCTCTAATAATTGATAGTGAAGTTAGATATACCATGTCCATAGCTCCCCATAATATTTTTGGTTTCTTAACCAAATTTAAATGAATTATGCTTATTTTCTGGTTCATTATGCATGTTGGAGCATTCTTTTAGGAGCATTAATAATATCAGTTCTCCTGTGCAGCCAAGCAAAGAACACCAGATGCGGTTTCTGCAGTGGACTCACTTCCTCGCCCAACAAGTACAAGGTTCCTTGCATATGATGAACTGAAAGAAGCAACCAACAACTTTGATCCGTCAAGTATGCTTGGAGAAGGAGGTTTTGGCCGTGTCTTTAAAGGGGTACTAACTGATGGCACTGCCGTTGCTATAAAGAAGCTTACTAGTGGAGGGCACCAAGGAGATAAGGAATTTCTAGTTGAAGTGGAGATGCTGAGCAGGTTGCACCACCGAAACCTTGTGAAACTCATTGGTTACTATAGTAACCGTGAGTCATCACAGAACCTACTGTGCTATGAGCTTGTTCCTAATGGAAGCCTAGAGGCTTGGCTTCATGGTATGGCCAATTGAGTCAACTATTTCTCCTTCTGAAATTGCTGCATAAGTTCCACTCAGTTGCAGTTGAATGTGGTCCTTCATTGTTTAATTAATTAGTGGTGATCATGTAATCATGATACACCTTGACTCTTGAGTCTCTGACTACTTACATTTTTTTCAGGTACATTGGGAGCTAGCCGCCCCTTGGACTGGGACACTAGAATGAGGATAGCACTAGATGCTGCCAGGGGATTGGCATACCTTCATGAGGATTCTCAGCCTTGCGTAATCCACAGGGATTTCAAGGCTTCTAATATATTGCTTGAGGATGACTTTCATGCTAAAGTGTCTGATTTTGGTTTGGCCAAACAGGCACCGGAAGGTTGCACAAATTATCTCTCAACACGTGTTATGGGAACATTCGGGTAAGCAGGTTGACCACCTTGAAGTACTCCCCAGATGTTTCTGCTCTGCTTTTGCTTCATATAGCTGTCGTGCTTTCAGGTATGTAGCACCAGAGTATGCAATGACAGGACACTTGCTTGTAAAAAGCGATGTATATAGCTATGGAGTTGTTCTACTTGAACTACTTACTGGGAGGAGGCCTGTGGATATGTCACAACCTTCTGGCCAGGAAAATCTAGTGACATGGGTTAGATTTCTTTCTGCTCTTATCTTCAGCTGTTATTGTATTACCTTTTTATATCTGAACATGGATCCTTTAGTATGATAATTGTCATCTGAAGTTCACTAGCCATGCATGTTAGATATTTATCGATATATCTCGACAAGGCAAACAAACAAATGGACTTAGAGCAATATTACTACTAATCTGTTTCCTTTTTCGAAAAAAGAGAGACATTTTTTATGTTCCTCTCTATTCATATGCATTGTGTACATCCTTGGGTGGAAAGCAGATTTATGTGTGAGTAAATTTACACTTCAACATTTTTTTATGCCTGTTGTGCCAAAGCGCCATCTATCTGTTTGTTTCTTTTTGTGCCTATGTTTATGAGCTTACACAAATGTTTCCTGATCTTTCCACTAAAAGCCTTGTGTCACATCAACCTTTGCTGGCCAATTTGTCAGGTTTGTTCATTAGGTTTTTGAAAGCCAACTCTCAAACGTCAACGTATTTCTTGTAGACAGTACCAAATTCTTATCCCTGCATAGGTGTAGAGATACTTATTTGCTCAATTTTGACTACGCAGGCACGACCAATTTTACGAGATAAAGATACGCTAGAAGAACTAGCTGATCCCAAGCTTGGTGGCCAGTATCCAAAAGATGATTTTGTGCGAGTATGCACAATTGCAGCCGCCTGTGTTTCACCGGAGGCAAGCCAAAGGCCAACAATGGGCGAGGTGGTGCAGTCACTGAAGATGGTCCAACGCTCTGAGTTCCAGGAATCCATACCAACACCTCCAGCACGACCCAATGTTAGGCAGTCCTCAACCACCTATGAATCTGATGGCACTTCATCCATGTTCTCTTCTGGACCCTTTTCAGGCCTCAGCCCCTTTGAGACTGAGAACATATCGAGAACGGCTTTCTCTGAAGATCTTCACGAAGGGCGGTAACAGTGGTGGTTTGTGAAGCTGTTTTGGGTAGAGCCTCAGAGTCTCTGACCACCCATTTGAAGGCTGGTGGTGCAAGTGACCTAACCAGTTTTATTGGGAGGTAAATCCTGTAAATTCCATTTTTATTCACCACCTGCGAAAGACCAAATTGTTACAAGAACATTCGGTGGCTTTGTATGATGGAAATGATTTTGTTCCAAGTTCTTTTTTGCTCCTATAGCTCCTGTCTCATTTACTGTATGGATCATAGACATTTAATTAGGTGATGTGGTTGTATTCTTCAGTGACAAATTGTGGTACTGTAGCTCGTGTCCTGATTGAACAGCAGAGAGCTGCGCTGGTGACCCTACACGTGTCATGCCCATGGCGAGTGCCCCTCTCCTCTCGTGGACCCGGCAAGCGCTCCCAGTCGCTGACACGTGTCACCCCGCTAATACTGTTTCCCTCAGCCTCCTCGTTTTGCTCCTCTCCCCTCGTCATCTCGATTGCTGTGTGCGCCTCACACTGTCTTCTCCCTACCCTCTGTTTGTCTCCTCCCTCTCCCTCTGCTCATGGCTGGTAGGGTTCGGTGCTCGCCGGCGGTGGCGCTGGCGCTCGTCGTGGCGGCGGCGGCCGCGGCCGCGGCGACGGCGAAGCTGTACAGCCCGGCGGACAGGATCCTGGTGAACTGCGGGTCGACGACGGACGGGCTGGACGCGGAGGGGCGCAGGTGGGTGGCGGACGCGACGAACGACACGTGGCTGACGGACTCCGGCAAGTCTTCGATCATGGCGGCCGCCGACGAGCTGGAGACGATGCTGCCGTCGTCCATCCCCTACATGACGGCGCGGGTGTTTACCATGGACACGGTGTACAACTTCACGGTGAACCCGCGCGACCGCCACTGGATCCGGCTCCACTTCTACCCGTCGTCGTACAACGGGCTGGAGCCCCAGGACTTCCGGTTCTCCGTCTTCACCACCACGGGATACACGCTGCTCCACAACTTCAGCGTCTACTTCACCACCAAGGCGCTCACCCAGGCGTACCTCATCAGGGAGTACTCGCTGCCGCGTGTCCCGGAGGGCCACTTCGGCGTCACCTTCTCGCCGTCGCCCATGATGAACGTCACCTACGCCTTCGTCAACGGCATCGAGGTGATCTCCATGCCGGACATGTTCAACAACCCGGCCACCATGGTCGGCTTCGCCGACCAGACCGCCGACGTCTCCGCCGCCGCGTTCCAGACCATGTACCGCCTCAACGTCGGCGGCGCCTACATCCCGCCGTCCAACGACTCCGGCCTCACGCGGCCGTGGTACGACGACACGCCGTTCGTCCAGGGCCCCCTGCGCGGCCTCGTCTACAACGCCGGCCCGCACTTCCACATCAAGTACCCCAGCGACGCCGCCGAGTACGCCGCGCCGCCGGAGGTGTACCTCGGCGGCCGCTCCATGGGCAGGGACCAGCGCCTCAACCAGAACTCCAACCTCACCTGGAGCCTCCACGTGGAGTGCAACTTCACCTACGTCGTGCGCCTCCATTTCTGCGAGCTCCAGCTCATCCACGGCAACCAGCGGGTGTTCGACATCTACATCAACAACCGGACGGCGCAGACGGACGTGGACGTGCTGGAGATGGCGACGGAGCGCGGCGTGCCGGTGTACAAGGACTACGCGGTGAGGCTGAGCAACGACACCGCCGACGAGCATCTGTGGGTGGCGGTGCACCCCTCGGTGATGCTCCGCCCGCAGTTCTACGACGCCATCCTCAACGGCCTCGAGGTGTTCAAGGTGAACAACACCGGCGGCAGCCTGGCGTCGCCGGACCCCGTCCCGTACAAGCTGCTCGCGGAGAAGGAGCTCGGCTGGGGCGGGCCGCCGGAGTTCTCCACCGACAACCCGGCCAACATGGCGTCGGTGATGGGCGGCACGGCGGGCGGCGCGGCGGCGGCCGGGATCGTGGCGGCCATCTGCGTGGTGGTGTACAGCAACAAGAGGAGCAAGAAGCTGGGCGGCGGCGGCGCCGACTCGCACACCTCCGCGTGGCTGCCGCTGTACCACTCCCACACCAGCGGCAAGTCGTCGGGGCACATCACGGCGAACATCGCCGGCATGTGCCGCCACTTCTCGTTCGCGGAGATCAAGGCGGCGACCAAGAACTTCTCCAACGACCTGGCCATCGGCGTGGGCGGGTTCGGCGTGGTGTACCGCGGCGTGGTGGACGGCGACGTGAAGGTGGCGGTGAAGCGGTCCAACCCGTCGTCGGAGCAAGGCATAACCGAGTTCCAGACGGAGGTGGAGATGCTCTCCAAGCTCCGCCACCGCCACCTCGTCTCCCTCATCGGCTTCTGCGAGGAGGACGGCGAGATGGTGCTCGTCTACGACTACATGGAGCACGGCACCCTGCGCGAGCACCTCTACCACAACGGCGGCAAGCCCACGCTGTCGTGGCGCCACCGCCTCGACATCTGCATCGGCGCCGCCCGCGGCCTCCACTACCTCCACACCGGCGCCAAGTACACCATCATCCACCGCGACGTCAAGACCACCAACATCCTCGTCGACGACAACTGGGTCGCCAAGGTCTCCGACTTCGGCCTCTCCAAGTCCGGCCCCACCACGCTCAACCAGTCGCACGTCAGCACCGTCGTCAAGGGCAGCTTCGGCTACCTCGACCCGGAGTACTACCGCCGGCAGCAGCTCACCGACAAGTCCGACGTCTACTCCTTCGGCGTCGTGCTGTTCGAGGTGCTCATGGCGCGCCCGGCGCTCGACCCGGCGCTGCCGCGCGACCAGGTCAGCCTCGCCGACTACGCGCTCGCCTGCAAGCGCGGCGGCGCGCTGCCGGACGTCGTCGACCCGGCGATCAGGGACCAGATCGCGCCCGAGTGCCTCGCCAAGTTCGCCGACACGGCGGAGAAGTGCCTCTCCGAGAACGGCACCGAGCGCCCCACCATGGGCGACGTGCTCTGGAACCTCGAGAGCGCGATGCACTTCCAGGACGCGTTCGACGCCGCCGCCGGCCGCCCCGTCCCCGCGCTCGACGCCGCCGCCGGCAGCAGCAGCCACCTCGACGACGGGAGCACGGCCAGCATCAACACGCTGGCCACGTCGTCCACGTCGCACCCGCACGAGCCGTGCGTCGACGTTGTCTTGGAGCCCGACGACGTCGTCGCGGAGCGCGCCACCTTCTCGCAGCTCGTCCAGCCCACCGGCCGGTGACAGTGACACCACTACGGCACTACCACAAGTGAACCATGCACATAGATCCAAAGTTTAATTAGTTCCGACTTTTTTTTTATTTCTTTCGAGGAAATTAGTTCTAATTAATGCCAAAGTTTGATTAGTTCCGAGTTTTTCTTTTGTGTTAATTAATGCTAAATCTCGGTTTTTGGTTTATATCCCTATTCCGGACCAGATTCATTCGTTTCCGAGACCTAAATCGAGTTCATCCCAAGTCCAATTCCGAAACCTCTCCGAATTTTCTTCCTCTATCTTAAGCAACATTTGGAAAAAAACTCTCCGAATTATACCATTATAAATTTCCAGTCACCCATGTAACGTGTGTTCAACTTGCAACGAAGCTAACCCAAACGATTAACTCCGCCTCGACCGGGAGCGGATTTCAACTCCGCCTCGACCGGGAGCGGATTTTAAAAACATCCCCTCATTATTTGCATGCCATCTAAATGATTATAAAAAATTTTAAAAAAAATGACTAGATAGATTAATCTAAATTAATATATTTCACAAACATGCTGGTTAAAATTCAACTTATACAAACTATAATGAAAAAACAAATTTCATTGCAACTTGTTGAAGTTAAATTTTGGATAAATGTGACATATCCTACATTCAAAATCCTTTATATTTTGAAATGGAGGGAGTATATATGTTAACTCAAATATAAGTTTATAGCTAGTTAACTCTACTATTAAACATCTTCTATAAGTTTATATCTCCCTAGTAGCAAAACACATATTTTTGATGGTTGGCTTTTGGGGTGGACAAGAAAGAGAGCAAGCATAACACATATTCTTGTAGGAGCTTCTGCTATACGTTGGGCTTTGTAGTTGTGCAGGAATAATGCGGTTTTTGACAAATCACCATCTATTACATATATGCAGGTAATTTTTAGGGTAACATATTGGCTTCAGCTCTGAGCTCAACTACAAAGATCTGAAGAAGATGGTGAGTTCATACAAGTAGCATGTCGGAAGCTTGAGACGGCGGTTATGCAACTCTTTACCAATTATAGATGGAGATTAACAAATAGACTTCGATAAATGTGTTCTCCTTATCTTTTGTTTTGGTTGGTTTCTCTTTAATCTTTGGTGGATGTTTTTGTTGTTTTGTTGAACTACAAACATCTTCTAAATTAGGATGGAGGGAGTAGCAGGATCAGGGTTTACCAAACCGTATGGTTATCATGGTTATCATGTGCGGTAGCCTTTTTAGTTTTTGAACCACGGTATATCTCGCGAGGTTACCGCAATAACAATCAAACCGCGGGTTAATGGTAACCCCACCCTAAACGGTTTGGTAAACCTTGACAGAACCCAACCACAAGTATTCTATTGCTCTGTAACGAATAAATAATGGTTTCAATTCTCCAGAAAAAAAAGATGATGGGTTGATCAGGGGGAGTATCCTTAATGTATGTTCATTAAGAGCATGTTAGTTTTTCAAACTATTAAACGGAGTGAAAACTTTCTGTATACAAATTGCTTTATAATTTTATCTTTTTAATAATTAATTAGTTATATGCTAATCACGTTTCTCATTTTAGTTGTAGAAGAGAGGGAAAAAAATATGAGCATGTTTTAATAATGTACTCCCTCCGTTTCACAATGTAAGTCATTATAACATTTTCCATATTAATATTGATGTTAACGAATCTAGACATATATATCTTTCTAGATTCATTAACATCCATATGAATATGGGAAATGGTAGAATGATTCACATTGTAAAATGGAGGAAGTAACTATTATTTATTATTTTATGTATTTTACACGATAAAAATATATTAGATTTATTTATATATTTTTATTAAGAGAAGAAGTATGTTTCATTTGTCCCGGCCCCACGTATCAATGAAACCAGAGGATCCCAATCCTCTACTCCTAGCCCACCCCAACCAAACCATCGTGATTCCCGAGCCGGACGGACCCGAACCACAGTTCACCCGTTTAGGTCGCCGCCTCGCCGCTTCCCACTCCCGAACCCTCCCCTCCCCCCTCCCGCCCGCCGCGTACGGCGCCGGCGGCCACGGCGAGGGCCCTCGTCGTCGGAGGCCCCCTACCACTGGCCTGGCGGGGCTCACCCGCCGCCCCCTCCTCCTCTCCCGAAGGCCGAAGAGGCGCGCCTCCATCATCAGCAGGTCAGTTTGGGGGTGGTGGTGGTGGTGGTGGTGGTGGGCGTCGTGTACCTGCGTATCTGTGGACGCGTGGGGTGGCCGCACCCGGTGGGAACCAATGCCGGCCTAGAGCCGTCGGTCGCGCGCGGCGCGGATGCGGCTCTTAGGGGTAGAGAGGGGGTAGGGCGAGGCGGATTGGCTCGATTTGTTCGCGCATCTGTTCTTTTGTTTTTTTTCCCTCGCTCATAGAAATAGCGGGGATGGATAGTGTTCCGCGCCCTTCTGAGTTGGGGGGCACTGCGTATATTTGTCCAAGGTTAAACTGATAGACGCGAGGATTTATGAGATGGCTAGGGATTGCTTATGCGGACGCTGGTAGTGGTAGGGTTCGGAATCGATTTGCTGCTTTTTCGCTCTCTGTGAAATTTTAGAATTTTCTACATTAGAAATGCCATGAAGCATGAAAGAAAAGAAAATCTTTAGTCGTATATGCCACTTGTAATTCAGAACTGTATATATATATTATTGAAATGCGCATGAGTTCAATATCATCGTGAAAGAGATATTCATTGGCTGCTTTTATGAACTTCATGAGAAGCATGTTTCAGTTTGTGGCTTTTAGGGAAATGTAGGTCTGGAGCCAATTTTTTTGATCGAATTGAACATGTCCTGTATGATATCGACTAGTACGTGCATCCTAGTAGCTTATATGAACTAAGGGAGAAAGCAATTATGGGCCTGCTTGGGAGCGATTGCTGTGGCTTTTGGGGCTGCAGCGGCACAGCGCAGCCGCTTGGCTGCATCTCCAAAAGGCCACAGCCATTGCATCAATCAGCTGTTGCGGGAGAAGCTGGCTAGCTGCTGCAGCACAGCGACAGGCAGCTGAAATGAACAAGCCCTATGGTTCAACCAATGACAAAAAATGCCCTCTAGGAACTATGTTTACTTTTATGTGCAACAGCTTCTATTTATTTACATTGATAAGCAAACATCACTGCAGACTTGAAATATTTCTTTTGCCTTCACTAAACAACTTCTTCCTTCTATTTCCTCAGCTTTTCATAGCAAAGACTAGCTTGAATAGATTATTATCTGCCAATGGCAAGGGAACCAAGTCCTGAAATTGATGATGAACTATTCAATGAAGTTTATGGGAAGGCATACAGTGGTCCAGTTGCAACAACTACTAACAATGTGACGCCTAGAGTGAATGATGAGAAGAGGCCCCTCGAACGTGAAAAGTCAGATGAGGAAGATGGCCCCCCAGATCCCAATGCTGTCCCTACTGACTTCACTAGCAGAGAAGCCAAAGTCTGGGAGGCTAAAGCTAAAGCTACAGAAAGGAACTGGAAGAAGAGAAAGGAGGAAGAAATGATTTGTAAAATATGTGGAGAATCAGGTCATTTTACTCAGGTAGTCTTTTCTCTGAATAAATTACAACTGGCATGCTTGTTGATTGAGATAGACACATAATGCATTACTAGACTTTGTTTATCCACTTGCAGTATTTTCAACTCTGCAGTAAGTCAGTAACGAGTTACACTCAATATTGATACTGAATTTAACAGTTAGCATATTCAAAATGGAGATTGCTCTGTAAAAAGATTAGTCTGCTGTAGTGTTGTATCAACCTTTATTTTTTATCTTGAATCTAAAAAGTATATTATAACAAAAATAAATTCTGTGACTACTATTATTTGTCATTTTCTTTTCCTTTTTCCTTTCATCTTTATTTATCATTTTTCAGACCTTTCTCCTTTTTCATTACTCTCAATGGTGAATTTGGACTTAAAAACTTTAATACAAAAGAAACATGTTCAGTAGTACATCCACAAGTTCATTCATTCTCCTATCTTTCATAATTTATATGCTAATCTGATTGCTCAACCAAACATTCGTGCACTGGATACCTTAAATTCATTGAGTCTCTTTAAAGCACCTCAGGGAGTTGCCTCTATACATCTTGACATTGATTACAGTTTAGAGACACTGTAGTGTTTTATGTGCATTGTTTGTGCATACTTATAGGCCCTGTTTCTTTCAGCTTGGGATTATTATAATCCAGATTATTGGGAGTAAGCTGAGAGAAACAGACAACTTATTGAAATAACTTATTATAATCTAGAGCCCAGCCTATTATAATCTGATAAGCTCATTTAGGTGAGCTTTTTCCAGATTATTGGGTGAAAAATTACCCACCATACCACCCCACTCCCTCTTTAGACTTGCAAACCAAATAATCTAGGCTCTAATAATCTAGGAAAGAAACAACTAACCGCTTATTCTACTACAGATTATAACAATCTATCTTATAGTAATCTGACTCAATAATCTAGATTATAATAATCCCAAGCTGAAAGAAATAGGGCCTCAAAATTTGTATTTCAGCTTACAATTTTTTCCCTTTGGAACAGGGTTGTCCATCCACGCTGGGAGCAAATAGGAGAAATGCAGATTTTTTTGAAAGAGTTCCAGCAAGAGATAAACAAGTCAGGGATCTATTCACTGAGAGGACAATAAGTCAGATTGAGAAGGATGTGGGGTGTAAAATAAAAATGGATGAGAAGTTCCTGTTTGTCAGTGGTAAAGATAGGTTAATACTAGCGAAAGGTGTCGATGCTGTTCATAAAATCATTCAGGAGGGTAAAGGTAAAAATACTTCAAGCAGTCCAAAACGGGATCGTTTGAGATCCCCTGTGCGAACTACCAGTGATATTCGCCCAAGGCACACTGATTCTAGATGGTCACATAGTCCAAGAAGTGCTCCGCGCTCTCAAAGTAAAGGATATTATAACGAAAGGCCTCTAGATGGCCGTTCACATGATGATATGCCTAAGTTTTCGAAAGAATCTCCACAAGGTAGGGCGCTCAAGCACACTCGTCTTATCATTGTTGTATCGGCAAATATTAGGAGCCAGGCATTTTAGACGATTTGAGATAAAGAAAATGCCTCTGATCCCTTTTTGTTGGTTACCACCATCTATGGTAATTTGTTTGGTTCCTTTTGCAGCTAGAGGTAAGTTCAAGATTTATGTGCTCAAATGACTCAATGTATGTCTGGTTATGATCAGACAAATTTACTTGAATACAACAAGTTCCATATCGAAAGGTTTTCCAGACATCTGACTTGGATGGCCTGCAATTTGTGTATTGCATCTGGCATTATTCCTCCTTTCAGTGTACAATAAAGTCTACTTAGGTGTCAGTCGTACTATCTTAGTCATCTGGAACTAAAATGCATGCCTTGCATGTTCTTCCTTTTGCTGAAGCTTCTGCCAACTATGGAGCTAAAGGCCGTCCAGCCCAATCAAAATCTCCATGTCAACCCTCATATATTGATGATTCCCTTAGATCAAATGATGGGAATAACCAATATGCAGCTACATATGTGCCAAATACCTGGAGCACTGAGACGCGTGGAACCGATTCCCGATTAAGCCTTAAGTTTGACCTGCCTTCCTATCCTCAAACTTTGGAAGAGCTTGAAATGGAGTTCAAAAGAGAAGCTATGGAGTTAGCTATAGCCCGTGACAAAGAGGAGGATGAAGAGAACTACAAGCATCGTGAGGTAAATTCTTATTGGCATATTGAATAGCTCATCATTTCTCTGTTAGGTAACTTATTTTCAATATAAAATGGTCACTGGTGGTATCTGATTGAGAGTTCTTGTTATTTTTTATTAACATGGTGGTTTGATCTGTCCATGATAAGAAGAGTTTGCAACACATGTATTCTTTACTTTCTTTTATAAGAAAACCGATAATTTCAGGGTCTATTTTGTGTAGCCACAGCATGAATAGTATTAGAACTATATGTTTCAGTGTTTCTGTCATTGGCTCATTGCAAATAAGAATGTTCTTTAGTTTACCCAATGATTGCTTAAATTTGGCATGTAGTATATTTTTGCCCTTCCACTTCCAGCCTTTCAGTTGGAAACAGCTGAACTTCCAAACTCTTACTCTGTTCAATTTATTTTTTCAACATTTTTTGTTTTTATAACTGCATGATTAATATGTGAAGTGAAATCTGGAGTACATCAATCCACATTCCACATAATATTTGAGGGTCCATTGTGTCTTTTATTTTTAAAATTGTTGAGTGCACTCCATTGATTCCCATCATCATTTGCAGAATTTCCAGCAACTTAATTTGTGTGTATGAAACGTTGGAGGTTACTTCAGAACAACACAACCTAAAACACTTGTCATGATTAGTTATTCCTTTTGGTTGTTCTATGTTATAACATACTAACATTTCTGTCATTGATTTAATTGAGTTGTATTGACTGCGGCAGGCAACCTTTTCATATTCGGATAATTTTGTTAGCTGTGGCTTATGTTTTGAAATTAGATGTATTCACAAAAGGGTGTTGTGGCTTCAATTTCATAATTGCAGCGTGGTTGCTTTCTAACAACTTCCTTTTTATGTTGAAAATGTCTACCAAGTAACCCTTCAGTATTTCCTGATGTCATTATTATTTTCAATGTAGTCATTGAGAGAAATGAGAGAAAACCACATGAAGAGAGTAACAGCCATGAGGAGTATGCATTCAAGGAAGTGGGATGAATTTCTTGAACAAAGCTTTAAAAGGCACCAGCAAGCTCATCCGACTTCTTATGCCCAAACTTCTTATCCAGACTATGATCAGAGAGCTACACAATTTGCTGCTACTGGTCCACCAAATGACTCGAAGAGTGAATATCCGTATATTACTGATAGCTATTCAGCCCCAAGGCCTCATGCTGCATACAGCGAGTTTGAGCATGAGAGACATGATGACTTTGGGAGGACCTATGGGCGGTATTAGCTTTTGCCTAGTGGTGAGTTCAACATTCGTTTTAGCTTTTCACCATAAGTTGTGCAGTTTAAATGCATTTAGAGAGAGCCTCTTTTACGGTTTGAGAAACTGACTGACACAAAGGTAAGTCCTTGAGGTCCTGTTCCAGGTAAGAGTGGCAAAGTAGTTAATGAATTGCGAATCGCTACTTATAACAGATACGGACTTGGTAGCATCCATCTTACTAAGAGATGTTGATGGAATGTTATGTTACATTTTTTAGTACCTAAAGAGCGGTTCCCGGATTTTCAGGGCACCTATGTGAGGAATCTGAGTCAATGGTGTGGTACTGTCTTAGCAGCTTAGCGCCTATTTTCTGTCATGTAGTTTCAGAAGGTAAGAAATTTGGTATATTAGCAGTGATATGTGTTCCAGTTGCTCATTCTTTTGCAGTACCATCACAATGGGACTTGGAACTGTCAAAATGGATTTAGATAATGTATGTCTTTATCTATGTGGTCGATGAAACGGTTGATGTTATGAATGTTGTAAGTGTTAAAATAATGTTAGTTACAGCTTTCCCCTTTTTCTCCTGTTGAACATTCTTCAGCTAGATTGGTATGGTTTTTCTTTTCTGCTAGATTGTTTTTTCCCGGTTGATTTCTAGAAATATACTCATGTCGTGTTAGCTAATCTTATAAGGAAATTGGCATTCAGACCTGTTGAGTTGATATTTTTCTTTCTTTTTTGAGAAAAAGGGATCTATTGAGTTGTACTTTTCTTACTTTTCTACTGTAGTTTCTAGATGGTTCGGTATTCATGCAAGGTATTCGCATTCCCCAACTACTTTTTACTTGTAGGACACTAGCTTGTGCAATTTAGTTAGTTTAAATCCAATCAAACTCTACAAGTATCCAACTTGATTTTCTAGGGCATAT
Source organism: Oryza sativa Japonica Group (assembly GCF_034140825.1). Lineage (NCBI taxonomy): Eukaryota > Viridiplantae > Streptophyta > Magnoliopsida > Poales > Poaceae > Oryza > Oryza sativa. Next base: position 8,368,284 of record NC_089035.1, on the reverse strand, counting down.
CTTAATTACTCCGTGCAATCACAACAGAGTTCTGTGTTGGGTTACAAGCAATTGAACCCTTTTAAACTCATCAGATAACACAAATATCTAATGAGGTTGAACCTAGAAGAAACCATTTATGTATGTCTCCTCAGGAGTACCTCAACAATATTAGTTTGAAAGATGTTTTGTGAATATATTACGATTGAAAACAATGTTTAACTTTGTATTTTGGAGATCATGTCGGTCCCTCGGCGGCCCTAAAATTTACTTATCCATTGATGTACAAAGTTTAGTGAAACATTGTCAAATGGCAGGCAGTATTGTTGTCTTCTCAATTCTTGTTTTGTGATGGATGGAATTTTTAGTATTTTTTGAACTTCTGTTTTTTAATTTCAAAATAAACCTTTCTAAAATTTATTCTAAAATCTGAATCTTTTGGCCACGCCAAACAGTCATGCCACCTGCGGCGGGCGTGATAGTTTTGTTATTTATCCTACCATGCCAGTCAGGGTGGCGTGGTAGAACAATGTTGCCACGTCAGTCAGATCGGTGTGACCAAAAGGTTCCTATCTTAAAAATAAGTCTAGGAACGTTTATTTTGAAAATTAAAAATTAAAAAACACTCAAAATATAAAATATATCCGTGAAAGGAAGGCTTTATCAAATTTGATTGAAATTTTCTTTTTTTTGGCATGGTCTTTTCTGTACTGGTAATGCTATGCTAGGGCGTCTTTGTTAAAAAAAAATCACGTTTTCTCATGCGTGACAGTTTTCTTTCCTTTGATTATAACTTTGGAGGGGGTATATTAATTCCTGTTTGTTCTCGCGAGTTTTCTCCTTGTTTCTTTTTCATCGTTCTTTGGGTTGTAAGCATGTCGAATTGTCAATCTTGAAAGAGTAAATTACATGTTTGATATTTTTTTACCATGGTTTCACTTTGGGCTATCCTTAATATAATGTTTTCACCTTAGGCCAAATTTTATACCAAAACCTTTCACTTTGGGCGTATGGCCCATAGTCAGTCTCTCAGAGCCAATCTCTCATCACTATCTGATCATCTCCAACTGTTTTCATCGATGGCTGTAGACCACGAAGACTACGACGCCTAAGAGAGCTCGAGCATATATAACAGAGCTGACGCCCGCGCATCTCAAGCTCGTAGTCTAGCCAGCACGGGGTCAACCTCCCGCCAACACGGCGTCACGCTAGCTCGACTTTTGTTCCCGTCGTGCCGGCCGGTGATTAAAATCAAGCTCGATGTCCGGTGGCTTGATCTCGACTTCCGCCCACACTCGCACGCCATTCCCTGGCTTGATTTCAATCTCCGCCGATGTCGTCCGCTGGCTCGACCTCGACTTCCGCCTGTTCCCGCATGCATGCATTTCCCAGTCTCGATTTCAATCTCCGCTATCGTCATGCCCCGTCTTGACCTCGAACTCTCCCATAGTCCCATGCTGGCGTGCCACCCTCGGCCTTGACCTCTGCCGTGTCTCCCCCCGCTCGACGTCGACCTCCAGGCACCAGCAGGCAGCAGCATCCACACGCTGTCCTTGAGCTCGAGCTCCTATCCACCACCCCAGCTTGACCTACGCGGCTCCGTCGCCCCAGCGTGCCGTCCTCAAGCTCGAGCTCTTCTCCGCCGCCGTCGGCCCTCGCTAGCTTGACTTCGTTCTTCACCTACGCCCGCACGTCGTCCCCGAGCTAGAGCTCCTCTCCGCCGTCGTCGCACCTCGCTTGACCTCAATATTCAGTAGCACTAGCACGTCATACTTGGGCTCAAGCTCCTCTCTGCCGTCCCGGCTCAACCTCGATCTCCACGGCTACTCCGATGCCCGCGCGCCATCCCGGAGCTCAAGCTCCTCTCCACCACCGTCGCCTCCGTGACTCGACTTTTGCTGTACCTGGACGTGCACGAGCTCCTCTTTGCTGACGTCGCCTAACATCGACCTCCACACGAGTCTTTCCAGTCCCAAGCTCCCCATGTTGCCCCCAAGGCTTTAGCGTGATCTCTGCCCACACCGCCATGAGATGGTTGGGTGAAGTTGGAAAGAGATCGACGGTGTGGTAGGAGATGAGTCAGCGGACTCGCTGGTTCCTTCCCAACCGAGAAGTTTCCTTTTTTTTTCCCCTCAGCCACACTGGCAAGTGGGCCACTGGTCCAAAGTGATATATTTTGGTAATAAAATCTGGTGTAAAGTGAAAGCATTCAGTTAATGGTGGTCCAATGTGAAACCATGGTTAAAAAACATGGACCAATATATGCAATTTGCTCATCTTGAAAATACCCATATATGCATGCATGTAGCGATGGATTGACAATCTTGAGCACTCTCCTTTTGTACTTAAAACGTGAAGGGTACTTATCTGAACTACTTTGATATGGACCTTTTTCTTTTTTTTAAAAAAAAAAGCTAGATCTGAACACTTATCCAAAGTATTAGCTGGAGATGAACATGAACTCGACACTCCGGATGCACGCATGCCGTTGGACGTAGTCGTCCTTGGAGAAATGCATCGCAATCTTTGTCGTGCTGTGTTCGTGTCGCAATAATTTCGATTTCGGGATATCCTTCTGCTCGTATCTGTTTATCTACCTTTTTTATTCTTTTATGCCTGTTGCTTCATCCTGCTGAACTTCCATCAACTAGACAAATTGGAAACGAAATCATTAAATTTGTGCCGAGCCGAACGCTCCTGCAAATTGGTTGCATAGCCACATTTACATGATATACACACGGGTGCCCTTCTGTAGAAAGTTCAAAAAGCGCACGGGTTTACCCTTAGTTATCGTTTACTGAGTGTAGAACTACTGTACCATCCAGTGTGAATTGGGAGAAAAAAATATTTGTGTGTTGTAGTACATTACAGCGCATACTGCTAAATTAAATAAATTGCGCTATAATGTACTAATAGTACATTATAGCGCGCGCTGTGCATGATTTAACACTAACAGAGTGTTTTTTTTAAAAAAAGTAAATTGCACCCTTCGCTAGGTAGAGCGAACCTTGATTCACTTTGCATCTAGTTAAACAAGTACTTATGTAAGGGTATATTAAAATAGGTATGTGAGTAAAATATGCATTCATAGGTGTGATGCACTCGCTTTTGAGTTTGCCTTAAAAAAGCAGCGTTTGTATTCTTATCTTTGTTTTAACATCAATTATGATTTTGCCCTACTTTTCCTACTGTCCCCATTTTCCTTAACAGAATCTTGTGTTTGCCCTATTCCGCGAGAGGAAGATTCAACGGTTTTAAAATTCATGTCAAGCATGTGTGCACTCTTTTTTTTTAGCTGAATAAGTAAAAAGTTCATGTTAAAATTTTGATGTCAAAACAGAGGTAAAATCATAATTAAAGTCCTCATACAAGTAGGGCCAAATCTGTTAGGGCATACATAAATTTTAACATCGTTTAGTCCTCTTAAAAAGAACGAGGGCATAATAAGTTTTTAAAAAATGAGGACAAAATCACACAGTTGAAGAAGAAATAGTAGAATTACAATTGGAGATAAAATCAGGTGTACGAGTGCAATCCCCCTCCCCCACCCCAATACCCCAAACACACGGAAAGAAAGGGGAAGAAAAAAAAAAAAGCTTACCAAGCCAGGGTTTTCCAAACCGCGTCCCGGTGGTAAGCACGGTTACCGCGCGGTAACCGTGGTAACCGTAAAAAATCGTACAAAATTTATCAAAAATTTAAATTATTTTTTAAATTTATTTAAATTTAAGAAGGTTACTATTGTATTTATATTACTGTTCCCCGCGGTAAACCCTGCCTGGAGCCAATTGCTTGGTTAACAACATGCGCAAGCTCCCAAGCATATGCCATATTGCCATCTGCTGTTACGTGTGATAACCCCATGACTGCCTTTGAGCTAAATCGTTTGTTCTGTTTAATGCCATTGGCAATGCTGCCTGTTACGTGTGATAACCCCATGATATTTTATATTTACACAGAGTACGATCCATAACATATGTCTTGACGTGCTTATTGAAAATAACATGATGCTTAATTTTGGGAGGGAAAGGAGATGTTGATGCTAATTGTTAATTAAATGATTACACAAATCTTCATTAGTACAATTTGAATAGAGTGTTGTGCGGATATCTGATGACTACATCTGCATGTGGGTATCTCATGGACCACATGGAATAGGCCTCAACAATGTTGATGCTGACTAAATAATGTTTGACTTTATCAGTGATGCCATTTTTGAAATAATTAATATTGCTCCCAAGTAACAGACTAACCACATATATAGTGCTATTTAACGGACTTGAAAGCGATGCTCTAGTACAATGTCATGCAAAAGTAATTAACTATGTGTATTTTTTTTATTATATAGAAGACGCATGCGCACACATCACTTAAGACAGTATGTTCAATGGGACGGAGGCTAGTAGGTAAATCCTAACCTTACTTATATACTCCATTCGTCAAAAAAAAAAACTAACCTAGAATAATATGTGACTTCTTATAGGACAACCAATCTGAATAAATCTAAATTTAGGTTGGTTTTTGTAAACAAAAGGAAGTATGTATTCTTATTGAACGTGGTTTGGAATCTTTGGAGGACCGAGAACAGTTTTGTTTACTTAAATTGAAACCCATGATAAGCTTTGTTCCGAGCAACAAGCTAATGTTAGCGAAAATTAAGTTATATACCCGACTAAGTTTAAATTAATTTTATGGACAAGACTAGGGGTCAAACACCCGACCTGAGCCTCAAAACAAGGTGATCAAAATATTAAGTTATACATTTTGAAGAAAAAAAGTTTAGTTGTTAAAACATTCGAAACAAAATATGTGAGAAATCACCGCGAATGAAACAATTATAAATACACGGATTGAACATCTTTATAAGGGAAGCAACATAAAAATGAATTAAAAAAAAGTAAAGCACAGCTAAATCCAAATCAGAAACATGTTGCTCACATGTATGAAGAAACATTGAATTCTGATTACTAAAACATAAAAATAGATTAAAAATTAAAAATGTGAAATACAATATAATCTCTATCGGAACATTTCGCTCTCGCTATGAAACATCAAATTTTATTGGTTGAAACATATATATTTTTGTTATTAAAATATAATATGAGATCTTGTTTAAATACATTAGTGTAATCTTATCACGTACCATATAAATAGGTTAGGAGAAGAAAAATCATTAAACTCACTTATTTGGACCCTCTCCTTGTTACATGCATGTATGCTTGCGGACTTGCAGATATCGATAAATAAAAACAGAGTTTAGTGAATGCATTGCTCATGAGTCATGACTCGTGATGGCGTCTGATTTTTGTTTTATCTTGCAATCCAGCGCATGGTCATAGGCATTTTCTTTAATTTTATCAATAGATAATTAAGAGTACTATTAATTATTTTTTAGAAATTTTCTTCAAATCAAAACCCCAGAGTCCGGACCAAAATGAGCTATATAAAGTCTTTAATAAACTATTTTCGTGTTTATATATTTAATTACACGATTATGAGTATCATAAGAACTGTGTGAAGCAAGTTCTTCCTAGCTGTTGTTATGGTAACTGAGTTTGCAGTGTATGCATGTGCGATACATCGCCGGCGACGACGACCGGATCGAACACCTGTTCAACGACTGGCTTTGATGGTCGCCGCCGCCGCCGCGGCGGCGGCCACGACGCCTTCGTTGCCGGCGAGCATCATGTACTTGTCCTTCCTGGTCATCCCGGTGAGCTCGAACCCGAGCGCCTCGCCGATCTGTCGCTGCACCCGGTTCGCGACGCGGATGCTGTCGCCGCCGTCCTCCGCCGCCGGCGCCGGCGCCGCGCGGGGCAGGAACTCGACGCGGTACGACGGCTTCGGGTTCATCATGAAGTAGAAGGGGTCCATCCACTTGGCCGCCGGCGTCGTCGACGTGCCGTGGAACATGTCGACGCGGGCGTCGAGCGCGACGGGGTTCACGTCGGCGCCGAGCTCGGCGAACAGCGGGCTGAACCGGAGCAGGTAACCCTCCCGGCACGTCGTCCCCTCGGGGCACACCACCAGGTCGCCGCGCGCCAGCAGCGCCGCCATGCTCCGGCGATCCTCCTCCCGGTCGCGCGTCAGCCTCGCCGTCCGGATCGGCGCGATCATCTCCGACACCCGGCTCAGGCTGTACGTCACCGCGGTCACCGGCTTCCCCAGCGCCGCCGCCACCACGATCGGGTCGAGCAGCGTGCGGTGGTTGCACACGTAGAGCCTCCCCCCGCCGCCGCCGGCGGCGGCGTCGTGGCCGGCGCCGACGAGGCGGTAGTGCACGCCGGTGAGCGCGCCGACGAGGAACGTGGCGCGGCCGTAGGGGAGGAGGGACAGCGCGATGATGCGCGACACGGCGAGCGCGACGCCGAAGGGGAGGTAGGCGTACATGGCGAGCGCGGCGGACGGCGTCGGCGGGAAGGCGAGGCGGCCGTCGTGGAAGACGAGCGGCTTGACGCCGCCGCACTCGCCGCCCGGCGGCAGCGGCCGCCACCGCCGCTTGTCAGCCTCAGTCGCAGTGAAGGTTTCCTGCAAGGATTGGACACATGCACGTTAATTAATTGACATTAATTGTGTACACGTCACGCTCTGTGATAACAACGGTGTTAACTAAGTAACAGTAGTTGATTGCAACAATATCGAATCAAAGAAAAAACTCTTTAAATTATTATTAGGAGCATGTATATATAGAAAGGAAAGAGTATTCATTCTTTAATCACTAATTCACATTAACTACTTATGCATTGTTTCGCAAATGATATTAATTAGTAGCTTTCTTTTCTGGGGACATATTAATTAGCTTTTTTATCCCTGGGACATTAATTAGATTTAATTATTTTTCTAGGGACATTCGTTGGCCCTTTTCTTTGCTAGGGACATCAGTTAACAGTACTTTATAATTGGATAGTGCGAAAAGGATGTTCACCAAATTGGAAAAGAAAAACAGAGAGTAGCCAATCGTGGAGGTCATCTACTCATCTTTTAAGCAAATTAATGAGGTCGGCATGTGTCGCTTGCTGCTTAATTTGTCACTTACTCCTATTTTGGTACTACAGTGTTTAGGGAAAATACCATGTGATGTCTACAAGGAAAAATACCAAAAGACACAGATCGACTTTTTTTTTTCTCACGTCCATCTGCACCTATTTCATGATACAAAATCCACGTGAGCACACGACGAATACAAAATAATTAAGGTGCTGGCATACACATGGATATCAAAATGAATTTTTGAAAGAAAAACAAAAAGAAGACAAGAAGATGACATCACAACGCTATCCCTATAAGTTGTACTACCTAATTGGTATAAACACCAAAGCAGATATCTCGAGATGAATAAATGAAAAATGTAGAGTTCGGTTGAGATGCACAATGGTGCAAATGCAACTTTCTCTTATCTCCATTTAATTTGAAACTAATTACACCCTTTGTCCTAAAATATATGACGGCTTCGTACAAAAGTAAAATAAACAGAAAGAGTACTCCATCTATCCCATAAAAACTTTATTTCTAGATATAGTGACTGGCCGTCTTATTTGAAAAATTATGCAAAAAGTTAGAAAAAATAGTTGCATAGAAAGTACTATTCATATTTCATAATCTAATAAAAATAAAAATACTAATCATAATTTTTTTTAATAAATAAGATGTGCTGCGAAATGTTATATCCAAAAACTGAAAAATGGAGTTTTTTTTTAAGTATGGAGAGAGCAGTAAAAAGGAAAAGCTCAACGTAACTAGCTCGGCTCACCTTGCAGTAGTAACGCGAGAAGAGGTAGTGCACCGTGCCACCACTCCTCCCCTCTCCGACGAGCCCCACGGCGGCGCCGGCACCGTCGGCCTCGCCCTGATCCATCTCGTCGCCGAGCAGCGCCCGGAGCCTCCTCGCCGCCACCCGGGCCGCGTCGGCGTCATCCATGATCCCGGCGACGACGCCGGCGACCGACCTCAGCTCTGGCCCCACGACGGCGTCCACGCCGACGTGCTCCCGCAGGAACGCCTCCACCATCACCCGCGGGAGCGTCGCGCTCACGGCGACCGACCGCCGCGCCGCCCTCACCGCCTCCGCGCCCTCCGCCGCCGCCGCCGCCATGAGGAACCTCGGCATCACCGCCCGGCCCACCCTGGCCACCTCCCTCTCCTCCAGCCCCACCAGCGCCACCGTCGCCATGGCCCTCGCCCTCGCGCCGCCGCCGCCATCGCCGTCGCCGAGGAGGAGGCACAGAAGCGGGTAGACGAGCAGAAGCAGGAGGCCGCGGAGGAACCCGCCGGCCTCGACGGCGACGACCATGAAGAAGGTGAACGCGTCCACGGCCGGCAGCAGCAGCCACGCGTCCACGTCCACCACCACCGTCCGTCCGTACAGCCTGTCGAGCTCGAGCGGCGACGACGACGGAGGAGGAGGAGGAGGGACGTCGCTGCTTGCCGGCGGCGTGTTCCGGCCGCGGTGGTGGCGGACGGCGGCGGAGAGGCGGCGGAGGAGGAGGGAGGAGAGGGCGAGGAGTGGCTCGAAGAGTGAGGAGTAGGAGGAGGAGAGATTGGTCGGCATGGTGCTCGATCGAGAGCTAGCGTGCGTTGCCCTAGTCTCTGTCTGGGTGTTGCATGTAGGAGTACTTACTTGTCTTCAACCTCGCGTCTCGTAGTCGTTGGCTGTCCGTGTTAGATTACCTTCTTATATAGACGCCGATCATTTTCAGCGTGTAAAGTAATGGCATCTTTTAATTGTGTGTAATCTATCCGTCACTAAATATTTGACGCCATTGACTTTTTTACACATGTTTGATCATTCGTCTTATTCAAAAAATTTAAGTAAATTTTAATTCTTCATTTGATTCATTGTTAAATATACACTACTTAAGTTTTTGAATAATATTCACAAAAAAATTTTAATAAGACGAATGGTCAAGCATGTTTAGAAAAATTAATGGTGTTAAATATTTAGGGAAGGAGGGAGTATGTGGTGTACTTACATACATGCATGACGTTGGATCATGACTCATGAGACGGCATTTCAATGATCTTGCGTACAGAAGTTCGTAGAAAAAAAGTACTACGTCCGTTCTAAATAGATGATTTTTTTAGGACTTCAAAATTTGTATGTATCGCACTGCTACATAATTGATTTCTCCAGATAAGAACCATCCTGACGGTTCAAGAATCGTTTGTGAAAATAAACATATTTCGCAGACGGGTCAGTTGAGAGGCCTGCATGCCACAAACCCATCATCAGGTTGAGCTCATCCTTTAAATATTTCAGTTCCCCCTCTCTCTCTCTCCCCTCATCCTCTCCACTCCACCTCTCCTCCACTTCCTCTCCACCTTATCTCCATCACCTCATCCTCGTCCTCCTCCCTCTCTCTTTCTCGGCAGAAGCTCAGCATCGATGATAGTTCGGTGTGCGGAGGCAGGTCCGATAGTGTGGCACACATCGATGTCGGCAACGGGGACGGCCACCGGCGGTGGATCTGCCACTGCCAGCGATGGGAGGGGTGGATTCGCCTTCGTCGGCCTCGGAGCAGCCAACCTCCCTCACTTCTTCCTCTTCATTGTTGATCCAGCGGCGGCGACCACGGGTTGTGTGGATACACCGCCACTGGACTTGAGATCGGCCGGCCTCCCTTGTCTCTCCCTCTCTGTCGTCCATCTGGCGGTGACGGCCTTGGGAGATCCGCCACCGCCAGACTCGGGAACGGCTGACCTCCCTTCGCCTCTCCTTCTCCATTGTCAGATCTGGCGGCGGTGGCCTCAGGAGGATCGGATCTGCCACCGCCAGACTTGGGAGCGGAGGCAGCGGGCTTTGACTGAGCGGATCAATTATACTCCCTCCTTCCCTAAATGTTTGACGCCGTTGACTTTTTTAAACATGTTTGACCGTTCGTCTTATTCAAAAACTTTTGTGAAATATGTAAAACTATATGTATACATAAAAGTATATTTAACAATGAATCAAATGATAGGAAAATAATTAATAATTACTTAAATTTTTTGAATAAGACGAACGGTCAAACATGTTTAAAAAAGTCAACGACGTCAAACATTTTGGAATAGAGGGAGTAGTAGCGTGTGTGGTTGCCAAATGACAAATGGGGTCCAAATTAACAGAGGTGCCGATGATGGATAGTTCATCGATTACAGTTGCTAATTACCCCCCTCCCCCCAATCTTATTTAAATTATACTTGCTATGTTCAAATCACTTATTGTTTCAGCTTTGTAGTAAGTCACATAGTTAACTTTATCGTCGGTTCTAAAAATTTATATAGTTTAACACTAGACTCCTTCCGTCCCAAATATAGATACATTATACTAGGTTGCGTCTAATCCTCTCTTAGGTTGCCATATTTTGAAACGGAGGAGGTAAGATTTATGTTTTTAGTAACCATGATATATAATCCACATGCTGTCAAACTATATCACTTTTTATAAATTGATGGTAAAGTTAAAAGTATTTGATTTAGGACAGAGTTAAATCGAGAAGTACGGATGGGGAACGTCGATTACTTGAGACTTGAGAGAGATCAATTCTGGGCCATGAAACTTAATCCCACCTTAGCTTCAGGTCAAATGTTCAGATCCCCAAGAGATTCAGCAACTATCTCTCTCTACATTGATCTGCGTGATTTCCACTGCAATTGTCTCAGTCCTGCAGGTGCGTGTTGTCCAGTGTGGGCAGCGGCTGATCCGAGCAGAGAATGAACACATCAGTTGGACACCATGGCTGGTGGTGTGATCTTGCTCGCTTTCACCGTCACCGAGCTGCGTCGTCCACCGCCAGCTCCGCCTTGACCCATCTCGCCAGGTTCGCCAAGAACGGCGTGTACACGAAGTAGCACGTCGTCGTCCAGCTCACGATCCCCTGCACGCAACCATGCTCAGCTCAGCTCCCACCAATGGCGGCCGCTTCAGGGAGTGAGAAGATGCGGGTGTTCTTTACCTCGCCAAGAAGCTGGACGTCGGCGTTGGGGTAGCTCCAGCAGTCGAACAACCTGCGCACGATGCGGCGGGCAATCGTTGGTGAGATCAATCAATCAAGCTAGGCGCGAGCTCGACGCGACGCCATTGATGGGGGGAAGAGAGAATCAAGAATGTGGGAGGTGGCTAGTAGCTATATATGTGTACTTGATCAGTGGGATCTCGGCGAGGGGGCAGGCGGTGCCGACGAGGCACGCGACGGCGAAGCCCAGCCAGGTGCCGTCGAGGAGCAGCCACGCGAGCTCGGCGCCGGCGAACAGCACGTACGCCTCCACGTTGCTGGGCACCCCCGCCCTGTACATCTCCGCGCTCGCCTCGATGAACACCGCCAGGAACCTGCACCGGCGGCGGCGGCGATCGGAGATCATTAGTCACCAGAGAAACGAATCATCAGTGGTGGCGAAGATGTGCACACAGCATGGACATGGACGAACACTAGCGACGCCGCCGTCTTCTGCGGGCTCCCGGTGGCCTTCGATCCGCCCGCCGCCGCCGCCGGCGGCGACACCCTCTCGTCCAAGAACAGCTGGAGCATCCCGACGGTGGAGTAGAACGCTCCGAGCAGCGGCGGCACCTGCGCCGGCACGGCGACCACGGTTCAGCAACTCCGGCGAAGAGCAGAGCAAAGATGCAAAGAATCGTTAATGGATGGAGGATGTGAACGCGTCGCCGGTCATCACCAGGATGTGCGTGTGGAGGGGGCCGACATCGACGGCGCCGTTGTGGTAGAGCTGGAGGCCGACGCGGGAGTGGATGCCGTCGAGGAGCGGGCCGAGGACGAACCCGGCGCCGAAGAGCGCGGCGGCGACGCCCGGCCATGCGCGTCCCAGGGGGCTACCGCCACCGCCGCCGCCGCCGCCGTTCCCAAGGGCGCGCGCGGGTGTGGCGGGCGCACGGGTGGGTGGTGTTCTGGGGCGGAGGCAGCGGAACGTGACGGAGGGCGGCCGCGGCGGCGCCGGCGAGGGGACCGGCACGGCGAGCTTGGCGCGCATCGGGTGTGTTATCCTGTGGGGCTTTACCAGTGCCACCCGTTGTAAAGCAGTACATCTGCCCACGGTTGATTTGGATCCAACGGTGCTCAGCTCCGGTACAGTTTTGCTAAAAAAATATGGTGCCAATTTTTTTTTTCGGTTTTGCTACTTCACATGCGCATATTTTTGGAGGGCTGCTACCCCACGGTATTCCGTTGCTCCTAGCAGTCACGGGATAACTAAAATCCCGAGAGATTTAATAAGCTTCATCAATTTCGTGTGGAGGCCCACGCTATCCTGCGATTCCACCATATCCAATCCTCGTATCTTGGGTAAGGTACCGAGGTGGTACCTGGTACATTGGTATCAACTGGTACCCTGGTATCGACTATCGACTGATACCTGGTACCCTGGGTATCGAGCTAATACTAAGTATCAGGCCTTGGTACCTGGGTATCGACTGATACCTGGTACCCTGGGTGTCAAGCTGATACCTAGGTATCAGGCCTTGGTACCTGAGTATCGACTGATAACTAGGTATCAGGCCTTGGTACTTGGGTATCAGCGTGATATCCCAAGAGAGAGGAGGAGGAGGAGGAGGAGTCGTGGGTCAGGGAAGTCGAGCAGCGGGGCGGCGGCGGAGGAAGAGGAAGAGAAGGCGATAGATCTGGTGCCTACCTTGTGCCATTCCGTCGCTCGTCGTTGTGCCTCGCTCCAAACCGCCGAACCCGTGGCTCCATCGACGCCGCCTAGAGCAGCTCCTCATCGCTCATGTTGTGCCAAGCGCTCGCCCCCGGTGACCGCGTCCACCGCTCCCCGACCGTAGGAGGCGCCAGCGCCGCCGAGGAGGAGGAGGGCGGCATCGGCCAGGAAGCTACCGACAAGAACGACGAAGAGGAGGAGCGCCTTGAGGAGCTTGATGGGGAGGCTTCTCAACGGCGGTCGTCGCCCGTGATGGTCAGGAGCTCCGCCGGCTGTCGTCCAGGTCGTCCGCGGGGGCCGATGGTGATTGCACCGTCGTCGTTGTCATCGCCGTCGTTGCCGCCGCCGCCGTCTTCGCCGCTGTCGTCACCGCCGCCGTCGTCACCGCCGCCGTCGTCACCGTTGCCGTCGTTGCCGCCGCCGTCGTCGCCGCCTCCGTGCTCATGGGTGGTAGTCACAGAGAGAGGGATCGAGTGGAGGGGAAGATAGAGAGAGAGAGTGAGTGGAGGGGAAGAGACACAGAAAGAAGGGAAGAGACGGAATACTGTAGGATAGATTTTCTCTATTTTTGGGCTCTGATCTTTCACTCTTTCGTCCGTAGGATCTTGGGCCAGGTGTCCTAATACAGTTGCAAGGACGATGACTGCTACTCCCTCCCTTTGAAGTCAAACCGCTTCAAGTTTGATCAAAATTATAGAAAAAATAGTAATATTTTTTATCCAAGATAAATTTATTATAAAATTATATTTAATTATTAATTTAATAAAATTAATTTGGTAATGTAAATATTACTATATTTGTCTATAAACTTAGTTAAATTTGAAACAGTTTGACTTTGACCAAAGTCAAAACATTTTATAACCTGAAACGAAATGAAATGAGTATAATTTTTAATCTCTTAAGGTGAGGCATCTTGTGTGCCAATTAAATTTGTACAACTACAACTTCTCAATATTTCTTGGCAAAAGCAGGCCTAGGGTCATGAGCTATGAAAATCTGTCTAGGAAGATACAGAATCATTAGAAAAGAGAGCTGCTGAGACTAATGATCAGGAAAAGGAACTTGATTTTGATTAAACTTTGTTTTGCCAATTTCTCATAATTTTCCCCTTTCTTTTGTTTTGCTGTTGTGTTATTGGCATGCTGACCTAGTTTTCAAATGTCATTCTTGCAGATAACCAACGTGGCTGCTCAATTGCCAATTTTCTGATTTTGTTTCTTTTGTTGAAACTGTATATCTCTCCTTTGAGATAACTTGCTGGTTAATTTGCGATTGCACAGATTGTTACCATGACATATTCCATATTCAGAAATTAGTACTGATTGTGTTCATTATATAATTCTAATATCTGAATCTAGTGTCATTTTCTTAAGATCAATCGTCAATGATGCCATATCATTTATAGCTTGGACAGCAAGGTGTGGAGGGAGGCCGGAGGACTAGGATCCGGCTCCTCTGACCTTAGGAGCAAATGGTAGAGACGCACAGTAAAATGAGTCTGATGTTACAGTATGCAATAGTGATATGCAGTTGTTTACTGTAGACAAATGTATTGTACCAGGGTACTATTCACGATATACTGTAGTATACTGTAGCGATTACTCTCGTTCGTTCGCTGTAGATCGGAGGGCTGAAAATACCCCAAAGTTATGGCAATGTGCTTGATCTCAATCCAGAGGGCTAGCCCCGACACCGTTTGAAAAATGCACTTGAGGGCGTTCAGTTTGTTACCAAAATCAACCATACCAAATTTTTATATTGCCATTCTCTAAAAAAATTGATATTGCCAAATTTTGATAAGACAACAAACTAAACAAGATTTTACCATCACAACTTTCACTATTGCTACCAACATTTGGTAATTCTAGAAACTTCTACTCACAAAACTATGCCAAAATTTTGTAATGTATCAAACTAAAGACCACCTTCATATATTAGGGCCTGTTTACATTGATATAAAAAAAACCTTACCAAATTTTGGCATTACCATTTTGGCAACTTGCCAAAATTTTGGCAGGATTTCTTATATAGTTACCAAAATTTGGCAACAAACTAAATGTAGCCACTTTTTTAGCAACTTTATCAAAATTTGGTAAGGTTGAAAATGGCATCAAAGTGAACAGGCCCTTAATCTTGCTAAATTTTGTCTACACCAACAAATGGTAAGGTTTTTTTTTTTTCAATGAACTGAACAAGCCTTGAGTTAGTATGAATTTAAGTTTTTTTTTTAAAAAAAAAAAGAAATAATGCAACTATATTCAGCCTCTCCATCAGTAGTGATTTTTTTGTGTTTCTTATTTCGACTCCGCTACTGACTACTGAGCAAGCAAAACAGTCAATTTTCTCATTTTTTTTTGGAATCCGTTTATTTGGGAGCTCATAGAACATGGCAAAATTTACTACAGGACACCGAAAGATTGCAGACTTTGCTATGAGACACCTGAAGATCGTGATCTTTTCATGGGTACTATAAATAGTGGTAATTAGCTGCTGCACATTTCTCCTATTATTTTATTATTTCCGGTTAAAATAGAGAGAGAAAGCGTTGTGTAAGTAACAAAATGCCCCTAAACACTGTTCTTCTTCCCGCTTCCAGCCGAGTAACAGAGGAGAGGGAGAGAGTAGGGCGTTGGTGCTCCGGTGGCCGGGGATCGGCTACGTTGGTGGCGGATGATGTTCTTGAGCGACGCGCATCCGGGGAGGGTGGTGTCAAGCAAAGGGGAGAAGGAGATAGCCGGAACAGCAACACAAAGAGCTCAGCTCCGGCTGGCTATGGTGGTGGCGGTGGTGGTCTGGCTCAGAGGTGGAGGGAGAGGGGAAAGGGGAAAACGGACTCTCCTCGGTGAGGCAAAGCCTATGGTGAAAGGGAATAGGAAGGGGAGCAACGGAGGAGGAGATCGGCTGGCGGGAGGCGGCAGTCGGTCATGGCAGCGGCTGCGCGGTGGTGGGCAACCTGGGATGCGGCTTAGCCACTGACTTCGACACCGCCGTCGCCATCCCCGTCGGATCCGCAACGGCGAGTTCAAGCGTTCAACGAGAGTGGCCCGATCCGTGCGGAGGTCGTCAGATCCAGTCGGCCGTCCACGCCGTCCATCGCGGTCTGCCCGTCAGGCCTCGCCGCGGCTCGTCGTCATCGCTCTACCCGCCGCCGGCGCGGCAATTCCATCCAACTCACGCCACCTGTTAGCAGCAGCAAGCCCTCCTTGTCGTTTGGTTCGTCCTCAAGCAGCAGAATTTTGGTTTCTCATCTTCAAGCAAGAAGCAAGCAGCCCGTGATCCAGCCCGTCGCTGCCCTCTCCGCTGCCCATCGTGGTGCCTGGATTCAGCGGCTGTTCGCTCCGCCCGACGCATGCATGTCGCTCGCCGCCGGGGCTGGGGAGCTGAGGGTCCAACGACACACAGAAAGAGAGGAAGAAGAAGAATAGAGAAAGAGAGATTGACCATAGGCAAACTTGTCTTTAACCAAAGTTTCTCTCTCCGTTTCCACCGAAAATAATAAAATAATGCGGCCAATGTCCGCCAGCTAATTACCACATTTTTTAAGTGACCACGAGCAAATACACGATCTTCGGGTATCTCACAATAAAGGGTCCAATCTTTCGGTGTCCTGTAGCAAATTTTGCCTTAGAACATACAAGAAATACAGAAAGGCGTATTATCATATGAGAATGAGCACAAGTGTCATATTCTGAAGGGTTTTATTTAGTTTGTCAGACTAACTGGTATTGACACGACTGATAATATATCTTGCTAATTGTTATATGTATCAACGAGATGCAGAGAGAGCAAACATTGCAGTCATTTTTGTGCCATTTGTAGAAGAAAACGAGCTGTACTGGGCCTGGATCAGCAGTTGGTATGACCAACAAAGAGCTTGGTCATGGCGTATACTTCACCTGCTAATGCAGTGCACGAATTGAACGAATTGAGAATAGAATTCAGTTATTCAGTTAGGTAACACTGTACCAAATCATGCAGTGCAAAACTATGTGCTAAACCGAGAGAAAAATTCAGACAGAGAAGGACAGAACATTGTGCATGCATAAAGGGCTATCCTTTTCACCTAAAAGCACAACTAGAATGTTGGATGAACAAACTGAAGAACTAGCAGATATTTCGATTTACAGCATTCGCCTAATGATTCTGTTCACCTAGAGTCCACACTAGCAGAGCCCCAGAACAACCAAACCCTTGTCACAACCTTTCTGTGACCCACCAGCAAAAATATCCTTGCAAGAACAGTGCAAATTCCTTGCAAGAAATCCAGATTTACCTGAAACCTCTAAACAAACAACTTAAAAGCTCACTATAAGTAGCTCCTCCTTGAGCATCATTCCAAACCGCCATTGGGAGCTGACGAGCCAGTAGTAGCCAATGGCTTCCCTCCTGCTGCTGCTGCGAGCAATCGTCATCGGCGTCGACGTCGAGGAGAGGCAGCTCGTCAGCGGCGCGAGGGAGGCGGCGGAGGAGGCGGAGAGGTCTTGTTCGAAGCATCCGGCGATGCCCCGGCGATGCGGCTTCTTCTCCGACAACGATGTGGAGGAAGAACGGTGGCTGGTCTCATGCCTGCGGTGGCCTGGAGTCGATCGCCAGGCAGCTTGGATGCAAACGATCTGATCAAACTTATCCAGACAAGCATATTTTTCAGGATAATATATATAGCCGTGTGCTTGCCTATCGAATGGAGATTTGCTGGACCTTCCCTATTAATGTAATTCTGTGTGAAAAAAAAACTTTGATTATTTTCCGTATGGTCAGTGCAAATTGTAAGCTCGGTATGTTGCTTCTAAGATCAAGAGAAAGCATAAGGCTATTGCCCCTTATTGTAGGACCGAGCTCCTCTTACGTAAAATCAGAGGGACGTGGGTCCCTGACATGTGGGGCCCACCTTCATGGGCCCATACGTCAGTGGCCATGTCCCTCTGACTTTACGTCAGATGAGCCTAGTCCCTTATTGTAGGCAAAATTTGTCAGGCTGATGAGTGATGCAATCTTCCTGATTGCTGACGCACAATTGGCACTGTGAATTGGCCAAAATCCCAGATTATAGAACACGCCTTCTACAAATTTAAAAAAGTTGGTTGGTAAATGGAGACCAAAATTGAAACCTCAGTAACTAGGTTTAAGTGTAACATATCTTATGGAAGCATAATGTTGATGGGCTAGAATCCCTGCCCATCCAGGTTTCCAGCCCATTCAATTACAGACCTGACAGTGCCAAAAGGAGGCTGGACAACACAATTTTTTTTTTGAACGAATCGGCAAGCTGCCAATTTCATTGAATAGAGAAGGAGTAAACTTTACGAGTAAGAAAAACCAGGCCCAGGACCTTCGGTCCTACTGAGCTAAAAATAAAAAGCAAGCCAGCTACCAAGATGCCTCGCCCCCGCCCGAGACCATGTTTTGGCCTCCTCTTTAATTTTGGCCAACAGACTTCCTGTAGATAGCTCTTTGTGCTGGAAAATTCTACGATTTCTCTCGTTCCAGATTTCCCAGTTGACCAGAAGTGTTAACGTGCGGAGTGCTTTCTTTGGGACTTCCTTCAAGTTGGCGGTGGCCTCCCACCACTCTAACACCGATTGAGCTGGTTGCCATTGTCCAGGGTTCAGTTGACCACACCTAGTCCAATCAGATAACGCCGCCCAAATTTTCCTGGTGTATCTGCATTCTGCGAGGAGGTGGAGAGCAGTTTCTTGGGTGTGTCTGCATAAGGGGCAGAAAGAGTTGTTCTGCCAACCCCTGGTTGCCAGTCTGTCGGAGGTCCAAACTCTATTTTGGATGATCAACCAGGCAAAGGTCTTGCACTTGCGCGGTGCCCACGGCTTCCATATTAGGATGTTAAAGTTGGTGGCAGTAGTACCTAGGAGCTGCGCTTTGTAGGCCGACGTCGCCTTATATTCACCGTGGCTAGTGAGCTTCCACACTATCTTGTCCTCCTCATTCTCTGTGAAATGCACGTTGTGCACTGCACTCCAGACATTGATTAGCTGGCTGACCAGCTCCGTTGTCCAGCTTGAGGCTGGAGGAAGGTCTAGATCGAGCAGCCACTGGTCTGTGGCTGAGGTCTGTTGTAGCGTGCTGTTCTTTTTCTTGGAGGCCACGTAGATCAGGGGAGCTACATCCTTTAGTCTTCTCCCTTCGGACAACACAATTTTAACTACAAAGAGGGATCACTTCCTAATAGGAGCATTTTAAGTGAAAACCAGGCTCCCAGTTCACTAGAGGTACAGGTTCCACTGCATATGAGAGCATTCTCACAGCTAATATAAACCCATTTGTAGAGAGCAATAGTAAAATTCATTGTGTGTTTGAACTATTGCATAGCCGGCATGAAGTTTCAACATATGGCACCTTCAGATTAACAAGCAATTCAACCCCAGTCTACAAAAGGAAATGGAGGATAGCCGCCTTCAGGAGGTGGCCGCAGTGATGGAGGCAAGTTGCCCCATGAGGTGTGACCCCCTAGAATGTTCCCTGTAGAAAAAAAAGAGAGAAAGAAATCAATTAGATATTACTATCAACAAGAAACTCGCTAGAGTGAGATCTGGTATAAATACTTCAAAATATACTAAGGCCGAGTTTAGTTCCAAATTTTTTCTTCAAACTTCCAACTTTTTCATCACATCAAAACTTTCCTACACATACAAACTTCTAACTTTTCTGTCACGTCGTTCCAATTTCAATCAAACTTCCAATTTTGGTGTGAACTAAACACACCCTAAAACATATGCTACCCTTGCAGCTTTTGCATCCCAGAGCATCAGAATTCATTGCTTAGGGCAAGGCTTTTGAGCACGCTTCTCATGAATTCAGTAGTTTGACCACAGATTCTAGGGTAAGCCAAACTATTTAAATGTCATAGTATCTAGCCCCTCATTCATCAATAAAAGAGACCAACCGACAGACAGAGATGCAATCAAATTGCCTAGAAACATCGCACCACATTAGTAGCACCAACCATTGGACCTACATGGATAAAGGAGTACATCCAATGATTGCATGGCAACCTGGCAGGTGCAAAGTGTCCTATTCATGGCATGACAGGTGACTGGATGGAAAACATGCTGAATAAATAGAGAAAACCATTTTTTTCATTCACTTCTATCCCCATTTTACATTATCTATACAATAATGTTTCACAGGTCCAATAGCTGTGGCATGGCATGCTACAAAAGCAACCTACCTAAAATATGCTATGAATGCACGTTGGACCTTACTATATTGCAACAAAAAAAAGGCGAGAGTAAAGGTAATATATAGAGTCCATTTTACGACTCGTTGCGGCAGCTATGGTCGAGAGTCAAGACATTAAGTTCATATTTTAATAATGATGTGCTTGACTAACATATAATAACTACCAAATGTCTCCATTCATTGATTTAATCCAAGCTGAATGGAGAAAGTTATGTAAGAACTAAAAACCAGATCCTAAATTAATTAGAACAGAAAACGAGAAGTTGTGTTGGAATAAAATCCAATCATCAGTTGGGAGGAAGCAGTGAGAGCCATTCAATTTTCTGCACTACTCCAGCTAGCTGTAACAATATTATTTTTTGCTGAGTGTGCCATAATCAGATCACCTGAGAAAGAACTTCCATCTGCTGCCTGATATCCAACAAAATTGGGTTGACTTCCTTGAATATTAGACTGCTGCGCCATTGGTCCAGAGACAGGGCCTGGATAATAAAAGGGCAAGTCAGAACTTAAGTCCTATCCACAGTTTTTAATCTAATTTAGAACAACGTGTTCTAAGAATTATCTTATAGAAATAGGAACAGTGATTGTCGTAAATTTGTCGTGCACTCATAATAGTAGTAACAACTGATAAGGAAACTCAAATATGCGGATAGTACTATAGGCTACTAATTTCATGAAAGTTGCATTTGTGTATTTGCAATTCACAATTGCACACACATACAAATATACTACCCTGCTTTGTTTTGTGTACACTACACGGGGCTGAGAGAATTGAGCAGTGCTCTACAATGGTGCAAAAATATAATCCAACAGACTTGGTTACAAGCTTACAGGCAGCTAATTACTTCATCTTAGATAAAACTGGAGGAAGAAAAAGGTATTGGTAGAATTCCGAAACAAGGGCAAAATACAGATGATCCTCTAAAATAACTAAGTTGCACGGCAATTCGATGCACCAAGTTAACATCAAGCTAGCGTCTTCGCTTTGCGCGCCAACATCAAGATGAATTCAACTGTATATGAATCTGTGAAGACCTAATGGCAGTACCGCGCCAGTACGTAATGAAGTCTATATAGTTCAGATCAACACCCAATGGGGGCAAAGGCAATCCAATGAGTTGTAGAATATAACGAACAATTATATCCCAACATCAAGCAGACTTTCACTGAAGAATCTTACTAAAAATCACCTTTGCGGAAATATACCAAAAACTTTAGAGTAAATTTCAGAAAACTGCAACTATAGTGACAAAACTATCAGTTTGCTGCAACATTACTGATATATTTCAGTTTGCAGAAATAATAGCGTAGGAAATTATCTCAAAACTCCAACTTTTACATGAT
The DNA here is from genome assembly GCF_034140825.1 of Oryza sativa Japonica Group. Lineage (NCBI taxonomy): Eukaryota > Viridiplantae > Streptophyta > Magnoliopsida > Poales > Poaceae > Oryza > Oryza sativa. The sequence goes on along the minus strand of NC_089035.1, from coordinate 8,347,122 downwards.
ATACTGCTACGGTACACATAGGTAACAACTATAGCAGCATATCACGTAAAAGCTGTAGTTTTGTGATTATTTCCAACGCTATTATTGCAGCAAACTGATAGTTTTGTCACTATAGTTGCAGTTTTCTAAAATTTACTCAAAAATTTAAAAACAAAACAGAGCACAAGAAGTACAGTCACCAGAAGGAGCTGGTCCTGGATTAGCAGGAGGTGGCTTCGGGTGGAAGTATCTACATGAATCCCCAAACTTGCACGTCCCCTAAAAAAACACCAAAAAATGGGGTCAATTGCAGAAATGTTAGTCATCCTCGTTGAGTAGTAACAGATGTAATAAGATCGGCAGAATCGCAAGTACACACCGTACGGACGAAGTGTTGGCAGACGCCGATGGCGGCGGCGCCGGGCTGGTGGAGGAGGGGAGGAGCGCCGCCGCCGCCGCCGTGAAGCTCTGCGGGAGGGGGGAGAAGGGTCAGAAGGTGTCGGAGCGAGAAGAGCGAAGGGGAGGAGGAGGAGGAGGAGTGGGGGGGCAACCTTGGCGGCGGACGGCGTCGTACCAGAGGGCGCGGGCGCGGTGGTGCTGGGCGCCGTCGAGGTGGCGCTTGCGGGCGGCGGGGGTGTCCTGGAACTGCTTCTCGCAGTAGTCGCAGTAGTACTTGCCCAGCGGCATCTCCGATCCCCTTCCGCCGCCTCCCTTTTTTCCCCCTTCCGCGGCTTCTCTTCTCTCTCTCGACAACTCTTCTGAATTCTGATCTTCTCCCTCCAGCAGTTTCTGCTGTTGGGCGAAAAGAGACTGAAGAGTACAAAGTGTTCATGAACAACAGTACATTTGAATTTTACATTTCGATTATATTTTACATTATTCGACGGAAACTACGGAGTAGCAAAGGAACGCTAGATTTTAGAGAAGTTAATTTCTGCAAGAAACGGAACGCCTCCTTTTGGAACGAACGAAATTTCAAGCGAAATCTGTAGAAATCAATTAATTTTAGACGAATTCCGTAACTGAACTGAACTGATTCGTGCTAAAATCTTGTGAAATTTCTACGTCCAAAATGAGCCCCTACAACTTTCCAAGAGCAAGTAGTGTTAGCAGACTCCTAACAGCATTTAGATGACCTCTGCGGACGAACCAAACTTGCACACCTTGCAACGCAGCCAAACACCTGGACCAGCACAACTCGAACACAGGTAAAACTACCAAGGTCAGGTCATCGACGAACTTGTCCATACGTTCATATGCCAGAGCATCCTCATAGCTGAGGCTGGAGCAATAGCACCAAGGAGCAAACAAGTACAGTAGATAGAAGGTACTAGCAGCATTTTCAGAACAGTCTAAAAACCAGGTAGCAGTCTAGGGCACAAAGAACCAAGAAAATCGACGAGGAGGATCCCAACATATGGATCAACTACACCATAATAAATACATTCTTAAACTGCTCTAGAACATATTACAGATCATCAGCTATGGGAATTCTCAATTCTCAGGTGGGTGAGGGTTAGTAGGGGAGGGATGGTGTGGGTGCACCGGTTACATGTCAAAGTTTCGCCATCGCAACATACTGCTACTCAACTACACTGGTCAACAAGGTGGTCATACAACAACAACGTAACTTCACATCTTCACCAACCATCATGCACGCATATGCTGACGATCCATCGTCGTCCAGGGGGGAGGAAATGGGCACTTGTCATGGAAATTTCCAGGGGGGTCGTGCGGAAGCTGTCTCATACTCCTGCATAGGAGCATTGCTTCTTCACATGTTCTGGGATCAATTTCGCCATAATATCTGATGGGATTCCTTTCAGTTCTGCAAGAAACAAGAAAGGGGCAACGTAAGTAGCTGATCATATCAGAAAGTTATGACTTGCAGCTCCCAAATTGTAAGTTTACAACGGAAATAACCAGAACAATTGAAGTGCCTGCTTGAACAAACTTTAACTGGTAATATCAACAAGGATAAATGTGATCATGTTTCACAACTTACCATGAGGCTTGAAGTTGAAGAGAGGAGGCAAAAAGCGGCCATTCGGAAGGCGAGCATTAGGGTCTCGAAGCTCATCAAAGAATGGGTGAACAAGTGCTTCCACCTGGTCAAAGGTAACAGAAAATATTTATGAAATGAATGTCTGCACAATTATCTCAGGAACTAAGTGCCATAATACTAATTTATCTGTACTTCAACCATTAAATATATACTTACAGCAGTGCATCTTAGGTTGGGTGAGTACTGGAGCAGCCTAGAGACAAGATCAACAGCTTCTGGAGGCAACCTTTTATGGAATACCTAAATATTTTACATATATGGTTAATCACCTGATACTGGACGATTGCTGAAAGTATAACAACAGAAATAGATAGACTTTGCACCTTGTGCCATGGGTGTGCTTTAATCTGTGGAAACTTGAACTCGGTATAGTTTGGATTCATGCATTTAATTTCCTCCCTTGTAGGTGTTCCAAGGACCTGCGATGTGTGATCAGTTTTAATGTTACAAACTTCTGCACCTCCGAACAACTCGCAAGGCCAACTAAACACCAGAATTGGCACTAACCTTGATGATTTCCACAAGTTGGTCTACACCACTTTCACCAGGAAACAGAGGCTGTCGAACAGAAAACAATTGTAAGGCATACCGACTTCGACAATAGAGTCCAGGGTGGTAAACAACAAACTTCCCCAAAATGTGCAAAGAAAATCCAGCCGCTTACCTGCCCTAACATAAGTTCAGCAAGAACACATCCAGCAGACCAGATGTCAATAGCTGTAGTGTATTCGGTGGCACCAAATATGAGCTCCGGAGCCCTATAGTATCGGGAGCAAATGTACGATATGTTCGGTTCTCCCTTGACCTACAAATTAGTACATAGGGAGGATAAGACCAGACTGTAACTGCTTATAATATAACAAGTTGTGGATTTCTTAATTGTCTTACCAGAACTTTTGCACTCCCAAAGTCACATAGCTTGAGTTGATGGGTATGTGGGTTTACCTGATTAGAAGTTCAAACATCAATTATAAAGTTACAGAAATAAGAGGGTGGTATTTGAGATGAATGGGTAACAACATTCAAGCATACCAGAAGATTCTGTGGCTTGATATCTCTGTGGCAAACTCCGATGCTATTATGGATGTAAGCTAATGCCCTACAAATCTGTCAACAAATTTCAAACTAAATTCAAAGTCATCTCGGTATGCTACTGGCTAGTTTGTCTGAATATAGCCTGCTACACAACATAAGTCAAAAGAACAAAGTATCCAAAAAGGTACATAACAGAATATTACCTGGTACATATACAGCTTCACATAGATAAGTGGCATACGCTGGTTCATCTTGTTGTAATGCTTCACAACACGATGAACAGTTTCAGGCACATACTCAAGAACCAAGTTTAGATACAGTTCATCCTTCTCAGTTGTAGAGAAGAAACAGTGCTTCAGAGCTACAACATTTGGGTGGTCAAGAAGGCGCATGGTCTGAAGCTCACGGTTCTTGTAGCGCTTATCCTGAAGAACCTTCTTGATAGCAACTGTCTCACCTGTCTCCAGACATTTTGCCTGAAAATGGTCAAAATGATATCACTATTACAGACATGAAGAACATTTAGGACATCTTAACAAGAGAAGGTTATCGTGTATCAACAATTTGCTACATACAAAAAAAGTGGTGCTAGTAGAGTTAATGATGTTAAGTTAGCTACTTAGCTTCCTGGTGATTGGTGAAATATATGAAAACCCAAAGATGTTGCAACTAACCTGGAAGACAATCCCAAATGAACCTTGCCCTACAATACGCTCAGCCATGTAGCTAACTGTCTGCAAGATTATCCAAGAATATCAATTAGAAATGAAGATTGCTTTATAATCGATGAACAATTTCAGATCGCGACAGTCAGATGGCATTTGTTCTGAAATCACAACATGGTATCAGGAAATCACCTGTTTCGGCTGACCATTTCTGCCACCAGTAGTTGTGACAATTATGTGGCCGGTTTCTGTTCCCTTGCCGTTAATAATAGTCGCTTCAACTTCCTGGATTTACCATTCAGTTCGACATGTTACAACAAAGTCAAATTTACATGGCACATGGAAGAAATTAAACTTCTCATCATGATAGACTTACCTTATCGTCCCTTATCTTCAGATCATGCATCTGATCAGGCAACTTCTCAGCACCCATGCTGGTGCTACTGCTGTTCTTTAACCCAGACGGCGCAACCCCTACTGAACCCATCTCTTATAAAAAGCTAAACGATGGCGAATCAGCTTTGCATCAACACTCAACTCCGCAATGGATCTATCGGTCAACCTGCGAGATCGTCAATAACAAACATCAGTTAAAAAGTGGAACCACGCAGTTCACAAAGCACTGATTCACCATGCTAAGCAACTCAGTGCATCTAACACGCATCCACCATGAAACAATCATCAGGTGAAGAGCAAAGAGATGAACAGAGAGAAATGCACTCATCCAAGACTCATCCAGGAGGAGGAAAAGGAACAAGTATATAAGAATGCTTGGAGATTTACACTGAATGACTTGCACTAAAACACCATATTTTTAGCAAGAAAGCAACCATAAAAAATACTCTTTATGTCCAAAACCAGCTACAAAAAAGGCATTCTTTCATTGCCGTCGGCTCCAACACAAGCAACAGTTTGCTGCTATGCGCAAAAATGTTGTTCAGCTAAGCAACTTTCCCCCTCCAAAACCGCCTTCAATCAAGCCAAAATAGGGATCCCTGCACCCTGTTCACGTTTCTTGACGAACTCCTCCTGATTCAGGCTCTCTTCTGCATCTATTCTTGAGTTTGAACTCATCCGCATCTGCTATGAGGCAGGCGCGAGCATACGAGCCTCTAACGAAGGGGAAAGTGCAAACCAATAAAAAAAACTGAGCATTTGGGTACGAATCTATGGCGTAAATGATCTATCTTTACTCCAAGCCCCATCCGAAGCCAAGAACTTGCCCGATTTGCAGCAATAAATACCAGAAAATCCCTCGGAAATCCGTATAATTGCTCCACGTTGACTAATCGCCGACACAAATTAGAGACCCCCCAAAAAGAATCCACGCGCTTGGGAGGTTTGAACACAACCGCAACACACCGACGTCTCAAGAATCCCCGAAACCCCCGCAAAATCCACCGAAACCGCGAAGAAAACGTAGATCCCAGCAGACGGATCAGCCACCGCCCTCGCAGAACGGCGAACTCGCGTTGTAATCGCCTCAAACCACAAACAAGAAGAAGAAGAAGAAGAAGAAGAAGAAGAAGAAGAAGAAGAAGAAGAAGAAGAAGAAGCAAACCAAATCGAAGCAGCAAGAACGAACAAACCGCAACGCACCTCTCCTCCTCCAACGCCTCCTTCCTCCCTCCCTCCTCTCCACAGGGATGGATCTCCCGGCTGTCCCACCTCTTCTTCTCCCCTCTCTCTCGCTCGCTCGCTAGCCGCGGCCTCCTCCTCTTGCTTTTGCTTGTCGGGACGCAGCGCAATACTACATAAGCCGAAGGAAAAAAAAATCCTCTCTCTCTCTCTCCGAAACCGAAATGATTTCCGCCTGAGGGAGGGGAGGGGTGCAGTCAAAGCACCCACCACCACCACAGGACGCGGGGCCCACGCCCACAGACAGGTGGGGCCCACCTGCTGCCGCCTTGGGGTTTGGTTCGTGGCCACGCCTTTTGACCGGTCAAATCGCCCGGACCGGGGACTGCGTCGCGGTGCAGCCCCCGTCCGTGTCGCTGTCGAGTGGGGCCCATACTCCGCGATGGCCCACGCGTCAGTGGGGGTGTGGGAGAAGGGTCATTATTGTTGGTGTTGGTGTGCGTGACTTGTTTGTTTTTTTTTTACCGCATCAAAGGACGCAAGATTCGAATAAAGGTGTGGGGGGAGAATGACGAATCTGCCCCTGGTTGGGGTTGGGTCGGGGTTAGATCTGATCTGGGGTTTGAGTTTTGAACTCGAGGCGTGTGCACAGGAGGAACGGTCACCGGCGGCAGGGGAGGAGGAAGGGGAGGACCAGCGTCTGCGGGGGTGGGCTGATGCTTGCGGCGCAGGTGGTGGTGGTGGAGGTGGGATGGGTCAGGGCAGATGCGGGTGAAAATTCCAGGACCATGGGTAGTAGTAGTACACGCTTGATTCAAAATCGTTTCGAATGCTGATGAAACTCGGAGGCTGTACAGGATGGAAAGGGCAAAACCGTGTAGTACCTTTTTGGTCGCCCTTGGAACGTGCTAGTGCTACGGTGCTCGGTACAGGATCGTCATCCATGTAAGAATCCAAGAAAATTATTTTCACAGCTATTGAAGCTGATGGTGTTTGAATCGGAAGACTAAACTCTCTTTTAATATTTGACACTAATTTAAAGTATTAAACATAGACTACTTACAAAACTAATCTTATAAATGAAAGCTAATTCGCAAGACAATTTTTTTAAACCTAATTAATCCATAATTAGCACATGTTTACTGTAGCATCATATAGACTAATCATGGATTAATTAGGCTCAATAGATTCATCTCGCGAATTAGTTCAAAGTTATGAAATGGGTATTGTCATTAGTTTACGTTTAATACTTCTAATTAGTATCCCAACATTCGATGTGGCAAGGACTTAGTCCCTGGATCCAAACAGGCCCGAAGTCCAACCAAACAATTTCAACTCCATTTTAAAATAGGAGACGGAGCAGGTTGAAGTGCTATCACAAAATAAACCACATAGGTGGAGCGGGTTTAGTCTGATCAACAACTCCACTACAGACCCAGCTCTTAGAGTTAAACTTAGCAATTAGAGCTATGTCAAACAGGTCCTAGCGGTACTCCGTGGATAATTACAATGGGGATTGTGATTTTGTTAGAGCATCTCCAACAGTCTCTCCAAATCTAACTCTCCAAATGTCTATTTGGCCAACTCTCCATCTAATTTAGCCAGTCAAACTCTTATTTACTCCAACAGCCTATCCATTCATCCTCTCTATTATTTGCCTATGACAGTGGGACCCACGTGTCAGTCTCTACAACCCTTTCTTCTTCCTCATCTCTCCCCCCTTTTCCTCAAACGCACTCTGCTTAGCTCGCAACAGGTGCCGCCGCCGCCGCCCCATCGCCATCCGCCGCCGCCACCGAGAGCCATCCGCCGCCGCTGCCGCCGCCCCATCGCCATCCGCCGCCGCCGCCGCTCGGGCCGAGCTCGCATGGACGCGGGGTGGCCAATTGGCACGGGCGGCGAACACGACGGCAGGAGCGAGATGACGGCGTCCTCTACCATATGCCGCACCGGCCGAATCCGCCGGGGCATGGCGATGACGACGACAGGCGACGATGACCTCGGCTGGCGACGAATCTGGCGACGGCGTCGACGACGGCTAGCGACGGCGCGGCGTCGGGCAACGACGACCTCGGAGACGACGGTTGACAACAGCGCCGACGACGGCTGGCGACGGCGCAACGACGACCTCTCGGATCTGGCAATGGCACGACGACGGCGGCGTCCGGCAATAGTGGATCTGGCGCCGGCGCGACGACGGCGGGCGACGGCGGCGTCCGGCAACGACAACCTCGACAGCACCAGCGATGGCATCTTGACGACGACAGTTGGCGGAGAGAGAAAGGGGAGAGGGATGCTGTCGGCGTGGGGCCCACAATTGGCTAGGCTATTTTAGCTGGCCAAATTTGGCTAGTGGAAGGAGGACTTTGGCCAGCTCGATAGCCAGTCTGTTGGAGGATGAAATTGAGCCAAAATTGCTAAAATTTAACTTAGAGAGGGGGATAAGGAGGTTGTTGGAGATGCTCTTATATTGTATCTGGGAGAAAAAGTGTGATACAGTACTGTGCTACCTACTGTATCGAAGTCGTGCTCTTAAGAAATTTCTTCGGCATAATACGTGGTGGCTTCAAATGATATAAATCAATGTAATATATTTTTCTTCATATTGTTTAGGCCAAAAAATTACGGATAAAGGCCAATAGAAAAGGAACAAATTACATAACAACCCATTTTCTCCCTACGTTACTCTATCGTCACATTGTTTCTCATGTATCTCTCCTCCTCATCAAGAGTCATAGCGTCGTTGTTCTCACCTGAGTCGCTAATATCCATCTCACTGTCGGTGGCTCCAAAGCTGACTGGACTTAGTGTCATTGCCTTAGACCCAACTAGCACCATCCATATGCTCTTTCTCTCTCTCCTCCCGTCGGCTCCTCTATCTCTAGGTTGTCGACGACCTTAAAAGTGCATCTACGCGCTCCTAGTTTTGAGACTTATCTATTGCGAAAAATTTAAACACGTTCACCCCTAGGCAACATCAAGATTCTTGCACACCTTCAATTCAACGTTGTGAACCTCAAATCTGGTGTCGTCAAGTTGTTTAGAGTTTTCGGTCAACAAAGGTATATGCATTATATTCTATTTTTTGATCGGTGTTGGTGCACATGAAGTATCTAGTTCTGCATTCGTGTCTTGCAGAAGGCACCTTAACACCATACGAGATAAACGCTCCATTCTATGTTGGCTATCTAGGCCTTACCCTACAAAGCAATAACTTTCCTCCACGTTAGTTATCTAAGCCTTGCCCTAAAAGGCAACGGCTTTCCTCTGCGCTAGATGCAAGTCTACATGGTGAAGAAGGCCACTCCTTAGAGCATCGCGTTGTAAAGTGGTCGACAGAAAATCCTAAAAGATCTTGCGTAGGGTGTCCACATTTTAGCATGCCATAAGCATGCCCAAATCTCTTTTTTGCTAGCCATGGGCATTTACCATGGTTGTCTGTCTACTTCAATCGTCGACAGATGGATCACATTCATGTAAAAACTTACTACACGTATGTTAAGAAAACAAGTTCATGTTAGCTTCCTAACTTATTCATCTAAAATACATTTATTAAATTGATATACCCCTGCCCCCAAACTAATGAAAAGCCTCGTCTTTTCGCTTATACTTATACTTATCAGCCAAAATTTAAATTTTTAGCCTTAAATGTAGAGTTGATTTGGGGGTTTTTTCATCGAAGTTTATTTTCCAGCCTTTGCTTTTAGATCACTAAAAACACACATATAAAAGTTTTATTTACAAATTACTTTTCTTTTGCAAATATGCCGCAAAACGGATGGGTTCGGAAACCATTCACTTCCTTTTACAGAACAGGGTAAAAAGATTCATGAGCTCCACATATTGGCAGTGTTTAGTTCCACTGGTGGAGAAAGGGGCTTTACTCCCGGTTCATAACCCCCTGTAGTCCCGGTTTTCAAACCGGGACTACCAATCCGGGACGATCTTTAGTCCCAGGTGAAAAAACCGGGAGTAAAAATACATCTTTAGTCCCGGTTGGTGTTACCAACCGGGACTAAAAAGAGCCTTTCACCAACCGGGACTAAAGATAGAGCTAGCCTAGCTAGCTAGATCTGGTTGCTCTATTATTATTTTCTTTTCTTCATTGTGTTTTTAATATATTGATTTTACTCTATCCCCATCCCAAAATCCCAAATAAATTATCCCCAATCCTCAAATCCCCAAATCGGCCATATTCAAATAGATCACAAAATCTTAAAACAAAATTACATCACAACTTCTACAAAATTCATCACAAATACATCACATATTCACGGACATCACACACAAATCAAATACACAGATCCGAATCACAAATTTTTTAAAAAAAAAGAAAAAAAACACATGCTATCGGCCGCTGCCGCGCCGCCCGCCGCGAGGCCCCGCGGTCCGCCGCCGTGCCGCCCACCACCGTGAGGCCTCCGCCCCGCCGCGCCGCCGCGAGGCCGCCTGGGCCTCCGCCCGCCGCCGTGCCGCCGCGAGGCCACGCCGTCGCGCCGCAGCGCCGCCCGCCGCCGCGAGGCCGTCGGTCGCTGGCCGCCCGATGGGATGATGGTGAGGGAAGGAGAGGAGTTAGAGGAAAAGTTAGAGAGGAGGAAGAGGAAGGGATGATGGGGGAGGGAAGGAGAGGAGTTAGAGGAGAGGAGGAGGAGGAAGAGGAAGAGATGGGATGAAGAGATAAGGTCAGTGGAGGAAGAGGTGAAGAGATAAGGCTGTCCGTCTCCTCCTCCTCGATCTCGCAGATGGCAGATGCCTCGTACTTTCCGCCACAATTTTTTGTTCCGGTTGGTATTACCAACCGGGACTAAAAATAGATCTTTAGTCCTGGTTGGTAACACCAACCATGACTAAAGATAGTAGGCATCTTTTTTTCCGGTTGGTGTTATCAACCGGGATTAAAAATAGATCTTTAGTCTCGGTTGGTAACATCAACCGGGACTAAAGATTAAAAAGCAGCTCTAAACTTTTGAACCGGACTAAAGATAATCTTTAATCCCGGTTTTTATTGTAACCGGAACTATTGTGTATTTTTGCTAACCGAGCAAAGATGGTTTCTCCACCAGTGTTTCATTCAAACTTCCAAAAATTTCATCACATCAAATGTTTGGACACATGCATGGAGCATTAAATGTGGATGAAAAAACCAATTGCACAGTTTGCATGTAAATTGCGAGACGAATCTTTTGAGCTTAATTACACCATGATTTGACAATGTGATGTTACAATAAACATTTGCTAATGACAGATTAATTAGGCTTAATAAATTTGTCTCACAGTTTACAAACGGAATATGTAATTTGTTTTGTTATTATTTTATGTTTGATATTTTAAATGCGTGTTCGTATACTTAAAAAAAATGGCACACGAACTAAACAAGGCCATCATGCATTGACTGCTCCCATCTTCTTTCTTTCTCATTTTATCTCTTCTCTATTCCTTGTTCGTTTACCACCTATCCCTCATCGTAATTCGATCGTAAGCTGTATACAAACTACAAATCCAATAATGATTTAAACGTGCCGTGAAAAAAACCGTCTTGAGAAAACCATGAAAGAAAGAAAGAGTAATACGGCGGCAGTCAAATTTCTGAAGTACCACTCGAGTTGAACATATCCACACAAACACAATGTCAACAAGTTTTCACATATACGGAGTACTCCAGTTCTCACTATAGAGTTCGAGGTGGTTGTTTCACCCACATCCTCAATAATTTTGACCGCGTGTTTTCCTTTCCGTCTGGGTAAAGACAAGCTAGACAAAGGTTTGACCATTTTCACTGTATAATTAATTAACGGTACACTGAGCAAGCTGCACCCTTAAAATGAGATGGAAGCGAAGCACGCAGGTTTAATTTAGTTAGTTCTCTCCACCGAAAACGATAGCACGGCTAAACATTTTGGGTCAAATGGTTCGAAAGCTTATAAATTGGAGTGCTACTCATTTCATCATTTGGGTTTTGACTTGTTCCAAGAAAATGGCTATTAACATCAATCTGTGTTTATTATTACTTTTTTTAAGATAATGGAATAGTCATCCCGGCCTTTGCTCAAAGAGAGCTACAGCCTATTATTATAATCTAGCACTCTAAAACGAGTGTAGTTCAGAAATGATAGAAGAAATGACCACACAAAGGTAAATTTAACCAAAACAAGATCAGAACACATTATTGAAGTCTATTTGTGAATCTCCATCCATAATTGACAAAAAGTTGCATAACCGTCGTCTTAAGCTTACGACATGCAGCTTTTAAAAGCTCACCGTCTTCATCACACCTTTGTAGTTATGCCTAAAACCGGAGCCAATAGGTTGCCCTGAAAATTATCTGCATACATATGGTGATTTGTCAAAAAAAACCATATCATTCCTACACAATCACAGAGCCCAACAAATTGCAAAGCTCCCACCAATATTAATTTACTCTTTTTTTTCTCCACCCCCAGCAGCCACCCATCGAAAATATGAGATATGTCTATTATTACTAACTATAATGTTGACGTAGATATAAAAATCGAGGCTCCTTCAAAGTTCAAACCAAATCCACTCGTATGATGTAGGAGTATTAGTACTACCAGGTTGGCGCATACGCCAGTGTTACGGCACGGTCGTAGCCTCGTTTAACACGTGCCAGCGCCGGCGGCCGTTTTTTTCATGCTGCCGTAGCACGCAGGAAGGGGAAGGAAGGAAGGGAGGAAGGGACGACGAGAGCGCTGACCGAGCTAGCTTTCTGCTCTTCCTATTTATCTTAAAATAAATTTATATTTAGCGGTTATTGAATCGGAGTTTATAAAAGTAAGGTAAAAATGTATTGGGGATAGATAATCAGAGAAATGATTACATTGAAATTTGATAAAATAAGAATGTTTTTAATATTTTTGGTTTTGTATTTTTATGTGTAAGATGGGTGAAAAATGAACATATTTTATGTCTGAGAGAGTTGTGTTACATATCACTATCAGTGCTAAGCTTGTTTTATGTCTCATGCAAAACATACATTGGGGATAGATAATCAGAGAAATGACTACATTGAAATTTGATAAAATAAGAATGTTTTTAATATTTTTGTTTTGTATTTTATGTGTAAGATGGTGAAAAATGAACATATTTTATGACTGAGAGAGTTGTGTTACATATCACTATCAGTGCTAGCTTGTTTCATGTCTCATGCAAAACATGTGTGGCCGCCCACCGTTGCATGGTCATGGAGTGGATGAGAACTGAATAGAAAGTGTTGGCACAGCGCTATTAGTCTAGGAGGTTTCGGGGTGTTTAGTGTTTATGCTTTATACTCGTGATCTAACCATTGTATTATTTCTTCGTTTAGACATTTTGTGCTAGCTTTGATAAGAGGTTTTACTCTAAACTAGCAAAATAATTGTGACTTGCAATGGATTTCAAAAAAAAAATCTTAAGTTTCTTAACTTAGAAATGATAATTGTGTCCGAAAAAATATAGCAAACAAACATAAAAAAAAAAACCAAGCCACACACACAAAGATATATTTATCTTTGAATATGGCCACTCTAAGTAACGGTAGATTCACTATCACCAATGTATGTACTTCTATATAGTACAGACATTATGTAGACCGACCTTATATTTGGAATCAGAAGATGACGTGCTTGAATGCTTTTAGGGGTTTTGTACATATTTTTTCCCTGAGCAATCAAATTTATGGCTATTGTGCATGAAGATTCATGCATTATTGTGGAAATTAAAGCTAGAGGACCTCATCATTGATGTTGAAGGCAAGGTAGTACCTAAACCAAACGGGTAACAATTACTCCCTCCGTCCAAAAAAAAATCCTCTTCTAGTTTGTTTTTTTTATGGAGGAGGTATAAATTAAGGGCTAAGGACGGATTTTTTATTTTTTGAGTAATCATCTAGGGGAGAGCTTCCCCACTTAAATCTTCCATTAGCAAAGAAAAAAAGTTACACGTTATCTGTTTGGACGATGATAGCGTCGCATCGTTATACAGTTACATGTTTACAAATTGAAGAAGGGAGAAAATCGGCTTCCAAGCTGATACAACTATCTTGTATCTTGTCGTCGTGTTTGATTATTTCTGCCTAGAGACAGGCTTCTTGCACACAACAATGTATCGGTTTGTTCAGGTTTGCCTGTTCATTCCTGGAAACAACCTCTTATATATGTGATTCATAAGTGCTCAGAAACTAAGGAGGAAAAAGGTGCAGTGATGCGCCACCGGCAGGCTAATTTTTTTAGATAATGGAAATTTATAAAATCCGGCTTCTATATTAACGGGGGTGTATACAGCCTCTACGCTTAACTTTGAAGTTCTGATGGGATCCAGTGGTTTAGTGCCGGCAGGCTAGTTAGGGGTTATTATTGTAGAAACAATGAAATATACCGCTAGATTATTTTTTTGGGGGGTTTATTGTGGATTAATATAGAGGTTGGTCTCGCGCATTCATGTTTGATCCAACGGAATGCATGGATCACTGTAGCTCTCTTTGCAGTTGTATATAAAATTAATGGTTCTATTATGGAAGGCTTGTGATGAACTCCGTACTAACTATCTTCATGTTATAGGCTTGTTTCGAAGTGAGCAGGCTAGGCTGAAGGGTGGAATTTATACTTGTGATGTGGTAGCAATAATTGGGAGTAAGGATGGATTTTATACATGAGATGTTAAGTGATTTGGATTGACCTTCTGTAATCCAAAGTTACAATTTCGATTGATTTTTCAAAAAATTTAGTTCGGTTTCACAGACGAATCCTATTCTTATTCATGACCATAAGTGAAATTGTTCTCAACGAATTAAAGCTTCACCATATAGAAAATAATCTCCGGATACACTCACGGCAATTTTTTTAAAGATAAGGAAGATGAATACATCCGTGACCTCTGTATTTAGGATGCGCACAACTAATAAAGTTTGAGTTTTTTTAAAAAAAGTCTTAATAAAAGACAAAACTCACATGAGATGGCATGTTTAATTTGTTGTCACTTTCGACCATAACAAATTTTCGCATTACCAAATCAGAGTAGTTTCAGAAATTAAACATGTTATTATCGTTGCTACTCTACCAAAATGGTAGTCTTAGAGTTCCTCTCATAAAAACACTTAACTTGGTAAAGCTCAAAAATCAAACACATCAAACACCTCTAAAAATTGCCAATGTCAAAATTTAGTGTTCCTAATGATTTTGATGAACATGCCCGAAATAGCAAAGCTCAATAAATAAAAAACCTCTTCTCTGGCATGAAATAAGTGAAGTATATAAAACATGATGCACTTTTAAAAAAAAAGAAAAAAAAAGTCCGTGCGTTGCGACGGTAAAGGCTATTTTAATTTTATTATTGTTATACTATTTAGTTAAGATGAAATTCACTGTGAGAATTCACTTGGATATATATATATATATATATATATATATATATATATATATATATATATATATATATATATATATATATATATATATATATATATATATATATATATATATATATATATATATATATATATATATATATTCTTTTAGGAAATCATGAGCTGCAATTAGAAGTCGGATCATCTTAAGTTAGCATGTAAGTTTTTTTTAAAGAGATTTCTTATACAACTTCTCATGTATTTAAAAAAAGCGAACGAACTTCAAAACCGACTCATACACGGATGACGTACAAAAAGTACCGGCAAAAATTTTTATAATAGTAGAGATATACTCCATCCGTCCCTAAATATTTGATGCCGTTGACTTTTTTAAACATGTTTGACAATTCGTCTTATTCAAAAAAATTAAGTAATTATTAATTCTTTTCCAATCATTTGATTCATTGTTAAATATACATATAGTTTTACATATTTCACAAAAGTTTTCGAATAAGATAAACGATCAAACATGTTTAAAAAAGTCAACGGCGTCAAATATTTAGGGACGGATGGAGTATATAGCATGAAGTCTATTTGTAACTTGTTACTCCCAGAATATAAAAAGTGAAACGCAAACTTGTTACCCTGCCTCGCCTCGCCTTGCCTCGTAGACGCCGCTCCGGCTGTTGGTGGCACCGCGCCCCGCCTCGCCTCGTAGACAGAGATAAGAGAGCTGACATGTGGGCCCAAGGATACTTTTGACATTTCACGCGATTTCTCTCTCCTCTTCAACCGGAAATTATTATTTTAATGGCGTGGTGTCCGCTAGCAAATAACCATATTTTAAGAGTGTTTTTCCCAAAAAGTAACTTTGTGCGGTGTCCTGGAGCTAAAAACACGAAGTCGTGATGTCTTGTAGCAAAATTTACCAAAGTGAAAAGATACATGAGTGAAACCCTGTAATGGCTTATGAGTTGAGGATGTATAAATAAACGTGTCCATCGGCATGTGCTTATTTATATTGTTTATTAGTAATTAAAATAACAATCTATGAGTAAAATTTTTACATACATGTTGTTAACTATTAAAAAACCAATACTATAAAATAAATTACAATATTTCAAATTCTGGCTTAGGGCCTAATTTGTAGGAAAAGTGTAGAAAATTTGGATGATTCAATTCATATAGAAGCCTTTAAAACGAAGGATTGAATCATATCTTATACTTTCAAATTTCTATGGTATGGGTAATTGTATAGAAATTTTAAAGAAAAGTTGCAAGAGATCAACCTATTGGAAAATCCCTTTGAATCTATCTTTCATATGATTCCTACGTTTTTTCTATGCTCCAATCAAACGGTAATTCCTATATTTTTTTTATTTTCTAATCTTTTATTTTACACTTATATTTCTATCAGAAGTTTATGGTTTACCTATTGCTTTGTTTTTCCATTAATGTAATTCAAAAGGACCTGAACCTTCGGTCTAGTTTCTCTTACTCGCCAATGACCCAACCGAAGAAAAATCGAAATCACATGAGATGCAAATCGCGCGGGTATACCGTGGCGTCCTCGTAGGCGCGTTGCACACTAGTACTCCTATACGGATAAGACCACCTCCCCATGTGAGGCGAGGTGTGAGCCCCGGCCCGATTAATTAAGCCCTAATTAGCCAGCCACCTACCCAATCATCACCGCAGCTCATGATGGCGCCTCCTGCTTAAATCCTCCCACTAAACTTGAGTACTCCTTAAAAAAAAAAAACCTGAGTCTACGTATCCAATATTTGACTGTCCGTTTTATATGACATTTTTTTATAATTAGTATTTTTATTGTTGTTAGAGGATAAAACATGATTAATACTTTATGCGTGACTTATCTTTTTAATTTTTTCAAATAAGACGGACAATTAAACGTTGGACACGGAAATATAGAGTTTGTCTTATTTTTTTACGGAGGAGTACTCCAGTAGCTACTGCGTGCTACTCCTATCTATAGCTAAGCTCAGAGCAAGTAAAATAGTTAGCTATAAGCCTATTATAAACTTATGTGGAGGAGAGATGTAACAAAAAGTTAAGGGTGTTGGCTCTCATGCAAGAGCTAGCTTAACATAAGCTTCAAGACAAATACAATTAATATATAAGTGAGAGATAGAGAGAGGAGAAGAAAATTATATCCAACCTTATAGCTAATCTATTATATGTGTTGGTTTTAAGATTGATTAATATTAGGAAGTTAACTCTATTATTATAGAGTGCTCTCAGTAGGGAACTGGACTTGAGAAAGGACCCGTTCGTAAATTTAACTGAGATCCAGATGTCCAGATGCTGCAGGTTGAGGCTCCTGACGAAGATAGCGAGAGTTAATACAGTCGACAGGCACGGATTTCGAGGCCGGTCAACCGTGATTAGCGTTGCAGTTTCATCACTTCCCTAGTTGTGCAGCAGGAGCTCACTTCTACTGCCTGCAGAGCCAGAGGCAGGGACCATGGCGACGAAAAAGAGAAGGAGAAAGAAAAGGGAAAGGAGAAAGGAAAAAAATTGAGCTGGCCGGTGCGGTGGCCGTGGATTTGGGGACAGTGGCCTGGATCGGCGTGGCCACTGTCCCCCGGCCGCTCGCCGCCGGCGCCGGTGGCGCTAGCAAAGCTGCGTCGTCGAGGCTGTAGTCCACATAACAACCCATGATTTGTTTCCCGGTTAATTACTTCTCGTAACGACACGCATTATCTAGTTTGGTTACCGGAGTAGATCTGGGTCTCTGGGACTCTCTGGGCCTCACAGCTCCATCCCTTCTAGAGCTGACAAACAATTTCAGCTCCACCAAAACTGAAAGTAGAGCTGGATGGAGCTCTCTCACAAAATTAATTAGAGACAGCTCCACAACTCTACTCCAGACTTAACTCCTGAAGTTAAATTTAGGAGTTGGAACTGTACCAAACAGGCCCTCAGACTGGGGTAGATCATGCCGTTGTACTTGTATCACATATACATACACTATTACTCTCTCCATCTTAAAATATAAGTATTTTTAACATAGTATCAAATCAAACATTTTTAACTTTGACTATCAATAGCAAGAAAATAAAAAAGCGCAATCATGTAAAATTGACATTACTAGATTATCATTATACAATTTATCATAATATGTAACTCTTTTTATCTAAAATATTTTACTTTTATAGTTATTGTTGATCAAATTAGCATCTCAAAAACTGCGTCAAAGTCTAAAAAATTTATATTTTGAGACGGAGGGAGTAATAATTTTATCTATACCAGTCGATACTCTCGTGGAGTACTATACGTCCTGCCTCCTGATCGGCGGAATAATAGAGTAGAGTATACGGATGTGGCGAACATGATACATACTGTACATACTAGTACCACCCCCATTTCAGAATAATTAATTTCTAAGATACTAGAGGATTAGAAACAGCCGTAAAAATAATAGTAATAACCCTATTTAATGACCACTAGACATGCACATATTTTATATGTAAACTTAATTAAAGAAAGGTGATGTGCGTAGAAATATAGGGATTATATCTTTACCTAAATACTAATTTGTTGCTTAGTAGAAATACTCAATTCATACTAAAATATAAGAGATTTTAGTTAGATAGAATATATCTTAGTACTACAAATCTGTACTTCAGATTCGTAGTATTAGAATATGTCATATCCAATCAAAATCCTTTATATTGTATGATATAAGAAATATATTTTCTTAAGATAAAATTTAAATGATAGAAATACAATTATTTTAGAATGGAGATGGTACCATGTATTTTCTTTGTCCCAAAACAAATAAACATTACTATTATAGATCTAGATATTATATTTTCTTTAATCTGGAACCGAAGAAGTACGAGTTACGATCCTCTCCTGTAATACATGTGCAGTAAGTGCCACTGACATGTGGGCCCGGAATAGGTGGGACCCACACGTCAGGTGAAACGTACTGCAGGTACAGTACAGCAGTGGATTTGCATCCAAGAAGTACACATGTACTACACACCTCCTGATTGATCGATCGACACATGCATAATCATGGCGCCGCTCTTGGCCTATCTAACGTGAGTACTAGTAACCATAACCATAACCATAACCATAACCAGGACCAGGACCATCATCGCAATCGCGTCTTCGTCGCCATACGCTGGGGCAAAGCATATGTGCATGGCGGTCGTGAATCATCATGGGATGCCGTCGTGGCGAGCTCCGTGACGTAGCTATCAACGCAGCGTGGCCATCGCCCATCGTCGGGCATGTGGCCGTGGCGCCCCCACCCCACGGCGACCGACCGAATAAACGCCCTGTACGGTCTCTCTCTCTGTCCGGTTCGAGGAGCGTCCCCTCCCGGAATCCCGGCCCTGCGCCGCCACCGCCGCCGTGGTTGGTCGTCGTCTCCGGCCATCTTTGCGAGGAGACTTTTGCTATTTCGTCTGTGGCCACATGGGCCTTGACGGGGCCCTGTTCATGGCGGAGGAGAAGGCCTACATGAGAAGGGCCCGATTGAGACAGTGGGCCGGCATCTTCGGCCAGAAATTGGTTTAGAAAATGGGCCACGGTTTTTTTCTTGTCACTACTGCCACTGGTCAGTTTATTTTTCTACAGTATCAAAATATAGTTTTGCTATTTCCTCTCTATATATTTATCGATAAATTTATTTAAAAGTATTAAATACAAATATAGTACAATTGCAATATAATTATATTGTAACTTGGACGTAACTTCTGCATAATTTCAAATCATTACATTTACTTCAAGATTTGTGCATGTTGGGAGAAGAAAACAATCATAGTGCGCGTACAGGTGAGGAGATTCTATCTCACAGCCTTCGCTTCACGAAAATAGCGTGTTATCATAGGAGTTTTGAAAACTACATACAAATTGCATTGTAGTGCAAATTACTCTCTCCGTTTCAGGTTATAAGATGCTTTGATTTTGGTCAAAGTCAAACTACTTTAAATTTAACTAATTTTATAGACAAATGCAGTAATATTTACATTAACAAATTAGTTTTATTAAATTAATAATTAATTTTATTTTTATAATAAATTTATCTTGGGTTAAAAATATTACTAATTTTGTTTATAAACTTTGTCAAACTTGAATCAGTTTAATTTTGACTACTAAAGTCAAAATATTTTATAACCTAAAACTGAAAGAGTACAATGTAATTGTCATGCATTTATATTTGATAATTTTTAGCTAGCCTAAGTTCTATCCTCTCGAAATATTTTCGACACATCTTATCAACTCCACCAACTAATTTTTATTTGATTGCGTCAAACTTACCCAATAATTGACACTACGGAAATTTTGATAGAGGATCAAACCAAACTGGGTCTGTGTACGTATGATTAACGCACGCGGTTAGGCGGCAGATACTGTTGAGCGTTATTATGCTTATGCAATGCACCGACTATAATTAAGAAAAAAAATGAGGAAAATAAGAGCTTTGATCGATGAGTGTACTTAGTGTACTGGGACTATTGCTATTGCTCTACTCCATCCATCCTTAAAAAAAAGACAACCTAATACTAAGATGTGACAATTATAGTATAATAAATCTGGACATAGAGTATGTTTAATTCGCTGCACATTTTAGAATGAGGTTAGGTTTTTTTTTTATGGAAGGAGTACTTGTATTGACCACCTAATTAATGCCCTGTCTTTGGCGGTTCGACCGAGCCAGTGCTTCGCTATATCATGCGAACACATTCTCAAACTACCCAGCAATGTATTTATGTAAAAGTCTTTTATACATACGTTTCTTTTTTAAGAAAAATCAAATAAGTTTATTTTTATGTTTACAGTAATTAATACTTAATTAACTATAACAATAGCTTGTTTCGTTTACGCGCCGCAAAAATCCTAGCCTTTTTAAGTGTACTAAATAATTAACATAACTATTTCCCAGATAGACTGTACCTTGGAGCTCTTTTCACAAAGACGCTTACTCACTAACTGCACAATACGACGTTTTCCTTTCGAACCGAAGCAATGGCCAAGTGAACTCCTGTTGTGCTTCTCAATTTAGATAGATTTTCTGTGCAACGAAAGCGCCAAAAAGCCATTTAAAACATTGAGATAGCGGGCCGGCATCTTCGGTCAGAATTAGTTTAGTTAGTGGGCCGATAGGCAGCTGGTGCATGGGCCACGATGCTTTGGCAAAATCGTTAGCGGAAACTTCAGTCAATATTGCAGTTTTTGTTTTTGTCAGTATGTGTGTATGATAGCGAATCAAACACTACGTGAAAAAAAATTATCTTACCAAATATCTTGACATCACCCACATACTTATCTTTTGCCGGCGTCAATCCAAACATCTCTTATTACCAATTTCTCATCAAAATTAGCATCATTTTTTTCCCTCTAGAAAGATATAGTCTTACTTTCTCAAGGTATTCATTATTTCAGTACAACTATTACAGTAGAATAACAACAAACTTGCGTATAGCGAATTAGTTAGCTTAGTTACCTATCTAATTTATTGTAGAAATTTTAGATTATGTGAGTGGACATGGAAAATAGAAATACTTTTTCTAAAGGAACATATGTAAAAAAAATGTCTAATATTTATTTCAATTTCTTGATAGTTTCAAAACTTGTCCAATAATTTTATTTCAAAAAACATTCTTAATAATGTGCACTACTAAAACTGCTGGAGCATCAAACCAACAACTGCCCTATGTATGTATGATTAACGTAAGTAGTTAGGCGGCAGATACTGTTGAATATTATTACGCTTATGCAATGCACCGACTATATATAATCCAGAAATTTCTACTATATAGTCGGTGGGTGTCTGACCATAAAAAGGTCTATAATTCTCCTATGTGCTACTGTGTACTAGTTCTAGTACTACTATACTATACTTGTATAATTGTATTGGCATGCAATTAAGATATCTAAGTACTTGTATAGTTGTAGTAGTAACAGTAGAGTGCACTCTGAATGTACACCACCTTTATTCCAAGCAGATGATTACACTGGCAATATATAGTACCGGCCTTTTTTCGAAATTCAATCTCCACGCAGTTAATTTTATTTTAAAAGAATATCGCCCTGATATTAGTATGCATTTTATCCGTTGAAGGCTCAAATCTAAGTGGAAACTGACATTGGGTTTTAAATATTGTCTTTTATAAGAAATTATATATGAGGTAGTGTTTTCCTTATGACATGAGAGATGTACCCACATAGATACACACCAGACCCACCAGTAGTGCACCGAACACATACCTAGAGAGATGAAGGCCGACAACAAATCTCTCTTACCTAAATTTTTGATTGAAAACGAAGGCGTGTTCATATGTGCATAATATTTTTAGGTATCAGAAGTTTAATAATAAAAGCAAACAGGGGTAAGTATTGTTAAGTACACGGGGTCGAAATTCACGGAGCTGTCACCGGCTGGAGAATCGCGCATGGGGATTAGCCGGCTGTCGTCCAGGCGAGGCGGAAAACCGATGTGATGAGTACACCAGCATGCAGCAAATGGCTAATGGACAGCAAGTAAAAACTACAGCCCAAGTTAATGAATGAATGAAACATCTCGAGAATTCTCGATATGTATGGCCGTGTCTAGTTTCCCCCTATTCCTAACTTTCCATCACATCATATCACATCAAAAACTTTTTTACACACATAAACTTTTAACTTTTTTTTTCAAACTCCTAACTTTCTTCAAACTTCTAACGTTTTTCAGGAACTAAACACACTCCTGTGCGTACTCTTCCCATCCTAATTACTGTACTACTTCCTTCGTTTCACAATGTAAGTCACTCTAGCATTTCTCATATTCATATTGGTGTTAATGAATCTAGATAGATATATATGTCTAGATTCATTAGCATCAATTTAAATATGAGAAATGTTAGGATGACTTACGTTGTGAAACGGAGGGAGTAGTAACTTGCAAAGAAATGTGACATTTGCCAGGCAACATCGGCTGTCGATTGACGGATCCAGGGCAGGACAGGGCCATACACCTGCATCTCTGAATCTCTCTGTTCCCTCCTTTGCTCCCTGCTCAGCTGTCGTCGTAGCTCTCATTTACTGCGTTGAGCTAAGCAAAACCAGATACGTACGCATATGGCAACGCCACCAGCTAGTCAGCTACGTACACCCTCGGTCCCAAAAGAATTTCACTTTTAAATTTTAATCTAAATATAAACTATGTTCAAATTTAAGGAGTACTACTCCACCACCACAGTGCACTACTCCCCAGGGACCAGGAGGGCGCGCTGGCTATAGGTTAGTGCATTTTGATTGATTTTAGCGGAATTGTGGTCACCTGCGAGCGAGCGCACCAGAATGGTAGAATATATACCAGCAGGATCCAATGTGCTAGAGAGCGATTTAGCTCGATGGATCGATTAGTTTCACGGGAAATAAATCACAGAGTATATATCACTTTGACACTTTGGCTGAGCAAGAATCATCGGGGAAAGGGGAAAGGAAAAGGAAACAAGAAATCAAAGCCCCCATGTACCTACTTGGATAATTAGCTAAGGGTGTGTTTAGTTCACGTTAAAATTGAAAGTTTGATTGAAATTGGAACGATGTGATGAAAAAGTTACAAGTTTATGTATATAGAAAAGTTTTAATGTGATGAAAAAATTAAAAGTTCGAAAAAAAAGTTAAGAACTAAACCAGGCCTAAATGCGATAGCTCTAGGGAGCACGGAGGAGGGCAGGGGCCTGCTGGTTGGCCGGTGTCCGGTGTCCGGTGAGGAATTTAAGCTGGCAGCGTGTGCACTACGTACCGGTCGGTTTTGGGGGGTTAACTGGCCGGCTAGATACCTCCTTTTCTCTCTCATTCTTTCCAGCTAATTTGCTGTGCCTGCCTTCCTCTGTCTTTGCACGGGTCTCATGTCATCTCACACGTCGATCTAGCTCGTCTCGTCTCGTTAATTCTCCATCAGCTAAGCTAGCTGCTGGGTCCATCAGTTGTGGACTTGTGGTCACTAACTCGCTCACTCATCCATGGGCGCCGCAGCTTAGAGCTAATCAGACATGCATCCATGGGCAACGACGATCGATGTCACCGACGTACGTGACGCAGCATGCATGCCGGCGCTCTCCACTTGCCACCAATCGATCAACTCGATCGATCGAGGAAAGGGACCATCTGACGTGAACTTCCCCTGACGTGGTCATTGATAGGTGGGCCCGCGAGAGGTAGGGTCCACATGTCAGGCACCACGTTCGTCAGAGGTTTCCAATCCCTTGATCGATCGTGCTAGGATGGAAATTTCGGTAGTTTCACATATCCTCTGGGCATGAAACTGTCTCGCCCCACAAATTTGTATAGGCCGGTTTTAATCTAATCCATTATCTAAAAAAGAAACTATCCCATCTGAATTTTTTATTTTATTTTTGTTCTTCAAGTTTTTATGAGCTGACCAAAATATATTAGAATTCAGACATAATTTATTTAAAATTTAAATAATTTTAATATTTTTAAAAAATTTTGGTGACCCCTAAAATTTCTGAATTTTTGGCCATTTACAAGATTGTAAGCCTCATCGCGTCGTCTAAACCATTCACGTACACACCCCCTAATTTACAGTGGGCCATGTTGTTTTCATATACTTCATCGAATCAGTGACACCGATTATTTGTTTTACACTACACGTTTCCCATATTTTTTAAAAAATATGAATGCCTTTAGAAAATCTACTGTATTGCTTAGACCAATTGTTCTGAGTTATCTGTAAAATTTATATATATGTTTATAATATTTTTTACCTTTATAATGAAATTGATAGTAAATAGTAATAATCCAGTAAAAATTCTATCCCAAACGGGTTAGTATTGCCTCTGTGGGGCTACACAGCTTAGCTAGCGATGGCTGGCGCGTGACTCCGATCCGTGGATCGTTATATATACAGCTATCCATGGCTCAAAGTCGTCACACCGTGATCAATTCACAACGGGCGTATACGTACATGTACTGCGTGTAAACTAGGCTAGTAGTGTACATAGCTAGCATATATTCTGATGCAGTACGTACTACCACACTATGGAGAATTATATATATATCTTATAAGGTCGTCCTTAATTATTGCTTATAACGATGTATGGCTTCATGTATTACAAATTGATATCCTTTTGCAAATAATTTTGAAATGAAATTAATTTTGTGATCTTAAGGGTCTTTAACTGTTAGAGAAACTTATTAGTTCTTCTGCCAAGTCTTAATTAATGAACCTATAAAATCTTTTAAATTGGATCTGTCTAAATTTAGGTATTGTGGACATTCCCTCAACTTTATTACAAAGCTTCCTAATCTTACGCTTTCACATATACATGGTCCAAATAAATTTAAAAATGAATTGAAATACATAATCATGTCATATACATCCATGTACTAACATGTAAATTCAAATTTAATCCACACACGCAGAAACAAAATAACAATTCCAATGGCACCAAAGTAGTTGGATTGTTGTTTTAGTTCGTCCGTACATATAGACGAGTTTGATTATGCATGTTTTTATAGGCTAAGACACCCAATACAATATTTATTTTTCTAATTTTTTGAAGGATCTCTTATAACTATTTAGATCGCACGGAAGAAATGAGGGCTTAGGTTTTTTTTTCTTTTTTGGAAAAAATGGTTTAACTAGGACATTAGAGAAATGCCACAATTAAAATCAAATTAAGAGCAAAAGGAATTTATGCACATATAACATTAACAGTGACGCCATTTTATTATTTTATTAATTTGAAGAGTCGTTTCAAGATATGATGGCAATAGGAAAATCTCACCAATTTTCCAAACTCACTAGCGCTATGCCCATGCGTTGCAATGGGATTTCAAGGAATAATAGTTTTATATAGGGTTTATTTTTTCTATCGAGTTTTTCTAGCTAGTTAATTTTTAGCTGGGGAAAAATTGTGTATGATGGGAGGTGGGCCGATTCAGTTTTTTCTACGGGGTTTTCTGACATTACACGCGATGGTTTGAAAAGAGAACAACCATATTTTTAAGTAGCAGAGATATATAAAAGGACCACACGAATAATCAACTTGTCATTTTCTAGCTAACTAGGAATCTCTAGCTAGGTGTAATAGTATGATGCTATGAGCCAAAAGACCCCGGCCATATCCCTGATCAGGGCATGTTGGCCGTGCCCATGCATCTAGTAGCATTATGTCACCCAACTACCATTCTTCCAAAGTTCCAAGAGCTATAAATCTGCTTATGGGAGTAGATCGATCTGCAGGTGCATGCAATTAACAGCAGATGTATGCAAAGTATAAACTGGTAGTTCCAAGTTGTGTTTATTCCTCAGCCGCTAAAGGCAAATTATAACAAACAAAACAACAGTAATAGTTATCATTTGCTATAGTCACTAAATTAAATTAGTCAAGTAGAAATTTAACCTCCCATTGTTACTATCTAGCGAAGTTGAAGCTCCATCCAAGTTACGGAAATAGTACTCCAGCTAGCGAATTTGATTCTCTCTGAACTGGAGTAAAGAACAGAAGAGCTACTACACCACATGCACGCAAGCTGTAATGTCTGACATATTTGATCCTACCATTTTTTGTCAAACCAGTACTGGATTTGTGCTGCTAGTACGCACAAGACTAGCAGGCAGCGATGAGGTTATGATCTGACCGTGGTAATAAATTGATTAATAATTAACCCCGTGAAAGTTGAAGAACACTCAAGAACATATATATGGTCCGTTTTCATTAGCGTGGTAGTAACACACAACCATATAAATATATAATGTATACCAACGATGAAATGAATCAATCGAGCGGCGATATATAATGATTAATTGTTATAATTGCCAGGATGATACACATTAATTATCACTCACACGCATACACGAGTTCTTTCCTAGTGTTAAGTGTCACGATCAACTAGATTCTCTATCGTACGTATCCATGCTTATAGAAAGTCATGGCCAAACAGTTCTTTGATCTCCCTGTCTAGCTTCAACCGATTAATCGCTCTAAAATCTAAACAGATTTTCTTTCTTTTTCTCCTGGTTCAAAAATGTCCTCCTTTTAATTAGTTAAATGGAGAACAAACGGGTACGTTTATACGTCGGTTGTCCGAGAGCTGCCTAGAGTTCTCTGTGGGTTTGGGTTCAAAACTTCAAATCATCTCGGATTTTGGTATTAATCTTATGCGTGTTATAGTTTTGTAGCGGCATAATGTTCATGCCCATACCGTCGCGGTGGCGTGGAGCTCGGACACGCCGGCACTACGGCGGCCGCCCCTTCCCCGCGCGCCGCCGTCCACCGCAGTTGCCGCCCCGCCGTCGATGCGTAGCCGTGCGCCCACAGGACCTCATGCGCCGCCTCCACCGCAGTTGCCACCGCCGCCGCAGCTGCTGCCCCGCCCTGACCCGACGAGCGGGAACGGCCTTCTTCTCCTCTTCTCCCCCACTCCTCCTCTCCCCTCTCCTCTCCCGGCAAGGTGGATTGCGCAACCGTGTGGATCTGACGGTAGTGGGGAGGTGCGGTGGCCGTCGCCCGTGCGGATCCGACGACGGTCGTCCCCCCGTGTGGCGCCGACGGATTTGGTCGCGGGAACGGCCTCCTCCTCCGCCGCTGCTTCCTCCCTCTTCCGCCTCTCTTGCTCCTCCTCCCCGTCCTCCTCCCGACACCGCTCCAGCTCCCAACGTGCGCCTCCGTCCGCCGTCCCCCGTCCTCCCCCCGACGCTTCCGGCCATGGCCGCCGACGCCCGCCTCTCCCCCATCCCCTCCACCTCCCGGTGCGCCGCGTGCGCGCCGACCGCCGGCCCGCCCCCGCGCCGCCGCCCATCGCCCTTCCTCGCGCCGCGCCATGCGTGCCGGCCACCGACGTGTGCGCCGCTGCCGCTAACCGATGAAGAGAGAGAAAGAGAGAGGGAGGAAGAGAGAAAGAGGGGTCTGACATGTGGGTCCCACCATTAAAAATAAAATAAAATGCTGACTGGATTGCCACGTGTACGCCACATAGGCCAAAACCACCGCGGATTGGGTCGAGGGGGGGTAATTTGTCTGGTTTGCATAGTTGGGGGTGAAGAATGTCCGGTTTTGTGGTTTAGGGGGGTAATTCGGACGAGCGCGATAGATTTGGGGGGGTAATTCGTACTTTTTCCTTTTTAATAATCTCAGGCTCTCTGCATATCCTAGGGCATCCATATCCTAGCTATATGCAGAGGTTGACAGGTTGTCTCTTAGATCGATTAATAATATCACATTGATGCAATTAATTATCTGAGATCAATAAAGTTTTTCTTTATGTTAAATTAATATCAGTAATAGATGCTAAGTCCTTCATTAGTAGTATCCCACATTTAATCACAGTTGGACACACAAAAAAAAAGGCAATGCCATTAATATGCCATCTCTCTTGTTTTCCATTGCCTACCAAGTGCCATATGATATCATCATCAGGCACACCAATCCATAACTAGTTCATTAGAGCAAGTTTAATAATAGAGCTAACTATAAGCTTATAATTTATATTGGAGTAAACATGTATAGTAAATGAGCTATAAGGTTATTTCTTTTTTTCTCCTCCTCTCTCTATCTCTTACCTATATATTTAATGTATTTGTCTTGAAGTATGTGAATAGCTAGCTCTTGTATGAGAGCCAATCCTCTGCATTTTTTAAATTCTCTTTCCTCCACATAAGCATATAGTTGGCTTATAGCCTGCTATTATACTTGGTCTTAGTACACTAACCCCCCTTACATGCAATGCAAGCTGTCTAATTAAAAGGGTTTCACAACATTTTGAATGCCACTACTAGCTCCCAACCACAACCACAGATCTAGCTAGGGTTTGTTCATTTCTCTCCTCTCTCCTCCTCCTCCTTTCCGTTGTGCCAATTCATCCAAAGTCATTGAGAGCCATACTACTCCATATCATATTACTCCTACATGTGTACTACATTTATATTGATGATCTGTAAGAGCAAAAGTATTAATGGGGATCACAGGATTGCAGTAACAGCAGCAGGTACCCCCTCCTTTAACATCCGCAGTTACGCCTCCCACCTACCGTCTTCTCTGCCGATCGATGACGATGAGCTTCTCCTCCGCTATAAATCCTCTCCCCTCCTCTCTCCCTCCTCCTCCAACTCCACATCGATCAGCAGCAGCAGCAGCTTGCACACTCGAGCTTAGCTTAGCTTTTGCAAGAGAGATCGAGCTAGAGATGGAGAAGTCGAGCAAGATGATGGCGGTGGCGGCGGTGCTGGTGCTCGCGGTGGTCGGCGCGGCGGAGGCGAGGAACATCAAGGCGGCGGCGGCGGCGGCGGCGGAGAGCAAGGACACGGTGGTGCAGCCGACGACGTTCCCGCCGTTCGACCGCTTCGGGAGCGCGGTGCCGGCGTTCGGCGGCATGCCCGGCAGCAGCATCCCGGGGTTCAGCCTCCCCGGCAGCAGCGGCTCCACCCCCGGCGGCCTCGGCGGCTTCGGCAGCATGCCCATGTTCGGCGGCCTCGGCGGCGGCTCACCTGGCCTCGGCGGCGGCATGCCCGGCTCCCCCGCCGCCGCCGACAAGCAGGCCAAGAAGCCATGAGAGACCTCGCCGTCGCCGGCGGCGTCGCCGCTGCTGCGCGGGTAATGTGCTCTATGTAGCGCACGGCGTTGCATGCAATATGGATGGCTATATGACGCGCGCGCGTTATATCTTCATATGTGCAGTTAGCTTGCACTGTGTCTAGCTAGCGTTCTATTATGAGTAGTGTCTCTTCTATCTCTTTTCTTTACATGCATTTGGAGGAGGATTATTCTATCTGTTTGTTGGTTGGTTGTGTTTGTTTGTTTTAATTAGGTCCCTTCTTATATTTTGTGTTTTAATTAAGTTCGTGATCATGTAGTAGTACTACCACTGTTTCGAGCTCGAGGCATGAATAATGCTAAATGTGATCATTATTGTGTTATTGTATGGTGATGGCTATATATATTACTATCTCTGCTTCAAAACATAAGCATTTCTGGTGTGTCACATCACATCTCTCCGTTTCAGATAAATTTTAGAAATGTGGAGAAATGCTTATATTCTGAAACAGAGGTAGAAGTAATTACTGATCGTGCTCAGCATTTTATGTGTTTGAATATGGTCAGAGTTGAGGTTCTACACTGTCCCTTGGAGAAGTGACATACCTGCAAGACATTCTTATGATGGTGTCTCTTGTGTGTATGAGAGAGAGGAAGCTAGCCAGGAAGCTCTCATTTACTATATCAATTGGAATTTAGAAGCAAGTTAATTAATATAAAACAACATGCCATGCATGCAAATCAACCCTACAAACTACTAGTACTACACTGAAGATTGAACTTAAGAGCTTTTTATACTAATCATGGGACAGACATGAACATATCACAGTATTTTAAAAAAGAAAAAGAGAAAAAAAGGTACTAAAACCTAGCAGTAATGTTGAGGCAGATGCAAGACTTTAATTTACCACATGCTATTGCACAGACATTTACTTCTGGGTCAGAAGGAAGTAAATTCACTGTTCTATAGGTGGTACAGTTATTATCGTTTTCGCATTTATGAACGCCTTTCCTGTGTAGTACTGTATCCTACGTCTACACTCTACAGTCACTCTACACGGTCTAGAGAAGATAAAAATAAAGCTGATGACTACTCCAATCAGATGCAACCATGTACTCCTTGAACAACACAGCTGGGAAGACCAGAGAAAATAAATACTCCTCCATAACGTACAAGGAGTACTAGTCCATGACCATATATAAGGGTTAAAAAACAAGTTGAGAACAATAATTCCATATTTCCGTACGTACGCTGACACGGAGAAGTTTGAGATCACGCCATTGCAAAAAAATGGTTTTATTGAAACACCACCGTTTAAATGGGATTTAATAAATTACCACTGACAACTAGCGCGGTGTCAATGGGCGAACCTACGTAGTGCTTACCAGGGTCACAGGACCACAGGTAAATTACTCAATTCTAGCTAATTTATATCATATTAATTAGTATAGTAGTTAATAATTTGCTAATTGATATGTATAGGATTTTCAATAATTTTTATTCTTGTTCACCACTGCGTGGCGTAGATGGTACAATTACAATGCCATCCTGGATAGAAGTGCCCTTGGACTACTTTAGCTTCTTCCTCCCAGCGCCCATGGTGTTGGCAATGGCGACCATCGTGAATATAAAGCAGGCGAGCTCGATTTCGAGCCACCCCACTGTCTGGCAGGAGTTGGCACACCTAGACCTAGGGATGGAAACAAGCCAAGCCGAGCTTGGGATTGGTTCATGGCTTGGTTAGCATATCGAGCTAAAAGAGTACTGCCTCGGCTTGTCCTTGAGCTAGCCGACAAGTTTTGGCGGAGGAGCGACGACAGCTTCTTCCTTCGTGAGGGACATCGACATCTTTTTGAAGGCCGAAGGGGTAATTAGGCAAGGGGAATAAGTCTACTGTACCTCCCTCAATCGCAAAACCGGTTACAAGGCCTCCTCCATTCTTGGAAACTGGTGCAAATCGACTCTTTAAGTGGTTTCAGAAGCGATTTCATCTTACGTGGCGCTCATGGGACCCTATTGCTAGTTAAAAAAAATAATAAAAAAAAATCCCACATCTCAGTCATCCTCTCTCCCGTTCTCTCTCTTTCTCCGGCGTAGTGGTCGGCGAGCTCCTCCCTGCGCACGCCACGAAATCCAATTCAAGCATTCGTTGTTGAGATCGATTGCGGTTGGCTCTAGCGAGTTGTGACCAGAGCTAGCTAGCAGCTGCTACAGCGGTTTTTGGTTTGCGTTGTTCAATTGATTGCTTGCCTGCCTGCCTGCCTGCTTGCTTCTTAATGATGGAGCTATATCTGAACGACATGGCGTAAGGGGTGCTGAAGAAGTAGGAGTCGTCGTCGGTGCTCAGGTGTCCAGCTGCATGGCCATGCCGGCGACTACGGGGGAGGGGTCCAGCTTGACGCCGCCCGCTGCCTTCCCCGGCGATGCTCGAGTTTCATCATCCTGGAGGAGCTCGGCATCGGGCGAGAACGACGATGAGGAGGAGGAGAAGGCCACCCTGCCACCTCGCAGCACTAGCAGCCCCGGCCCATCATGTGGGAGCTCATCCTCCCCGCGCGCGATGACGCCATGGAGACAAACCCAGCAGTAGAGAGGGACATCGCGGCACGGCGTTCGTCGTCGTCGAGCCGTGGCGATGCGTCGGCAAGGCCGTCGGTGCGGAGGAGAGGGTGCTGTACAACACCGGGTAGGCCAATGGGCTGATCCATCTGGTCACCAAACGGGGCTGACCCGAGCTGGGGCCGTGGCCAGGAGACCCCGGCGAGGACCCCCGCCATGTCGAACAGGTACGCCGCGGTGTTCATGACTGGGTTGCGGGCGATTGGGAAGGGCTCGCCGGAGACGACGACTCCGCCAGGGAGAGAGAGAGAATGGGAAAGAGAGGTGACGAAAAAAAATAAAAGGATGACTGACACGTACCGGGTGTAAAATTTTTATTTTTTTTTTCTTACTGACATGTGGGTCCCACATGCGCCATGTAGGACAAAACCACCTCCAAAACCATCAAAGGAGTCGATTTACACCGGTTTTTAAAAATAAGGGAGGTGCTATATCCGGTTTTGCAATTCAGGGAGGCAAATTAACCAGGGGCAAGAGATGAGGGAGGTAAAATAGACTTACTCTTAAGGCAAGGCTAGGGCTAGAGGCTGTTTGGTTCATTCCCTCGTTTTACCAAACTTTGCCACACTTTGCTACAGTTTTTTAATTCAAAGACCCACATGTTATACACCCATCTTTTAAGCCAAACCTTGCATAAGGTGTGGCCATCAATTTATAAGCCAAATAAAGCCACATATTTGGCTAGGTTTAGCAAGGAGGTTTGGTAATGTTTGGGAGGGAACCAAACAAAAAGGCAAGGGGCCGGCCGCCGCACGCTTGTAGTTGTAGGTGCCCGGCCTCGACGTCATCGGCACTGGGAACAGCTAGCTGCTCGTACGTCGCCGTCGCCCAACAGGTGCTCCACGTAGGGGAACCACTAGTGGCACGCCGCCAAGCCGCTCCATGCGGAGGTGATGGCGGTGGCGGTCCGGTCACGCCTCGTCGGTGTCTTCTGGCTGGCTATGGATGATCGATCAATGAAATGTATTTATATGGCAAAGATGCAAATCAAACTCTGACTTGTCGGCAAAGCAGTGAACGACCGACATGGCTTGCACTAATTTGAGTAGTAATTAGCACTTCCTCGGCAAAAGTATTTACAGAACATATGAGTTTGACATTATCTTTTATCTCTATCAAGGTACGATTTTGACCATAACTTCGTATTAAAAGGAGTTTTGAGTTGACAGCAACAGAACCGTCTATAGCCCAAATTCACTCATGTGAAGTTGCAAAACTCCACTATGCAGTATGGTGTGGACCGTTCTAGTCTCAAGTTCCATGGTCTACCAAACGCACGCACCACACAAAAAATAGACAAAAAGAAAAAAAAATCAAAATGCAAACGCACCACACATGATAGACAAAAAAGAAAAAAAAATCAAAATGCAAACGCATCACACATGATTGCTGCACTCATGTACTCAACTATCAGACACACACCAGATAGACACAAACCTTGACATTTCGTAGCGGCTCAAATGGCAGGTCTAACTAACTTGACCTGCAAAACCAATTCGTCACTTCTTTGCTTTGCTCATGAAGAGTCTCTGGCCCCCACGGCTTTGCCAAGCA
This sequence comes from Oryza sativa Japonica Group, assembly GCF_034140825.1. Classification (NCBI taxonomy): domain Eukaryota; kingdom Viridiplantae; phylum Streptophyta; class Magnoliopsida; order Poales; family Poaceae; genus Oryza; species Oryza sativa. The sequence continues at coordinate 8,313,764 of NC_089035.1, read as the reverse complement.
CCCTTCAAAGGCAGACCCTGAGAAGATCCATCTGTTGTTCTCCCTTCTTTTCGCTGCACGCCACAACACCCTTCCTGGGGCATGTAATTTGACTGGAACTTGATGGCAGTATTCAGCAACTTATCTTTCAGCGGATCTGTTGCAGCATTACTGGTTCCTATGGCGTCAGGAACTCCCCCCTTCCCCTTCTTATTCTGATTGCCTTGTTTCGAGTTATCGGTTCCACCCCCACCATTTTCTTGGAGGCTTGTAAGGCGCAAATTGGCATAGTAGGCATCTGCAAGCTCCTTCTGCTTCTGAGCATCAGGCAATAACCTGGCCATTTCAGGAACAAGGTGCAAGAGACCAAACTGCTTTACATATGAAAGGTACTCTGAAGAATTGATAACACCTTGCCGATATTCCCCAGCGATCTCTTTAAATGCGTTGAACATATCCTGATCCATTCCTAATGCAGCCCGCATTTTCTCAACCAGGGCTTTATTTGCTGCAAGAATGTCCTCCACACTGGATAACACCTGGCTGTTGCTGAATGTGTCTTGCCTTTCATTTCCAGCAGAACTGGGGACATGCACAGGGCGGCTTGTTGAGCCAGAAGGGATCAAAGAATTATTTTTTAGGAACTGAGGCTGAACAGCTTGGTGCATGTTCTCAGTTCTCTTGCTGTATTGTGCAAGCCCAGATACATGGGTGTTTTCAGGTAATGTTCTTGTACCCTGCTGTGCTAAAGCAACATTCCTGTTACTAGTAACTGATAAAGGACGAAACTGCTGGTCCCCAATCCTTGCTGCAGTCCTTGAGCTCTGACTATGTGCTGGTGCCTTCCTTGATTGTGCTGGTAGGGAAGGGAATGAAGCTTCTTGAAGGACAGAACCTACTCTAGCATCATGGACCTCCTGACGGGAAAGAGGAGGAACACATGCTTGCTGAAGTACCCGATTTCTCGCAAAGCTTTGTCTTGTTTCTGATGATTGCCCAGAACTAGAAGAAATGCTTAATGATTGCAATGGCACCCGAGATGAATCACTTTGACCTCCCAACCCATGGCCTACAGCTGCAATGCCATTTTGCATGGACGACGAGCTACTGTCAACAGCACCAGGCATGTGCTTCCCGTGTTCCACACCATTATGCCTCTGGATGGAATAAGAGAATTGAATGAAAGATCAACTAAGCATAGACAACTCAAAAAGTAGAATGGTGACATTTCCAGCAAGTGATGTGCACAACTGTATTCACTTGCCTTGAGCTCTGCTTCACTTTCAAAGACAACAAACTTCTTCTCCAAGCACCCTTTATCCTCACAGAGAAAATGGTCTCTCTGGAAATGCATCTGAATACAGACAAGCACAATGCTAAATTGTAACCTCAAATCAAATACAAGTGAGCATTAAACTTAGTAGCATAAGATGGCCATAATTCAACTTATTAGATGGAACACATTAACATAATTCAAGTATGACTTATTTGGATATGGTTATGGACCAGTCACTTTTCATGCAACATTTCATCTCATCCTGTTTTTCTCTAATGTAATGTTGATGTTGGATTTGAAATTCACAGGGTCTGTGTCCATGTCCGGATTGAATTTAAGACAGTACTTGATTTCATACAAGTATGCCAGCTTGATATATATATAGCATACCTCTAAGTCATCATAGTTCCTAAAGTAGTCATATTGTCCAGAATGTTGCCTGTTAACAATCACAAAGTCAGCATTATGCTGTTGCCTCACCAAATAAGATAATGACTGCAGTCTTGCAGAATACCTTTGACATATATGGCAGGAAAAATGTTCTCTTGTCATATGGGTGTATAATTCATTATCACCATAAAATGGGCTTTTGCAAAACTCACACATTGGATGCCCTCCAAAGCCACGGCGCTCAACCTCTGAGCCATCCACCTCCGAATCACCAGATTTTATGTGCTGATTTAATTGAGACATTGTATAAAGCTTCTGCTCACAAATAAATACCTGCCAGAGACAACATACAAGTCAGGAACCACAATTATAAAGTAATCTATCTGTTCAACTATATAAGGTGTATTCTTTCAGCACGTAGAGTAACCAATGATCCAGGGAAAAGGACTACTGCCCTCAATTATTGCCTTAATTACATTCCTTAACTTGTACAGAGAATACTACTTACTACATGCATGCACATTAAATGGTATGATGCAGAACCAGGTTAGCAGGGAAAGTGAGTACTCCCTCTGTCCCAAAATATAAGCATTTCTACCTATTGATCTGGACAAGTGCTTGTCCAGATTCATAGCTAAAAGTTGTTATACTTTGAGACAGAAGTAGTAAAAAATTAGTACTTTGAAAACAGTGTGTGCCTTATATAGTTGAACATGCATGCAAGTAAAGGACACCCTACTTAGTTGAACGGAGGGAGTAAAAACCATGGACTAGTTTGTAACATTCATGGAGGAGGCTATAAACATGTTAGGCATTCTAAACATAGTAGTTGGTGTTAACAAAATTATGGAAGTCAACAACAATGCCATCCTTCAAAAAAGTGCTCCAGATTGATACAAATGCTCGAATGGACCAGATAGAACACACTTATTTAGAGGACAGTAATCAAATCATCACCATCTACCACATGATCATGATATCAGGATCTATATTCAAATACACATTTTGCAGTACTGATATAAGTAGAAATCATCATGACAGGCAAAGAAAATAAGGTGAAACATCATGACAGATATTGGCAGGGCTTGCTGCACATTCTGAATTAGTGTCTAAGGAAAAGCAGTGCTAATTAACTATATAATATCTGTTCTAACCAGTTTAAGCATGTAAAAAACTACTTGTGTGCATGCCTGCATCTGTAAATGTCCAGTTATACACACATCGTCCAAATGTATCAACTATTTAATTATTAGACATTCAAATATTGCATTACAGAAAAGCACGGGAACTTCAACGAGGTTGAAGAATATGGGCTATTATACATAAGGTAACAGATCTAAATATAACATCAACTGGTAGGTAAAATCAAGGGATAAACATGTGAAGTTGTGCAAAAGTAATTCAATCTCAACACTACTTAAATCCCCGTGCAGAGTCAACCCTATGTTTCTCTACAGTGGAATGCTTTGGTGTTAAATCAAATAATTTCTGTGCAAGTTAAAACTTATAGCATCATGCAACTAAAAGAGATAAGAATTAATAATAAATTGATCGTGCACAGCAGGGTAATTCCTGTCTCATATGTATCATGGGCTCGTGGCATTGGGCACAAAGGAATTTTTAAGGGGGAAAAATGACCATAATGTACCTAATTATTTTCACAATAGTTAGCGATGGAAGTATGGAACTGGAAGTACAAAATAACAATTTTATTCACAATGAATAATATTGTCGAACCAGTTAAAACGTACATCAGAACGAACATCAAACTTGTGTAACAAACTAAATTTAATACAGCAAACCAAAGTACATATCACATACTTCAAGCAATGACTCAAGTATCAGTTATTCAGGTAGGATCATGTATTGAGAAAAAAAAATAGTTCACCTTTCTGCCTTCCAAGCAAAGGTCACACATGTACAAGCCATGGCGATCGAGGAGATGCCCCTTGAGCTGATCAACGCTCCGGATCTTGCTCTTACGCTTCGCCTTGGCCGCTTTACCAGTACGCTCCTCCTCCTCCTCCTTGTTGCTATCACAGACGCTACAAGAGAGCCGACACATGGCACTGATCATCCTGTACTGGTCGGCGTCGTCGAACCACGTCTGCGTGGCCTCGTGGTGCCAGTACTCCCCGGCCTTCCCCTCGCCGCCGGCGCCGCGGAGCGCCGAGAAATCGGGGATCACCTTCGTCCGGTCCCCCATTGCCTGCCCAAATCGAGAAAACCAAAACAGGTGGTGAGCGCGCGCGCGCGCGCAAGGGAGAAAGGGGGGAAATCGGGGAAGCGAAAACCCTAGGGTTCGTGGGGAGGAGGGGGAGGGAGGGGGACCTTGGTGACGAAGACGGCGGGGCAGGGGGTGATGCAGAGGCAGCAGCGGAGGTCGCGGAGGACGAAGCGGAGGCGGGCGACGCAGGTGGAGCAGACCTCGCGGTGGGCGCAGGCGCCGTAGGCCACCCACTCGAGCGGCTCCGCGCAGACGGCGCAGGCGTCGTCCATGTCGGCGGCGGGGAGCTCCGCGGCTGCGGGCGGCGGCGGAGGAGGCGGAGAAATCGGAGGAGGTGGAGGAGGAGAGGGGCGGAGGAGGGGGAGGGGGAAGGTACTAGAAGGTTCGAGAAGGCGGCGAGGGGTGGTGGTGAGGAGCGAGGCGGGGAGGGGAGGTGTCCAGTCGAGGGCGCGACGCATTGCTGGTTGGTGGGGGTGGGCTCGCGGTGGCGGTGCTGGTGGCAAGTGTGGTAAGCCGCAGCCGCGGTTGGTTTTCATAGGACACGACTGACGAGTGGACTGTAGACTGTAACTGTAGTAATATGCTTTTAAAATTTTGATATTATGCCATTGTCACAATTGGGTATCGTTAAAATACCATTTCATGAATAGGTTTCCATAAAATATCGCTCTCAACATTAAAATACTATCTAGGACTAAATTACCCTTCTTCTCATCTTCTTCCTCCTCCTAACAGCCGTTTGGCGATGGCAAAGCTCCTTCTCATTTTAAACATTACAAGTATGTTAGTCTCATGGAATTCTATATTATCCTTTGAAATTTTTATGGAATGGACAATCCTATAAAAATTTTAGAGAAAATTTAGCTTCAACCTCTTGGGAATTTCCCTTTGAGCCTATCTCTCTCACCCGATTCATGCGTTTTTCTACGGTACAATCAAAACGATCATAGATGTGTTTTTCCTATATTTTGTAATCCTTTGTTTGACACTTTCATTCCTATTAAAAAATCTTGAGTTTTTCATATTTCTCATTCATGCGTTTTAAAGGGGCCCTAAATATGGGGTGTACCACAACACATTTTCATGATTAGATCTATATTTGACCCGAATCAGAACCATGTCGAAGCGTACTGGGATTCGTGTAACGCTCATACGTTCCTTTCAATTCGATGTGTTTACCTTTCTCGGTTGACCATTAGTTTTTATAAATCAAACAATAATAAACTTATGAAAGAACAAGATTATTTCAAGTAACACATTGATCGGTTCGTCGCAATTCAGTGAAACAATATTTAATTACATTTGTTAGCGTGATTTATAGGTACCATAACCATAGGAAACTCCAGAGACGATCACCGTAGAATTTTCAATTGATCAACTTCACTACAGTTACACCTTATTTCCAAGGATATAAGGTAAGGCAAGGATATAAGGAAGGCCTTTCTAGTTCTGAGGGTGAAAAATTTTAGCGTGTCGCGGATATACGGACACACATTTGAAGTATTAAACGTAGTCTAATAATAAAATAAATTACAGAGTCCGTCTGTAACCTGTGAAACAAATTTATTAAGCCTAATTAATCCGTCATTAGCAAATGTTTACTGCAGCACCACATTGTCAAATCATGACACAATTAGGTTCAAAAGATTCGTCTTGCAATTTACACACAAATCTGTGTAATTAGTTTCTTTTTTCGTCTATATTTAATACTCCATGCATGTATACAAATATTCGATGTGACAAGGTAAAAAAAAATACTCCATGCATGTGTACAAACATTCAATGTGACAGGATAAAAAGTTTTTGCGTGGGAACTAAACATGGCCTAACATGATGATCTACAGGTCTAGAGCAAGAAACATACACCACTCAAAACTCATTTCTTAAAAAGAGAAGGCCAATCAAAGGTTACTGTCTGGTTTCAAGGAACACAAAACCTAGCCTGAATTGGAGAATACAGAACTGCAATACAATGCTGACATACATCTATCTCTGCGGTGAATCTTTCCCATTTTATATATCTATCTGAAGCTTAGATTACACAAATTATTGAACAAAAAAGTTCCATTTTGTCAAACAATCAGCTCAAAACCCTAATCGAGTTAGGGCCCTGGCACATTTGCCAAGTAGTGTACATGGAACAACATTGATCAGAGGCGGGCCAGTAATGGGATGACTCGCAATCCAGCAACTACTCATATATCCATGCAAAATTTAACAATTTTGTCGGATGGTCAAGCTGAAGTGCACAGAAAACAAAAGGACCCTTCCAAAGTAGGCCCTAATCTTAATCCGCTACCATGAATGGGTCGATGTCACCAAGATCAGCGACGAGGAGCTCCTCCGACTCACCTTCTTGTGAGAAATATGTTGGGAAAGGCAGCTTAGCTATGTCGGGTTTCTTGTATATTGAGTCCTTAACAAAAACAAAGCTGCCTTGAGGACCAGGAACCTGCAAAATAAACGATAAATACATATTGCGCATATCAACCTCTATACATCAGCAAGACATACCATTAAGTTCAAAGGTACAGATGAAACTACCTGGCCTTTCAGATACAATAAGTTCCTGGCAGGGTCTATTTGATAAACCCATACATTTTTCACGGTGCGCTGTACACCACCCATACGTCCAGGCATCTTTCTGTTTTTGAAGACCTGCAAACATATTACAGCAATGTTACCAACTATATATGCAAGAATGCTTGCCGCAGGCTGCTTTCAGTTAACTACTTCATTGTTTTCCAACCAACAGCTTCAGATTACAAACTGCATATGATAATTTAAACCACTGCATTTCTTTTGCTTATGATATGGAAAAAAAAATATTTTGTTCAGCCCAAGAGTAACACAGGAAGTCTTGAAGTGACGTCACTCAGGGAAAATACCAGAAAAGTCGCTTCTAACTGCAGGTTATACCTTGAAGATGCCATATCATTAGACAAAAATATAAGGTCTTACAGGGTTTTATTTGTCTTTTGCTCCACACATTTACTAATTCACTCACTCACACCATTAGGAGTCACTCTCACAAAACCGGAGTATTCATAAGGACCACAAAACCAACCGAGGGTTTCCCTTGAACGTATTCAAGGAAGAAGTGCTCTATTGCTGTAGGAAAATCTATGATTTGCTGCTCCGTTGTTGCACTCTAGGACTCATCACAGGATTTCTAAGTAACATGTGTTCCCAGGCTCACATGTCAGTGGGACATCAAATGGCAACTCTTTGGTAAGAAGCCAGCAGTTGGTATACCGAAGTTGAGGCCAGTAGTAGGTGGGAAGGATAAAGTCAAATCAACAGCAACATTGTCTATATCTAGATTCTAATTCATTTTTATGAAGAGAAACAATCTCTCCATTAGAAACGATACCTAGATAGCTAGATGAAGAAAGCTGCAGCTGCCCTGCTTCCGTTTTTTTTTAACCATTTGAGTTTCATTCAAATCAAGATACCCTTGTTTTGTTTTAACAAATTTTAAGCCATTTTAAGCTAAACGGCTAAAAATATTTGGGATGCATTTTAATTTTATGTAAAAAGCATTAGCTTGTATGTCTGCATCTCCAGTGAAGGGCATTATCAGTTCAACATAATAAAAACTCCACTTAAATAAGGCTGTACTGTTGTTTTGGCTATATGTATGTGCCATTTACTATGTTAACATATTCACACTTGATAGCACTTTGTGGGTAACCATAACAGTGACGAGAATATGCAACGCAATCTACTAACTATTATGAACAATGAAGGAATAATAATTAGTAGTGTGGAAAAAAAAGGCACAAATTGACACTTGATAGTGCTTTCTGGATAACCATAACAGTAACGAGAATATGCAATGCAATCTACTAACTATTATGAACAATGATGGAATAATAATTAGAAGTGTGGAAAAAGAGAACTGTAAGAAGCACTATCTTTTGATCAACTTAAGCATTGGGATAACTTGCCAGTTATACTTATACAGGATTAATCCTTATATCAGGAAAGTTCTATTAAAAACTATGCTGCCACGTATTCTATAGTGGCAATTACCTGCCTCTTCTGGGAAGAGAAATGTATACCAATTATCAAGTGGTCAGTGCATGGATATTATGAGACATACCCTTCCAGGAGCATCTCTTTGACCAGTAGAACCGATGCTCCGATGTGATAGAGATGCACCATGTGATGCAGGCATCCCACTAAAACCATGTCTTTTCATACCACCCTACACAAGGAAAAAGTGTTAAAGAAATGACTTATATTCATACCGTGGAGTGATGACAAATGGATTATGAAAGTGAAATTCTGAAGTATCCAAATAACTGCAAACATGGATGCTACGCTATTGTGGTATTATGAACAGTTAATCAAATGAAATAAAAAAAATTAATACATCTGATTGCAATAATATAGTCAAATGTGAAATTAATATTAAAGCCTTAAACATTGAAAATCATCAACAACTTGCATTAATGTGGTAAAAAGGTCCCCAGGACCAACTGTTAGAGTTAGCCTTTACCAAATACCAAGCACAGATCCTGAAGGTTCTTAAAATCTCTATACAACTCTTTTCTTTATCATTAGCACAATAACAACTCAGAGAAGGGTAAATCAAGTTGCTATATTGCTTCCTCTCAACCTTAACTCACCTAGCTCTGCTTTTCTAGTATATATGCTAAGCCATCAAGCAGGAAAAAAAAAACTACTCCCTCCGTCTCAAAATATAAGAGCCTAGGACCGGATGAGACATTTCCTAGTATTACGAATCTAGACAGCTACCTAAATAGAACTCAAAGTAACTGGAATTACATTATGTACGAACTATTGAACACTGTGACTGAAAAGTGACAACACCATATATTTTTCATCTACCATATAACTACACTGGTTTTTTTTATTACAATTGGTCAATATTCTAATAATGACTTCCACACTTCAGCTCTTCCAAGGGCTTGCGTAAGTCCTAAAGCACTTCGAAGAATAGAAGCACCTCCAATTTCAACAATGAGCGGTGTTCATTATCTGCTTGCATGTTCAAAACAATTGATAGGGACACAAGTAAATGCTGCTTACATTATTAGAAAGTTACATATAGAGTCACAGCAATGCATTTCTGTAAGTAATTGTTTGGAACAAAATCAGATAACAACTATGAGCTGGAATTACGCCATACAATTCAATTTCAAGTAGATGCACAAATTGCTGATGCTCTCTTTTTACATTATTAAATGCAGAACAAAGCTGGCTTAACAAACATAGATAGGAAAATAATACATACCGCAAAACCTTTGCCCTTTGTGATTCCAGTAACATCCACAAATTGTCCGGGCACAAAATGGCGAACTGTGATTGTTGTTCCAAGAGGAATAAGTGCATCTTCAGTAACAGGAAACTCCCTTAGTTTTCTCTTTAGAGGGACTCCTTGTGCTCTGAAGTGGCCCACTTCAGGTTTTGTTAGATGTTTTTCCTTCTTTTGGCCTGCTCCAAGCTGATAAATACCAGGAAAAGAGTTCCAGAAGTTAGGAACAGATCTTGCAAAATGGAAGGCAATGGACCAAAGTTAACGATCAATAACTCTAGAGATTTACCAACAAGTTTACGTTTGGGCCAATAAAATAAAGTCTAAGAGCACACGTTTATTACGTTATGTATCTGAACTATTCACGGTGGAGAAGAGTCATCTACAGGTAAAGCAAATACAAGACATGTACTCCTTGATGCCAAAATCCCAGAACCAGGTGCCTGATCTATAAATAAGTTGTTGTGATGAATTTCGGAAGTGGCAGGGCCTCAGAGGTAAAACAATGCTACTATAAAATTTCAACATTGTCATTTCTACACATTTTTCTATCCACAACGGGAATAGACATTTGCAGAAAATTGCTACATGGTTTTCATTTCTTTTGCAGGGATATGCTTCAGTTACTGTTTACAGTACATCTCAATGAATTACCAACCAGGTATTGGAGAGGCCCTACAATGTGTGATCAGATTTATATTATTTCCTCCGTTTCATATTATAAGACTTTAGCATTGTGCACATTCATATACTGTCTAGATTCATTAACATCTATATGAACGTGGGCAATACTAGAAAGGCTTATAATATGAAACGGAGGGAGTATATATCATTTCATGTCTAAATCGAACCTCAACACTCTTGGAAGCCGAAAAATCTCCCTCTAAATTATTATGACTCCAACGGAAGAGTGAAGAAACACTACTTTCATTTTTGACCCCAGCACTTAATAATTTCCAGCGAAACGAACTCAGCTGATCCACTGGCTCGCGATGTCATCGAAACAAGAGTTCACACAGAGATCAGAAACGCGTAGCACCTGAAGCGCGAAGAACCCCTCCTTCTCGGCGGTCTTGACCTGGCAGACGACGTTGTCGTCGACCCAGAGGACGGTGATGGGCACCTTGGCGCCCCACTTGTCCCACATCGCCGACATGCCGCACTTGACGCCGATCACGCCGGTCCGCCGCGAGTCCGGGCCCATCACCCCCGCCCGAGCCTCTATGATCCGTCCCCCTCCCGATCCCTCGCCGCCGCCGCCGCCGCCCCCGGCGGCGGCGTCGTCGTCGTCGGGGTGGGAGACGAGGGGCTCGGCGGAGAAGGGGCGGCAGCAAGGGGGCAGGCGTGGGCCCGCGATGGAGAGGTGGCGGAGGCGCGCGAGGAGGCCCCTCGAGACGGCCGCCATGGTGGAGGCGGGTGCGGCGGCGGCGAGGCTGGAGATGGTGGTGGTGGTGGGTTTACGCGGCGGCGAGGAGGAAGGTTGGGTAGGGTTTAGTGAGCTTCGGAGGCCGAGGGGAAATGGCCCAGTGGGCCGGCGGAGGCGGAGCACAAGCACGGGCCCACTTGCAGGTGGGCTTCTTACGGCTTGAGGCTTTCCTCTCTCTGTCCGTCTCTGCGTTCCTTCGAACTCTTTTCAGAATCACACTACAATTTTCTCCAAATGTAGGTGTTCGCAAGACGCGTACTCTCACTAATATAAATACAAACACAAACATTTTTAGAAGACTAACCCGACGTATCTTGATATTGACGAAGTTATCATGGGTGTCTTACTGTCTACAAAGACTTGTTCGACAACGATCTTTTTTACTATACAGCATCCAACAGGAACAGTGTTTTGTATTTAGGGCAATTGTATTTCTACCCTTGCTTTATGTCTCAATTGTGATTTTACCCCTGCTTTTTAGGGTTTGTGATTTTGCCCCTGCTTTTTTAAAACGAAGCAACCGTCTACCTCTGGTTTGGACGGTAGTTTGGTGGGCCCGGGATTTCCGAATTAAACGAAGAAAGAAAATGCTATTATAATTTGTGAATGACTATTCTACCCTTTTTCAATGAAACAACCAAATCCCCAAACCTTTGCTGTCCCGATCCAATCGAAAACCCTAGCTTGCTGGGTTGCAAGCGGCGGCGGCGGCCGCTTACGCAACAAGCGGCGACGCGCGGCAGGGAGGAGTGGCGGCTCGGGCCAGCGCGCGGTGGAGTCGGGCGCGGGCAGGCGCGGCGCGGCGGCCCCGAGGAGCGGCGGCTCCGTCGGCGCGTCGGCGTTTGCTCGGCTAAAAACTCTGGGTTATTACATCCTTTCTATAAGTTGTGAGAGCAGGCTGCAAAAACAAATAGGGCAGCCAGCTCTGAGGTGATCTGGTGATGTGGTCATTACTTCTTCCACGAAATTGTATGATATTGTTGCTGCTTACTGCTCGATCCGTCGATATAGATTTGAGCTCTTCCAGAGTTCTCCAGCCAGTTTACATCTGAGAAGGATGTGGTCAGATGGACAGATGATTCTATCGTCGGACAAGTCTCACAGTTGGTGTTTAATATGTTTCTGAATGCGAGCCAGAGGGAGATTCTGCAGGTATTTGGGATTGCTTTGGGTTCCAGATTTGTAAGTAAAGTATAGTAGGCAGCTGAAGTTGTTTGTTTCTGTTGAAGCTAGGAGGACAGTTCTTGTATTTTGCTGAATTTGATGCTCCGATAGGGCTGCACCTATTAGCGTCTGAAGTTTGGGGCAATTGTGTTTCTGCCCTTGCTGTCAAAATTTTGTCAAAAATATTGTGTTCTGGCATCGTTTATAAACTGTGTTCAAATTATTGCGAAAATTCTATCAAAATTGTCCAAAATATTGTGTTATGTCAACTTTTATAAAAATTTTAAACATTTAGGTCCCGTATGAAATTCGCACAAAATTAACTTGAAACATGTATCCTGTGCAAGCCAAAACATGTCCAGGGGTATATTTATCTATTCATCACACATTTAACACCGTTACCATTAGTTAACAGAGTAGGGGCAGGTGGTTGCTTCGTTTAAAAAAAAAACAGGGGCAAAATCACAAACCCTAAAAAGCAGGGGTAAAATAACAATTGAGATGCAAAGCAAGGGCAGAAACACAATTGCCCCTTTGTATTTCTAGCTGCAGCAGCGTAGCGGCTGCATATAGCAGCCGAACATGCCCAAATACAATGTCTATTACTGAAGGAATAAATAGCTGTAAATGCAAACACCTGTCTCAAGTCTAGTGTTCAAAATTTTGTTAGAACCCAAGTTTTGTTTGGAAACAAGTACTCGCAATTTTCGACTAAAAAAATATAGCTTTTTTTTTAACTTGTTACTAGGAAACAACTGTTAATTGCCTCACTCAACACCTTTTTGGGTTGATAGCAACACTTTGCTTATGGTGATGCTCAAATTTTAACGAAGCACCAAAAAAGATCAAACATGAAACATATTTAAATTCAAAAGAAACAGCTTACTATTGTTTCGTTTATACTTATAAGTAGAATTTAAATTTTAAAACCTAATTTTGAAATTGATTTTGTGATTTTTTTTAATCGTGATTTATTTTCAACATTTGCTTTTGTATCACCAAGGACATGTAAATAAAAGTTTTTTATACGAGTGTTTTTTTTCTATGACTAAGTATAAGGATAAGCGAAACAATGGAGCCATTAATGTTGAGCTTATTTCTGAGAAGATTTCATTTATCAGATGTGATTCGCATCAACAATTCAACTTGTAAGATAGATCAACTACTCTTCAGGCCTGACCGAGCAATCAGTGGATGAATATATAACAGACGGCATTCAGATGACGATCACTTACATCAGCAAGTATTCTTCTGATGCCCAAAGCAAGTATGAAACACAACTAGAAATATATTGTCGTCGACACGTATTGACTTATTGCATAACTACACTATTCTACAGAACCGAAACAATCTAAGAACTGCCCTCCGTCAAGGCTCATTGCCTGTTAAACAGCAAGCTGTTTTAACCAATGAACAGAACTACAGCCTACAAGAATAACAGTCTTCAACAGGTGAATGCAAGACACCGAGATAAACTTGATCACATCTACAAACTGCCTTGATGAAGCACACTGCGTAACATCTACAGTCACCTGACCTAGTTCTCATTGGCACCAATACGAGAAAGAAAGCCTTTGAAAATCATGTTTATGTGATACGATGAGCCAACCTCTTCAGGTCTCAAAGAACCGAAGCTCCACCATTGCCTCCTGATGCTTAGGAGAATACCAAGCAGTGGCCTTTGCGGAACCCAGGACCTTCAGAGCCCAGTCGATTGCAAAAACTGAGTCGTCCACACGAACGAAATGGTCTTGTTTTTTAGGGTCAATGGTAACTGTGGATTCAACACGAAAGCTGAAGGGTCCAACTATCTGCAAGAAGAACAAAGAAGAGTGAACTTAAAGTAACAAAGAATAGTGTGAACTTGAAATTTTCTATGATAGCATCCTATGTAACATAATCATCTTGTCTAGTTAATTTATCTTCTCGGAAAATAAGGAAAAAGCTAGCAACAAGGAAAAAAAGGGTAAAAAAGGTATACAATAGAATCCGTCTGCAATTAGACAACCTGGATGTAATCATGATATGTTTACCTTATCATTCAAAATTTTATTAAATGAAATTTGTTCATTAATGTCAGAAGTAGAGTACAATAGGATTTACATACTAAAACTGCATGTCATGATATCTTCTGTCACAGTACGAACTAGGAGATGGGGCTATATATCTAAACACAATTGGATGACATATAGTTAAGCTCTCTTACATTCACTGGCTTATGTTAATGATTATATGAGAGCTTTACTTAATATTTGGCGTTTGCCCCAGTATCTAACCGGTTTTCATAATCACTTTACACATTTCGACATGTAACTGGAACAGTAAAAACCAGACGTCAATACCACAAGTCTGCAATCATCAGTCAGAAAATGTGCCAAGCAGCACTGAGATTTTGTAAATGATATTATTTGGTGATAAACAAAAACACTAAGTAGGGGAATCACCTATTTTAAAGCATGAAATTAGTAGTAATTATCTATGCCAGTTTGGATAGACATCATAAATTCCAAAGTTGATTTTAACATGAAAACGGTGATACGGATGCTGCAGGCTAGAGCAGCATCCCTTGACCCTCATAACTAAGTAGTTTATTGATTTCAAGGAAAACTGATATCTGAACTGAAGTAGCGAATATCTAGGACACCAAGCAATTGTTTCTACAGAAACATCGATAAACTAGATATGTCAGAATATTTTTGTATATAATAAAGTACCACCAATGTTTTCTATCTTGCTGGAAAATGGCAATACAATTGAAGTCTTCATACCTTATTTCTATTATCACTTGAAATATCGACTAATTATTATAGTAAAGAATGTCGGGAAAAATATACATCCACCTATTGGTTGAACAACAACGAACCATATCCATTTGAAAATATGAAAGCAAAACAAAAGAGTAAATAGATCACATGAATTTGTGTCAGGGTAATCTTCATACAGAATGGCCTTCTAGTTCTAGCTTTCTAGGTATAAAAGCACAAGCTGATGAAAAAGGAAGATGTGATTCACCTGTTGTTGAAGAGAAACAATCACATCAGGACAAACATCACAGAATGTCTCTAAATCAGGGCGTCGAGAGAAGAAGAAATCTTGTGCAAGCTGAGAAGCACCACGTAAGAACAATGATCCTGAGGATATATCTAACCGGGCGCTTACCCTTGTCAAATCCAGGAGAAGCCTCTGAAAATTCCCGTGTTGAGCTGTAAAATTAACAGACGCAAAGAGGTCTGCAAAGGCAGCAAACTTGTTCCTCTCATCAAAATATTTAAAGGCATTGGATTTTAGTATTTCATTTTGCATGGACATTCTTTTTGAGCAATCCCCAAAAGAACCACTGGCTACTGCACCTGAACAAAAAGAAAGTAGAAATAGTTATTTTGTGCACAGCTGATAACACGTAAATCTAATAGAGAGGGTTACAGAATTAAAAATATAATTAATTCATGTACCCATGCAACTATAGGTGTTCATGATTCTTCAATGGACATAGCTCCAAACACTTGGCAGTAAATCATACAGGACAGGTGGTTTACCAAGCTGTAGATAGTATATCAGCCATTGAGAATGAACACTACTATTGACATATGGTATCTCAAGATGCATCACAATGCCAGGAAACATATGCATTGATCAATAAGTTATATTCCAGAAAATGTGTCAACAAAGAGGACAGCATGACTTGTGAATGAAAACGTTTATAAGGCAGCTAGGAAAGCAATAGCAGGACCTCTAAGCAAGTAGAAGCAAGAGTGTTTCCTTGAAATAAGCTTACATAACTAATTTCCGAAGATCAACAACAGGAAAGGTGAATGCTTACCAATGATCCCGGTGAACGAAACATGAGGTTCTGAGAGAAATACATCATACGGCTGGACATTTTTTAGCTTATCTTCTTTTTTCCTCCAAACATCAATGCTTTTCTTAATCGAAACAGCTGCCTTAGCACATAACCCTGGTAACAGAGCAACAGGAACATCACTGGTTTCTTCACCACCACCAAAACATTTTGGTTCTCCACTATTCTGCTGCAATAGTACATGATAACTCAATCCAGACTCGGAGCCAACTGAAGCCAGGTCAGCTGATAATGACAATGGCACATCCCAGTAAACCCCGTTTTTATCAATGAATAATCCAGGCCAAGATGCTTCTAATGTAATATTTTGATGAGGAAGCTGGAATCAATGAAGAAATCTTCAGTTTTAATCCAAAAAATTTAGTAACAACTATCATTAGTTAAGTAAACTGATTGTTCCATAAAGAAGGATGAAATTTTCCATGAGTCAAGTCAAACCTTCATAACTAGATACCTAATCAATATAGGAACATAATGTGTTCTATTGAGAATCCCAGTGTAAGCACCATGAATACCCACAAATAGCTAATATATACCAAATAGCATAAAAAGTATCCAGATAATTTGCCTTGTGTCGAAATATTGCTTTGCCCCGATCCCCCTTCTTCAGATTGTACAGCTCCAGTAGCAAAGTGGTATCTGGTGTAATCAAGAGTTCTGTGCCAACACCTAGAGACATAACATCATGCAGGTGCCTTTTGATATCATTGGACCAGGAGACCTCTTGCCGATTTGATAACTTCTCTTTCACAACAGCTACAAGCTTCTGTACATGAAGTTGCTCCAAGATAGTAAAAGACCTGAAAAGAATACGCCGGGTCGTTAATGGTAGTGCACATGTGTTTTGGTCAGATACATCTTACACACCGGGTTGTTAATGCCAGTGCATATGTCACAATCAGGGGCAAGCAATCGTTGAATTTTACAGATTTTTTTTGCCTATGACAGGAAAGGGTTGGAATGAACGAAAATAATATCCAAATTCTGTTTAGAAACAGAACTGGACAAATCTACTACTGATGGTTTATCTAGCAGACTGTTGATGATTGGTAAGCGGGTACAGAAACCATTGCCCTTGAGATCCTGAGTCTCCTGACACATACTCAATCACATACATTGGCATATATGGACTAGAAGGTGATGGCTCCAAGCAGATGTTTTTTACATAATCCCGAAACCAATCTCGAACCATTTAAGAAAAAAGCAGACTACATAGCTAGAATTATTCCACGGTTACCTCAAATGAACCTACAGGAACCAAGCACACAAAAACACATCCATCGTCAGTTCATTAGAAGTTTGAGCGGCGTGACGTTGCGAACCACATTTCAGAATCTAATAACCGCATAAACTTGAGCTGCGTAGATATGTACAGATACCATTTTTCTCACTTGAATTTTGCAACATTGCAAGCCTGCATTTCGCTATCTAATTAACCGCAGCAGCCTAAATACGAGCACTTCCTCTGTCTCTCTCTCTCTCTCTCTATCTCTCTCTCTCTCTATCTCTCTCTCGTAAGATCGACCGTGAGTGGGGGGAGACGGGAGTGACTTTCAGTTACCACTTACAAGTTGTGGGCGAGGTGGACGAGGTGGGCGTGGTGGACGGAGAGGCCGGCGCCGGAGGCGGAGAAGGAGGGGACGAGCGGCGAGGCCATGAAGCGGTGGAGGAAGTCGAGCTGCTTCGTGCGGGTGACCCGGGGCCCCCGCGAGAGGCCGAGCGGCAGCGGGTCGCCGGGGACGGGGCGCGCCGCGCCCTCCATCGTCGCCGGCGTCTCCACGTCCAGCTCCCACCGCCCGTCCCCGTCCGCCATCCATCGCATCCGCCGCAACATCTCCGCCGCCGCCGCGCGTCGGACGCGGGCGGCGCAAAGGAAGCTGGTGACCGAGGCGAGGATAGGGGGTTTGCCTTGAGAAAGTGCGGATTATACTCGATCGAACTGCACACACAGTACAAGCGTATTTTGTCAAAAATTTCGAAATACAAATTCGTTAGGGAAAACTCAAATACAAGTATGGAGTTGGACTTGTTTTTTCTCCAATCTCAGATGTAAATCCCTCTTTATTTTATTCACTTGTTAGGTGATGAAAAAGCTCTTTAAAAAAAAAAGCTTCATGCAATCTGGCTTCTCAACCAGTCATCTGTTTTTAGATTATTATCAGTCATAGACTAAATGTGAATTTTAAATTTTAATTTTGGAGTTCATTTGGATTTTTTTATCCAAGTCTGTTTTTCAGCATTGACTTTTAAACTACAAATAACACATACTAAAAATATAAAAGTTTTACTTACAAATTGTTTTCGGCTGCTTTGTTCATGTTTCCACATAGCCCAAGCTCAAACGATCAGAGCAGCTCAACTAATTTATGAAAACATACGAAAAAAAAGCATACAACAATGGGACTTCTTCTTATTTTTCTGGAATTTAACTGTTTCAAGTGACAGTCCAGAGTTTAGACAGATGCTGAGATGATCAGATGAAAATCTTACAAAACTTAAAAGTTTACAAATTACATGCCCAACTTTCCACGGTCGTTCTGCCTAACCAAACCAAATTTCTTTTGAGTCGGCGAGCAGAAAGAAGAAAACGACCGCACGGGCTTATTCCAATCGTGTTATTACAAGCTAATGACTCTACTTACACCCCAAGTACACACAGCTATACACGACATAATCGCTACGTAACGCGAAAACGTTCCAAATGGCCTGCCTCGCTGCATCAAGATCAATCGCCACGGCTCACACACTGGCACAAGCACGTCCATCCAGCTGCCTTTCTATCTCTACCGATTTTTCTCCCAACTCCACCACATGAATGATGAATCGAACGAATGTCAGTGTTGTTGCCTCCGGGAATAGGAATGCACGTCATGCCCAAGCGTCTGTAACATGTGCTCAGAGGATAAACAAGGTCGTAAAACAGATGAGACGGGGAGTGCGGCAGTGATTATCTTATGAAGAGACATTAAACAGTGGGCTAAAGAGACGATAGCATGGAAGTCAGAGCATTTGGATGTTCTACTGTCTTTACGGAACTGGTGATAGCAAACTGAACATATGCTGCATTCTGCAACCAGATGTAGTGTTTTTCATTTTGGCAGATTTAGCAAACAAGACACAGCTCTACTTGCTGCTCAAATTTTTGTCTTTGATTGTTTTAAGGAAACAGAAATATCAGGTCTCAATCAGTCGAAATGACTATGATAAAAATGTAGAAGGTAAAAGGGAAATAAATCATCTAGAGTTTTGCAATTACCTGTTCTTGTGATTGGAAATACATGAATGGAGTATAATGTAGAAAATTTGAAACCCTTGATGTGTATATATCAGCATATCTGCACCGAGGACAAAATAATTGCATTTACACAGATAAAATTTGGGCTCATAAAATAATATTCACCACTGCAAAACCATAACCACTCACTTTTCAATTTGCCTCGTCAGATGACTCTTATCCCATAGGCCCGTACGTGATAGCCAACCCCATCTTAACAGGCAAAAAAAAAATGCTTGCTTAGCTTACAAAGGTATTATAATTCTGTAGTTCTGGCATAGGCATTATAAACAAAAAGCAAATATCAAAGATTCACTGGGATTCGGAAGCAACAAAACATATAAATGCAAAGGGCCTCGCGTCGTAACCGCTCTTCTAAAAGGTGTTAATGAACGTTAGACCAAAAGTAGTTACTAATGATTAGGGGCAAATAAGGATAAATTATGGTGTCTGGATTCCACAAGTTTGTTTCAGTATGGTTCAAAACCACAACCCCATGAAAGCATGATTAAATGTGATTGGCCAAACCCAACCTCATTGCATAAAATCAAATCTAACCATCCAATCATAGATTAAAAGGCTATGGTCCTAGCACTAAGGGTTGGTCCTAGCATACTCCTCATTTCCTCAGATTGAAGATATTCTTTAATGAAAAAGAGGAAGATATGAGAAGCTAATTGCAAGTTAACCCTGTTGATATTCTCAACTCTCAATCATCAAATTACAAATGCAACTACGAAAAAGAATTACAACTGCAACTAACTGTTACTTATTTGATTGGATTCCCATATCCACTGTGTCCAATGGATGGAATTGGAGTGAAGTAACGACAGTATATCATAGAAGGGAAGCAAAGCATCAGCAAGAAAAAAGTGGGTTCTCGAGCAATCTATCTTAGCACGGTCTTATATTTAACTTTTCACACCTCATTGCACCCTAAGAGTCATTTCATAATAGGCCAGCCTATTATTACTGATACAAGAATACCCATTATCATTAGTAACTGCTTTTTTCTTTAAGATTCACAAACCTTTCTGAATGAGAGGTCTGAAACATGGCCTTTAAAATATGATTTTTCTGCAAAAATACATAGGGCAACAGATCTAGAAGCGACGAATTTCAGACGTTTCTTGCATTCAAAGACATGAGGAATTACGCAATGACTGCATGCCTGCTTTACCTTTTATTGAACAGCTCTCCATCTGATTCTAGCATTGGTGCAATTTTTTCATCTAATCTCTGCATAACAATGAGCAACTTTTGCATACTTTCTGTAAGCTCCTGATCATCCATACAAGTAGCAGCAAGCGTCTGGAAAAGAAAACAATTGATACTTCAGTAGAAAATAAACTAAATCACCAAACTATCTTTATTTTTGGCTTAAGATTAAGATAGTTACTACATGATAGATTAGAACAGCTGAAATTATACTGTTACCAACATAATGTATAGGGCAGAATCTCATGTTTCTCAAGAGAGAAAATTGAGACATGTTAAAGCTAACAAAAGCTTCATTGTTCCAATTTAAGACATTAATACCTGTGCTGGGCGTGAATTTGTTCGTCTCTGCAGAGCCAGCCGAAGCTGGTTAAAAAGATCTCCCACGACTTCCTTTTGTTGTATAAGTGTGATAAGCTGTTCTTTCTGAACATGGCTTCGAATTAGTGCATCAAACTGCAGAAAACAGGAGAGAACAAAATGGTCACAGGACATGATAGCATGCCTCTATCAGCAACTAGAGCATGCATAGAAACTAAATGCTGCCCTTACCAGTTAGTCTTCAAACGAATTCAGAATCAATATATACACAAATATTGCAGATAAGCCAGTTAATGGTCTAAAGGGTAAAGGCATCAGCTACATAATGGGATCATATATTCCAGGACTTGAGATCCTCCATGGCATTGTTTTGTCACTTCAATATTTCACCAACAGAGAACTCCGATAAGTGGCACCCTTGTGTAAGTTTAGGTATTTAATAGGCCAAAACTAAAAGTCATGGACCTAAGCGAGACAATAGGACATGCGTAAAGACCAAAGACTGATAATTAGAGGACAATCCGTGATTCAAAATATGTTTTCCTCAAGAAAGTATAAGAAATCAAATAAAGAACAGGGGAAAGATCAGTTATGTAATTAAAAAGGGTATCAGAAAAGACTTTCAACCTCACAGACATATAGCTGGAAAACTAAATTTTAGTGCTAAGTCATATACTCATATATATAGATCGCCAGTGTGCATAAATTTAGTGTTATCAATATTTTCTTATGGTAAAGCCCCTCAGCTGACAGTTCTCATCCTGTGCTGAAGGTAAATGCATGAGAAAGAGTACACTGACCTCGTCTTCTAGTTCTCTGCAGATTAGTGCTGTCCTCCATCGTAAATGAACTTTAGACTGGCTTACATCTGTGTAAATATGATCCCCCACATATAATATTTCATCTCCATGGATGTCTAGTGACTTCTCAACCATCTGAGCACTGCCACCAGAGTACAATCCACCTAAATACCCAATTAAGAAAAGGTTCACAAGTCAGTTGCAGAAAAGAATGTTTTCTTTCAAGCTAGCTGCTAGTGCATCAGAAACACATGCTTAGAAATGAAACAATATTTTATGGTTTCAAGATATATAACAAAAATACAACCTAAGTCGGAGAGGTAGCAGAGAAAGGAGGTATCTCAATTATTGATGAACAATGGCATAGGGAGAAGAAATCATCTTAGATACAGAAGACTGAACAGTGTTTTCTTCGCTGTGTGATGCACTTGCTCTTGTTCCACCTTATGTTATAATGCCATAAAATAACAACACTCAAGCGAGCATATGCACATGCCTCTTGATCTCTTATGCAATTTCACAAAGAAACCTACTTGTGTTGTGGGCATATGGCACATAAGATCCACCTACGGAACTACAGAAAATCTGATCACTTCGGATTATTGTCTAACAGAGGTTAGATGTGCTTTCAGCTCACAGAAAGTCATAAGCTAGAGCTGTAGATAACTGATATGCAAATCAGTGTCCTGTTCCTCTCATAGCATGAATGAACTTGTATTGCTGTTTTTACACCTTATGTTTCATTTCCATCTACCGTTTTTATCGTTTTACCCTGCCTAGAGTTTAAATGAAACTATGGGCCTGTTTGGCAGAGCTCCAGCTCCATCTCCACCTCTCATGGAGCTGGAGCCCAGCCAAACAGTTTCAGCTCCACCCAAAATGAGAGTGGAGCTGGCTGGAGTGTTCTCACAAAATGAACAAGAGAGGTGGAGCTGGGTTCAGACTGCTCCACAACTCCACTTCAGACCCAGCTCTTGGGAGTTAAATTTAGGAGTTGGAGCTCTACCAAACATGCCATAAAGTGTGTATTTGCTGGTTGAAACTTGAAATTGATCGTTTTAGAAATCAACAAAAGAAACAAAGCAAAGAGACTCTAGAGAAATTTGGCCATAGAAGAAAAAAATCAAGATTTACACCTGAATTAGCTTTAAAACAGGGACGCATTAATCCATCATTTGTTACAACCTCGTATAACGGATGAGAGATTTGGAAAAACTCTGGCTTCCTTGCAGAGACTATAACCTACAGTAAGAATAAATCAAGTGATCTTAGTAAAGTTTTCAGCATGGCAGGCAAGCAACGAATGACAAACAGTTCAATCTAGAACCAGCAACTTGATTACTCACCATTTCAAACAGATCTCTCCATGCCATATCATTAGGAAGGAAGCGATTGAATGCATGATTCATCATTTTGTTCGTATAGTGGTAATCTGAGTTTGTAATAAGAAGCAACCTTTTTCCAGCCTGATGAGTTGAAAGGGGAAATCAGCAAAGTAATGCAGAGAAGTACAAAAGTTCTAATATTATTAATGGATCATGAACTTGTAAGGTAATTGTGTGTTAACCTCCTTTTGATCCAGAAGAGCTAAAGGCAGTTCAGGATCAGGCTCTACAAATCGTTCCGGCTCAGCCATTATCTCACTCTACATTTCAACCAGCTAAAGAATTTTTTAGACCAATATTGATCATATAGAGTATTGTCATATCTAATGAGTAATGACAACCAGACATTACCTTGAGTTGACCTTCTACATGCGCTCGAAAAAGTGCCCTGGAAACAGCCTAAAAAAGAAAAGCCTTAAAATTTTACAACAACAAACGTGCACAACGGTAAAAGAGGTAGCAAGGCTAATTACATTGTACAGTCCTTTGTAATCCAGTGGCCCAAGTTCAGCTGGCACCAACCCCTGATCCAACTTGTCGACCATCTGAACAGAAGACCCACGCCCATATAAATATGGATCAATTCAAACTTCAATAGACATTCAAGGTAGCACACTATAAAATGTAAATGTCAGACAGTCTAACCACACTGAATTTTCAATTAAAAGTGCAAAAATATTATCAATGAATCAAACAGGACTGATCATGTCAAATTATATGTATTAGGAGTAGATACTGTCCTTTGTGATATGAGAGTATGTTTGCTGGATTTCTTAGATCACAACCTGGTCTCTGTAATCACACAGGACACTTTTTTGCAAACCATATGTGTATTACATAATGTATGTAAAACGTCCAAACTCCAAGCACTCAGAGACAAAGGAGCATTATTCATGAATGAAAAAGACAAGAACATTAAAAACCTAGCAAAGAGAACTCTAACCAGGCCAGAACTGAGCGTGATTTTTATCTGAATTTGTCATCCCATGACTGCAATTCCTATCAAGTGTTTTACTAACACTGAAACTACTCTTGTACACACATGTGAACGATGGTTCTGGATTGATGGATGATGAGATGTCAAGTATCATAGCACAAGCATGAAATTTTTTAGATAATGGAAGCTTTATTAAGACTCTATCAAATACACCAAGATGATACATTCCAACTGAGCCCAACCCCGGCCTCTGCATAAAATGCACACAGCCAATAAAAGGACAAAACTAAACCCCCATCACGAAACATAGATATTAGTGACTATCAATCCGTAGACTAGGTCGCCACCCAGCACAAGCATGAAATGAACACTATTAGATAGAGAGACAGGTAATTGACCTGCATGAACATAACAGCTTCTGACACAGAGAAAAGGGTATTAAGGAACTCCCATCTACTTTCTTTCCGTAGATCCACCAATTCTCTTCCATATATTTCACTGTTCATGGACATGAATAAGATTTATTATCTTCTCTCAGCTCAGGACCACAGTAAAGCTGACAAAATGTCTTAACAATACCTCACAGCACTAGTAGAAAGCATCTGGGTGCCATGCATGGCCCTTTTAATGTAACCAAAACGATCAGCTTTGACCAAATTCCCTTTGTCTTTATCCATAATTAGACCCCTGATGACCTGTGAGAGTAATGGTATCATTAGGGATTATGCATGTGCCTTGAGATATTATGAATTATGGAGTACCCAATACTACAGTACAGTACCAGGTCAGGATCAAATTCAAGGTCATCTACAGGGAAACCCATGCCCTTCAGATTGGCCATACCATAATCATAAGCACGCCCTTCCCAAGCCTGCATAGATGTAACAACAATTTGGTTTTTCTGCAATTTACCACAAGGACCATATGGAAGGACACAAAGCACTCATGTTGTTTTTTTATGTCTGATGTGAGAATCAGGAGGCCATACCTAAATTATCAGCTAGTATCATGTCATATCAGTTCAACAAATATGTAAAATTTTGTACATATGTAATCATCTACTTTAGAATGATTCGTAGACAATTTGATGATATAGATATTGAAGTACCATCACATTGTAGTGAATCAATGTATAGTCCATATCATAGCCAATGACACTGATGGATCGAAGATTTAGTGTCCTGGTGCAAAATATTCCACGAGGAGAGTGTCTTACGGAAAAAGGATCCTGCGTGTTAACAACCATTCATTAATATTGTATCATCATAAAGCTAGTTTCTTCATCAAGAAGATAATCAATCAAGATACATCGCGATAGTCAATCAAGATACATCGATAGACAAAGGAATAACAAATCATTGGAGTTAAAGAAGGAAACGTTTAGCAGTAAAAAGATAATTGCAAACTATATTCTGATATCCGCTATACAGAAATTCAGAGTGAATGGCTAAACACTGAACTCTTGGAGCCTTTTCAAGAGTTCATGCTGAAATGTTGGGTAGACTTTAACAAAACATGCCATCAAGTGTTCAGAATTTTCTTGGATCTCTTTTCACCCTAATTGTTTGGCTTTTGCCATGATTCATGTGAACTGTTGGATATCACTAAACATTGGGATTTGGAGTTCATGTTGCTACAAAGGCATGCCTTCTTCTGGATTTTTATAGAAAACTCCATGTATTTTCAAAACAATCGTAAAACATTTTCAAGCGAAATTAGTGATTTTTTCACTTTGGAAAGAAAAATAAATTTTATTAAGCTTTTCTACAATAGACGAAGACTTCTACATATTCTGCTATTCAATTGTAAATTGTTTTCCAAGAACAGAAGTGAACAATATTACAGTATTATCACCTTTATACCATTCTTCAAAGTTAACTTCGT
Source organism: Oryza sativa Japonica Group (assembly GCF_034140825.1). Classification (NCBI taxonomy): domain Eukaryota; kingdom Viridiplantae; phylum Streptophyta; class Magnoliopsida; order Poales; family Poaceae; genus Oryza; species Oryza sativa. Next base: position 8,288,340 of record NC_089035.1, on the reverse strand, counting down.
CTTGGTAATTGACTTTCTCAGTGCAACATGAGTGTTACAAGTTACAACAATTTGATGAACACAGTCATGAAAGTTCTATTTCCATGCTAGTGATTTGAGATGATGATCATCATGCCGGAAGCAAATTGAATGCCAAGTTTTAAGTTACTTCAGTCACAGGCTCACAGCAACAATAGGTGCCCTACCGAATATATTTAACAGAATATGAATAGAAATGGAAGAAAGCATACCAATTACCAAACATCAACAAGGAGGTAAAATAATGCTAATAGAGTAGAATATTACTGCAATTCCCAACTCACGGAGCAACGATTCAGCTTCTCTCGCTTCTTGCCAAGCTATCTCCTCTATAGGGCCATGCAATGTCGACTTGCCATTCCCACCTAGAATGCAAGCATTTCGGATTAATTATAGCAAAGACTCTGGCACGGTTTTGATGGTGCTACATATGAGGATGCCTGATGCTGTAATTTAGTGACATCGTAGTACTGCTAATTTGCTTGTTTAGTCTAAGTGTCTAACATAAATCGAATCATTAACAACTACGGGTTAACAAACACAACATCTCCTCTGAACAGGGGATTGCAAGTAAACAGCTCAAATTTATTTTGTGTGGAGGTTGGAAGAAACCAGTAGCTCACCAAACGCGTCGAGATGCTCCCTCCGCACGTTCAAATCCCCCTTGGTGCTCTCCCCTAGGTAGTCCACCCGCGAGAGCCTCGACGAGGTCAAGGCGAAGTACGACTCCCCCTCCTCATCCTCGTCCTCCTCGTCTCCCAGGCCCCCCTCCACCGCGACCGGCCTGGTGGAGTCGAGCGCGCGGCACCGGAGCGACGACCAGAGGGAGAGGGAGAGGGAGAGGGGAGGGCGCGGGACGCGGAGGGAGGGAGCTCCGAGGCGGCCCCGCGGCCTGCACCTTCCCGTTCCCGTCCTCCGCGCCGGAGGCTGGAGGCAGAGGCGGCGCGCGAGCTCGATGGAGTCCGCCATTGCTGCCGCGTGCGGCGCTGCTGCTGCTGCGGCTTTGGGGCGTCGCGAGTAAAGCCTCGTGCCTCCGCGAGAAGGGGGGGGAGTGGTGGTGGTGTGGGATGGGGGCGTCGGATCGGGCTGACTGGGCAGTGGGGCCGGCCCGTGGACCGTGGAAATTGAAAATAGGGAGAAAAGAGCCTAAGCGTGGGGCCCACAGTTACACCAGATTTCTGATTCCGGATAATAAATATTCATACGGTTAGTAGTATTAGTGAACAAATTTTGTTATATGTTTTTAATAATATATTTTAGAAACAAGTTATCAAAGTTTGAATTTGTTAGCGTGAAGGTATTTTCTTTGTCCTAAAATATAACTACGAAAGGAGTAGAAAAACGGCCACGGAAATTCCCGGTTGACCAAGCTCGTTTTCATATAAGGGTCCTGTTTTCCGACCGTACCTTTTTTTTTACTATTTATAAAAAAAAATTTCTAATTTATTTCTACATCGTATTAATGTTGATACTGAGCAGTTTAAATGATAAATATAGTCGATTACCGATCGATCGAGCATCGTTGTCGAAGATATGTTACCGACTCCGACCGTTTTCACCCCTCGGAGTAGTACTTAAGTGGATGGCATTTTAGCCACGGGGTTAATCACATACTCCATCTCTTAATTTCAGACAAAATATTAACAGAAGTTTGAGAGGAAAACACATCCTTGCGAGTGTGAAACTTCATGCGTTTTTAATTACTTGTGATGGATTCAAAATGCCACAGAACTTTGTTTCCCTTTTCCTCAAAAGGAGTAATAACTGGTTGTGTGTTTTCACGTCGTTTGAGTGGTTGATCCACCGAACCTGCTCCTGTATGTTCCATCGGAGGCTCGGAGCAAAGCACGCAGCATAGATTCTTTGTTTTCAAGACGACAGATGGACAGAGATACGGCGTCGCAGAACATGATCGCTACATCTGTGGTGCCAGTAAAACTTGCTAGTCCTATCGCTACGACCGGTCAGTACAGTTCATCACTTTGTGCAAATAAATATCGTGTGAGATGCCAAAAAAACATACTCATATATCTTCAAAAGTTATCTAAAAAAACTATGAAAAAATTAAAACAAACAATAGGAAAAGCGTGATCGTGATTTGATCACGTCTATTCATCGAACACGACGTGCTGACACTCTCAGGATTTCGCAATTTCGATATCGAATCAAAATCCGCTGAAGGATGGTATCATCAGATTTCGCGCAAATCGTTTAAATCCTGATGAAATTATAAAAAAGTAAAATCCAATTTGAACTTTTTTCTAAAAAAAATAACAAGACCAAAAATCGAGTAGTTTGCGTTATCTCTAACTCAGTAAAAGAAAAAAAACGGATTTCACTGAACCCGAACTGAATTAGTGAATTGTGAGCACACGTTAGTAGAGTGTAAGTGGGCTTACCTGCGAACCCGCTTATAGATAAAAATAATGCGTAATCCGCCGGTTTGACTAGTGGGTTAACTATAAAATTGACTTATAAATGACTTATAAATGAGTTTATAAATCGATCCACTTGTATATATTTAGATGCGGCAAATTAGACCGTGACAAAAAAAACCCATATAAACTATTATTTATATAAACTCGTGGGTCGGCCCGCTTGCACCCCTACACGGTGGTGAGCTCGTCACGGGGAGCACGGAAAACGTTCGTGACAGCCTCTCGTAGACCGACGCGATCCACGGCTTGGCGACGAACCCGACGCCACCCGCCGCCGCCGCCGGCGAGACCAGCTGCTGATCGTCGGCGTCGTCCCTAACCCCCGGCGCCCCCCTCGTCGTCAGCTCCAGCCCATCGTCGTCGTCGTGGTCGTGGTCGTCGTCCTCGTCCCCTCTGGCCAGCCCCCGCGGCACATGCGGCGGCGTCGAGACCGGCAGCTCCTCGTAGCAGCACCAGTCGCCGCCGTCGTCGGCGGCGGCGGCGTCCACGCGTAACGGCGGCACCGCCTGGTCGCCGGGCGGCCGGCAGCAGTACGCGCCGGCGGCGGCGCCGCGCCCGCGCGCGCAGCACAGCGCGAGATTTAGCGGCATCGAATCGAACGCGCGAGAGGCAGGCAATGGCAATCTCGTCGGGAAGGAGGAATCAGCAGAGAGAGGTCACCAGGAGATCGATCGCGCGTTTCGTTGGTGAGCACAGTTTCGGACTAAGTTTGATTGGATTTGGGAGAAAGAAGCGATGCAAGTTTTTGTAATGCGCGCGATTCGAATTTCGAAGTCAGGATATGGATGCAGTTTGATTTTGATTTGATTTGAGGTGCACCGGGGCGGCGAAGGATCGCTGGTAGGGTTGCAACTCCAACTCGGATTCTAATGAAACAACCCGAAACGTACACTGAAAAGCACGTTTCAGTACTCTAGTCTTTACACGGGTTATGGAGGACACCAGTGATCTCTCTTCTCTTGCTCTTCAAAAATACAAATTCACAAAATAAATGTTGTCAGTCCCCTTCTCTCTCTCTTCAAAACAAACAAATCCAATACGTTTCTTTCCCTTCAAATTTTCAAAACAAATTCAAAACAACAAATTCAATACATTTGTCTTTCTCTTTTTATTTTGACTCGAAAAAGGTAGAGAGGCAAGACCTTATGACCATTTTATTAATGGCGGATCAAAGATTATTTTGTCTTTCTCTTCAAAACAACAAATCCAATAAATTCGCGTTGTCAGACATGATCACATGAAGGACGATTCTATTTGAATGAGTAAAAAACCCCTAATTTATGATGTTTAAAACAGGTGATTCATATTTTCAGAGACAACTTGAGGTGAATGCTAGAGCAAATGCGAACTATGAACAGAAGTGCAGTTCTTTGGGCAGGCCATATTGAGCGTAAACATCTTGCAGAGAGCACACAAAAATACATCCTCATTGACAGTCCTTTTCTCTTCAAAGAAGAATCTTATCAAGTAAATAAAACCCACAGAACAACAAACCTAGCGTGTTTCCTTAAACTTATTAAACCCATCAGGTTTCAGGTAAAATAATAACAATCATTGTCCACGGCAGCCAGTGAAGTGGATACTCCTATGGAGGGAAGGTCTTCAGGCCAAGTTACATCATGCATAAACATCTTCCAGAAAAAGACATACAATATATCTCCTAGACTGAATCAGCAAACGATACAGAGGTTTGCTACCTAGCTCTAATTCTTTAGATGATGATCAAGACCTAATATTTCTATAATACTATCCAGTCTTGTGTCCAAGTTTGTCATAAGCTGCTATATTCTGTGGTTCACACTCTGGGCTGAAGAGTCGCACGAGCAATGCCGATGCTGAGCTCACAGAGATTGCTCCGCATGATGCCCACCTGAGACTCCTTGGAACTGTTATTCTTGGACCTACAAAAGAAACACAAGGTCAGTACTAACTACCATTGGCAAGATGGATAGAATATAGAACAGAATGAATCATGGAGAATTAAATGGATAAGAACAATGACCGTAGTGAAGGCGGCAGAGCACCCAGAAAGAAAGGGCACCGCCAACAGAGAAGACGCCAGCAGTCTGTCGCATCAACCGGGAGCAAGGCTTAGACTCTGGACGCATTACCTCCCCCTCTGACCATCCCAGTGCTCGCCGGAGTGCCATTGCTATCCTTGGCTTCTTTGGCTAGCTAGAGATTCTACTGTTCTGCTGGAGTTGATAACTGGTTCAGCTGATCAAACTTCAGGGGTTTCCAATTTCAACACCTCCTGGCTCCTAGAATACAATTATTTGTAACTACATTACATAGCATTCATTTTTTTTCTTTTAATAAAGAATAAGAGATTCCTTTCCTCTTTTAAGCCTTGCCATTAAGGCTATGCCATCCTAAGGTGCTACTGTAAAGAAATGCTCACAAGAAAACCTAACTCTTCTTTTGGAATTAGTTTTGGAATTTCAGTATCGACAGTCTGAGAGGATCAATGTACATAGACTTACGCACTGCACTGATTTCTCATCTATTAGAGTGTTACCCATCTAATAAACAGCACTTAATCATCTATTTGGCAAACACTTAATCAATTTATAATAAACAGCACAGACTAATACCCAAACTCCTGCAGTCCTGCTAGTTTCAAAGAAAAGAAAAAAATGTATTAAGTATAATTGTATTCCACTCTGACTCTTGTGTATACTGGCCTTCACAGACAACAGAAGGTCTGCTTGTCTACCCATGGACCTCCATCCCGGAGGATAAGACTTGAAAAAATCTATGGACCTGTTTGGTAGGGCTTCAAATCCTAAATTCTAGATCCTAGATGCAAATCCTCTAGGATCTGGAGGTGATTGAAAAAGCATTTGGCTAAATATTAGCTCTAGAAATCCTATGAGTAGAAGGAAATGGACAATGATAACCCTTGGTTATTCTTCTATTTACAATATTTTACGCTCAAATAGGTTTACAATATTTGTATGAGACTTTTGCATCAACACAACAATGCATTTGGAACAACAATATATGGGTGAATTATATAACGGATATAAGCAGAATTGGCCATAAATTCAATGTGTTTAACATTTGCAAGTACTAAACTACTCATTGACAATTGTTCAACATATCAGATATGATAAGAAATCTTACAATATGGTATTTTAGTGCCATTCTTCCTAAAAAAAATAGCTGGACCATTTTTTCTCTTCATGTTTCAGACTAAAAAAAAAATCAACAATATGGTATTTCAGTATTACTTATTGATAGTGGCAGAACCAGGATCTCTACACGCCTAGGGCTCAAAATGAAGGCTAAAACTATCCATGGCAATTCATACATTGAAGTACAGTACAAGTGCAGAAAAAAAAAAGCTAGACTGAGCATCAAAGGAGTGAGTTGCATTTTTGCAATACCAGAACCCTTCACCAGTGTAGCATTCAAAACCATAATTCAAAAGAAAGCAATAAAAACAGAAAGCTCCTCTGACTTCTGAAACACTATACTCTAACCAATTGTGTTTTTGGAACCATATGACTTCTGAAAGCTCGTCTTCACACCTTCTATTTTTGTTTGTGGATATTTATGATCAACTTGTTGACATGGACCGGCGGGCCTAGGATTTTAAGGTTGGGTATTCGAAATAGGAAGAGGTAAAACAAAATTCAACCCAAAGCCTAACATTTGATATCTATAATTTCATATAGTTCTAACTAATAGTTGTATAATATATAACTGATATAAGCAGAATTGGCCATAAATTTAATGTGCTTAACATATGGAAGTACTAAACTACTGATTGACAATCGTTCAACATATCAAATATGATAAAAAAAAATCTTACAATATGGTATTTAAGTACCATTTTTTTTCTAAAAATAGCGGGACCATTTTTCCTCTTCATGTTTCAGATTAAAAATAATAATCAACAATATGGTATTTCAGTGCTACTTATTGAGTTATTATTGTGATACTTTGTGAAAAATATATGCACTACAATCTACAGATTAAGTATATATCCACGAATCCATCAACATCACGCCATCACACCATGGTTAATGCACAAAATTAGGCAGCCATTCACTACAATAAACAAAGTACAGCTCTCTTGAGTTAAAATCTGGTGTATACTTGTCCAGTCTACAAAATTAGGCAACAAATTGGGTTCAAATTTTCTCTTATATGGACCGCTTAAGCAGTTCAACAGGCAGCAAGCTAACAAATGTGCGATTCAAACTTCACATTCAACGAATTGGAAAGTGAGGATTGGATGGCTTACCTCTGGCAATCGATTGAATCGAATCAGAACTACTCGGCGAGGCAGCTTGCCAAGGGCGGTGGGGGCGCGCCGCGCGCGGTGAGCAAGGGGAGATGGCCGACCGAGCGAGAGAACGTCGTCTGCAACCGGCCGAGGGCGATGCCTCGACGGCGTCTGTGCGCCGCCGCGCTCGCGTGTGACGCGCTTCTGCTTCTGTGCGATGGCGGCGCCGCGCGTTCGAGCGAGGCGGAAGGCACAGGAGGTGCCGAAGAGGTCTAGGGTTACTTGATTTTGGGCCTTCGTTTCGGCTATTGGGCCTGCAAAATGAGGAGATGAGGGAGGTGGAAGGAGGGAACCAGCCTGCCAGGCTTTTTTATGGGGCTTCTTTCTATCAATAGTTTCTTTTCTATATTTTCCCATATACATACGAAATATATATTTCCTCCGTCCCATAAAAAATCAACTAGTGCCGGATGTAACACATTCTAGTACAACGAATCTAGACATGTATCACATCCAATGCTAGATTCGTTTTTTTCTGAAAAGATGAAGTACCTCATATATGTATTTTTTATTCAAAAATCTAGGTATTCATCTAAATACCCTTGAATTGAGCTGAGCCCGCCCGAGGGTCCGACCCAACAATACTCCCTTCTAGCAGCATCCCTCCCGTCCGAGGGCCCGACCCAACAATACTCCCTTCTAGCAGCATCCCTAATGTTTACATCCAAATGTTCAATTGGTGTGCGAAGCCCGGTATCAGCAACAACAACATTTGGAGCAAGCGCAACATTATTTTGCCTATTGTTACTAGCACTGGTTCCTGCCGTTTCTAGGGTTGGGGTGGATTCATCGGTTTCTGTAGTTGGAGTGGACTCACTGGACTGGACTGGACTTGGTAGAATGATTTTTAAAGTTGTGCTCCTCTTCATCTAGCAAATCAAACCAATTTCTAAATGACTCACTGTTACCAAATACAAAACAAATCGAGGACACTGAACACTTGACCTGGATTTGGGGGCAAATGGGGAATCAACCTTTGAGAAGTGGCTGACAAAAGGGTCGTGCTTCCCGCTGACCCGCTGTCGTCGGCCTCGGCTCGCCGCCGATGTGCGCGCTACCGCCGCGACCGGATCCCTGCCGCCGCCGGTGTGCGCTGCGGCAATCGTTGATGTGCGAGAGCGTGAAAAGAAAAGGGAACAGGATGGGGCGGCGCTCGTGACACACGACACCAGAGGAGAGGGAAGAGAGAAGGTTGGGTTGTTTATTGGGCTGGGATGAACATAATACGTGTGAGGCTGGGCCACCGGGAAAATCTGAAAAAATGTATGGGAACTAGTCCACTAAAATTTGTGGAATAAGTCCACTTTGACTCCCTTAAGCGACACGAATCTAATCCGTGACCCTGAATCACAAAAGATATAATCTTGACTCCTAAACTGTTAAAACCGGTGCAAATTGACTCCCCCGCTGACGTGGCGTCTACGCGGCAGTGTTGACCTGGTTTGTCATTGACACGGGTGCTTATGTGGCGTTAGAATTAAAATCATACACGTGGAACCCATTTGTCATTCACACAGAAGAAAAAATTGTGGGGCCCACATGTCAGTCTATTCCTTCTTCCCTTCCTCCTTCCCTTTCTCTCCCTATCTCTCTCCCCCTTAGGTGAGTGGGGGCCGCCGCTGGCGGCAGCGATGGCATGCGGGGGCCAGAGTGGTGGCAACGGGCGAGAGGGCGGCGACAATAGGGGACATGACTGCATCCTCATCAGCGGCAGGAGAGCAGCGAGAGAGAAGGAATAGGCAGGAGAGGGGATGCGCGTGGCAGTGGAGCTCACCGTGAGCTCGAGGCCACCCTAGCGACCCTATTTTCTCGATCAGGCCATACCGCTGACCCTGCCTTCTCTGAGCTTGGCCAAGGGGTATGGGCTCCATGCATGAGCGGAGACGGGAAGGAGGAGAGGGGCGGTGTGGTGCCGCTATGGTCGTCGGCCGTCGCTCGGAGAAGGGGGTGCTCGATGAAGATAGGAGCTCAAGAAGGAGGAGCAAGTCAGCCGACTGTCGCTCGAGAAGGAGGTGCCGCTGCCAAGCTCCGCATCTCTCTTAGGTGGTGTTAACGCCAGAATTTGGTAAGCCCAAAGTCATCATCGGCTTAGAGTCACTATCGGCTTCAGAGTCCTGGAATCAGCCGATGGGAGTTATCAAGTCGTCAATAGTCGGATTCCTGCTAGATTCGGTTAAGGAAATTAATCTACTAAAGAAAGTTTATCCATAAGCGACCGAGTTCAAAGAGGATGCGGCATGACAGTTTATCTATTAATTAGGAATAGTTTGTTAGTTTCCTTTTATCTTTAGGAAAGTGTGTTTAGTATCTGATAAGGACTTTATGTTTTCCTTTTATCTTTAGGAAAGTTTCTTTCTTATCCTACAAGGACTAGTATCTACCCATGGGTATAAATATGTACACCCAGGGTCATTGTAATCATCTCCACGATCAATACAATTCGGCGCATCGCCACCTTTTACCTTTTTTACTTTATTTTATCGTCCGGCGGGACTTGGCACCTGACGCGTGGCTGCATTGGTGTTCAATCTCCGGCTAAGGGGTAAATCCAATATTCCGCCGGCCCAGGCAATTGTATCGTTTACGTCGGCGTTGTTCAAGGCTGCATTAGTACATTCGACCTCTTGGATTGCTCTGGTTTGGATGGTATATTTTCCTACCTATTTATCATATGTCTTTGTTAATCTAGTCTTAGCATATCAATTTAGCTCTATCGGCTGCTTCTCGTTTTAGGGTTTCTGCCATTATCGGCTAAATCGCGTTGCTAGATTAGATTAGCTTAGACATCTACCACCCTGAAAACTCAGTCATCGGCTTGATTGTCTAGATATTATGTTTCTTTTTATACTTAGTGTTGCATCAATTAAGTTTGATCTACTAAGTCATGCTTAGAACTATAATCTCTAGCCTGCTTCATGATTGCCAATAAGGGTTTCATCGGGATTTCAGCCGATGAGTTATCTGGACATTGCATTGGCTTACAAGGATTGCATACATATTGGATTTAGCCGATGGCAATAAAGATTTAATTGTTTAATCTAATCTTGTGGATTTTATGGCAACGGACCTCCAGCCGATGTATGCTTTAACCTTCGGATCAGTGCTTATTCTATCATATTGTTAGCCGATTGGTTTATACTAGATTATATTGTTGTTATACTATATTATCGTCAGTCGATTGCCTTTATATCATTATCTACATTAGACATATAGCCGATAGCTCAAAACCCTATCGCTATCGGCTGGCATTGGTTATCGGCTGGCATCGGCTATCGGCTGGAACTACTCCATCGGCTTGTCAGCCGATTGACTATTTGATCTACTGATTACATATCTTGTCAGTTGCAGAGTCAAACTGACTGGCACGCCCGCATCTCATCATATTTGGACCTTCACTGGAGCTAAGCAGATCTCCCAGGCTAGTGTGTTTTTTCGCATCAACAGGTGGTCGACGCCGAGCTTCGCTTTTGAGCCTCGGTCAGGTTGGGCGGTAGTGGAGGAGCTCCGACGAGCTCCATCTCTCCCAGATAGTCGACACCGTCCCACGCCTACGAGAGCTTCATCAGGACGACGATAGTAATAAGGAGCAGATGCCGGTGGGCCATGCCTGGTGAAGCGAGCCGCTGCCCGCCGTGTCGCCACCGGGGCAGCTACCGCCGGTCTCCTTTTCTTCTTCACGGCATGGGGGACAGCGAGGGAGCGCGAACAATGATGGCAATAGGATAGAACTCGGCGAGGGAGCTCCAGTGGACACCACCGGGGCAGCCACCGTCGGCGCTGATAGCCCCGCCGCGTCAAGCTCATTGGGGACGTCGCAGGGGGAACAAGACGAGAGACAGAGAGAGCTGGGTGAAGGGATAGAGTGACATGTGGGCCCCACCTGTCAGTGGGTTGCACAATTTTTTTTTGAATGACAAATAGGCCCTACATATTTTTTTAAAATTCTAATGTCATGTAAGCACCACGTCAACGCCACGTGGGACGAATATCAGGTCAACACCGCCATGTAACGTGCCACATCAGCAAAACCGTCGAGAGAGTCAAATTACACCGGTTTTAACAGTTTAGGGGGGGGGGGGGGTCAAGATATCTGGTTTTACGGTTCAGGGTCACGGATTAGATTCGGGACACTTTTAAGGAAGTCAGAGTGGTCTTATTCAAAATAATTTTCACGAGTGGGGCTCGAGCCCAAGCTGCCCTAGACCCAATTCCGCCCCTGCTTATTGAGTTATTATTGTGATACTTTATGAAAAACATATGCACTACAATCTACAATCTACAGAATAAGTATATATCCATGAACGCATGACCATCACGCCAAGAAAACTTAAGATAAGTTGAGGACTGGGTAAGTGAAAAAAAAAACAACAAATTTACAACAAAACATGTGTTTTCTTAAAAAAATGGAGAGCAAAAACCAAAAATGGTAAATATTATATAAGTTAATTTCAACTTTCAATTTCAAAAATAAAATGAATTTTGAAAACATGCAAATTTTTTAAAGAAAACTTAAGCATAAAGAAGATAAGTTGAGGACTGGGTAAATAAAAAAAAACAACTACTCAAATTTATGGAAGCCAAGAGTTTGAACCTTGAACGTGGAAGAAGCAGCAAAGCGGAGCCTCCACTAGGCTATACCCTCACATCTAAACAATAAAGTCTAGCTTTCTACTCCATCCGTCCCATAAAAAACCAATCTAATGCTGGACGTGACATATCCGTACTATAAATCTGAACGTATCTCTATCCAGATTCAGATTCATTGTATTAGATTATGTAATATCCAGTACCAGATTCGTTTAGGGAGTATAGTCACATATAAAAGTCAGCGCCATTAGATTTGATTATGTGGCAAAATCTGATGTTAGCGTTAATGCTGTAGCGCTGAAATATTTTTGGCGCTAAGCAGTCGGCTTATTTTTACAATTAATTTTTGATACGGTTATTATTGAAATAAATTTTTCAAAAGAGTCAAATTATCAAAATTGCAGCCAAAAATTTAATAAATTGACCATTTTAAATACTTATTTAAAAAATAATCCATACCAAAAACTAATGACAAAAATGAACCGTTAGCTGAACGCCAACATCTCAGTGCCACCTGGCTAAGTGGGTTGGAGGTAGCGCCAATGCGCGCTAACCCCTTATACACACTAATCAGTCAACAACGTATGGATCTACGCGCATATATGTATATGCCTATATGCTACCCGGGGCGGAGACAGGACTAGGGTTGGCTGCAGCCCTACTCCTGATCCTAAATATTCATTAAAATTCCATTTTAAAACTTCAAAACTAGAAGATAAAGATAAAATTATATACATTCAACTAATTGAGCCCTAGGTTTGAAAAAATTCTGGCTTCGCCACTATATGGTACTAATCACTCTATTACCCACCAAACTGAAAGAAAACATCGGCCAATGAACAAAATTAATGAAAAACAATGTTGCTATGTCAAGGATTCGAAACCCACATTATGTGCTGCATACAAGTCTAAGCATCACACCACCAAGCTACGTTCACATAACAAATTTGATGATACTTTTGTATTAATTACCTTGTACCCCAATCTACGTGGAATCATCTCCAAATATAGTGGCGCTGTGATGTTATAGCTTAGTATTATCGGGGTTGGCGCTGAATCGACGGTTTATTTTTGTCATTAATTTTTTATATGGGTTATTTTTCAAATAAGTTTTCTAAAAGGATAAATTTATCAAAATTTCGGCTGGAGGTGACTAATTTGTCTTCGACCCGACCTAGTCGGAGAGATTAAAGGGGACCGCGAAATGGAGCCACCACAGCGCTCCGGGGCTTTTTTGGCTGGCGTGTTCGCTTCCGGTGATATCCACGTCGCCCGGCGCTGGAGGTGGCGTTTTGCAAAAAAGTCCTCTATCTATATAATAATAGCTATTAGATCCCTCATTGTATGGCCAAGACCAGCGCGATTCTAAATATAGGGCCGCGGTCTAAGAAAAAAGAAAGTCATGGGTTTTTTCGAAAAAGAAAACATCCCTATCCCTTCCCTTCGCTGAAATCGGCGCTAGAGGTGGCGTTTTGCAAAAAAATCCTCTATCTATATAATAATAACTGTTAGATCCCTCATTGTATGGTCAAGACCAGCGCGAAGGAGGTAAGATTCTAAATATAGGGCCGTGCTCTGAAAAAAAAGAAAGCCATGGGTTTTTTTCGCAAAAATAAAACATCCCTATCCCCTCCCTTCGCCGAAATCCTAGCCGTCACTGTTCACCCTTCCTCGCTTCTCCTCGCCGCAATCGTCTTCCGCGGGTGGCATCGCTCACGCTGTCCCCCGCCCATCTCCGCCTTTCTTCCTCCGCCCATCCCCGCCGCCGTCACCCAGCCACCTTTTCCCTCCTTTCTTCCTCCATGATTACAGTCGACCAGGTGATTGGACGGTGCGGCGCCAAATCAATGGTGTGGGGGATCGATGTTCTGGTCTTGATTCCTTTTCTCTCTTATCTTCCCTCCTTTCTTGCTTATGGCATGCCAAATCGATGGTGTGGGGATCGATCGATGTTCTGGTCTCGATTTGCTGGTTCCCCTTCTGTTCAAGCTCGAGTCTTTGCCATCATGCGGCACCAAGCTCCGCCGTTCTGCGCCGCCAGCGCTGTTTGCCGATTACAGATATGATGATATTGGTTGGCTTCCCATATTCACTTTTGGTAAGTTAATCCACAGACAGTTCCTTCCTATGTTCTTCGCTTGCAAAGAATGGGCTGCCTACGAAAAAACAAATTTGTGATTCCTATGTTTTCCCCTGGTTGTGTTTGCATTTATCCGGAACAATGCTAATTCTGATTTGTGATGGTTAGATTTTGCTTTAGTTGTGTTTGTATATAGCCCGAACAAACAGATCCGAGGTGTTTGTTTCCCCAGTGTTTTCCCTGCCGAGACAACAGCTCTGCCATAGTTGCACAGATGCAAGTTCATTGCCTCTTTGGAATTTAGGTCAGGCTAAGCAGAATTAGGCCTGCTGGGATTTTTTTTGTTAGCCGACAACACCTCAGCCATAACTGCACGGATGCAAACTGTTAGATTACATGACCCCTTTAGAATTCAGGCCAGGCTAACCAGAACTAGGCCAACATAGAAAATTTTTCGTTGATATTTGGATTTTATTTAACACCCGCATGAGAATATGGAAAGTTCTCTACTTTTTTTAAGTTTGGGACTAGGTACCATGTCCTAGATATCGAATAAGAGATTACTCTGAAAAATTTTCTTCATAAACTGGTGTGAATGGGGGAGCATCAGTCATTGGATTATACCTGATAATTTAGATGTACGTTGTCTTCCTATGGCTTTTCATCTAATGTATATGATTTATTATTCAATGGAAAGGTACTGTTATACATGCAGATAGGTTGCCCCTTTCTTTGGAGGGTGGTAGGTACAGTCCTATTATAAATAACAAATGTGAATTCTTCTTTTATCTTATTCATGTAAAAAGGATTGGTTCCCTCCATGTATGGTGCTCATGTATGTCAGAGCTATATGCCATGTTTCTTGCTATCTAGCAACCTCCTTTTGAAATTTAGGCTAACAGGAGAAAGTAGGGCTGTCAGTTTTTTTGTTTAACGGCTTTTCCAACATATTCAGATGCAAAGACATTTCAGTGCCTTTTAAGAGATTACCAACAGACTGAGATGACTATTTCAAAGCAGGACATGCAACAGCGATGTTCACGCATGGAACAGCTTTTAGTAGGGAAATTTGAGGGTGTCTACCCTTTATACCTGAACAACATTATTTTCACAGCGAGTAGGTGTAAAAAGGGATTTGTAATATATGGACTTATGTCTGCCATTTCCGGTGTGTTGTCTGCACTAATCTGCATGTCGCATAAAACGCACGCACGCACCAGTTTCCAAGATTGCAATTTTGCAAGCAAATAGAATCAGAAACCTGGTGCACGCGAATTCTTAGAATCCCCAGAGCGCGATTGAAGGACATGTATCTGAAATATTAAAGAGAACCACAAAATTTGCTAAATTGTTGCATACACGTAGCCCTTCACATTTCTATGAGACCATATTGGACGGTTAATGTTTGAGAGAGTCTGGTTTAGAATAGGCATTGGATAAGGCTAGCTTCATAACGTGTTTTAAGAGGGCGATCAGGGCAAGGTTTAGGGCATGAATCAGAACATTTAAGAAACTACAGTACCGTACCTTACTTTTATCTGTAAAGTTGCTCTTTTTAATATTTAAATAATTGGCAGGTTGGAGACATCACCAGGTTTGTTGTGCTCTATATGGTCTGTGCTGTGCTCCCCTCTGTGCCTGGTTCGCTGTGGGGATGTGCGTGGGTGCCTGTCTACCAACGGAGCTGACGCTCGATGGCCCACCTGGTAGTCACTTTGGTCCATGGTGCGCCGGTGCTAGGTAGTTTCTTCCCTGCCTGACAGGCTTTCCTTTTGGTACACCGCCCACTTTTACTCAGGACAATGCACTGTCTCTCTGTGTGAGACACGTCTATTCGTGGTTCTCCTACCAACGTGGTGCACCATGGTCCCCCATCACACAGGTGCTTTCCTATATGCGTGTTCCGTGCGCTAGGAGCACGTTCACCTAACACCATTGAAAGTAGCTGAGAAATTATCCGCTGGTTAATACCACAAAAATCCTGATGCACATGCATCTATTCGTTGCAGTCAGCGACAGGTGGGGTCAATTTCGTGTGCTTCCCCACCTGCCATACACTATGCCCATCCGGGAGGTTATAGCTGTATGATGCCATGTTTTTTTGTGAGCGCCGCGCGCTACGCCACCGCGTGAGGCACCATCAAATCGACGTCCATACACACCGTACCGGCGTGCGCGCGAGCACCGATGCCCACGTCATGGTCTTAGCCTTTCCTTCTCCTCTTCATACCCGGTTCGTTAGTTCTGCTCGAGGCTGTTGCTGGTTCGGTTCGCTGGTGTGCTTTGCTCCCGTTTTGCCCCTTTTCGCTGTTGCGCACATGGCGAGCACCAGGTGATATGCTGCCCCATATGTCTTTCGTTCTCCCTGACTGCTATTCTGAATGTGTATGCGTGTGCAGGGGACATTGTGGATACTGCGTCGACACTTAGGATTTGCCCCGCTCATCTAGGTATATTGCCTAACTCAAGCTTTGTGCTTCCTTATTGTCCTGGATCTTGATTGTTGTTTTTGCCTTCCAGTGTACGACTTTAGCTCCTCGACGCCCTGTTCATTTCGCTCGAAGGTCTTGGTGGGGTTCGCGCTGTAGGCCAGGACGCTCGGCCGAGGTGACTCTGCCCATTGGCTTCTTCGCTAGCCCATGTCTGCACGCGTTCCTCGATCCTACGAGGTATATATCCCTCCTTCTACGGCTTTGATGTTCATTTGTTCTTCTGCGTTTCTTTCCATTGCGCTTGGCCTTTATTTCGTGATTTTATTGTGGTTGGTTTGTTCTGTGCCTGCTCTATAGTTACTGACAGTATAATATATGTTATATATGGAAAAATGTGTCTCAGTGCCTTACCAGGCACTGCATATGGGCCCATACAACCATACTAGCTGCAGCTGCTTGCCTCTTTCTGATCTTTCCTTTTCTCACTTCAGTGCTTTTGCATAGTACTGCCTGATAGTGCTAGAACTGCTGTGCGTCTCTACACGCCCTTTGAAATATTTCTCTGCGATTCGCAGTGTTAGCTCTTTCTCCAAGATGGCGGCTGTGGGAGTTTCCTTTGTTTCTTTGTTGAATGCCGTCGCATGGCATTGTCGCCTGCCATCCGTCTCATACCTCTGGGAGCTAGATGGGAACGATGCTCTGCCATCCGATGAGAGTCCCAGCAAAACCGTAAGCAAGTTCTTTTGGATCGCTACATCTGATCAGCCTATTGTTTCCCATGAAATGGTTGCACATCAGGCTGTTAGATTTCTGCAGGCCAAGTATGGGTTCGCAGTCCACGACTACAACCTGCAGACTTTGCTTTCATACCGTCAAATAGCTGCCTCTGCAGTCGATGCAGCTCTTACGGCCTCGACGCACCTTGCTAGGTTTCGGGCGCGCTATGGTCCCATGGATCTGTCATGTGAGTGTATTCTGCGACAGTGCATTGCTCTGTGGTCCAATTTTGTTAAGGAAGACCACTTCTTCTATAGCACATATAGGCCATAGAAGTAGCTACTGCACCAAACAATTGTGTTTTAGGATACGCGTTTCGTAAAACTATGTGTAATAGTACCTTTTCTTCAGCGTATCTGTTTCTAATGGATGAGTCGTTGTTTGGATTTGTATGTGCGTGCCCATTTATATATTAAATGCTCCATGGTTTCTTACTGATGATTCTGCAGTTTTGGTATTTGGTTTGTGCCTGCCCCCCTTCCTGTCGAGCAACTTACCCAGTTTAGGATTTTCCCTATACACGATGTCGGGTAGCTCTTCCCAGCGTGTACAGCGGGCACGGGAAAGTCGAACGCGCCGACGTGCTTCTATAGGCCAGGGTTCGTGCTTCTTTGCATTGCTTAAAATGCTACCTACGATTTTTTCGGTGGGCCTCACCCAAAAAATGGTTTTCCCTTTTTAGGATTCTTGCAGGCTCCTGTGTTCAGCAATGTTAGCCCTACAGCCCCTAGGCTCACCACTGTCCTCCCAGGTCTATCAGGTTCTATACCGAGTGTGCCGAAACCTGCTCTCAGCTTGCCTACTATCTCGGATGTGGGTGTTGAGTCTCAGACCGGGTCGATTGGCAGCACGTCGTGTCCTGTGCATGACTCACAACCCGCTCCTAGCAGTAAGTTTACAATAATCTACATTCTACACCATAGTTCTCTCCAATGATGCTTATGTTTAGCTTTCCATGCTGCCGTTGGGTCTAGGAAAAAGAACACTCTTAGATGTGCCACGGCATGCCGCTACAGCAAATAGAGAACGACGCCGTTTGAAGAGAGCAGGAGGTGACTCGGGTCATTTGCTGCAGAAAATTCTGGATGGTAAACCTGCTGCACAGCCATTTTTTCTTTCTTCTTTTTTCCCCTTGGTACAAGTGTGTTGTTTGATAGCCGTCATGGCTTAATGAGGTCTCCTTGCTGTACTTTCAACTACATAGGTCCAGTGCCTACTCTTGATGATGTCCTGCCCTTGCCTAAGGACTATATTGCATCATTGAAAGGTCTGTTCAATGCTGATTAGTTCTTTTGGTACTTTTAGCTCCATCTATCTCCTTGCTTCGCACCTAACAAATATGCAGCGTTGTGCCCTGAGCGATCCTACTATGGTGGACCGTCGCATGAATGCCCTTATTGTGGTGCTGCCTTTTGGTACCAAGAAAGGGTCAAAAGAGATAGCGCTGTTACACAAAGAAGGATAGTGTACAACTTATGTTGCAGGGCTGGTAAGATCAGCCTGCCTGAGCTAAGGTTTCCACCTGCTATGTTAGCGAACCTTTTGCGATTTGATGGCGATAGACGGTCAAGGCGTTTCCTACGCCAAATTCGATCATACAACTCTCTTTTTGCGTTTACTTCCTTAGGAGCTGATGTAGACAAGTCGATTAATAATGGAACTGCACCATGTGTTTTCAAAATCAATGGTATTGTTCACCACCGGATTGGCAGCCTGCTACCACAGCAGGGTGCCCCGCCAAAGTTTGCTCAACTCTACATATACGATACTGAAAATGAGGTCAGCAATAGGATGCGTGTATTCGATAAAGAGAGCTCCACTGATGAACCTGACCCATTTATTGTTACAGAGTTAGGTGCTATGCTTGATGAACACAACGACCTTGTCAAATCCTTCCGCTTTGCTAGGAAACGTTTAAAAGATCATGGCGATGAAAAAATTGCGCTTAGGCTCCTTGGGTGCAACTCAAAAGATGAAGTGCAGTATAACCTACCAACAAGTGGTGAAATAGCGGGGATAATTGTTGGCGATTATTCAAACGATAAATACACATACGATGTTGTTGTCCAGTCCTGTGATAGTAGGCTAAGACGAGTATCAGCTTTGCATCCATCCTATATGGCGCTGCAATACCCTTTGCTTTTCCCCTATGGGGAACGAGGGTTCCACTTAGGTATAAAATATACTGATTTCCCGAGCATAACTGGAACATCACGACGCTATGTGACAATGCTTGAGTACTATCGGTACCGCCTACACTATAGACTAAATAAACCAAACCCATATACGTGTTGCGGTCGTCTTAGTGATTCTATATGTGTAGATATGTACTCGACTGTTGAGGGCTCGAGACTGAAGTTCATTGCTGACAATCAACCTGATTTGCGATCAGAATGTGTGCAGGGAATTGCGGATGCAATTGACCATGGTCTTGAATCTGGTGATTCTGTGGGCCAGAAATATGTATTGCCTTCCAGTTTTACTGGAGGCCGTCGTTACATGGTCCAAAATTACCAAGATGCAATGGCTGTTTGTCGTGTATTTGGTTCCCCTGACCTTTTTGTTACTTTCACGTGCAATTCAAAATGGCAAGAGATATACGATGCCCTCCTATTTGAACCAGGCCAGGTACCGAGCGATCGTTCCGACATGATTGTGCGAGTATTTAACATGAAAGTTAATGAATTCATCACTGATATTAGGGAGGGAAAAACTTTTGGCCCAGTCCTTGCAGGTAGGGGTCATGACTATGGTGTTTTGCAGCTAGATAGGTGTATTGTGGACTGTTTCTAACACTTAAAATCATTATGTAGTGTTATACACAGTGGAGTTCCAAAAACGTGGCCTACCGCACATTCACTGCCTTGTGTGGCTTGCAGCAAACACCACTGATTTCAATGCTGCTACTGTCGATGGTTTCAGTTCTGCTGAGATTCCCGACGTATTTACTGACCCTTTAGGTTATGCTTTGGTTGATGAGTTTATGATACATGGTCCTTGCGGTGAGAAAAATAAATCATGTGTGTGTATGAAAAACAATCAGTGCTCTAAACATTTCCCTAAGTCTTTCCAGGACGAGACAATTATGGATGAGTTTGGCTTCACTGTATATATGCGCCGAAACAATGGACGATATGTTGTTAAAAATGGAATTAAACTTGACAATAGATGGGTTGTCCCATACAACATGAAACTTCTGAAAAAATACCAAGCCCACATTAATGTTGAATGGTGCAATAAATCGAACATGATAAAATATCTTTTCAAATATGTAACGAAGGGATCTGATAGAACTAAAGTATATTTTGAAACTACTGGTAACACAGCAAACAAGCCAACCGACAGTAATGCAGCACCACGAAATGAGATAGACGAATACATCAATGCTAGATTTCTATCCACTTGTGAATCAATCTGGCGTACTCTAGAGTTTGATATCCATTATAGGGTTCCTGCTGTTGAGCGTTTGGCTGTGCACCTTCCAAACATGAATTTTGTGCGATATCAGAAAGGAACTGACCTCAAAAAATTACTTGAAAGCCCTGCTGCGAAAAAAAACCATGTTGACAGAATGGTTTGAAGCTAATAAAAAACATTCTAAGGCACGACACCTCACATACTGTGATTTCCCGAAAGAATGGACCTGGGACAACAGCGCACGCTGCTGGCGTCCATTAACACCGGTTGAAAAAATCGGTAGAATGTACTATATCAGCCCAGTTGCTGGAGAACTATACTACCTACGGATGTTGCTGATGATAGTAAAGGGTGTGATGTGCTTTGCCGATATAAGGACCTACGAGGGTGTTGTTTACCCAACTTTTAGACAAGCATGCGAGGCAAGAGGGCTTCTTGAGAACGATAACGAGTGGCACTTGCTCTTTGATGAGGCTATTGTGTCTGCGTCCTCCTACCAACTAAGGCAGCTGTTTGTAACCGTGGTAATGTTTTGTTCTATTGGAAATGTGCGATCTCTTTTCGATAAATATTGGACATACTTTACAGATGATATACAACACCGCGTTAGAAAAATGTTGTCAAACCCTTCTTATGTTATCCCCCATGACAGGCTTCTATCTCTTTTGATTAAAGAATTAAAATCTGTTTTTGCAAATAGCGGCGGTAATATAGACGATTACGACCTGCCACAGTCAACAGCACGCACAGATGACGATTCTGGGAATAGGATGGTCAGTGAAGAGTTAGCTCTTGATAGTGTTGCTCTTGCTGCCCATGCTGATTCCATCATACCGAAACTAAACTCGGACCAAAAAAGGGTATTTGACACAATAATGTGCCGTGTTAATGAATCGAAACCTGGTTTTTTCTTCGTTTATGGTCATGGTGGAACTGGTAAAACATTTTTATGTAATGCACTGATTTCTAAAGTAAGGTCCGAGAAAAAAATTGTCCTCGCAGTTGCTTCATCTGGGGTTGCTTCTCTCCTCTTGCCAAGAGGACGCACTGCCCATTCTAGGTTTAAAATCCCGATTGATATAAACGAAAATAGTTTATGCACTATCAAAAGAGGGACCATGCTTGCTGAACTTATTCAAAAAACATCACTAATCATATGGGATGAAGCTCCAATGACTCATAGGCGGTGCTTTGAGGCTCTAGATCGAACTTTACGAGACTTGCTTTCCGAACACGCTCCTTCCAACGGTTTGGTGCCCTTTGGTGGAAAGGTTGTTGTCCTAGGTGGCGATTTTAGGCAGATATTACCAGTTGTAAGGAAAGGCTCCCGTGCTTCTATAATCGATGCATCTATAACGAATTCTCCGCTTTGGAGTCATGCTGTTCTTCTAAAACTTACTGTCAATATGAGGCTCCTACAGTGTAATCTTGGTGAACAACAGCAGCAGGAGCTAGAAAAGTTTGCTCAGTGGGTCTTGGCGCTTGGTGATGGCAAGTTTCCTATGTAAAAAAGGAACGATGAATCTGAAGCAACCTGGATTGACATCCCTGATGATTTGTTGATAAAAACAACTGGTGATAAAATACATTCTATAGTAAACGAAGTATTCCCAGGTTTTGCATCTAAGTATACAGACCCTTCTTACCTAGCATCGTGTGCTATTGTATGCCCGAATAACTCAACTGTTGACGACATAAATGACCGAATGGTTGATATGGTACCTGGTGAGGTGAAGGAATACCTTAGTTGCGACACTATTTCAAAATCGTCTGAGCACATACCAGATTTTGATCTTCTGTACCCAACCGAATTCTTAAATTCAATTAGCGCCAACAATTTCCCAGCACATAAACTTGCGCTAAAAAAGGGTGTCACAGTGATGTTGCTACGAAACCTAAATCAATCAATGGGTTTATGCAATGGAACCAGGTTGTTAGCCCTTTCTCTTGGGCAACGACTCTTAGAATGTCAGATCTTGACTGGAACAAACATTGGAGATAGGGTGTTCATACCAAGAATAGCGCTTACAACTACGAGCCCTAAATGGCCTTTCACTCTTCAGAGGAGGCAATTCCCTGTGCGTGTATGCTATGCAATGACAATCAACAAAAGCCAGGGCCAAACCCTTAAAAGGGTTGGCGTATACCTTAAAAAAGCTGTCTTCACGCATGGACAGTTGTATGTTGCGGTGTCTAGATCGACTTCAAGAGACGGCCTTAGGATTCTTACTGAGGGTGATGATGAGGCATGTAGTTCCAAGACTAGAAATGTGGTGTACCATGAGGTGCTGCAAACAGTGGATCTGATGGTACATCATGTATTGCCCGATCTTATAGCTGTTACCCATGAATATCTTAAGTTCCAACAATCTAACACGCTGCTACGATTCTGTTCCGTAGGATGCTGATACCTAGCTGAAACTCGAGACTCCGATGCTTGCTGTTGTTTGATGTTCTGTCTGATTGTTTTCTTCATTTCTTCGTATCTTATTCACTGTGCCGCTATTGTTTTCATTTTGGGTCACGTTTTTTGTAAGTTTTCCTTGCTGTTTTGCTTTCGGTTTTTTTAAAACTACAGCAAACTGGCTACTGACAAATTCTTTGTTAATTTCCTTGCAGATGGGACACACCCTGCTCTCTGATCTCTCCCTTGGTGACGACAATGAGCGCATTTGTGTTCGGGTTTCGCGATTTTGGGCTTTCTGTGACCAAAAGGATGATGACAAGATTCTTCACTTTGGCTTGGTCCTGATTGATGAGAAGGTCAGATCTGTGCAACGATTACCTTGATTTGTTTAGTTCACACAAGGTGTTTTCTGACTTTGTTATTGCCACAGGGGACTAGCATTGCTGCTCAGATTTATCCCCCATGTGATGAGATATTCAGGCCAATCATCACTGAAGGCAAGGTGTACTACATTAAGTACTTCCGTGTGAGGAAGTGTAACAGGCAGTACAAACCAGTCGACAACTGCATGTCCATCTATTTCACAAGGTGGACTAAACTAGAGGAGCGTGTCGATCCACCAGCTGAGATTCCTTTGTATACTTACTCACTCTCACCATTTGGCGGTCTTCGCTCACGTGTCGGCAAGAAAGACTCATTCACAGGTAGTCTCACTTTACTGTTGCTAATGCATGCATAGTACTTCATGTTATGTTAATTGGCAAATGGCTGATATTGTTCCCTTTATTTGTCAAAATCAAAAAGATATCATTGGAATTATTACTCAGCTGTCGCCCGTGACTCCGCTTCAAGGCACCGTAAAGAGGAGTGTCTTCATCCGCAACACTGAGTTAGCCCCAACTCTTGCATACTAAAATAAAATAGATTCATCAGGACTAACTTAATCTTGATTTGTTTATATGGTTCCCTTTTATCTGAGCTAACCAATTACCAAAAGAGATACAACTTTCCCCTTATCTTCACAGAGATTCTTAATACAACCATCATACCTCTAACACAGCCAAAAGATACGCCAGATACATCTGGCCACCTGCATTTTGGTTTTCATGCATCTGTTACTGCCTATTTCCTATAGCAATGCAATCTTGAATGTGGCGCTTTGGGGGGAACGTGCAACAAGCTTTCCTGTCGATGAGGTGTTTGTTGCTGGTCAGAAAGAACCACAGATAGTAATCTTCGTTGGCACCCTTGTGAAGGGCTATGGTAATGAATATTCCAAATACTCAACCATGTTTCTACATCGTAGTTCCAATGGTTCCATGCTTAATAGAATATATGTTCTCTAGGCGATGTCTCTTTATCAGGTAACTCAGCCTGCAAGTGATACATTAACGCAGACACACCTGAGGTCATCTCTCTGAGAAACAGGTCTGTACTAAGGTTTCTATACAAAGTGCATATCGTTTTCTTAAATGTAGCTTGGCTTATATATACATACTAACACTGTCGTTATGTGTACAGCATCCAAGCAACCTATAGTCCTATAGAGTGGACTGATCTACCTCCTGCAGCACCTGCTTATAGCAATGCTGAGCCCAAGACGATTATCCAAATTAAGGATCTGAATCCTTTCGAATTCAAGGTACATTGTGTGATTTATACACTTTTGCTATCCAAATTCCCTAGAATGAGCTATAACCATTGTTTCATACCTCTTTTGTGCAGAAACATGAATTCTTGGTTACTGTTGTCATCAAGAAAATAGACATGGAGTACTCTTGGTGGTACACTGCATGTGATATATGCAGGAGAACAGCAAGGCCATATGGAAACACATACAAGTGCCAGAATGAGTCATGCCCTCCTCTTGTGGGAGCATCACCTAGGTCAGTAACATTGCTTTCCGGAACCACACTTATGTCAAACCAAAGAAGATAAGCCAGTTCTAACATTACTCTATGTTTGCAGGTTCAAGCTTAGCGTTGTGGCAGGTGATGACACAGCTGACGCTAAGTTCGTGCTCTTTGGCCGCCTAGCACAGCGTCTTATTGGTCGATCAGTGGAGATTCTGTTAGAGGGCAACGCTGCCGGCAAGGAGGCCATACCCAAGGAGATCACAAATTTGCTTGAGGAAAATTTCACCTGGAAAGTTGCTATTACCGAGAATACCATGTCTTCAGGCAATGTCTCATTCCAAGTGAATATGATTGTCGGAAACGGCAACAGCCAGAATCCTGCCATCCCACAATCTCCATCTGCATCTCAGGCATCCTCCATGGTACCTTCTCTAGCTCTATCACCAAGTGTAACACATGAACTCTCTGTTGGCCAGTCCACAGCAGCATTTGCTCCATCCATTGGATTCAGTGATCCGCCTGCCACTCCATCGGCTGGATTAAACAGTCCGTTGGTTGTTGGAGCCAAGGACAAAAATGATGATGTTGAATGCCAGTCCAAGACTCCAGTTCAGGTCCTTGACGAAGAAGATGAGGTTAGCCTGCTTAGCAAGCGTACCCAACCTTTTATTCCTGAGTCTTTCTGTGCTAAAACTTTCCTCGCTAATGATTTAGCTGATCCTATAGGATGATGACAATTTGCCCCTTTCCCAAATGGGTGGTCATTCTGCTACTAAGAAAACCACATCCAAGTCCCACAACAAAAGGTTACAGCTCTTCTCAGTCTTCCATGCTTTTAGTTAAAGTAGCCTAGCTTTGCTCTGTTTAGCTAACTATGGTTGCAAAACAGGGCAAGGCCATCTCCTGGCACTGGCACAGCTAAGAAGTTGTTCAAAGAAAGTGGTGACGATACCGCTGATGGCAGGTACTACAGATTCAGAGTGATTAGCATTGGCATTTGTTTTCTTATATGCAAAATGACAACTGATTGTTGCTAGATTATATAATTGACAAATTTTCATCTGCAATTCAGCGGCGAGAACAAGGCCTGATGCAGCAAAGGAATGTGTACGCTTTTGTTTTGCACAGTTGTATCAGACTCGGCATCGGTCTCATGCTCTGCTTGCATGGGTACCTTAACCAAGCTTCTTTAGAACCACTCTACAGTGTTTCGTTGGTTAATATTGTGCCATGCATTTACAAACTGTGCTATTTTGTCGCTCGCTATAGACCTTTGAGCATGGTTGTAGCTAGACGCTTCCTTTTGTAAAGACTTAACAGCGACCCTACGCATTATGTGGCTAGGATTCTATGTTATCATGCATAGCACATGATAAACACGAATGCTTGCTGCTGTACCCAGTATGATGTTACTTACGCAATAGTAGCTCTGTGTTTCGGGATACATATATATTCCAGCTCAGTGTGTATTTCGACTGTTGCTTGCTTTTAGCCTATTTCTACCTTCGATTCACAACCTGCGAGTATTGATTCGGTACGCATCGAGCAACTATTCACATACACTCTCACCGCATTCTATCCCAATCCAACAGCACACTGTGCAAGAATGCTCATGAGAAGGCATGTATCTAACTCCCAACCACCAGCCGTCCAGTCTAGGTGTGCCGCCCCATGCCACCTTGCCAGCACGTTTGCATGCAAGAAAAGGCTACACACCTACCTATTCCCTTCGAATAGACAGCACAGGGTGCTAGCACGGTACATCCTACACTTTCTCTTTATCCTCTTCCATGGTTAGCTTCTTTGCCTGCAGGACACACTGTTGCTGGGTAGAGCCCAAACATCGAACAAGAGCTGCGCTCTGAAGAAGCCTTTCAAGGGGAGAAAACAACCGCCGCTTCGTTCAGGTATTAGGCTCTGTTCTTTTGGTTGAGTTGGGAACCCATCCCTCCGGTACGAAAAACGAAGCAGTCCATTAGCACATAATTAATTAATTATTTGCTAATTTTTTTTCAAAAATGGATCAATATAATTTTTTTTAAGCAACTTTCGTATATAAACTTTTTGTAAAAAACACACCGTTTAGCAGTTTGAAAAGCGTGCGCGCGGAAAATGAGATGGGGGAGTTGGGAACTCCAGGAAACGAACAGAGCCTTAATCAACTTCGGAAACTCTTCTTCATGTGGCTTTATATGCATCAGTGCTATACATACTATGTTTAAAAAAACAAAGCGACAACAAACAGATTGGTTAAAACACCATTCATTTCCTCGCTGTTTATTTGCTATCTCACATTGTGAAATCTTTGCTGCCTATTGATTTCTGGATGGCTAGATCAAGGTTCAACGCTCTTTCCTGGGAAAAGGAGCAGCTGAGGATGGAGTTTGGCTATGGTGGTGAGCTCAGCGTAGCACAACCTCGGCGGCCTTCTTCCTACGGAACACAGCGACCATTGGTTGAGACAAAGTTCTCAGGGTGTGGAGAGATATCGCAGCTGCTTGCTGATGTCATCTATCAGCAGGGTGTTGTTGTGAAAGTCCTTGGAGCTGGTGATCCAAACAGCACAAGGATATCTGCTATGGTAAGTGCTGTGTGCAGGTGTGAAATTGATGATTTTGCTCTGCTACCCTTTCGTCCAAAGATGTATATTGTTCTATTCATGGATGCTGACAAGCAACAAGAAAGGGCTGAAATGGCCTGCAAAAAAAAAAATTCACGTTCAAGACAACTCGCCTCGAGTTTGAGCCTTTCAAGATGAATCTTCATAGTGTTACAAACCCACTGCGTCAAAGGGTTATACTTGCCCTTGAAGGAGTGCCGCCGGAATCATGGAATAAGCAGGCCATAACAGAGCTAATGGACAACAGTTGCATGGTTGAAGAGTTGTATGGAGAGCACCATATACATGACCTTTCTGTTTTCAAGCTAGCTGCCTGGACCACCGACTGTGACCTTATACCCAAGGCGATTAGATGGAACATTGAGACCAAACAGGGAGCACGAGCATCAGCCAATGTTAGCTGGAACCACAACGCAGCTCACTCTCTGATTCTGGTACACATGGAAAAACTATTCGACTACACCGACGAAGACAGTGGCAGTGATAGCGATGGTGAACTTCTTAGACAATATGAGCAGCAAAGGCCTTGCCTACCTGTTGTCAAGACATTTACCTGGGTATCCTGTCAAATTGACCTAGACAATGGACCAATTGAAGGTGGTCCACCGGCAATCCTCCCACGTCGTCTTCCTCTCGAATTTCGCAGGCATGGCCGTCAGTAGTCTTCCGCATGATTCCTTGCCTATTTATCTATGTTAGTTGTGATGCTTCCATGTATGCTGTTATAACATGATCTAAATTATGTATTGTCCTTCGCGAACAGTGTTCACATCCATTTCATGTATTTTTTTCCTGCTTAATCCATTATAGTTACTAATCACAAACTGAATGGTCTGAATGACAATGCTATAGCCAATGAAATGAGTAGGCTCTTCAGGTCTTTCTAATGCTTTCACAGATTCTTCTTATCAACTTCCTCCTTTTAAAGCACCGGTAGGGCGCCGCGAAGCGCGCCGCAAGTTCTAGTAGTAGTTAGCGTATACGACTAATACCATTACCATACATGGACAGATGGACTCCGAATCCGGCTTAACTGCAGTCGCGCGTACATATACAAGGCGGCAGAAGGAAACAATCGAATCGATCGAGTTAGGATTGACCGATGGCGTCCTCATCGGCGGCGGCGCCGCCGCTGGCGGAGGAGGACATGAAGCTGATGCGCATAGGGAGGACGATCTTCCGATCCCAGGATTTCTCCGGGACGTGCCGGAGGGACTCCTACTGCATCCGGTGCGGCGTCGCCTTCTGCTCCCACTGCTGCCGCTACCACCACCGCCACGCCGCCGTCTCGCGCTGGTACGACCCGCTGCTCCGCGTCGACCTCCACGGCGGCGGCCGGCCGGTGCTCCCCACGCGGACGGCGGACGGGCGGCACGCGCTCCCGCGCGGGGTCGCCGCATGCATGGCCGCCCAGGACTACACGTCCCGGCTGCCCCGGGACGCCTTCTGCCTCCCCTGCGGCGCCTCGTTCCGCGCCGACCTCTGCCCCCACCACGGCGCGCACGCCGACGCGGCCACCGGCGAGCCCCTCGCCGACGCCGTGCTGCGCGGCATCGAGGAGCACGGCGGCGGCGGCCGGCACTGCGTGCGCTGCACGGGGTCCGAGTGGTGGGCGGACCTCATGGGCGTCGTGCTCGGCGACCCCGTGCTGACCGGCGTCGACGAGGAGGGGGCGTACTACGAGCTGCTCCCGGTGCTGAAGGCGACGGAGAGCAAGTGCCTCCGCTGCGGCGACGACATGGAGGGGAAACTCCGGATTGGGTTCTACTGCTCGCTCGACTGCTTCCGGGAGGACCAGCGGACCATCGAGGAGAGGAGGCAGCGGAGGGTGGCAATGCATGCCGCGCGCCACTCCGGCAACAACTGAAGCTTTGAGCTAGACGATCTATGACCTAGCTGGTACCCTTTCTCGCTCGCAAATTAACCTGTATATAGCTTCTCTCTCTTTTATTTCACTGTATATTTTTTTTCTTTTAAGGGGTTACTTTTATGCCACTTGTGACCTAGCTAGCTAGTCGATCGGCCCGGTGCGCAACCTTAGAATGCCTTATTACTCCATATGCTTTTGATTTTTTGATCAACGACGTTTGATATTTTGTCATAGTCAAAATTTTTAAGGATGATGCCTACGGATTGTTTAGATCTAGGGGTGTAAAGTTTTGACGTGTCGTATGGGGTGTTCGAGCACTATAAAAAAATGATTCAGGGGTGTAAAGTTTTGACGTATCACATCGGGTATTATTCAGAGTGTCGCATATGGTGTTCGAGCACTATAAAAAAACTAATTACAGTAAACTGTCAAACGAATTTATTAAGTCTAATTAGTCCGTCATTAGCAAATGTTTACTATAGCACCACATTGACAAATCATGGAGCAATTAGGTTTAAAAGATTCGTCTAGTAAATCAGTCACAATCTGTGTAATTAGTTATTTTTTTAGTCTATATTTAATACTTTATACATATGTTAAAATGTTCGATGTGACATGGTGAAAATTTTTGGGGAACGGAGATAAGATAATCACCATCACCATTGATGTGATGACAAGCTCAGGTTGAACAAGAGTGGCGAATTTTCCTAAGACAGCCTGAAAAAACCCTATAAAACCTATATACTGTCAGATTAGAATATAAATCATCGCGCCGGTTGACGCTTCTGCTGATTAGCCTATATGTCCTACTAATATTTCAATTTCTCTTTTATGATTTTTATTATCATGTTGCCTAGATTTGTCATAAGACTCCAAATATGAATCCAACACTGGTATTGTCTCATAAGACTCCAGATATGGATCCAACACACTAGTATTGTCAGACATGGATCCAACACTAGTATTGTTTGTTTTATTGTAACGTTTTCTAAAAGTAGAAAAATCTACATATTATTTATTTTATAATATAAGCAGAAAATACATATATTTAGAAAATGGTTATCACGAATTTATTAAGCCTAATTAGTCTATCATTAGCAAATGTTTACTATAGCACCACATTGTCAAATCATGAAGCAATTAGGCTTAAAAGATTTGTCTCGCAAATTAATCACAATCTGTGCAATTAGTTATTTTTAGCATATATTTAATATTTTATACATATGTTAAAATGTTCGATGTGACAGGGTGAAAATTTTTGGGGTGTATCTAAACATGGCTTTCATCTTCTCCCCAACGATCATTACCAGATAAGATAATCACCATCACCAATGATGACAGTGCAGGTTGAGCAAAACATTAACAGTGGCGAATTTTCCTAAACAGACTTTATTTTCCTCTAATCTTTTCCCAATTCATTAGCATCCTACGATCAACACAGAACATGTTTGCTGACTTTTTTATTTTTCTTTCCCCCTCTTTTATGTGTTTGCACTGGTTCGATCACGCACGGTTGGATTGTGGTGCCGCGTGGCCCAGCTACGCACATGAAGTGGCTTTTCTTCTATTTCTTTTTTTTCAATTCACCTCTTCTATTTCTTTGTTTTTTTGAATTCACCATCCTAACTTGCGTGCTTGCCAGTTTTATAGAGAGGGTTTCTTACTCGGCGTTCTTTCTGCTACTTGTATCTCGCCATCCTAATTTGCGTGCTTGCCAATCGCCATCCTAATTTGCGTGCTTGCCAGTTTTATAGAGAGGGTTTCTTACTCGACGCTCTTTCTGCCACTTGTATCTCGCCACATGCAGCTCAACTAAAGGATGGTGAGGGCAACCAATCAGCTAGCATGAAACCAACCAGCATTAGATTTCACCATCGTACTTGCCAGTTTTATAGAGAGGTTTTCTTACTTAGCGCTATTGTTTTTTTGAATTCACCATCGTACTTGCCAGTTTTATAGAGAGGTTTTCTTACTCGGCGCTCTTTCTGCCACTTGTATCTCGCAACGTGTCGCTCAACTAAAGGACGGTGAGAGCAACCAATCAGCTAGTATGAAACAGTGAGGCCAACTAATGAGCTAACATGAAACCAACCAGCATTAGATAGATAGATAGATAGATCATTAGATAGATAGATAGATTGTAAAGGCGAAAAATATTTTGGGAAGCCTCTGGAATCTGGATGATGTGCCTTTTGTTTGCTTTCTCGGTATTTATTTTCTTATGGATATTCTCTAGATTTATCTCAAAGAGGATAGATAGTTGTGAAGTCTCTAGAATTTGTATTTGTCCTTTTCTTTTCTTTTGGCTATTTCTTATGTTTAATTTTCTTAAATTTATCTCAAAATTTAACATTGCCATATGGCTCAATAAGATGGCTCGAAACACAAGCTAGTTTTGGAAAGATAGAAACTCAGCATGTCTTTTGACGCACTTATGCTATAGCCTGTCCACAATGTTTCTGTAATTAGGAAGTAGAAATTTTGAAAATTGTTATAGAATAATTTTCTTTTGTTAAATTTTGAAAATCTTTTAAGTTTTCTCTCCTTTTTATCTGAACTATTTAGGGTTCCTTTGTAGAGTAAAATTATAATTGTATTGTCTATTAATTGACAAAATAGGTGACAATACTTTTAAAGGCATTTGTTTGCAAATGTATAGAATTTTTTTATGAGCTAAAGAATTTAATATAAGTATCTATGTCCGAAAAAATATACTTGTTGATAAAAATTATAGTCTAACCGGGCTCCACTGATCTATACCTAATATTTTGTTTCTTAGTAAAATTCTTTTTAAGCCCCATCAATCCTTCTAGATTATTCTCCACTTCTCCTTTGCATTTTATCTTCTCTCTGTGTGTAAGCTACAGCATCTAGTTCTATTTTTTTTCTTAGTCCTGTTTGATTATCTTTTTGCCCATGGATGCTTATTTCCTTTTTCTTTCGAGCCATGTAGGACTCTGGAGATGGTTCAGCACCTCAGCACCGTTACCATGTTTTTACGCTTATTTTTTTCTCTCATATAATTTCAAGATTTATTTGCAATGTGAAAGGTGCCACGTGACTTAATCATCGTTTGCATGCACAGCCAGCATTAGAAGATAAGATTATACCCCGTACAGATGTACAATAATTACCAGCGATCAACATTTACTGCTAAATAGATATTGCATATGGGCCATCTATATAGCGCCTTTATATGGGCCGAGCAAGTGACCTAGTAGGCCTCACGTTAGTGAGACTCCGAAGGAAAAAGTACACCGGAGGTTCCTCAACTTGTCATCGAGATACAAAATTGTCCCCCAACCGTAAAACATATTTGACGTCCCTTAACTGATCAAATCTGGTTACAATAAGTCCTTCGGTGGTTTTGACCTCGATTTTATCTTACATAGCGCATGAGTCAGCGTGGAACCCACGTGTCGCTCACATGTGAGCCTCTTATTCCCCTTCACTCTCCATGTCTCTTTCTCTTGTGTCTCCTCGACAGGAGCTAGGCAAGGCAGGCTGGTGCGGTGGGCGGCGGCGGCATCGTCACCGCGCTCGATCTCGACCAAGCGTCAACGCGTAAGGAAGAGCGGCGGCAGCAACCAAGTCTGCATTCGCCTTCCTCCCGACGGCGGGGAGCGGCTGAACCACGGGATGGTCATCGTCACGCCCCTTTTTCCACCACGACACCATCACCCCCACCTCGCCGGCGACGACAACGACGAACTCCCTCCACCCTTCCCCTTCCCCTTCTGCCATCTCCCTCCTTCGCCTCTCCCCACCTCCGCCGGGCTGCCGCCGTGCTTCCCCACCGCCGGCCGTCGCGACGCCGTCCTCCTCTTCTCCCGCCTCGCCCCATTGACGTCTGCGCCTCCCCGTCGACGCCCGACAGCTCGGTGCGGGGGAGGTCTTGGCGGTCGACGTCGAGGCCGCGGAGGGACTTGATATGGGAGCGTGGTCGACGGAAGCGCCGCTCTCCTCGAAGGCGGCTGCGCCGCCGCTGGAGTACGAGATGCCGTCGATGACGTGGGGTGTTGTGATCTAGGGGGGAAGGAGCAGCTCGTCTCCCGCGTGCTCGCGCTTGACTTCCTCCGACCCTGCCGGCGAGCTCAAGGCCGTCGAGCTCCCCTCCTCCCTCGTGGTGCTCCAGGAGTAGCTCGACTTAGTCCTCGCCTCGGCCTTTCCACCGACGGCCTCTCCTCCCCGCCTGCTCCCTCCGTAAGAACGCCTCAAGTTCCTCCGCGGCCTCGACGTTGACCGGACCTCCCCCGCGCCAGGCTGCCGCCAAGCTTCCCCATCTTTGGCCGGCTCCTCCTCTCCTGCCTAGCCCCGGTGGCCTCCTTCCCAACCACCGGCCGGCTTGCAGAAGAGTGAGAGAGAGAGAGGAGGAAAGGAGAGGGATAACGTGGCATCCTGACATGTGGGCTCCAGGTGGGTTCCATGCTAACTTAGCCACGTAGGATAAAACCGGGATCAAAACCATCGAATAAATTATTATGATCGGTTTTGATTAGTTAAAGAGACACCGTATATGGTTTTGTGGTTAGGGACCGATTTTATAAATCGATGATAAGTTGAGGGACCTTGGTGTACTATTTCGTCCTCCGAAACACCGCCCATTTTGTTAGGTTGACCACTTATTATGTGGGACCCACGTTACTCGGATTGACTGCTTTCACCTCAGCACACTGGGCCCTACCGCGCACAGAGCAGTGAGTGACCCAACAGAAGAAAACCACGCGATGATGCCACGTTGCCACGCACCCAGCTGGTCAGTCCTATCCGAAACCTGATTCCCACCCAAACCCCTAGCTAATCCCATCCCCACCACCACCACCACCACCACCACCACCATGGCCGCCGACGAGCTCGCCGCCGCCTCCCACTCCTCCTCCTCCCCCGCCGACGAGGACGACGAAGAGGGCACCGACAGCGACGGCTCCAACCCCGACCACGCCGCCGCCCCCCACGCCCCTCCGGAGCCCACCGCCGCGATTCCGCCTCCGCCGCCGCCGCAGCCGCAGCCTGGGGCGGGGGCGGAGGACTCGAGGCGGCTGTTCCAGCGGCTCTGGACGGACGAGGAGGAGCTCCTCATCCTGCGCGGGTTCCTCGATGTCGAAACATGAATTCGGCAATAATAAAAGGGGGTAGCGCACGAGACCTAAAAGTGGATGGATGCGAAGACAAAGGATTTAGACAGGTTCAGGCCCTCTCAATGAGAGGTAATACCCTACTCCTGTTAGGGGATTTGAATCCGCCGAGTGTGTATTGATCTGACGATCAGGTTGTGTCATGCCCCCTAGAGGGCCTCCTGCCCACCTTATATAGGATGGGGGGCAGGATTACAAGATAGAAACCTTAACCAATACGGTATCGGTTTCCTAAATCAGGACTTTAGGCCGTTCCGTAATATACAAGGAAACGTAACACCCAAGTCATGATCTGTTACATATTACATAGATATAAGTTATCCCCTATAACTAGTCGGATAACCATGCCGTGTGGGTATGGGGTACCCATAATCTCCACAGTAGCCCCTGAGACCTTCGCAGTCGAAAAGATAATCTTCTCTCGAACCAGATTACTCCAAAGCCGAGTGCTTCAATCATCTTTGTCATGGTCTCCCGAGTACTTTTACCAAATCTGAAGACTGTGGAGGGCTGAAAAATAAAGTCAGGTGCACCGACTAGATGCACCTAATAGGTGTAGCCCCCGACAATGTGGTTAATTGAACAAACCAAGCATATAGTCAAGGAATAAATAATCCAACCAACCGAGTGGTTTTGATAATCGTAATCAACCAAGTGACTTGATATCAATATATAGCATATGCGGTGTGAATCCTCCAAATAACATGATCCGGGTGATATACCAACTGCTTTGTAAAATATGATGAGTGATATAGCAAAATAGCTATAAAGAAGCTTGAATGCTGTGAATAAAGAAATTTCCAAAGTATTGGGCATACGCCATGCGCACACTGCTTTAACAGATGTGCTTAAGTCCCTAAAAGACACATGGTTTCACCACACCTGGAAATATATGGCATATGTGGTATAACATCCGAGTAAGTAAACTCATAAAGGATTTACCAACCGCCTGAAAAATGACCATAATATATAATCAGCCTAAGCCATAATATTGGTCAATAAAAATGCACACTTACGTGGCAAAAAGCAATGATATTGTATCCAATCAATTGCTTAAAAACCCAAACAGCACCATGACTATAAAAAAGTCAGCGGGCCAGCTATATAAAGCTTTACTGTTTGACACCTTTTAAGATGCATTGTACCAACTCCTAAAAAGTTAAGTAACTGCGGTATAAAAGGATTTTAAGGTATTGGGCACTTGATCACGCGCACTTTGGCCTAAGCAAAAAGTGCCTAAGTCCCTAAAAGAACGTGACAGGCCACACCTGAAAATATGGGCTGCAGACATATTAGGCCTAGGCCAAAACATATGCCTTCGACACCCTTTAAAGGATGACGCATATAACATGCTCCCGAGTAATAAATCTTCCGGGTAATATAGACCAAGCGTAGCTCATATGAATAGCTTCTGATCTGAGTGGTTATCCCTTATGGGATACTCCAAAATAGATGTAACAATTGAATCCCGACTGGCGCAAGTATTCAATTGATAACCCTTACGGGGAATAATAAATAGTCCAGTCTTTGAGCATATAAAATAGACCCATGATCATGAATTCATGTTGCATGTATCCGGAGCAAGTCCAAATTGAAGATATAATACTTGTATTTGAGCTAGTAAGCCCCTGAGCACGTAGTCACAATTGTTCATTGATGGTAGCTGACGCAGTTGGCATAGAGACAAGACAACCAATATAGAGAGAATATTGCCCACCAGAGGTGGCAAAAATATTGGTGGTAGTGAAGATAGTGATACCAATCAAAAGTAATGAAGTCGCATAGCCATGGAGGCGAAGAAACCAGTCGGCGGCAGACAGATCAACTAACAATGAAGATGAAGGAGCCCAGCGATAAAGTTGTGTAGCCATGGCAGCAAAATAATCAGTCGGTGACAGACGAGGTAGATCAAAGGTGATGACAAAATCCACCAATCATGAAGATGAAGAAAATAGTTGACGACGACAAACGCAACCGACATGATGAAGATGACGATGTCGGTGATCCAGCCAATAGCAGTGTAGCAACCAATGATAATGACAAAGACGCTCATCAGCATTTGCATAGTAGGTCAACCGTGAAGGTGAAATAATAAGTCGGCGAAAACATAATCATCCATTAGCAACAGCGGAGATGTCAGGGTCGATGAAGCAGAGGTGCTGGTGATGATGTCAGTGATAATAATCCATCAAATTAATGTTATAGCTGTTGTAGATGCTTTACTTGGAGGAGAGTTGATATTGTTGCCCAACTCGTCTAAACCGAAATATTTGAAGTTGTTGAAGTAGAATGTCTGCTCCGAAGCAAAGATGAAGATAATGACTCCTGGAGTTGACTCGTGGGTTGATGAATTGATTTCTTCAGCTTGACATAAAATTTGTCAAATTTTGAGCCTTGTATTTGTGTAGCCCCCGACTCTTTGATTAGTTGGGAAACAACTAAACATAGAGTCGAGAACTGTAGCTTCTTGTCATCTAATAGTCATTGCTTGATTGAAGATATGTGTTGAAGATGTCCAAGTAGAAATCCTGAATATTGGAGAGCCACTTGTTGTAGTAAAATAACACGGCATCGCATGCCGAGATGTCGAGGTTCACAAAGACGTCGTGGTTGGTGAAGTAGCAAAACTTGCGAAGTAGCAGCAATAGAGTTTGCCAGTGCCGAAGATAATAAAGATGAAGTCGCTCCACCATGATGACAAAGTTGTATTGCCGTAATGAAGTGAACACAAGTCGGCGGCAACAGAAGCAAACCGGTAGTGAAGACGCGCAGTTGTGAAGATAAAAGCACCAGTCGGCGGCGGCATAATCAGTCGGCGACGGAAGACGATGATGTCCATCAGTAGTGGTAGCTGTATAAACCAGACGTAGAGGTGAGGGCACTAGTCAGCAGCAGACGAGACGACCGGCGATGAAGATGGTAAGGCCAGTCAACACTGGCAGAATCATGCAGCCATGGAAGTGAAGAAACCAGTCGGCAGCCATGGCAAACGTAGGCAGCTTGTGTTGAAGATACTGATGCCTATTAGTAGTGACAGCGATGTAGCCAGCCGTGAAGAAGATAGCATCAGTTGGCGTTATAACAGGCCAGCCGTGTAGACGGAGGCACCAATCGGCGGCGGCGAAGGCAAGCCGGTCGGTGAAGACGTAGACGCCCAACAACGGCGGCATAATAGGCCAGCCGTACAGGCGGAAACACCAGTCGGCGGCGGCGAAGGCAAGCCGGTCGGTGAAGACGTAGACGCCCAACAACGGCGGCATAATAGGCCAGCCGTGCAGGCGGAAACACCAGTCGGCGGCGGACGAAGCGGCCGGTCGGTGAAGACGTAGACGCCCAACAACGGCGGCATAAAAGGCCAGCCGTGCAAGCGGAAGCACCAATCGGTAGCGGCGAAGGCAAGCCGGTCGGTGAAGACGTAGACGCCCAACAACGGCGGCATAAAGGCTAGCCGTGCAGGCGGAAACACCAGTTGGCGGCGGCGAAGGCAAGCCGGTCGGTGAAGACGTAGGCGCCCAACAACGGCGGCATAATAGGCCAGCCGTGCAGGCGAGGACACCAGTCGGCGGCGGCGAAGGCGAGCCGGTCGGTGAAGACGTAGGCGCCCAACAGCGGCGGCATAATAGGCCAGCCGTGCAGGCGTGGACACCAGTCGGCGGCGACGAAGGCGAGCCGGTCGGTGAAGACGTAGACGCCCAACAACGGCAGCATAATAAGTCTGCCGTGCAGGCGGAAGCACCAGTCGGCGGCGGCGAAGGCAAGCCGGTCGGTGAAGACGTAGACGCCCAACAACGGCGGCATAAAGGCCAGCCATGCAGGCGGAAACACCAGTCGGCGGCGGCGAAGGCAAGCCGGTCGGTGAAGACGTAGACGCCCAACAATGGCGGCATAAAGGCCAGCCGTGCAGGCGGAAACACCAGTCGGCGGCGGCGAAGGCAAGCCGGTCGGTGAAGACGTAGACGCCCAACAACGGCGGCATAAAAGACCAGCCGTGCAGGCGAAAACACCAGTCGGCGGCGGACGAGGCGGCCGGTGGTGATGTTTTGACTGATCCATTCCTAGAGCGTAAGAGATAAGCTTAAAGCCATGAATCCCTTTTATGCATATCTGGATCTGGATCCTGCAGAACAAACATATAGGATGAGTAGTATCTGATATAAATATAATACTCGAGAAAAAATCAAGTATTTTAAAATATTTATAAATATGTATTTCTCCTCTTGTCAATTTTGATTTCCCCGAGCAGATGACTCATTACGTTTAAACACTCTGCCCGACTAATCATAGCCACCAAGCACTGGGAGTCGGCCTAAGCACTTCCCAAACATGCATATGAGTGTCATGAGTTCGTCATTAATGGAACAAAGTTTCACGGATCGGAGTTTACTACTCGGGTACTTTTGCAATTATTAAGAGCAGAAAATAAATTTATCTCATCTCTATGCTTTTGATTTATTCCGAATAGTACTTAGCACCTTGCGTTACTCGGTCCATCCAACGAGCCCCCGGGTGCTAGGAATCGGCCCAAAGGCAACCATCCATTGGCAAACCAAACGGAAAGCATAGGAAGATAGAACTCCATAACTCGATAGGTACTTTTGTACTCAGATTATGTCGCAAGCAATCAAGATAAATATTATGAAAAATATGATATAACATCTGTAGCCCCCGACTCACTACTCAATGGAAGACCAATTGGTGTAGTGAGGCAGAGGAAAAGGAAAAAATATCATATAAAGAATAAAATAAATGATGACTTAGCTTTGTAATATTCCCCTTGGTGATGGCAGAAGTGGCCAATGTGGGAACAAAGTCGTCCATCAATAACAATGAAGACACCAGTTGGCGGCGACGAAGGCGGTCGACGGTGAAAGCGAAGATGCCCACTAATGGCGGCATGATAGGTCAGCCGTGTAAGCGGAAACACCAGTCGACGGCAACGAAGGTGAGCCAACGGTGAGGATGTAGACATCCAACAACGGCGGCATAATAGGCCAGCCGTGTAGGCGGAGGCACCACTCGGCGGCGACGGAGGCAGGCCGGCGGTGAAGTCGTAGACGCCCAACAGCGGCGGCATAATAGGCCAGCCGTGTAGACGGAGGCACCAATCGGCGGCGACGGAGGCAGGCCGGCGGTGAAGATGTAGACGCCCAACAACGGCGGCATAATAGGCCAGCCGTGTAGACGGAGGCACCAATCGGCGGCGACGGAGGCAGGCCGGCGGTGAAGATGTAGACGCCCAACAACGGAGGCATAATAGGCCAGCCGTGTAGGCGGAGGCACCAATCGGCGGCGACGGAGGCAGGCCGGCGGTGAAGATGTAGACGCCCAACAACGGTGGTGTGACCAACCAACCATATAGGCGAAGACACCAGTCGGCGGCGACGGAGGCAGGCCGGCGGTGAAGATGTAGACGCCCAACAACGGCGGCATAATAGGCCAGCCGTGTAGACGGAGGCACCAATCGGCGGCGACGGAGGCAGGCCGGCGGTGAAGATGTAGACGCCCAACAACGGTGGCATAATAGGCCAGCCGTGCAGGCGGAGGCACCACTCGGCGGCAACGGAGGCAGGCCGGCGGTGAAGTCGTAGACACCCAACAGCGGCGGCATAATAGGCCAGCCGTGTAGGCGGAGGCACCAATCGGCGGCGACGGAGGCAGGCCGGTGGTGAAGTCATAGACGCCCAACAGCGGCGGCATAATAGGCCAGCCGTGTAGGCGGAGGCACCACTCGGCGGCGACGGAGGCAAGCCGGCGGTGAAGTCGTAGACGCCCAACAGCGGCGGCATAATAGGCCAGCCGTGTAGGCGGAGGCACCACTCGGCGGCGACGGAGGCAGGCCGGCGGTGAAGTCGTAGACGCCCAACAGCGGCGGCATAATAATAGGCCAGCTGTGTAGGCGGAGGCACCACTCGGCGGCGACGGAGGCAGGCCGGTGGTGAAGTCGTAGACGCCTAACAGCGGCGGCATAATAGGCCAGCCGTGTAGGCGGAGGCACCACTCGGCGGCGACGGAGGCAGGCCGGCGGTGAAGTCGTAGACGCCCAACAGCGGCGGCATAATAGGCCAGCCGTGTAGGCAGAGACACCAGTCGGCGGCGGCGGAGGCAAGCCGGTCGGTGAAGACGTAGACGCCCAACAACGGCGGCTTGATATGCCAGCTGTATGTTGATCTGCTGAATCAACTCATGCATGCATGAAATTTCTCCGAGCAAGCTATAGGCGGCTGCTCCCATGTGCCCGTGGTGGCGTGGTGGCCGCAACGCATCCGTCGGCGCTGCTCCCGACTGAAGATTTGAGCCATCGAGATTAATCTCGCCGTTTCTTCTGTAGTCGATTCCATCACACTTTTCGATGGGTAATTCGACGCAGCCCCTACCTGGCGCGCCAACTGTCGAAACATGAATTCGGCAATAATAAAAGGGGGTAGCGCACGAGACCTAAAAGTGGATGGATGCGAAGACAAAGGATTTAGACAGGTTCAGGCCCTCTCAATGAGAGGTAATACCCTACTCCTGTTTGGGGATTTGAATCCGCCGAGTGTGTATTGATCTGACGATCAGGTTGTGTCATGCCCCCTAGAGGGCCTCCTGCCCACCTTATATAGGATGGGGGGCAGGATTACAAGATAGAAACCTTAACCAATACGGTATCGGTTTCCTAAATCAGGACTTTAGGCCGTTCCGTAATATACAAGGAAACGTAACACCCAAGTCATGATCTGTTACATATTACATAGATATAAGTTATCCCCTATAACTAGTCGGATAACCATGCCGTGTGGGTATGGGGTACCCATAATCTCCACACTCGACTTCACGGCGCGGCGGGGCACCACGTTCGCGTCGCACCAGTACGACACGGGGCCCTTCTACGACGAGATCCGGCGGCGCCTCTCCTTCGACTTCACCAAGAGCCAGCTCGTCGAGAAGCTCCGCCGCCTCAAGAAGAAGTACCGCCTCTGCGCCGCCCGCATGGCCTCCTCCCCCCACGCCGCCGCCGCCGGCTTCGCCTTCAGGACCCCCCACGAGGGCGCCATCTACGACCTCGCCCGCCACATCTGGCCCCCCGCCCTCAAGCGCGACGGCACCGCCTCCGACGACGACGACATCAACCCCGCCGCCGCAGCTGCCACTGCGGCAGTTATGACGCCTGTTGCGATGGAGGATGGTTTCGGCGGAAGCGCCCCTACGCCGACGCCGACGCCGAGGGGCAGGGGAGGGCGGCGCGTCCGGCGGAGAATGGCGCAAGAGCAGGAGGCCGCAGCATTGCCTTCCGCGCCGGCGCTGACCTCAACAGATGGAGCTCATCAGGAGCCGCTTGTCGCGGCCATGGAGAACACATTGCCGCAGATTGCGCAGCTGCCACCGGTGTCGGAGACGGAGCCAATGCCAGTGATTGCCAATGGTGCTAATGAGGAGGCTGTCCGGAGCGTTCTGTCACGTCTACTGAAGGAGTTCATCACCTCATTCGCTGTGGTTGGGCAGACTGGTCCAGGAATGGGCTTAAACATGGGATTTGGGGGTGCTGGATTAAACGCTGATATTGCTGGCCTTGGTTTCGGCATTGCCGGGCTGAACCCTGGGGTGCCCGGTGCTGATAGGTGGAGGCAGCATCAGATACTTGAGCTGGAGGTTTATCTGAAGAGGATTGAGCTTGTGCGTGAGCAAGTCACCGCCGCGCTAGATGAGCTCAGGTCATCGGAAGGTTGATTTGTTCTCTTGTTTCATAGTCCCGTCGATACTTTCTCTCATTAGCAGGGAGTACTTTCAACTTCTTCTGTTGTAGTGTGTGCCATTAGTTGATGCATGTATTATAAAGTTCTGATTGTATACTTGGATCTAGCTTAGCTGCAGGTAGTTGCCCATAAGGTTAGAGGTGAGAACATCGATGTGTAGATGAAATGAGGATCAAAGCTGATCAATACT
The DNA here is from genome assembly GCF_034140825.1 of Oryza sativa Japonica Group. NCBI lineage: Eukaryota > Viridiplantae > Streptophyta > Magnoliopsida > Poales > Poaceae > Oryza > Oryza sativa. The sequence goes on along the minus strand of NC_089035.1, from coordinate 8,246,486 downwards.
TGTAGCTCTACTTTATCTTATAATTTGATAAAATGCAATGAAGAGTTTCGAGTCAGGAATTTTATGATCCATATTGTTTTGTTTTTACTTGATCAATCTTAATTGGTTGTTGGTTATGCATTTGTTGGTGTATTGTCAGTATTGACAGAAGGAATTGAAAATCAAATAAAATCACACAACACTATTCAATCTGCAATCATTATTCTATTGTTTTTTTTTACTTCATCAACACAGTTTGCTTCTCTGGATTCCTGAGATGGTACATCATTTTGCAAAAAAATCTTGTGTTTTCTGGAAAACAATAATGCTTTCAACCTTTGTGAAGGTTCGAAGTAAACAGCTTGTGATTTTTTTCTCTGTTTTTTAAGCAAAGGTTGTTGGTGCTTGTAATCTTTGGCAGCTTCTGTCGTTAAGTTTCAGTATCTTATATTGAGCACTTGGTGAAGTTTGCTGAACTTTTTGTGAACATTCCCTGTGACAGATAGTCTGCCTGTTCCATTGGATTGCATAGTGCAACCCAATGTTTTCTTGCAGAATAACTCTGGAAATTGCAACAATATCTTTGCTTGGTATACTGTGCACTATGATGATTGAAGAATCAAATATGAATCAACCATGGAGAATCCATTTTGTTTTCAGAGGAAAAGGAGGAACAAACTAACCAAATATAACATATGCATCATAAAAAAGGTTGGGATCAAATCTGTGAAGCAAGAACTGAAAAGTACATTTGGAATCCATATACAGTGACATAACTTTCTGTTATAAACCAATCATTCTCCTTCAGAGTTTGCTTGCAGGTCCTGGTTACTGGATGACACATTCTCCCCCGGGATATCTCTCCTCATAGTAGCAGCCATAGCCATACCCCCGTGGCGGGCAAGGTGGTGGGCAAGGTAGTGGGCAAGGTGGTGGGCAAGGTAGCGGGCAAGGTGGCGGGCAAGGTGGTGGGCAAATGCCGCGGTCGTGGCAGCCGATGGGAGGGAACGAGCAGGGGGTAGAGCAGGAGCAGGGGCAGCCTGGCTTGAGCTTGACGTTGCACTTCTCGCAGTACTCCTTCCAAGCCTTCTCCAATTTCTCCTTGGCCTCCTTGCAGGGGTCCTTCTTCTCCTCCTCCTTGGGCTTGTCGTCCTCCACAGAGACGATGCACGCGGAGAAGCACTTCTTCCTCAGCTTGCGCACGATGCGCACCGGGTCGACGATCCCGACCACCGTCAGCGTGCACTTCTCCGCATCAATGTCCATGGACTTGATCCCTGAAGAAGGTGGTGACAGCATGTAAGGCCAACAGAAATGCAATTTGCTCTGCAACCTCATGCAGATGACAGGTTGGCTGTGTATGAACAGCCTTCTTCTTCGCTGCTTCAGCTCCAATGCGGAACAGATTAAGGTATGGGTAAAGTGCTAGTAATATTTAGTGACATATCATGATTTTCAATTATTATAAACCATTTTTCATGATTTTCTTGTGCACGTAGGTCACAGCATTGCTGGAGAGACAGGAAGAAATACCCTTGATCGTGGCAACAATCGCCAAAATCTCACTCTTGCATGCTCTGCCAATGAGGTCAGCTTTGATAACAGTTTTCTGCAAGAAATTTACAACGATCAAATCACACGGGACAAATGATTCATGAAAACTAAAACCGATCAGTACGGCCAGCTAATGACTGCAGAACGAGATCTTTGTTTCAAACAAGAACTATCAACATGAAAGCCAACAAGGTCACCACTAACCTTCGACATTGTGGCCAACGCAATCAATCACTTATTGCCTATGCCTGTGTGATGGAGAACAGGAGGTTGTTGCAATGGAAGGGTTTGCAGTTTGCGGAGCCTGTCTAATCTCAAGGTGTTTATATAAGAGGAGCTCACTGCTGAAGTCAACTCGGCAACTGCCATGGCGCCATTGGCTGGGACTAAGTCATGGGGGAACATTTCCGCGTTTGTGTGTACAACATGTGTTGTAAACAAATCTAGTGGTTAACCCGCTGTCACAAAATTCTGCTCTGGAAAGTGCGAACAGGGGGGGCTGCATTTTGTTTGTTTCAGTGCCTAGTCAATCCATTCAGTTGATCATTTTTTAGATAATGATCCATTCGGTTGATAAAACTTTGCGAGATAGCAATGATTAGTGAAGAGGGATTGGGCAGTTCTTGTGCTGGTGAGCAACTATATTATAGCAGCCAGTTGTCAGGCTGGTCAGTCTGCGTTTTCAAGGTTTGATTTTTTTTTTCTTATGTGGAAGTTTCAAAGCAGCAATGTTTTATTCTCGCATATCACCTTCGTGTTCGTGTTCTAGTAGTAGCACACTACACTGACATCACATTGTCTTTATTTTGCTTGATTTGTCCAGGTTTAGCATAAACTACATTTACTTAAGAAAATGACAGGTCGTCAGAGTTCACCGGCTCTGCCTAACTTTTCTCTTCTTCTTTCCCCAGAAAACCAAGCATTTCAGGGATCAGGGTACAATTATCCTTTCTTTCAGCGGTGAAGATGATGCAATTCACTGGGCAACAAACCAACAAGAGGAATAATTTTACGGTACTTTAAAAAAATATGTTAAAGTATCTAAATTTTATACTAATTTTTTTTACCTGGTTAAAGTATCTAAATTTTATACTAATTTTTTTTACCTGAAGATATTTAGCATGTAAAGATACCGAATTTTACACTAGAAAATATAATAGTTACAAGTAATGTTAAAATTATCCAACCAACAATGTTTAGAGGTTCTATAATTGGTCGCACTCATCGTCTGCTTACGGAACGCATGTAAAACTGTTGTGCTGCTCGGAGTAATCAGCCTGATTAGCCGTAACAATAATCAAGAACGGCGTGGTTATTATTAAAAATTAGACACGACTCATTGAAACGATCGTTGCAATCATATCATTTTCTTTTCTTTTCTGCAGGGATCGATCATACTAGTGTTGTCAGTTTTGTCGGATGGCAGAAGAGGACACAGTAAAGTAGACCAGAAAATATTGAAGCCCGGACCAAACCCACGCCTACATAGGGCTCCTATGAAAAGCAGGATTTTGAAAACATAAAAAAAGGGTGTAATTTCAGGCTCAATCCTACCGAAAACAGAAACACAGGAATTTTAGATGAAAATGGAAAACATGAATTTTGATCGAATGTTTGGAATCTTCCAAACAGTGAAGGGATTGAAGAAAATACTATATGAATTTTAGAATCCATCTCTACGGGCCTGTACACTTTGATGCTATTTTCAATCTTTTGGTAAAGTTGTCAAAAAAGTGGCTACATTTAGTTTGTTACTAAATTTTGGTAAGGTTTTTTTTTTGGCATCAAAATGAATAGGCCCAGCAATCCAAAACAATCCAAAGGGCTCCAAAGAAAAATTCTCCATAAGAATTCAATCCTTTTGAATTCCCTACAAAATCCCTTGGTTCCAAAGGAGCTATAGGGATGCAAGTTACTAACCCGATTGAATTCCCTACAAAATCCCTTGGTTCCAAAGGATGCACTAAGTTACTTTTTTTTTTTAGAGAAGGGTATTTTTTACTTGATCTCTAATATCTAGTATGATCCTATGGATTGAGATCAAATGCAGTTGCTATTGTAACTGCACAATAGCAACTGCACACAATCATGGCCATTCGTTTTCAGATCCAACGGCTCTAGATGACTGCTACAGTGCAGGCATAATAGTACATACCTGCTACAGTGTTTTTGCTACAGTACCACTTCATATCCTGGCCTTCCGTTCTAGATCATGTGATGCACATGTAACTGCTTAAGTTACAGTTACAATAACAACTGCACAGGATGTTGATCCATGATCTATGAGTGGGTTAATTGGTCAACCTACTCACACAACTTCTAACCCTGTATTGTCCGACACCAACGGCATGGCTGCACTTGACCTAGTTGCCATGTGCTGGTGGCGAGCCCGTGCGTCTGCCTACTATCACCGGCCCCTGGCTAGTACACTCTAAGCATATACTGTTGCACACTAGGAAACCGAATTGGTGACCGAGCCCAACCTCCAAAGTCAGAACCAAAACACAGCAACCAGCCAAATACTTACTTCCGATCGATCTTGCATTCTTGCACATGTACGTACGTGCACAGGTCAATTAAGAAATAAAATAGGGGAAAAAAAAAGAAGAAGTTACTGCATGTGTACTATCCAAGGATGGACACGAACGAATTACAGAAACGCATATCAAAATCCAACTAGTGAAATTAAACTATTGTATGGAATTCGTAGGCCTGATCCGATCACGAGAGATTATCAAATCTTGGATCCATCCAATCCCAGCTACTTAGAATCAGGATACTCCAGCTTCAGAGTGTCACGGTTAACTTTCTCACCTATGTGTAAGTTACAAAGTTATTACCATGATTTTACATATGGAGAGAATCCTGATCTGGCTATCCAGACCCCGGACACCCTAAGGTCGACATAGCTCGATCGGTGCCTGGAGTTGAAAGTCCATAGGTTGAAACTTATTTTCACCATAATAGACCGAGATAATGAAAAATTAGTACATGCGTGAACAGTATAGATATGTTAGGGTATGTTTGGTAGAGCTCCAACTCTTAAATTTAGCTCCAGGAGTTAGGTTTGAAGGAACAACCTAAATCCAATTCCGCATCTCTAGTTCATTTTGTGAGAACGCTTCACCCAGCTCTACTTCTATTTTAGGTGGATCTGAAACTGTTCGACTGGGCTCTAGCCTTTAGCTTTAGAAGAGGTGGAGCTGGAGCTCAAGTTGAAGCTGTACCAAAGAGACCCTTGGCTACTGAATGATGCAGTGTCCTCCGGATTCTAGGTGATAGCCAAAGCCAAAGGAAGGCGACGGCTTGTAACTGTAACTGTAGGATTTGTAGAAGTAGCAGTCCGGCAGGGAGCACGGGCTGTGGTGGCAGCTCGCCGCGCACACCTTCACGCAGGCGCACTCCGCCTCCTTGCACTGGCACTGGCACGGATCATCGTCGTCCTCCTTCTTCTTCTCCGGCGCCGGCGGATCCGGCTCCTTGGGCTTGTCGTCCTCGACGCTGACGACCGCCGCCGCGAAGCACTTCTTCTTCAGCCGGTGCACGATCTTCACCGGGTCCACGGGGCCCAGCACCGTCAGCGTGCACTTCTCCTCGTCGATGTCCATCGACTTGATCCCTGCATGAATGAAGAAGACGGTGGCATGCCAGGTCACTGCCATATGGGTCCCACTCCTGTAGAATTTGTAGCTTCTTAATTAATTACCTTGTAGCGTGGAGACAGCATGCAAGATGTCTTTCTTGCAGCTTCTGCCGATGAGATCGGCTCTGATCACCGTCTTCTGCAAAAATTGTGTCAAATTGACAGGATACAGTTAATTAAGCATGATCTATATGCTACCTAGCTAGATCGACTTATTGTCATCACACCAGTTAGCTATAGTTTTCTTTTAGGCAAATAATTGATGCAGAGATCGATCGATGTGAAGACCAAACCTTGGACATTGTCTTGATCTGAGCTATGTCACCACCCTTGGGATTTTTGAGAGATGTCGACAGGTGGACAGAAATTCTGTGTAGCTAACCGGAGAGAAAGGGACGTTTGTTCTTGTGTCACTTGCTACTGGAATTTTATGCAGATACTATCTCTGCAAAGTCTGAATACCATTTTATACAATGGCGACCCAGCAAGTCAACTCGACTGGCAAACAATGTATAATGCAACTTGGGCTTAATTAGGACTAATTTGTGATTGTGGTCACTCTGTTCAGCAAGATAGCAACTATAGCCATATGCCTTTTTATTTTCCCTTTCTGAAAAATATGCTGCAAGTAGTCATTTTAAATTTGCTAATTATGGGCTAATTATAGGAGCAAAAATATGGCAAATTGGTGCAGGGATTCATGCATGCCTATGAATAATTAGCTAGCTAAGTGTGTGTATATATATATAGACTAATACACTTTGTTTATGGTCAGACGTATCCAGCCTAGCTATGGTCATTAGTCTGCTTGTTTTGTACAAAACAATTAATGGCAGAGCTACTGTGCTCTAGATGGGATCTAACACAGAAAACAAAGAGGATGCCAACGCAAAAACATGCTGAAAACACGCGCTTTGAACTTCAGGGCAGCATGTGATAAGAGTAAAAGAAAAGAGGAGAGGTGCCGTGTGATGAATTCGATCTCTGTATTAGTTGACTAAAGAAAATGTCAGCAACAGCAGGAGATCAAGTAGTTTCTCCATTCAGGGCCAATAATTTGATGAGATGTCTGCAGTGCCGACCTCTGAACCAAGTCAAATAACACTGTGGCTAGGGGACCATGGGTGTCAGGGTCAGCTCTAGCTAGGTCGTGTTAGTTCACCCCCAACTACTCCTAACTTTCAACTTTCTATCACATCACATCACATCCAAAATTTTTCTACACACGTAAACTTCTAACTTTTATTTTTTCCAAACTTTCAACTTTCCCTAAACTTCTAATTTTTTTCAGAAAGTAAACACAGCCCTAGTTTCCTTCAAGTTCGAGGACGATGAGCGGTACTGAAACCACCTGCGAGGTAGGTCGGGTGATCGCTCGGGCTCTACCGCTAGCGTCCTTCGTCAACAACACACATAAAATTATTGGTCACTAACAAACGTCTTTTATCAACCGATTTCATAGCGATGCCGATGGCATGGCTTCGAGCCAGCACGTTATACATTGCCAATAATGGGTCAGACTAGCTAGTTTAGAGGTTTGCTTTTCACATTAGTTTTATTGACTATGCATTTGTAAAATGAGTTTAGTAAAAGAACTACGATTAAAGAATTACGGTACCGTGTGGTTAGTGAAAAAAAAACAACTTCAAGAAATCATATATGAGGCTCGAAAAGGATACATTTGAAACCATCGTAAACCTTCTTTTTCTGACCAAGAATCATCAGAAGCTGCTTTTTTTGTGACGTAACAATAGTTAGAAGCCGTGATGCAAGCCTTTCGTTTTATTAAAAAACACTCGACCGCCATATAAAAACTAATCAACTTTGGATGCTTGCCAACGTTTTCATGGCTACGTGTCCATATTAATTATATTGTATTGTATGCAGGCCATGCATGAGAACCACAAGTTGGGAGGCAGGAGCTTAATTAGTCAATGGTACTCCGACATCAGTTGGTACTTTGCTGTACCTGCCAGAACAAACCCTTGATTAATACTCCCTCCGTATTTTAATGTACGACGCCGTTGACTTTTTAACCAACGTTTGACCATTCGTCTTATTCAAATTTTTTATGCAAATACAAAAATACTTATGTCATGCTTAAAAAACATTTGATGATAAATCAAGTCACAATAAAATAAATGGTAATTACATAAATTTTTTGAATAAGACGAAAGGTCAAACGTTTGTTAAAAAGTCAATGGCGTCATACATTAAAATACGGAGGGAGTATTTCATTAGAGAAATGCAAATGTATACTGGCTCACAAAAAAGAACATACTTGGGCCTATAAAAAAGAGGGAATATACTTGTGCACTTGACCCAATTTTATGTTTTAAGACCAAGGAGTATGATTTTTTTTTGGGGGGGGGGGGGGTTCCAGGAAAGGACTACATATGATGATTGAGCTGTTACTGAATAAAAAAGAAAACAGAAATTAAACCAGCTATACTTAGTTCAATCTTAGTAAGCAGGTTGATTATGGATGTGCTACCAGCTATCTCCAGTCTTTACAAGTCGGCGCATCGTTGTATTGATGTGTGCTGCTGATTTAAACCCTTCATTATGGTATTTCTTCTTGTGTTGATTTGTCCCAGTTTCCGGGGAAAAAAAGGGAAACATATGTGAGATCTTTCATTTGCATTGTTGCATTGATCATTAATTCCCCTGCATAGCTATGGGCAAATTTTCGGTCCAATTATTGAAGTCATCAAATACTCACCTTAAAAAGTATGGCTTGCCACGATATTTTAGGTAACAAATTTGTTAGCCATAGTTATGACAAACAAAGTTAGGCAAACTTTAAGAGTCTAATAATGTGCGCGCCAAATCTGTGATGAAACGTCCAGGCCGATGATGTTCCATGCAAACAACCGATCAAATCATTATTGCAACCCAAGTATCCATTAATTGGCTTGGCTCCTGATCCATATAAACATTCATTGTCGTATTCTAGGGCCATCAGTTGTTGCACTGGGGAGACATGAATATATCAATGAATCAAAGGGTAGGTTAAGAATGTATCTAATTTCTTTGAAGTAGGTAGGATGTGTTATCTTGGTTTTCAATCTAGTTTGTTTGTACCTTGTTGAGTTTGGAAAATCCAAATTGACATTCTTCTTTTGTCTGGGAGGAAGTAATAAACTCTCCTATAGCCTCTTACTTTTCTACTCATCCTACTGCTGCTCCCCTGAAGCGAGAGAAACAGAGTTCTTTTGCGCTTGTGTGAGATTAAGTGATACTACCTCTAGCATTACTTACATTCATATAAATGTTAATGAATCTAGACATACATATATATCTAAATTTATTAATATATATATGAATATGTGCAATGTTAGAAAGTCTTATAATATAAAACGTAGGAAGTACTGTATATCATGCAAATTTTAGATAATGTAAGCATTATAACTTCCTTCTTTGTTACTCTTTAGTATTCTCCACCAATTGGATATGCACACGAATATATGTATAACGCAAATGATAGGCTTCGAGTGAACTTTTAGTATATGTCTTGTCTTGCTTTCTACTACTACTCTAATTAAAATATCTCAACCAGGAAATTAATTGAATATGCATGCTCTAGTAGCAGCATGGTTTATTCTCGAAATTTAGTAACTTCTTCTCCTTGTTAATAAGCACCGACGTATATTCCTCTTGTTTTTGTTCGGTTTGTCGATCCAGGTTAAGCATTGAATAAATTAACTTACTTGAAAAGGTGAAAAGTGAGAGGCCACCAACACTGCAGAGGTTCCTTCCATACTCCTTTTTCCCTTTAAAAACCAAGCACTATTCAGCAATCATCAGGATGCAAGTTAATTAACTGACCAGTTTTCCTTGTTGAAGTGGGTGAGATCCTTTTGGCCCCAATCTTTGAAGATTCTAATTAGTGGTTACACTCATTATTTGCTTATGGATTGCATGCAAGACTACTGTGCTGCAGTGGACAAAAATAAATTTGATAGTAAGCCGTAACCATGATGAATGACGAGATGTCTGTTGTTAACTGAACAGCTGAGAAACAAGATGCATGAAACGACGATTTTTACAGTCAATATTATATATTTTTCACTCTACAATTTCATTTCAGCTGATAATTTCAAGACTGATGAATGATGAGTGGAGTTTATAACAACTAGGAAGGTAACCCGGGCAAATGCGCAGGTATGTATGTTAACCTTCATTTATAAGGATGAAAAATTAACCGGATTGTTTATACCACAATTTAAAAGTACGACATTGCTCAAATAATTTCTTTGGATAAGAAAGATATAAATAACTAAATACGGTTCTGTATGATATTTTTAATTAAAATATAGTTAATATAGGATGTACTCATAATCTCATTTGTATCTTATGTTTTTTCTTTGTAAAACTAAAGTACTGCAATGCAAATGTGGCGATGAGATCGTGGTGTTTTTCTATTTGTGACGGTAACAGTGTAGAAAATCACTCGGGATATGGGCTCTGAACTAAGAGCATGGCCAAGAGATGCCTAAAAATCTCTCTAAATCTCTTTTTGAGATTCTCTAATAAGGAAGGATTAAAAATATATTTTCTTTCAATAGAAAGTCTATATTTAACTTCTAAAATAAAAATATGGGCATTTCTAAATCTCTTTTTGAGATTCTCTAATAAGGAAGGATTAAAAATATATTTTCTTTCAATAGAAAGTCTATACTTAACTTCTAAAATAAAAAGATGGGCATTTCTAAATCTCTTTTCAGATTCTCTAATAAGGAAGGATTAAAAATATATTTTACTTCAATAGAAAATCTATATTTAACTTCTAAAATAAAAAGATGGGCCTCTCTCCACCCAGACCTTATCAGATAGTGCCATCTAGCTCCGCGATCGCCCATCTAGTGTCGCCCTCCCTATCACCTCTTTCCTTGGGCGACAGGCTGAAAAGATGGAAACTGGGAGTTAAAAGGAGAAGGGAATACCAATTTTGAAAGGAATGTCATGGGAACTGAATGGAGGAGGGACACTATTGGTGATGTTCTAATAGGATCAAACGTGATGAACCCTCACTAAGGATGACTACCGTTTCTAAAGAACGTTTAGAATGTTAAGTGTCTTCTAATCTGAGCCATTTATTTTCTTTTAAAATTCATGCAGTTTTTTCTTAGGAGGGTATAGAAGCACGTCTCACATAACTTACGTTTTTTTTTCACGTAAGTTATGTGAGACGTGCTTCTATACCCTCCTAAGAAAAAACTGCATGAATTTTAAAAGAAAATAAATGGCTCAGATTAGAAGACACTTACGTTTTTATTCGGTGAATACTACGTTCGAGTACACGGGAGATTTATTTTCAATGTTTTCTCATGTGAACGGTAATTCATATTTATACATACACGAAAGATTTTTTTTTTCCAATCTGGGAGGCATTATTTTTTCAATAGATCTAATCCAAATCCAAAACAATTGGTTCACCTATTTAAGTGAAAATAAACTGTTGGATGTTTTACAACTTTATTTTCTCTAATTTATTAAAACACCATGTGGTGGCATATAAGTATTTGTAGAGTGCATGTGATAGCTTGGAAGCGTTTGTAGAAAGTTTAATAGACTTTTAATATATAACAAATTATTTGAGGGCACCAATATATATCAAATTAAAGAAAGTTTATACCGAGAATGAAGCCTCAGAATATAAGTAAGGAAATGACACGGTCTTCGGATCTTCATCATAGAAAATAGATGAAGGAGACACACCAAAATATTTTTTAAAAAAAGATAATCAATCTAACCATTTTTAAAACAATGGATAATACGGCATTTCGTCAATAAAAGATATAACCACTTATTATAAAGTTTTGTCTCAAAAGGAGAAAATCATTTTATTCAACCCTAATTGTAAATATATATATCCGCAATTGACAATTAACTCGATATTTCATCATGTAATATATATTAGTTCCTTATCCTCGTCACACATTTTAGTTAATTCTAGAACCTCCGGCAGTACGTTGTCCTGAAAAAATACCTATACATAAGATTTTAGTTAGTTCTTTATCAAAAACATCATATCATTTTACCAGATTATTGCCATGGACTTTTGTTAAGTTATTTCTCAAAAATATTTAATTTATCCCTATAATCGAATAGATATAATCCGTGCCAATATTTAATTTGTTAATAGCTCCTGGATTTTCCGCAACAATAATAGTACTATTTTTGTACAATGGAGACCCAAGAAGTCAACTCAAGTGGCAACAGTATATAATGCACTATATGGCAACATGGGATATGTCGATCAGTCCATTTTGCAAGTAGCCATGTTTAATTAGTTATGAAAATATTGCAGATAGTCATGTTAAACTGCTGTAGTAGTACTTACTAGTAGTAGCTAAGTTTGGATTTTGCTTCTAGCCAGACGTAACTAGCTTAGCTAGTTAAGTACTCCTATGAGGCCTTTAGTCTGTTTGTTTTATACAAAACAATGCCAAATCTACAGTGTTCTAGATGGGATCGATCGTCCACTGCTTTGAGAAAACAAGAGGATATGCCCACTCAAAAACTTGATGAAAACACGCTCTTGATCTGCAGTTGACTAAGAAAATGTCAAGCAACAACAAGAACTAATAATTCGATGAGCACATATATCTGTGACATTTGTATGGTTACCAAAGAAACAATGCATTTGTGAAATCGTCACTGCAAGCTATGTTTCCCCTAAAAGATGTGTTCTTTTTTCTGACGCAAGAAATAGTCAGAAGCTGTGATGAATAGTACAGTACTTTCATTTCTTTGATGAAAAAAAAATGCAGGGTTGGTTGCCATGCCCATGGCGATGGAGCACGTATGATAGGATCAATAAGTTGGGAGGAAGGAGATTAATTAGTCAGGTAGTACATTAATTTGGTACTTGCATGCAAATGGTATACCGGAGGACAAGTTGGTGCACCTGCCAGATTAATAATTAAACCCTTATAGTATTTCATTAGAGAAATACAAATGTATAGCGGAGTACAAGGAAGAAAACACTTAATTAGGCCTTAAAAAGGACAATATACTTGGCACTTAGTCTCCATTAAGTCTTCAGATCAAGGGTTTCTTTTTTTTTTTTTTTGGTGCCAGGAAAGGAATATGCCATAATTGTGCTGGCTACTGGTATAGGGAAAAAAAAGAAAGAAGAAAACCAGCTATGTTCAGTCCAATTTCAGTAAACAAGTTGATATGTTTATGTTCTAAAAGAAAACAACAACCAACTTCGGTCCAATCTTAATAAGCAAAGTTAATTATTGATGCCATATGATGCGCGCTCGTGAGGAGAAACATACGTTATGAGATTTCTTCTGGGCCGGGCTGGCCTGGGCTACAGAATGTCACAGCCCCATTGTTTGGTTTGTACTTATCTATGACTCTATGTAGACCGCGTACGGAAAGTCTAATGCGCGATCGATCGCGGGTAGCGATCACCACCTCTCACACCTAAAGTCTATATAGCCAAAGTTTATAAATTAAAAGTTTATATGTCCGATTTAAATTTAAATTTGAATTCAAATATTTTTTATAATATTTTTATACATCTAAAGTTTATAGACCTAAAGTTTATAAGTCAAAAGTTATATACCCGTTTCAAATTTGAATTTGAATTATATCCGATTCAAATTTGAATTTGAATTCAAATATTTTCTATATATAGTATTTCTATACATCTAAAGTTTATACACCTAAAGTTTATAAATCCAAAGTTTATAAGTCAAAAGTTTACATACCCGATTCAAATTTGAATTTGAATTATATCCGATTCAAATTCAAATTTGAATTCAAATATTTTCTATATATAGTATTTCTATACATCTAAAGTTTATACACCTAAAATTTATAAACCCAAAGTTTATAAGTCAAAAGTTTACATACCCAATTCAAATTTAAATTTGAATTCAAATTTTTATATATAATATTTCTATACATAAATTTTTCTAACTTTTTGTTTTTTAATTTTTTTTTGTGGTTTACTGTAGTAAGAAGAGAAGAAGGGGAGGAGGAAGAGGGGAGAAAGAGGAGGAGTAGGGGGATGGATGGGTGATCGCTGGGAGCGATCACCCGCCCATTAGGCGTGCCCGACAGCGTACCCTATGTACGTAGGGGTATAGCTGCACTCATGTACATGTGCATATGTAGCCATTCGATTGACATCCCACGGCCAACTCTCCAAGCGTTGGCGATTTTATGAATACCCCCGGCCTCCTCGACTTCAATTTTGCAAAACGCTCCTTACAACCTTCGAATACCCACCCGCCTCCTCCACTTCAATTTTGCAAAAACACTCCTTACAACTTTTTGGATTAGGAGTTGAGGACCAATCCTAATTTTATTTATGTAATTAGTTTTATAAATAGTCTATATTTAATACTCTAAATTAATGTCCAAACGTCTAATGTAACCGGGATTAAAGTTTAGTCGCTGATCCGAACACCACCGACAGAGATGGCGCGGCGCGGAGGCCGCGAGCTCGAGCGGCGTCTCACCTTCGGAGGCGTTGACGACAACGCGAGGGCAGAGACGGTGACAGCGGCACCGCGTGCATCCCCAATCCTGGACCTCGCCGGGCCACCGGCGGAGACGTCAACATCAGATCAGATGCGTGCATCCCCCTCCTCGAGGTTAGCAGCTGTATCTGGAACTCTGAATGTTCTTGCTGTTTTGATCTTTTTGTTTCTAATTTCTTTCTCGCTTCAATAGGGACCACCGCGTCGCTCTCGCACGGACGGCTCGGGGGCGAAACTCTAGCCACCTGCGCCGCCACCTCCCACCCATCCTCAGCACCTCGCCGCCGCCGGAAAGCCAGGCAGCCAGCCGGGAAGGCCGCGGCGGGGGTAAGGCGGCCCGGCGAAACTCCTCCTCGGCGCGGGAGGACGGAGCGCCGCCACGACGGCCGGAGACGACAAGGGAGCAATGGATCCGGTGTTCCCGGAGATGGATCCGGCGTTTGCCAAGGCAGATACGTAGGCGGTGGTAGAGCTTGGTCGCGGGAGCGAAGATGACGGCGGCGGTGCTGGATCTGGAGCTCCCAGATCCAGTTTCGGCGGCGGCGTCCCTGCTCGGTCCTGGCTAGGGAGCAGCCGGCGCGGGCGTCGCGACGGCGCGGGCAGCGGCGCTGGTGGCGACGCGCGGCAGAGGTCGCGGCGGGGCAGGAGGTCGTGACGACGCGGCACGGCGTGGACGGGAGGCCGTTGTCGCGGCGTGCCCGTGCTGGTGGCACGAGGGCGGCGTCGGTGGAGTCTGCGTAAGGAGGAAGCCGGCGTAGGCTGCTTGGGTGCTAGTGGTAGCGGTGGTGACCGACGACGGTCATTGACTAGGCTTGGGTGCTAAGGGGTTGGCGTGGTGGTCCGACGATGGTTGGTGTACACGATGGTTGTGTGGAGCTTTGATTGGGAATCGCTGGCGAAAGCCTTGCCAGGCCATGGGCCGGCATGACGACGACGACGCCATTAGGTGCCGTTCTCCTTCTTGAAGGCGTCGTTTTGCGTTGACCTCTCCTAGCATCAAGAACCTTCCGTGTACATCGATAGTCGGTGGACTTCTGCAATGTCTCCAAAGCCCTACAAGCCTAGGGTGTTTGACGAGGCCTTCGCTGCCTTGCTCCTGTTCTTTGCTCTACGGCGGGTGTTTATCATCCTTTTTGGTTTCTGTTGGGTAGAGTCGGAGCTGCTTTGTTGTAGGGGTGCGACGAAGCTTGGCAACGATGACACACTGCATTTTCCTTATAGGATTGTTGATGCTAGCTTCGTGCAGGAAGTGATTCTTTGGTAGTTTGGGCTGATGTTCTTCATGGGTATCATTTCTGTTTGCTCTTTTTGGCGTTGGAGTAGCATCGCAGTGAGGTCGAAGCTGCTGTGTCACTTGGGTGGCAAGCTTGGCAACGATAACATGCGTTGGCTACTGTGTCGTCTCTATGACAAGCTTGGTCAATGTCTTATGTTGGGCTCCGTCATGGTAGCTTAGGTTAGATTAGTTGTTAGTGTGGTGTTGTAATTGTGGTTTTTGCTCAGTTTTTCCAAATTAACTGGACATTGTTAGGTTTGGTCTCGTTTGCTCCTTAAAATGAGACACCTTTTTCTTAATATAAAACGTCGGCAACGGCCTGACCGTTCGAAAAAAAAAATTCTTTCTCGCATGGTTCTGCTAGCAGTAAAGGCGCGAAGAAGCAGAAAACGCCGTAAAGCTGGCCAGCGATTTGGAGTCTTATCCTTGGCGAAATATGTATGTAATATGTGTGTGGTTTAATAATAACTTAAAGATTGTAAGGGTAGCCGGCGATTTGTCTGGTTTATCAAGCTAATGAAATTAATTGCTATTCCTCTTGAAAGAACTATATTATCGTGGATGTTTGATTTGCATATACTCTTGTAGTAGCTGTGGAAAAAAAAATCTGGTCATTGAGCATTCAGGTTACTTGAGAGTTTTTCAGTGAATGGATTGAGTGAATTGCCAGGGAGCATTCAGATTTTTCTAAAGCGATGGTCGCATGTTGTCAAATAGATCAGAAATAATTGTGGTGGTAGAGCTGCACATCTTGCTCAGTTATGATCACAGTTTCAGTTTCTATGTAGTGACTGCAGAGCTTGTACTTAAGCTGTGATTTTGAATAATTCCTGGGCTAAGAAATGACATTCAATATAACTTTAAAGCATCTCAGTCATATGAAAAAGGCAGACACGGTAGAACAAAATTAGTTCAGAATTTGTACATGAGCATATATGAACTTTGCACTAATTAGTTACTACATTTTTTTCTGGACAATCACAACTATCATGAAAGACCATCTGTTTGCAAATCTTGCAGGGCCGTGGTATTCCTTCCTTGCCACTCTGCTTCTTTACCAGTATTATCATCCTTGCGTCTTGTTCTTCTGCTTCTCCCACTCTGCTTCTTTATTGATTCAATCTGCCAAAAATAAAAGAAGATATGAATGAGTACAATCTAATCTAATCACTTCAGACACAGCAACATGGAGCAACCGCACGCCAACGCCATTTATCTTGCAATTGGTTAGACCTAATTAATCAGTCAGTAGGATCGAATGAGAAGGACTTGATAATACCGCGGGACAGAGGGGGTGTTTTGCAAAATTGAAGTGGAGGAGGTGGGCGGGTATTCGTAAAATCGCCACACTTGGAGAGTTGGCCATGGGATGTCGATCGAATGGCTCCAGATGCATGTCTACATGAGTGCAGCTATACCCTGTGTACGTAGGATACGCTGCCATGAATATAAGTTAAAAAAAATTTAAAACTAAATTTAAAGTTGATTTGATGGTTCTCTCATCATAGTTTATTTTACAATATTTACTTTTAAATCATTAAGGACACGCATATAGAAGTTTCACTTACAGATTTTGCTAATAAGCGGTTCCAATAAACATAAGCATAAACGAAAAAATGAGGCTCCCATGAGCATCATTTGTTTTTCGTGAAATATGGACGACCCGTGACACCAGTCGCCCATAACAACACGATACACATATATACACATAGGTAATTTATTCGAGGTGTTGACCAGAAAGAAATATATATTTACATGGGTGGCGCATCTTAGATGGCCGCCCATGTAAACTTTATTATTCAGGCGGCGTATTGCTAGTGTTCGTTTGTGGTGTTGTCGTTTCGTCTTTCTCCCATCATTACTTCAAGTCTTCAACTACGGTGGTGTTTGAGATAAATCAAGGTGAAAATGAAGTCAACTCACAAAAAAGAGAAAGCCATTAGCGTATGATTAATTGAGTTTTAATTATTAAAAATTTAAAAATAGATTTATTTGATATTTTAAAAGCAACATCTATTACCATCGGTTTTCGCGCGAACTCCTATCACTTCCTCCTCGAAAGATGAACAGTTGGACGACAGTCATGTCCTTCACTACCTTGACGCGACTCCTCAGCTCTCAAGTCACGGCTATTTTTCTACAAAGTGTGTAATGTGAGTTTTCTCAACTTTTGAGTTCTACCATCATGTCTCAAATATATGAGTTTTTTTTATCTATTATACAAATGTTACATCAATGTAAGCAAAAGTTTATTGATTTTTTTATATAGATGGTTAATAGTGTAGTTCTATGAAACCTTAGATTCATACTTGGGGTTATGTATCACCTGATAAAATTTCGGTTGTTTTTGCAACTTGTACCACGATAATGGGCCTGTTCGGTAGGCTTGGCTGCTGCAGCTCTGCAGCTGCGCTGCTGCAATAACTACAGTGGTGTTGACGACTAAATTTGGTAGTACCATGGGTTGGATTCGAAATTGGAAACGAAGCCAATTTGGAAAGAGTCCGTTTGAGAAAGCAGAGTACACATTGGTTACGAACAGCATCGGTTGTCACATAAATTGGCTTAATGGTATCAGCTGCCACATATCGGCTAAGTACCGGATCCGATGAAGTCAAGCCGATGCAACCAGCCTCGAGAAAGTTGGCCCTACGATCGTCGACGGGTTGGTTGAAGCCCTTCACAGCTATTGCCATACAAGGATAGGAGTCCTAAAAAGGGCAATTGTATCTATTAATTAGGGCATTTTCTAGTTTCCTTAGAGATATCTTGGTTATGGTCCACCTGAAGGGCTCATTCGTATTCTATTGTGTTAGAGATAAGAGTCGTGTCCAGCAAGGACCTATCATGTACTTCGGGTATAAATATGACCCGACCCCATGTAATCAAGGGACGTCAGTTCAATACACTTCGGCGCATCGCCACCCTTTTTACTTTCATTGTTTCGACGAGTTTTTGCTTTCGAGTTGGGCTGCATCGGGTTCGATCTCCGACGAAGAGGTAAATCTTGTCATGGTGGCTTGCGTTCTCGGGATTAGTGCTTACATCTTTATGACACTCTAATAATGTCCATGGAAGCCGCTGAGCTATCATATATATAGCATAATCTAGATTGATCTCGCTTTCTAAGCTTCATCGGCTAGCCTCTATCATCGAAAACGGCCGGTAGGCTTAGGCTTCGATATTAAGCTTGATTATGCGGTATATCTACCATCTTGAATGAGCTCTCAACAATTTGATTAGATCTTGTGTTTCTCTTCACGCTTAATGCTGCATCGATTAGGTTCGATCTATTAAAACTGTCTTGAAACGTTCTATCTAATTCTTTCTTTAGCCGCTAACAGAGATAGTATCGGAGTTTCAGCTGATCTTACCTGATTTAGTCGTTTTGCTTCCTTTTTTGGTTCTAGATCGTCTAAATCTGCCCCTTATATTAAGATCCCATCCTCTTGAAGTATATTTAAGCTTCCCATCAATATGCTAGGTCATCACGCTCGCTAGATTGGTCTTAGTTTTTTTATACTTCATCTATGTTGGTATTTCGCTATAATGTGGTATCGGAGTTCTAGCCGATACATGTTAGGTTTACCCCATCGGCTATGCTGTGAATGCGCATAATCCCTACTTTGGAGCACATTTAGATATAGAACAATTTATATTGTCTCGGTGTTGCCACTGATCTGTCCCAATCGCTCGATCTAAGCGTGCCCCATTGGATGTATTACATATCGTTGACATCTACAGCCGATCGAGTAAATCGAACAATCTCCAAGTTTTTCTCTGCCTCTGTCGATCTGACTCAAGTTACATCGGCATGGCCTCGGACGATACGTCATCGGCAACCCCGCCGATTGGCTATCGTTGATGGATTTAACTCTTTGTTGTTTTTCTATCTTGTTGGTTGCAGGATTAAACCATCTGGTTTGCTCAGAACCCGAAGGCAATTATTTTGGACCTGCACTGGAGTTAAGCAGATCTCCCAAACCAGTGCATGTTGATTTTCACGTCAACAAGTGGCTGCTGCAGCTAGCCAACAGCCGCTCTAGCCACTGTAGGGGCCTAACAGACACTATAGGAGATGGAAACGATAAGGAGTGGTGCAGCCGCTGCTGCCGAACGGCTGCGCTGTGCAGCGTAGCCCACCAGGCAACTGTGAAAACGGGTTGCCGAACAGGCCCAATAATAGGAGTACACCCTATGTCACACTATAAGAACATTTTTTAGAGTGAGAGAAAAATAAGAGGGAGAAAAAATTTTTACCCAAGCACCCTTATTAAATACCCCCTCGTCCCAAAAAGAATCATAGCATGAACCTAAATATATGCGTGTCTAAATTCGATGCTAGGATTCGTTTTTTTCTTAGGACGGAGTAGAAAGAGATAGCAGTAGTACAAGCGGGAGACTAGTTGAGAGCAAGATGAAACAAAATATAAATAATAAGTAAGACAATATGATAAAAATTACACTTATTTTAGAACAACAAATAAGTCGCACTAGGAGATGGAACAGGACGGAGGGAGTATGATTTTATAAAATTTATTTATTTATTTAGAAAAAAAATAAAAGGGAAATCTCATGGTCCAATCATTGCGCGATCCATCTCCCGTCTCCCCGTCCTCTCTTCGTCAAGTGTCAACTCCTCTCCTCTCCTCGCGAGTTCGCGCACCGCCTCCGCCGATCTCCATCTCCGCCGCCGTCCTGCTGCTTCCGCCGCATCACATCCCGGTGAGCATCCCTATCCGTCACGCTCACGCGCATCCTCTCTCTTAGCGCGTAAAAGAAGAAGAAATCTCCCGTCTCGTTCTCGTTACTGTCTCCTCCGCTCCTCTCCTTGCGCCGCTGCCAAGACGAACAGGGGGGAGGGCCGGGCGGCGATCTCCATCTGGCGAGCAGAGCAGAGCAGCGGAGGTGAGGGGATCCTGGTGAGCATCCGCGATTCATCTCTCTCTCTCTCTCCTCCACCCCACCGGGACTGGAATTTGCTTGCGTTCGTGAACCCTACTAGCTTCTCTTCTAGATCTGGAAGAAGCTCTTCTCCTCCTCCTTAACTTGATAGCCTTAAACCTCTCTTAATTCAAGTAATAACAGTTTGTTTGTTCACCCAAAAGTTTCCCAAGTTGGATCCGCCCCTGTCCAGCACCCCACCGTCGAGTCCGAGCGACTAATAGTGTTTTTCGGTGATCGACTGATTTTTATAGGCTGTCCGTAGTGGAGCCCGGGCAGCCACCCGACCTGCCCGGGAGCTGTCTCCGCCCTTGTTCTTAGTGTAATTCCCTGGCATTCAGATTCAGGGCCAGTCTAGTGATATTTTGTCTTCGATATTTGTGGAGCAGGTAGAGTAGTCAGCATACCCCTTTCTCGTTGCTTCTTATTAGTTGGCTATGGATGAAGATGTAAACATTTAAGGCCTGGTTTAGTTCCCAACTTTTTCTTCAAACTTCCAACTTTTCCATCACATCAAAACTTTCCTACACACACAAACTTCCAACTTTTCCGTCAGATCGTTCCAATTTCAATCAAACTTCCAATTTTGGCGTGAACTAAACACACCCTTAACTTGTTCTATAGGGCACAAAGGATACAGGGGTGATTAAATTACTCTGTAATTTCCATATCTAGCATTAGTGTAAGTACAGTTGGCATTTTGGCCCAAGACCTATTAACAGCTTTTGAGATTCAGCAATGCCAAGTGCCAACTAAAGGAAGCTATCAAATTGACTATCCTAATGGATCAACTAATACTCAGTTTCATTTAGCCTGTAGGTAAAATTGTAAAAGGCTAGGAACAGACTAATAATTTGTTATCAATATTACTTCCCTAATCATCATCATGTTTAAAAAGCACCAGTTATTTGAAGATGCTGATTGCTGAGTTGAACTGAATTGACATTGGGCAATTTTCCTCAGCCTCTGGCTCATTTTTGTCTTGACATTCTGTTCCCCAAGAAATCATGCCTTAGATATGGTTTTTTATGCTGTTGGCATCTTTTATCATGTGAATTTTGACAATAGTACTTCTCGTTTCTAGCATCATGTCGGATATGAAGGACACCAATGCTGCTGGACCTGAAACTGTTGGAAATCCTGACCCTATGGACCAAACTGAAGATAACTCCATGCCCTCAGCTCAAGAACAGGTCATTTCCTTGGCTAGATCTTATGATATAGTCATTTCATTGTTACCCCTATGCCCTTGTAAATGCAACGTATAGCAACATTACTCTAAATAACTGGCATGGCCAATTTTGTTAAACACACCATCTACTCCTTTCTGTAGGAATTAGCAATCAAGAAGAAATTTGGAGGACTAATGCCAAAAAAACCACCACTCATCTCGAAGGTAATGAGTTTGCCTAGCCTTATTTCTATGTGCAAAGACATCAGCAGTTATTAGTGATTAAATTTCTCTCTGTAATTGAAGGATCATGAACGGGCCTATTTTGATTCTGCTGACTGGGCTCTGGGAAAGGTATCACTTCTTTCTGTGGCATCAATTTTATTCTGGGTGCTAATTACCTGAGTTCCACATTCAACCGTGCTGATATTGATATTCTGACATTTGGCTCTGCAGTCTGGACAGCAAGGCGCTGCGAAACCCAAAGGACCTCTTGAGGCACTTAGGCCAAAGTTGCAGGTATTCTCTTTATACATGTCCATATTTAGCACCTGAAATGAGCATGTTGTTTGCTCAAATTCAGCTCCTCTGACTTCCAAACTTCTACACTATTTTCAAATTTCAAAACAAAGTAATTGCCATCACATTGCTCTTATTTCAGCCAACACGACAACAGCAGCAGCGTTCCAGGCGCTTGATTAACACCTCATCAGAAAACGAGGGTATGCTTTCGTGGTTGGTTTTGCCAAATGGCCTCAGAAAACACTTGTGTATAAGTTATGTAACTTCGCTAACCATCTATTCACAACATGCAGATGGAGACGGTGCTGGTGCTGAGGATATGAACATCAACTGACCTGCTCAGGGAGTGTTCTGTTGGGAACCTCATGATTCAAAGCAGCTCATTGTTCGTGGATCGCAGGGAAGGATATGATGTCTTTGATGTTTCCATAGATATGAAAAGAAATGTTGTATTTTTCAAAGACCGATGTTAATTCATCGCACAGCTTACCTATATCTGTGCCAAATTTCAGCATAGACTAAACCATTGTTTGCATACGGCGTTGCACTCCAGTCGTGCTACGGCCTATTTGTCAATGGATATTTTTAAACAAGTTTGTATTGTACAAAACAGTGGCAAATCTACAGTGTTCTAGATGGGATCATCCTATGCTTTCAGAAAACAATTGGATATCAACTAGGGCTGTCAACGAGCCGAGCTCGAGCGAGCTCGTCTGCCCAAGCTCGAGCCGAGCCTACTGCACCTTCAAGCTTTTAGGCAAGCTCGGCTCGAGCTCGTTCGAGCTCGAGCTCGGCTACCGAGCTCGATCATAAGTAGTATAATATATGTATTAATTATAATATCTTGATAAGTATAATTATTTTCTAGTTAATTACACTAATGAAAGAGTAGAAAATGATTAAAATAAATATATTGTGCTAACACATGCTAATTTATTGTGTAAATAGATACTAATATATATATTTATCGATTAGTTTATTATATTAATAAGGTGAACATGCAATATAAACTATACACGGTCAAGCTCGTCCAGGCTCGGTAGAAGCTCGAGCTCGGCTCGGTAAAGCTCGCGAGCTTTTGCTCAAGCTCGGGTTCGGCTCATTTGGAGCTCGAGCCGAGCTCGAATCGAGCCTAGGACGAGCCAAGCTCGAGCTGCTCGTGAGCCTCGAGCTTTTTTGACAGCCCTAATATCAACGCAAATACTTGCTGAAAACATGCAGTTGCCTTCAGGGCAGCATGTGATTGAAAATAAAAGGTGACTTGTGATGAACTCGAACTGATCCATCAATTGACAAAGGAAAAGGCATAGCTGAAATCGTCTTTCAGGGTCAATAATTATATGAGCACGTATCTGTGACGTTCGTGTGATTGCCAAGGCATCATATATGAGCCTCGAAAAATAATTGCATTTGAAATCATCAGAAGCTGTGATCAACATGTTGGGAGGCAGGAGCTTAATTAGTCGATGGTACATTGGTACTCGTTGACCAAACCCTTAATATTTTATTTGGAGAAAGTGCAAATGTATGCAGGAGTAGTACAAGAATATATTTTTAGTTTAAGACCAAGGAATATTGCATTTTTTTTTTAAATCCGGGTCCCCTTAGGGATAAACGGACAGAAACCACCTCTACTGTCTCCGTTTTCTTTTTTTAAAAAAAAATCAGAAATCCCGAATAGAAAAACTGAATTGGATATTATCAGAATTGATACGGTAATAAATATTTATCAGAATATAAAACCCCTCGAACTGAACTTCTCGAATCCATGAAGAGATGCATCTCGTTATTTTTTAAAAAAATAATAATTCGACACTTCTATTTTTTATCAATTTTAATAATAATACAACTAATTTACGCTTCACTTCTCAGAATAACGAGAACTATCTTCATTTATAACTATTATTAGTATGGCATGGCCTAATAAAAATAGTAATTAGGCAAAACAAAAACATATCTAAAGCACCGCAGTAGAAAAAAAATATCTCCACTCAACTAACCACCTCAGTAGAAATCTGAATAATAGAGAAAGCCAAATCTAAGCAGCTATATATATATATGAGAAGTTTTCATTTCAAAAAGTTTCCGATTGATTTTGGTTTCCGACATACAGTAGTCTCTTACCATATTTGTTTCCGAGAAAAAAAATCTGAATTAATTTCCGTTTCTAGAAATTTCCAAAAAAAATTCTGACCGATACTTTTCGTTTCCAAAGACACATCCAGAAACCAAAAACTTTCCAAACTTTTTTCATTCCTACAGTCCAATATAAAGCTAGCAACAGCTGATTATTTGTGCGCTATTCTGCTGATTAAAACATGTGTTATAGCATGTCTTCTGGGTTGGGCTGGGCCTGGCCGGGATACAACCAAAACAAGCCCCGATGGTTGTATTCCTCATTAATTTGGACCAGTTTTGGGGAGGAAAATAAAAGGAGATGTACTCTCTCTGGACTCGTAAACAAAGTCGTTTTGGAGAGCGACACGGTCTCCAAAACATAACTCTGACTTCTTGTTTATATAAAAATATTTATTAAAAAGTGATATATGTATACTTGTATGAAAGTATTTTTCAAGATAAATCTATTCATATAATTTTTACATTTTCAAACTCAACAACTTGAGAGTTATTCATGATTTATATTCTCAAGGTTTGATTTAAACATGTCCTAAACGACTTCTTTTACAAGTACGGAGGGAGTATGATATTTACTTTTGCATTGTTCGTTTCCCTTTTTTTTCACAATAAGCCATGGTTGATTTTTTGTCCAGTCATGAAACACATCGAGTGTGACAGACTGAAATTGTGATGAAATAATAATCAGAGAGGCAGATGATGCTTCATGCACACAACTCATCAAATCATAGCAGCCCAACCCAATTACCCAAGTATCTGTCGATGGGCTCCTTCATTCATTGTCCTGTTCTAGGGCCATCAGTCCTTGCTATAGGAGACTTGCATCAATCAAGGGTAGGTTAAGAAAGGATTTTTCTTTGAGTAGGTAGGATGTTATATTGTTATCTTGATGTCCAATCTAGTCTAGTTTTTTTTATTCCATAAAGATTAAATATTTCCCTTTCGTTTTCGCGTTAGGTCTGAGACTGAGAGCTCTACTTGGCTGATCATATCCCTTTCTGTTCCAGCAGATTAATTTACAATAATTGGGCCATACAAAGTAATGAACCAATAAAAAGGGGATTTGAGAATTTTGCAACTCCAATAATTAATTGCAATCTAAGATTTGCCAATCATATACTCCCTCCGTCCTAAAAAAAAGCAACCTAGTACTAAGATGTGATACGAATCTGGATATACTGTTGTACTAGGATGTGTCACGTCGTAGTACGAGGTTGAGTTTTTTTAGGACGGATGGAGTATATGTCTATGACGTGTATGACCAGGATCCATAATGTCATAGAAACAAGTTGGATGGCAAATCGTAAAGCATCATATGGGATGGGCATATCTTCAAATTTCTCAATAAAAAGTGATAAAGCCTCCTACTTTTCTTCATTTACACTATATTGCACAAGTGCTCTTTCTTTAACATACAACCATACTAATTAAACTTTGGCTCTCCTGCAGAGAGAAAGAGTTCTTTTGCTCGTGTGAGATCAAAGAAGCTTGTGCTATGCAAAATTGATAATGAAAGTGATAACTTGCAATGTCTGCACCAATTAAACATGCACGCAACCATACGTGCCATGCAAAATGGTAGGAACTGAAGTGAGGGAACATATCTTCTATGCACAAAAACTTCCCGTGCATATGCACACTAATTACCAAATATCATAGAAAATTTCTAACGTGTACTCTTAATAGTATTACACATATCTACAAAGTTTTATATTCAAATTCATTATATTTTAACTGTAACAAAAAAGTGAAATTTTGTCTTTTTTGTTACGACTAAATTATAATGAATTTAAACATGAAATTTCACAGATAGATGTAATACTCCCTCTGTCCACGAATATAGGGGATAATCTCCTCTTAATTTGTCTAAGAATATAGAGGAATTTGTTATACCAAGGCAACAAGGACAGCAGCAAACTGATTCAAGCAGATAAGGCCCTGACAAAGGCATTAATTCTAACATATGGTGCATTTTTAAAAGTATGTGTCCATTTTTTTCTAGATTTTTTTGATATTTGCTAATTGGTGTGCACTGAAATCTTATGTGTATATGATATGTTCTCTTGTAGTGAACTTCAGTTAGCTCAGATAGGCCTTATCTTTCAACAGGAATACAATATGCATTTTCTAGTAGGAACATATGCATTAGGCGTCAGGAGAGGACAGAGACAGAAAGAAAGAAGATTAGTGACATGTGAGCTAACAGTGTCTCATGGAGAGCCATTTCTCTCCAACCATTGAGGTGAAGTGGAAACTAGAGGGCGTTGCATAGCTCTTTATGCAGCACGGGTGCCTCTACCGAGGAAGAAAACCAGAGCTTTCCGTAAAGAACAAAAGAGAAAAACCTCGGTTTCGTCACATCATGTGACTAGTGACAATGGGCATTCTTGATTTCTGGCAAAGGATTAGCTGATCAGTCTAATCGCAAAGACTTGCAGAGTGGTAATCCGCATTAAAGCACTCCTCTCTTAAGTACCCTCTTCTTCCAATAAAAAAAACTAAATCCGTCCTAAAATAAACCAGCCTCGTAAAAAATGGGTTACATTCTAGCATTACTAGTATGTATACGAGGTTGGTTTATTTTAGAATGGAGAGAGTATACATCTGGAATAGTTATAAGTTGGTTTTATTTATGGGACGGAGAGAGTACTTTAGGAAAAAATAATCTCGTTTTGATTTCCATGGTACCCCATTTCTATCCTCTCTAGATTAACCATGCTTCATATATACTCTGATCCCTTGTCCCATAAAACCAATCAAGACATGATGTGACGTTTTCTATTACTATTAATCTGGACATATCCTTGTTCAAATTTATTGTATTAGGAGACGTTGCATCTCGTTTTAGGTTTTCTTTAAACAGGGGAGTATATCTTTACAGATAATTGACACGTCATGTAAATTTAAAATCCACTTCCTCCAAAGATTATACAATATTTAACTACGTATCTGAATAAACAGTAAATAATCAAAAAAATATATCATATATTGGGGTGTTATTTCTCCTTCTAATCATATTTATCTGACGACGGTAAATAATCACATCTATCATGCCAATTTTTTAGGGTGAATAGCTAATATGGTCCCTAAAGTTTCGTTCGGGCTCAGTTTAGTCCTTGAGGTTTCAAATCGTCCAAAGCTCCAAATTAATCATTTGGGTTAATATAGTCCTTGGACCCAGAAAAAGTGCCACGTGAGCATACCAAGTCATCCTCGGATGGAGCGGTATGAATGAAATAACTATTCTACCTTTATATACCATATAGAAAAGAAAGAAAAAAAAAGACAAATGTTTCACACGTGTATGATCGTTCTAGAATTGTCACTTACGATTGCTGCAACCAAGCACTGATCGTATAAATTCCTTTCTCCGCAACAATGTTGGGCCTGGGCTGGCCCGTTATTTTTTCTGTTTGTGTCTTTTCTTTCTTTTTTATATGGTATATAAGGGTAGAATGGTCATTTTATTCATACCGCTGCATGAGAGGATGACTTAGCATGCTCACGTGGTATTTTTTATGGGTCCAAGGACTATATTACCCCAAATAATTAATTTGGAGAATTTGTTTGGACGATTTGAAACATTAAGAACTAAATTGACCCCTAAGCGAAACTTTAGAGACCCTGTCTATTCACCCAATTTTTTACATGAGAAAATGGTTGCCATTGTTCTTTATAACAATGGCTGATTGATTATTTTTCCATGCATGAAGTTAATCCCGCGGTAAGCAGTCAAATAATCTACTGCCCAGCGACCAATCACCAACCCTAAATCTACACACTTTGCTTGACATGAAATCAAGTACACTTGCAAAGCACACACACCAGCAGCCAGTCAGCCTCCTTGACCCACACACACTCTCACCCACTCACAGCTGATGATCATCAATCACTCCGGTAATTAATCACCAGCCTAATCTTTTCTCCTCGTCTCACCCCCTCCCCAGCTATAAGTAGCACCGAGTTCTTCCTCTCTGATTGCTCAACGACAAGTGGTCAACACACATCAATCAATTAACCATCGGCGAGCAGAAGAAGAGCAGAGGCTCAGCTAGCAGGCGAGAGAGATCAGCGAGCAGGATGGCTGGGGCTGCAGGGTCGTCGTGGTCCTCTCTGCTCCTCGCAGCGGTGGCGGTGGCGCTCGCCGTCGCCGCAGCGCCGTCGCTCGCCGGCGACCCGGACTACCTCCAGGACATCTGCGTCGCCGACCTCAACTCCGGTTCGTACATATGATCTGTCCATGTTCTTGGCAAGATCTTAATTTGGTGTGTGTGTGTGGAACTGTGGATCGATTGGAAGCAGGATTTCCCAAACCGCCGGGGCCAGGGTTACCGTGCCCTGGCGGTAAGCACGGTTACTGCCGTGAAAAATCGTACAAAATTTATCAAAAATTTAAATTATTTTTTAAATTTATTTAAATTTAAGGAGGTTACCGCAGTATTTGTATTACCGTACCACGCGGTAAGAACGGTAACCATAGTAAACGCGTGGTTACCGACGGTAATGTAAAGCCTGGTAGGAAGATCACCGATCGACTGCTGCTTAGCCTGCTTATGCATGGTCTTTGCTTAACTGGAGCTGCCTGACGATGGTTCAGATTAAGGCTAGAGATATGCTACATTTTTTTTTTGGGAGAGATATGCTACATTGCTACTCAGCGTTTAATTACTTTCTTTTTTTGTGAAAAAAATAAATTTTCTATGAAAAAAGAGAGTCAGGATCTTTTTTAAGAAAATAAAGAGAATCGAAGCTCGCCAAAGTCGCCATCGATGGGTAGAATGTCTGTAGCAGCTTCGGTTTCGCATTGAGTGTGGTACGAATATACAGCGTGCTAGTACTACGATTTTGTCATGTCTTGCGTAGGCTAGACTCCACGCGCGTTACGTAGTTATTGCTGAATCCAACGCCAACTCATTTCCATGGACGGATGGTGTACTATATATTGCATTTCCATTTCATACTCATTTTCTTCTTAAATTAAAAATGCAATTATCCCCTATATATGCGTCTTCTTGCCTCTCCTTGTAGATCCTGCAAACAATTTGTCGATTGGATACAATTAAGATTGATGTAGTCCATCCAGAAACTAGTTTATTAGAGTTCTTTCAAAAGAAAAAGGAATACTAGCTAGTTATTAGAGCATATTAGGAGTAGCCATCAGTCCATCCATAATCTGCCAATTTATTGTTAGTGCATCTGCTAAAGGCGTCAATGGACCCTGCCTACTGAACGGAACCGTACAGACCATGTGCCCAAACTGCTGCCTTGTAATTTTTGGCCCTGTTTAGATGGGACTAAAACTTTTAAGTCCCTATCACATCGGATGTTTGAAAATTAATTATAAATATTAAACGTAGACTATTAATAAAACCCATCCATAATCTTGGACTAATTTGCGAGACGAATCTAATGAGCCTAATTAATCCATGATTAGCCTATGTGATGTTACAGTAAACATTCTCTAATTATAGATTAATTAGGCTTAAAAAATTTGTCTCGTGAATTAGCTTTTATTTATGTAATTAGTTTTGTAAGTAGTCTATATTTAATACTCTAAATTAGTGTCTAAAGACAGGGACTAAAGTTAAGTCCCTGGATGTAAAAACCACCTTACTCTCGTGGTAACTCTCTTCCCAATACGTCTACGTTTGTACCATGTGTTTCAAAACAAAACAAAACGAAGCCTTGCTAATTCTTACCCCTTTTTCTCACATTGACAAAACTAAAAATGACAATCAATTAAACAAGCCCTAATATATAACCGCAACCACTTAATATTAGGATTAGCGGTTTTATTGAGTTAGTATGAATCAATAAATCGTAAAGTGAACATAACCGGTTATGTTTCTTTCAATGATGGTTTCGGAGATGCTCATATAGGATAGGTTGTATGCATGTGTGCGTGCACGTTCATAGAGGATAAGCATACGCGCATTGTGAGCATGGTTTACAACCGCTAGGTACGATAAATGTAAAACCACGATAACCCCATTAAACCCAAATAAATTTAAAAATAATTTAAATTTTTGATAAATTTATTATGGTTTGCCATGGTTATCGCGGTTACCGCTTGGTAACCACATTTACTGCGGGGGCGGTAACCCCACCCCAGACGGTAAGGAAACCTTATAGTTGTGAGTGCTTACATTTGTGTTGTGTTGAAAAAAAAATTGTGCGAATTGACAAATTGCTCGGTAAATCGGCCCAGTTCAAAAGAAAAAACTCAAACCAAAAAATCCAAATCTCAGTAAAATTCTTTTGACCAACAAGTTTTACCGGTTTTTCTTTGTAACGTAACGGGATTATCATCAATAACAGAGGTGAAGGTGAACGGGTTCCCGTGCAAGGCGAACGCGACGGCGGACGACTTCTTCTCCGGCGTGCTCGCCAGCCCCGGCGCCGCCGCCAACACCACCACCGGCGCCGTGGTCACCGGCGCCAACGTCGAGAAGGTCCCGGGCCTCAACACCCTGGGCGTCTCCCTCGCCCGCATCGACTACGCCCCCGGCGGCCTCAACCCGCCGCACACCCACCCGCGCGCCACCGAGGTCGTCTTCGTCCTCTACGGCGAGCTCGACGTCGGCTTCGTCACCACCGCCAACAAGCTCCTCTCCCGCACCATCTCCCAGGGCGACGTCTTCGTCTTCCCCCGCGGCCTCGTCCACTTCCAGAGGAACACCGGCGACAAGCCCGCCGCCGTCGTCTCCGCCTTCAACAGCCAGCTCCCCGGCACGCAGTCCATCGCCGCCACGCTCTTCGCCGCCTCGCCGGCGGTGCCCGACGCCGTCCTCGCCAAGGCCTTCCAGATCGACGACGAGGAGGTGGACAAGATCAAGGCCAAGTTTGCCCCCAAGAAGACCTAGACGATATAAGATTATAAGGCGACGTATACATTGGAGAGATTTGAGGTTTCAAACTTATCTTAAAATTTGAATTGATTTGTCTGTGATTTGATGATTAACTATATGTACTTGTCGATGATATAATGCCATCTTGATGACACTTATTTGTGTAAGAGCGACATGCAAAATGTAGTAGTAATAGAGAAGTTTCTTGTAATAAGTTGCTGGGGAGAACGATGATGATTTGTTAATGATTAGTACAATCATTTTGGCTGGAAGATGAGGAAGATTCTATCTGTGAACCATATGAAATGCTTTACCTTTCCCTGTTTAGTCCAGCTCAGCTTGATTCGATCATTGCATAGTTGATTAATTTCATGGCTGTCTACTGCTCCTGCAACACTGGAATGTCCGAGGATCACAGCAGAATCCTTATCTTCAGGAAATGATTGAAGTAAAACG
Source organism: Oryza sativa Japonica Group (assembly GCF_034140825.1). Classification (NCBI taxonomy): domain Eukaryota; kingdom Viridiplantae; phylum Streptophyta; class Magnoliopsida; order Poales; family Poaceae; genus Oryza; species Oryza sativa. The sequence goes on along the minus strand of NC_089035.1, from coordinate 8,215,453 downwards.
TGTCTTCCAGTTACAATGTTTTTTTTTTTAATTACTTGAGGATAACTGAAGTAGTCTGGAGAATCGACATGACAAGTATCTCAGTTGCAGGCTTGCTGCACGTCTGAACTTCTAGGTTGCTGTAATTGCAACCCCAGGAAGCTGAATGAGCATGTGAACCTGCATTTGTTAGCAAAGGTATGTAACATTTGCTTAGCAAAACAAAAAAGAAAAGGATAGTGCTTATATAAATTTCAGATATGGATGTTCTTCAGACAGGGGAGAAGACAAAACGAACATTTCACAATGTCTGTAACAGTAGTTCTTAAACTCTGAACTTGCACTTCTGTTTTAGATCTGGCATTATGCACATTTTCCAAAGAATCGGAAGGATGCATTACTGAATCCTGAGCTTTCAAAAGACCAATTTGGCCAAAAATAAAATGACAGCAGGGGTCACGGACTGAAACTCTGCTCGTCTGAAACTGTACAATTCCTAAAATCAGCCTCCCGTGATGAGCACCGGTGAAACTCCCTTCCAAGAAACAACCACCTGGCCATGACATCGATCATACTCTAAAATCCACATCATGGTTCACAAGAAGGATTAATCATGTCACATCAGGAAGATTCATCAGTTGATCATCTACTGATTAATTTCCTCCCATATGCTGTCCTGTGTAGGATTATTAGCTAAGAGAATGTGACCATGCGTGATGATCCACGACGAGTTGATCGACGACCACCATGATTGATCGAAAGTAAACGGAGAGGCCACATGCATGCGTATCGCGCGTGATCTCTCGTCGTCAACCGCTGCTTGCTTATAAGTATCATGAGAAGAAATGCTAGTTGCTCTTCAGGTCAAGTTTCAGCAGCGAGATGGAGAAGAAGCTGTTGGTCGTCTTGTTCCTAAGCCTGTGCTGCGCGTCTCGGCTCCGCGGCGAGGCGGCGCAGCAGTGGACGTCGGCCACCGCCACGTTCTACGGCGGCAGCGACGCGTCCGGCACCATGGGTAACCTGGACGAACACCTTAACTGCGTGACAGCTTTGATCACCATCCGGCCAATGCGGCAGTGCAGCACGCATCGCTTAGCTGCTTTGATCATGCAGGTGGATCGTGCGGGTACGGCAACATGTACAGCGCCGGGTACGGGACGAACACGACGGCGCTGAGCTCGGCGCTGTACGGCGACGGCGCGTCGTGCGGCGCGTGCTACCTCGTCACCTGCGACGCCTCGGCGACGCGGTGGTGCAAGAACGGCACGTCGGTGACCGTGACGGCGACCAACTACTGCCCGCCCAACTACAGCGAGTCCGGCGACGCCGGCGGGTGGTGCAACCCGCCGCGGCGCCACTTCGACATGTCGCAGCCGGCGTGGGAGGCGATCGCCGTGTACAGCTCCGGCATCGTCCCCGTCAGGTACGCGCGGACGCCGTGCAGGCGCGTCGGCGGCATCCGGTTCGGCATCGCCGGGCACGACTACTACGAGCTGGTGCTCGTCACCAACGTCGCCGGCAGCGGCGCCGTGGCGGCGGCGTGGGTGAAGGGCTCCGGGACGGAGTGGCTGTCGATGAGCCGGAACTGGGGGGAGAACTGGCAGAGCAACGCGTACCTCACCGGCCAGGCGCTGTCGTTCAGGGTGCAGGCCGACGACGGCGGCGTCGTCACGGCGTACGACGTCGCTCCGGCGAACTGGCAGTTCGGGTCCACCTACCAGTCCGACGTCAACTTCTCCTACTAGGCCTGTCACCTGTGCAGGAATTTCTTCTTGGGCCAAATTGGGCTTAGTTCAGGTGTACAAATTAGATGGGCCTTGAAACTCGGGAAATTGTGGAAGCCTGTATTTAGTTTGGGCCGGACGGCGAGGTCGATCTTGATTGGAATAAGTCCACTTTACCTCCCTCAACTCATGGCCGTGTATGAATATCATCCCTCAACCGCAAAACCGGGTATAACTCATCCCCCAACTCTGAAAACCGTTGCAAATCAACTCCCCGGGCGGTTTTGGAGGCGGTTTTGTCCTACGTGGCAATTGACTTGATTACGTGGCAGTTGATTTGCTGAGTCATTAAATGGGACCCACATGTCAGCAGTCTCCACCTCATCTCATCTTCTCCCTCATCTCTTCCCCTCTTTCTCTTTCATATCTTCCTCCTCTCACCTTCTATCAGCAGGGCGGCGACAACGGCGCAAGGGGGACGAGCTCGTCGGTTGGCCACGCCGCGCGCGGGGAGTGGCCCGGCTCGAGCACGCAGAGGAGGCGGGAGGGCGCCGGGGCATCGTCTAAGAGGGGGTCGTGGAGGACGAGGCAACCCCTCCAAGTCGCCGGCCGTCCACGCGTGTGGAGGATCTCGCCGGCAGTGCTCACGCTAGGAGGATCTCGTCGGCCGGCCGCGCGCGAGGGAGGAGCTCGCCGGCCGTCCGCGCGCGGGGAGGATCTTGCCAGCCGTCCTCGCGCGGGGGAGGAGCTCGCCGGCCGTCCGCGCGTAGGAGCAGCTCGCCGGCCGTCCGCGCACAGGGAAATAGCTCGCCGGCCGTCCGCGCGCGGGAGAAGCTTGCCGGCCGTCCGAGAAGGAAGCCACTGGGGATGTCGCCGAGCGCCGGGTTGTGCTGCAGCATGAGGACGGAGAGGCTCCGGCACGGGGACGACGGTGGCATTGCCAGCAGCTGTGCATGGCGGACACCCGCTCCGCGTCGCGCGCACGCTAGAAGAACTCCGCTAGCTTGTTTGCTGCTTGCTCATGTTCTTCGACGATTTCATGGTCTCTGATCTCTGATTTGTTCTGTTCGTTCCCCTTTCTTGTTTCGCGTGATCGCCAGCGTCTTCTCTGAATTCGGCAACCATCATATGCTACTTGTCTTGCCGTTGATCTTGCTGCTCGATTCTATCGCCTCGCCTCCGCTTCTTGATTTTTTTCCTTTCCCGTTTCTTGAAGGGAATCATGGTGACTGGTGAGGGAGAAGATGAGATGAGGTGGAGACTGCTGACATGTGGGTCCCGCTTGATGACTCAGCAAGTCAACTGCCACATAAGCAAGTCAATTGCCACATAGGACAAAACCGCCTCCAAAACCGTTCAGGGAGTTGATTTGCAACGGTTTTCGGAGTTGGGGGATGGGTTATACCCGGTTTTGCGGTTGATGGATGCTATTCATACACGGCCATAAGTTGAGGGAGGGAAAGTGGACTTATTCCATCTTGATTTGATCAAAGCATACACTTGCCACTCTATCTTCGTACCATAGCTACTACTCAAATAATTCGATTAGGAGCCAATATATAAATATTTAATTTCATTTCTTCAATTATTTCTCTTCTTCTAAAATTATAATTCCCGCGCAAGATTCATCGATGTTATGAATTAAATAAAAAGCATGTTTAGATAGTGTTTAAATTTTATCTCAAAATATAATATACTCTATCCGCTTTAAAATTATTTTTTTCAAAATATAGCACTTTTTAGATTCTAAAATACACTTGTATAGTACTTTTACATCCTCCCAAACTTCAAGACAAGACATTTAATGGAGGGCCGACACTCCTCTTCTTAATATGCATAGCATCCTAGTACCTACTACCTCCGTTTCATATTATAAGTAATTTTGATTTTTTTTTTACAAGTCAAACTTCTTTAGCTTTGATCAAATTTATAGAAAAATATAATAAATTTTGTAGCACCAAATTAGTTTTATTATGTCTAACATCAAATATATTTTGATAGTTTCATTTTACCATACTTTTCTATAAACTTGGTCAAATTTTCAAAAAAAAAGGTACTTTAAAAAGTCAAAACAACTTATAATGTGAAATGGATAAGGTAGTATTTTGGGCCAACACTATTTCTTCATTGGTTTTTCTCAAGTTCTCAACCAATCACAAACATATGGAGTATCATTTAATTTTTGTGCCTATTTTTTTATCTCAACCAATCATAATTATATTTTGTTTTATTTTATAAACTTTTTAATCTTCAGTGGTGATTTCTCACGTGGTTGTTCAAAGCCTTGGGCTTGGATCAATTGAGTTACATCTAATAAGCCATAATAAATAAAAATCCAATAAAATTAAAGAATAAGGGTCTGTTCAGGTTGTAGTCAAAATAAACCTTACTAAATTACCAAAATTTTGGTAAGATGGCAATATTGCCAAAATTTTGACAGGATTTATTATGTATTTACCAAATTTGGCAATTTTTTTTTGACAACTTTACCAAAAAAAAAACGGTATGGTTGAAAATGGCATCAAAGTGAGCAGGCCCTAAAAATATTAGCAGTTCAAAAAATAAAGGCTGAAAATAGACCGATGAAAAAACAAATCAACTATAAATTATGTTTCAAATTTTTAAATGTCCATCGCGGCTAATAAGCCAATAGGCAAAGCTAATTTCAAAATTGTAACTGACAGAAATTTTGCTGAATATATGGGTCAATTTAACTACAATAAATTTCCTTTCGGTAAAATTCCTGGTTGCAAAAGGAGTTATTTTTATGTTTTTCACATAGATTATGTTCTCGGCAATGACAAACGCTACTCTGTGTCTCTGTCTCTCAATGTGGCCTGTGGGGCTGTGGGGCTCTACATGGCTATTGTTATATTTTCTTAGACTGGTTAATCGCTTGTTAATTGGATGGAGTAAAAAGGCAGAGTATATAATTATATCTGCAGTTCACCATGCATGCCTGTTTAGAATAACTGGGGGATATTTTTTTTATTCTATCCGATTGACCTGAAAATAATTGTCCATGTTTATGACTTTATATGCTTACCTTGATTTAAGGACGTTTAGCATGTTACTCCTGTTAACTTTTCAAAACAAAACATGTTCTAATTAGTTAACAAGAAAGTGAGAAGAAGAATGTTTGCCACATCAGTAATGCCCTAAGATTAATAAAAAACGACTGTATCTTGATCCACCCATCCAGGATTCGTAAGACATGAGTGGAGTACTTGTAAGTTGTAAACTTCACAATCTGTAATAGTGAGATAAACCAAAGAATCGATCGTATCAAGTTCAGAAAAGAAAACGCTATCTCATCATCCAATCCGTTTGTCTACCGTCCCAACCAAAAGTAGTTTCTCAAATATTATTTTAAGGGAATTGTAGCGGTTCTCAAATATTTGAAACATCCGATACGATAACGTGCACAGGGTGTTGCTTATACTAAAATCTTTGCGTAATTGACCTTAAAATCTCTCGTCTCTCTGAGTGATTGGCAGTTGCATGAAAGCAGATTAACAATTTCTTAAACACCAAGTCGTACCCAACGAACGAACTACTACCTAGCTAGATGCATGGTGTTCATCACGGGTGATTAGCGGCCGTGTTTTCCGCATGAGCATGTTCTACCTAACTGACAAACATTGCATTCTCCATAAACAATTTCATCTCTGCATTATCAATCGTTGTTTTCTGCCAATCTCAAGAATGGCGGTTTCGTGTAAAGAATCAAATCAACGGTTTCAGATGGTACCATTAGGTACGGCCGGCCCTTGAATCATGGCAGAGATCGAATATTATTCTCTCCTCGATTGCCTGCAATCCTCTGACAAAGTGTCAACTCGATACAGTATTAGAACGCATGGAATGTGACATATTAACTAAGAACATAATGCAAGACAGTTGGAGTATTAACGAAGAATGCAATACACTTGAGCAGTGAAAAGCTGACTAATCTGACTTGCCTAAGAAACGCATTAGAAGGAAGGTGGTTTGACTTTAGTTAGGCGTTTCATGAGCCGTCCGATCGTCAAGTAAACGCATTAGATTAGTTTGCTATACTTGCTACTACTAGTACAATGCTCCTGTAGTGTTACAGTGTTACCACTGTAGCTTCCATGATCTGACACAGTATTCGCTAACGTTGAAAATTCACAATGATTTTCTTAAGCATTTCCAGTTTGTAATGCAGAATTTGTGTGATTTCTGAAGGTAAGATCACTAGTGCACACACATGACGACCTTTTTCTGAAGAAACCCAAGAAAATCAAGCCTTTTTTCTGAAGAAAACAAAAGCACGTACGATATATACATATGACATGATCATTACGTCCAAGTGATTTCATCCTGAAATGACGTCAATTTTGAAGGCTGATACTGAAACTATATAAAAGATCGCCGTAACAGGGGAACGCACATGCCACATGAGCACCGGGATTACACAGCAAATGCAGGCCGAGCTAGTCAGCTACTACTAGTTTCAGAACAAATTTTGCTCTTGAAGAAATCAGTTCGCGACACCCAATCATGAACACAACGTGCAGATGCGCGCAAAAGTCAAGATTAGCCAACCATTACACGCTAATCAAGCCCTACTCAAAGGAATTTTAACGGATAAAATACCAGTCGCTTTCTCACTGCAAATCTTCCATTCTGAATATGAACAGCCTCCTGAATTATCAAAGGCACAATCTCTGCCGTTATCAACCGAATCAGTTAGCACGGCAGTTGCAGCCAAATACAGTATAAATACCGAGGTGTGGTGACGCTTACTTCTCCACACAACACAAGAAGCCAGTTACAATAATTTAGAAGCAAAAGAAAAACTGTACCGAGCTTGCATTGCAGTGACGCGACAATGGCGGCCGCCAGAATGCTCGTGCTCCTGGCCTCTCTCTGCGCTCTCCTGCTCACGGCGTCCGCGGCCAAATGGACTCCTGCCTTCGCGACGTTCTACGGCGGCAGCGACGCCTCCGGCACCATGGGTTAGTAGCAAATTAAGCTCAGCTAATCACCATGCATGTGTTAATTAATCTTTTGCAAAGTTTAATTGGCATTTACAATAATGGAGTTTGGTCTCTCTCTCGTCTCGTGTGTGATATCCAGGCGGCGCATGCGGGTACGGCGACCTGTACGGCGCCGGGTACGGGACGCGGACGGCGGCGCTGAGCACGGCGCTGTTCAACGGCGGCGCGTCGTGCGGCGCCTGCTTCACCATCGCCTGCGACACCCGCAAGACGCAGTGGTGCAAGCCGGGGACGTCCATCACCGTGACGGCGACCAACTTCTGCCCTCCAAACTACGCCCTGTCCGGCGACGCCGGCGGGTGGTGCAACCCGCCGCGCCGCCACTTCGACATGTCGCAGCCGGCGTGGGAGACGATCGCGGTGTACCGCGCCGGGATCGTGCCCGTGAACTACCGCCGCGTGCCGTGCCAGCGGAGCGGCGGCATCCGGTTCGCCGTGAACGGGCACAGCTACTTCGAGCTGGTGCTGGTGACGAACGTCGGCGGCAGCGGCGCGGTGGCGCAGATGTGGATCAAGGGGTCCGGGACGGGGTGGATGGCGATGAGCCGCAACTGGGGCGCGAACTGGCAGAGCAACGCGCGCCTCGACGGGCAGGCGCTGTCGTTCCGGGTGCAGGCCGACGACGGCCGCGTCGTCACGGCGGCCGACGTCGCGCCGGCGGGGTGGTCGTTCGGCGCCACCTACACCTCCTCGGCTCAGTTCTACTGATGAGCATTAATTGCAAGCCTATCTCATTTAATTAATCTGGACCGTTCGATGTAGTATATTGTATGCTTTGATCGACGTGGCATAGGATGGAAGAGGCCGCCCACGAAGAAAATTTGGGACTTGTGTATATATCATTGTACCGCACTTTGTTTTTTTCTTTTTTGATTTGCTACTGTACTATACGCACGTAAGTTGTGCTTTTTCTTGTATTTGTATTGGCACATGGAAGTATCGTGTGGAGATTGCTTTAATTAATTCCAGTCAGAAAACATTGAATTAAGCAGTGCATTGTTCGGGGAAAAAACATTCGGCATACTCCCTCTCTAAGAAAACTCAAACCCTAACGTTCCAAGAAAATTTTAAAGAGAGAAAATAAAAACCATAATATCCTTAGTTAATGTGAAAGTTGTATGGGTTGATGGGTACGTGAGAGATATTAAAGTAATAAAATTTCTTGTTTTGCGAATTGGCGGTAGGTACTCCCTCCATCCCAATTTGATCATCTCTTAGCAAAGAGCACAAAAATCAATGACACCAAAATACTCCATCATTTCTAAATTGATTATCATATAATGTAATCCAAAATTTCTTAAATTGATCATTATATAACCACATAATATGGATTTCATCGGAATACAAATAATGCAGCATGAGAGAATATGTGCATCTTATGGCGTAATTGGTATGGTATTTTAATCGATGCATGCATCGTGGGAGAACGTGTGCATGGTGTCTTGATTGATACGATTTAAATTATCATTGGTCTTGGTGAATAAACATATATGATGATCATTTTTGAAATAGAGGGAGTATTTATTATTCTCAAATTAATCCTTATTGGCTAAGGTGCTCTACCGCTTCGTCTTCTGTGAACTACTCATGTTTTAAATATTGCATACCATTGCACCAATAGAAATTAATCTCATTGGTCGGATGCAACACATTCAATGATGCACATTTACTTTTGCACAAATAAACGAAAAGATGATGATTATTTTGGAAGATCTTAAAAACCTTATGGGATGACCAAAATGGTATGGAGGGACTAAAGGGTAAAAGTTGATTTATTTTAGGATAAATTTTAGACGTGAGAAGTTGGTTTATTTCGAGAAGTACGTATAAAACTCCGACCCACTCCACCTGAAAAAAGGGGAAAAGAAAAGCATAGGAAACAGGCCAATTTTGTCAGATCTAACCAGCCCGGCCCAAGCAGTACGCCTCGGCCTCCCGCGGCAAGCGAAAAGGGGGCAAAAGGTTGCAGTAGAATTTTGTTTTCCTTTCACCGTTTTTTTTTTACTTGGATAATATTTGGATTCATATAGCTTTTCATGGCACACATTTGTGCGAAGAGTGCAGTTTGTGGAAGAATAAAGGCAGAGAGGCTTCAGGTTTTACGTTCAGCTGATAGATGTGATTTGTGGGGGTGCTGAAGCTGTGAAGACACTGCTCTCTTTTTCTGCAGAGAAAGGCGCTTAAAAGAATCCGATTCCTGCAGATGCGTACGCACGACCATTGCCATCGTAGTTCGATCATGCCCAAAGGTCTCCGTACTTGCGTTCTCCACGTGCACTGGTTGTTATTTTGAGTTTTGACCGGATAGTTTTTAGAAAATGGGATAAACACGATCTCTACGTCCAATCAAATTTACACAGCCAAATTTGACCGGATATATGTTGTACCAATCTAAACATCTCTGTATAATAATGCACCTACATCATTCATGTATAAATTCTGTTGTTAACGATGGAGCCAAAGCTTTGGATCTGTAAAAATATCACCCAAGCATTTGTTAAAAATAAACATACTGATGAAAACAATTTATATATAGGGTTGCTTTAAAATACCAGATAAATCTATTTTTCAAGTTTGTGACACGCTAATGATTTTTTTCGTGCCCTAACTTTATTTTCATCATCAGTAGAAACAAACGCCACCAAAGTATTAGGCATATGGTGCTTCAAAATTCAGATTAGCTCCAAAATTTAATTAGTCCGAAATGGCCAGCCACTACTTACATCAGCTCAGGGGTGCTTAAGAGTCCAGAAAAATGGTGGCGTCTTCGTCGTAGTAGTGCCCATCCGTCACGTAGTTCCACCTCGACCACCCGCCGAAGTAGCTGTCCCACACGCCCTCCGCCAGCCGGTCCACCCGCAGCGCCGCGAGCTCCTCCTCGACATCGTCGCCGTCGCCGCCGCAGACGGCGGCCAGCCTGCCGGCGAACACCACCTCCTCGCCGTCCTCGTCGACCCCGCGCTTCGTCCACCCGCCGCCGCCGCCCGCGCCGCGGGGCCTGTAGTGCAGGAAGCAGCCCACACGCATGGCGTCGGCGTCGGCGGCGGCGGCGTACACGGTGGCGTTCGCGCCGTCGAACACCTGCAGCACCCCGACCTCCGCCCTGTCGCCGCGGACGAGCACCACCTCCTTCGCCGCCGCTGCGCCGGCGGCGCCCTCCTGGTCCGGCTCCGAGGCGGCGACGAGCAGGTACGCCGCCGCGCAGCAGAGCGAGGTGGACGCCACGAGCGGCAGGAAGAACACGACGACCCTCGAGAGAGCGGTGGCGCACAGAGCAGCCACGGCGAGGACGGAGACGACGACGGGCAGCGAATCGCCGCGCAGGCGCAGCGCGCAGCCGTGCAGCTTGCCGCGGAGAGCTCCGAGCAAAGCCGCCATGGCTGTGGCTTGGCAAGCTAGCTTGCTAGCTGCTGCTGCGTGAGATGTTTTGCGAGGAAATTAATTGTGTTAAGCTTCGCGAAATTGGCCGTGCATGCAATGCGTAATGGTTGGTTTATGGAGGAGAATCATATTCGCTGAGCACAATGTGTCGGGGCATTGCATCATTTGCTTTTTGCAAATTGAGGATAGAAGAATCTTGTACTCAGCCTAGTGCAATATAACACACTGTTGTGTTTAAACGGAAGAAAAGCTAAGGCAGCTTTGATTTGATCAGGGACAACAAATTAAACCCACTTGTGCTGGGCCAGTGAGAAGCTAATGATATGGACCTCTTGGGGACACTTGCTAGACAATGCAGAAAATGGGCTGGTTGGAACAGTCCATTTTGACCATTTGGGCTTAAAACTACACGAAAATCTCCGTCTCTAAGCAACGGGGTAAGTTCACTTTTGATCTCTCAATTTGTTGCCGAGACGATGGACCGCGGTTTGGACGGTGGTCCCTGAACCGCTCGCACTCAGCAAAACATGGTTACAGGATTGCCGTCCCCCGACGATCAAATCATACATTGCCGAGAGGCAGACACAAGCGAGTAGACGTTGTCCTCTCCCAGTCTCCCGTAGGCCGTAGCGATGTGGACGTGCCTCGCTCTCCTCTGACTAGAAGAGGGAGAGAGAGAGGAGGAAGGGAGAGAAAAGGGGAAAGAGAGGGGATCCAACTAGAAGAGGGAGATAAGAGAATCCCATTGTAAAACTTGTTTTAACCGAACACTAACTGACATATCAGTCCTATGGTTTTTTTTCTGTCTTTGTCAATGTCATGTAGAAGCCATGTAGCCAAAACTACAGTCCAAACCGTTTTGGGACGTTATTTGCAATGGTTTTGAAAGTTGAGGGATGCATCATACTACCTCCGTCCCAAAATGTAGCTACCTAGTACGTGATGTAACATCACCTAGTACTACGAATCTGGACAGTAGTACTAGGTGATGTCACATCCCATACTAAATAGCTATATTTTGGGATGGAGGAAGTATCTGAAATTGCGATTTAGGGACGTATTTGAGACTCGGTGATAAATTGAGGGACCTAAAGTGAACTTATTTCCTTGAGCAACCAAACGGTATACAAATACACCGTACTCCAAGCTACCATCATATACGTACAGAAATTGACAAATATGTCTCGATTTGAGTCGCTCAAATCATTGAAAGCGCTGAATTTTCGTTGCACTGTTAGCCGCATCGAGCCATCAATTAATGCTGCCTGTAGGCGATGAACCGCGCGAGGTGTCGCAGCGGCGCGGCGCGCTCGGCGTCGAACCCGTCGAGCTCCGCCTCGGCCATGGCGAGGAGGTCGGCGGCGTACTCGCGGGCCTTGTCGACGCCGAGCAGCTTCGGGTAAGTGGCCTTGTCGGCCTCGACGTCCTTCCCGGCCGTCTTCCCGAGCTGCTCCGATGTGCTCGTCATGTCGAGCACGTCGTCGACCACCTGGAAGAGGAGCCCGACGCAGCGCGCGTACCGCCGGACCCTCTCCACCTCGGCGTCCGCGCCCCCGCCGACGATGGCGCCGGACACGGCGGCGGCCTCGAGGAGCCTCGCCGTCTTGTGCACGTGGATGTACTCCAGCATGGCGAGGCTGACGGGGAGGCCCTCGCTCTCCTTGTCGGCGACCTGCCCGGCGGCGACCCCGCCGGTGCCCGAGGCGCTCCCGAGCTCGGCGACCGCCCGGAGCGTGCGGTCCGCGGGGACGCCGTGGTCGCCGCAGCCGCGCGCCACGTGCTCGAACGCGAGGGCGTGGAGCGCGTCGCCGGCGAGGAGGGCGGTGAACTCGCCGAAGGCGACGTGGTTGGAGGGGCGGCCCCGGCGGAGGGCGTCGTCGTCCATGCACGGCATGTCGTCGTGGATGAGCGACATGGTGTGGATCATCTCGACCGCGCAGGCGACGGGCGTGGCCGCCGCGGCGTCCCCGCCGACGAGCTCGCACGCGGCCAGCGCGAGCACGGGGCGCACCCGCTTGCCGCCGGCGAGGACGGAGTAGCGCATGGACTCGCAGAGCCGCTCCGGGAAGCCGCGCGGCATGGCCCGGTCCAGCGCGTCGTGCACGGCGTCGGCCCTGGCAGACAGATACCGCTGAAAGTCGAAGCTACCACCGCCGACGCCGACGCCGACGTCGCCGCCGTTCAGCTCCGGCGTGACCATGGCGCCCAGGGAGCACCTCACGTCGACGGAGACGGAGCACCCGCGGCGGCAGCGGCGGCGGCACGCGGCCGGCGAGAGAAGAAGGGAAGGGGATCTCTGGAACGTCACGGAGGGGTTCGGGCTTCGTCGGAGGCAGCCGGAGGCGGCGACCTTGGCCACGGCCGTGGATTGAGCGAGGACGTGCATGTCGATTGCTGCGCGCGGGAAGGGGACGAGACGACACGAGAAGGAAGAAAGCTCAGAGTTTGGGGTGAGCTTGGCGGGTATCACTGAGTCGGGGATGGTGTTTAAATAGAGAAAAGTCATAAGGGGAGTAGATGAGTCAGTACGGATTTTAAATTTGAAAGTCAATTTCGAGGTTTAATTTCGCGCAGCCGCCGCCCGGTGGCGTAGGATTGAGCAAGTACTGTCAGTACATGACCTTGTGATCGATTGAATGTTAGCTAAACGGCATAAAAATTAACGAAACAGTCAAAATATTGTGGTGCTCTTTACTGATAATATTATACTATCAGTATAAATGATCTGACTCGTCGATTTATGAGAATATATTAGTGCTTCCCTAAGTAAATGGATTGGGGTAATTTTGGTGTTCATAATATTTTGTTGTTGTTTTAATCGCTAATATACTCGATCTCTAGGCTCTAGCGTAGCATCGATCCGCCGTTTCAGTGACTAACGTGATGGCATACAAGCCTCCCGAAAAAATGATAGCAAGAAATGTAAGGCACACCGCTGCAGCGTCACTCTTCCTTCCTCTAGATATGTCATTGGATATTGTCGAGGAGGATGGATTGGGAGTGGAGGTAACATCCAATGCCATATCTAGAGGAAGGAAGGGCGATGTCGTAGCGGTGTGTGTTCGGGCAAATGGGGAGGCTGCAGCTGTGATCAGATGTGAATGGGTGACGGAGGATGGCAATTGCAACATCAGGAATAATCGCCCAAAAAGCTCGGCCAGCACGGGCAAAAAATCGAAGGGTTTGTTACATATGCAAAATTACAACTCTACCCCTTCCACATCACTATTTCTATGGATGATTATACCCTTCTACGTTTCTATGTGGTAGTATAATTAAATCTGAACCATTAGATAAAAACAGATAAATTGTTTAGATTTGTTTCTACTATCAGTAGAGAGCACCGTAGTAAGAGTCATTTTTTATATATGTATTATTAGTGGAAAAGCGACATGAAAAATAGACTGCATGTTAAAAAAACAATTCTAATTAACTTTATTTCAAAATCTAAATTTTAGATATAACTAATATATCAACAAGGAGACAATAAGAGCTAATTAGTTACATTACTCAAGAGACGGAGGACCGAAGAAGAGGATTGATCATTGGTTCTTCAAAACGTCAGCTTAGTACTTGCTAAAAAGGACATGCAACGAAAAAGTAAGAAAGAAAGAGAGACAAGCTAAGCTTGTACTAAATAATCTACTGTGTCGTACTATGAGCTAAGGCTGTATTAGTTAGAGGTTAGGTTTTGCGGCATGTCGCATAACAAGACATCCTATTAGCACATTATTAATCGAGTATTAATTATTATAAAATTGAAAAGGGATTTTGGTTGATTTTTTAAATGAACTTTGATATAGAATTTTTGTAAAAACCAGCAGTTTAGAAAACATGTTAACACCTAAAAAAAAGAAGAGGAAAACATGTTAAAAAAATTGAGTAAGTTGTAATTTGGAGTTTGAGGTTAGAAGAGGGTCTAAGTGTAGTATCTTCACGGTATGAATAAATGGAAATGACCTAGTAATCCTTCCGATTATGAAAAATTCGGTTAAAATTTTGAAATTCTAGCTATCAATAACTCTCATAAAGTGCTTAGTTTAAAAGAAAATGAATGTATGAGCATCTGATATAATGAATTGTATTGTTCCCTCAAAAAAAATATAATGAATTGTATTCATGATAAATATCAGAAATGATAAATTAATAAGTCGTCGCTCGCGCCACACACATAGGCCCTCTTTGTTTAGGCTTAGGCTTATTGGTCTAGATTTTTAAGTCAGTTTATTGGCTTATATGATTTATAAGCCGGTGGTTTTAATGTTCTAAGTTTAGTGATGAAGTCATACGTCTACCTCATATAAGTAAAAAAAAAGCTTCTCCAATCTAGCTTTTGGCTTAATAGTGTTAGAGTGACTTATGGCTTTAAAAAAGACAAATAAAAAAGCTGCTTGTTCATTTTGGCTTAGACTTTTTGACTTATAAGTTAGCTTATAAACCTAAACACAAGGGGCCATAAATGGATGGTTCGTGTCGGGCGATCGAAGGCCGATCACCTTACGTTGCGTTCGCACTCGGTCGGTCTCTCAGGGTTCCGTCCTGAACCGAGGTGAGCTACTATTATGTTTCGCCTCTCCATCGATTGACCGACCACCCATACGCACACGCGTCGCGCTCGTCCGGTGGGTCCTCTCTGGCCAAGGCCTAAGTCGGACGACGACCCACGGTCCCACGGTGCAGTGCGAATTTTAAACCGGCGAGGTTGCAAACGTGCAATGCATGCTACTGACCTCTAGTAGCTTGTGGCTCTCGGCTGACATCAGTTGAGCATGTGCTGCGGTTTGTACTTCCTCCCTTTCAAAAGGTCTATTAGGTGTATTTCGCTTTTTTGTTTTTCTAAAGGTCTAAAACATATCTCATATATCTGTAAAGTTTATCCACACTAAGTGTAGTTAATGCTAATTCTCTCTTATCTGATGAAGCCACATCACTTTAATTGTTTTTAGCCTTTGAATGATTCATCAAGGATGTAAATTGCATCTCTTTTCCCTAAAAGCACACCATATAACCCAATCATTTATAACATTTAAATAATTAATAAAGGTAAAAGATATATATAATCACATGAAAAAAATCGTAAAGTAGATAAGAAAAAAAATTTTAGAACCCATATCTATTATATTATTACACAATGCTCCCGTAGCAACACGCGGGGTACCCATCTAGTATATTTGCAATCTTTATGTACTAAATTAACTAGGTGAAACCCCACGCGTTACTGCGGGAGTTGAGTACGATAATAAGTAAAAATAATATGTAAAATAGCTAAACAACATAAGATTATATAAATTAATGTGGTTTATGATAATTTAAATTTGAATAATATATAGAATGATGATTCAAATATAAAAGTAAGGTGATATGACTTTATAAAAGAAGAAAAGTACTCGTATAGTTTGGACCGTAGATTAATTATCTAAAGGATAAAAATAATTGAGATGATATGAATTAATGAGAGAAGAAAATGAGAGAGATAAATTGAAACATAGATTGATCATTTAAGCACTAAAAAATTGGTGTGATATGGCTTAATAAAAGAAGAAAGAAACAACATTAACTAAGTAGTTAGTGATGATGAACTATATAGCTACATAGCATATTAGAAAAAATAATGAAGATATAAATTGAAATAATACGTGAATTATGTGCGATGATGATTTAACATGCGTGCATTTTAAAACCTCTAAAATTTAATAAATTATAAATTTATAGATAATATAGCATGTTTGTATGGTGTTTAAATTATTTAATGATTGTTAGTGGATTATGATGTGGCATCTTGTTAGTGGATAATGATGTGGTATCTTTGCATGTTAATTTTTAGAAGTTAGTGGGTTATAACTTTATTATAATAAGAGAGGATTTGTTGCATGCATGTGTATAATTTATTTGGTTTTGTCTTACATGATGCAATGACGGATCTAAGGTCTGGTGATTCTGGAAGTATATTAATTTAACACAATCGATACCATTGACAGAAACAAATACTCCGTAAGTCTGATTTTTGGATGGAGGAAGTATTTAATTAGCGCTGGGTTTCGAATCGAGGTACAAGTCAAGTGTCCTGAGTCGTGACAATCGAGTAGTACTACGTAGGACGTCGCTAGCTGCAGATGGATGGATATCTCTCTCCGTTTTTTTTATGTTGTTGCGTGGATCACGCGGAACACGCGGTCGATCGATCGATTATTGTCGTGCGCGTGCAGGCATAGAATATTGTCGACCGCCGATGCATGCGACAAGGTCTGGGTCGTACGTCGCTGTACGTCCGGTGCTCCACCACCAAAAGGTCACTGTGCACGTACAATTATACTACTCTTCAACGAGCCAACGAGGGTCACTGTAGGCTAGATAGCAGCCTGTACCGAGCAGCACGGGCAGGACAGAATTAGGGCACTTTGAATCGTAGGATTGAAAAAACATATGAATAGAAAAAACATAAGATTTTGATAGGAATGTAAGTATAAAATATATGATTACAAAATGCAGAAAAAACACAGGAATGACCATTTGATTGAACCGTAGGAAAAACGTAGGAATTAGATGAGAGAGATAGACTCAAAGGAAAGTTAGCAAGAGGTTGAAGCTCTTGCTAAATTTCCTCCAAAATCTCTATAGGATTGTCCATTCCATAGGAATTTTAAAGGATTAGATAGAATTCAATACTTTGTTTCAAAGGGCTTCATAGGAAATTTCCCTATAGGATTAAAATCCTCAAAAATTCCTACGTTTTTCCTCCAATTCAAAGGGGCCCTTAAAAGAGAAAAAAGAAAAAGGTGTAGACACCATCACTATAGCTGTGTTATTTTGTTCGAACTTCCCAACTTATCTTGTTTTTTTATGTGCGTTTCTCAAACTACCGAATGTTGTGGTTTTAAAAAAAAATCAGGACAATTTTGTTCTTATCCCTGTTTTAATGTTCAATATTGAGTTTGTCCTTGCTTTTTTTAGGGTTTTTTTTATGCCCCTGATTTTTTAAGCGAAGCCAAGTATTACCCTACCCCTATTTTAGATGGAGATGTTAACTAATGGTATTAAATTTTTAGTAAAAGGACATCCGTACCCTTACTTGCTATTGTATGTTCCAAACTTTGGCATATTCAAATCAATCAACGAAAATTTGATTGACTGTAACGCAGCAATAAGTGGCATAAGCAATAAAGCAAGCACCAGCTCTACATCTTCTTTTCTTGAGCTAGCAAGCAAGCAGCAACTCCTCACCTCTTCAGCAAGACAGTTGGGTGTTGGCGGCGATGCCGTGAGGCTGTGAGAGACAACAGCACGACCAGGGGTAGATCCAACGTAGGGGCAGGGTGGCCTTGAGTCCTCCTACCCTCTCCGGACCTATAGAGCCTCCCTTCAAAAATTTCGGCATGGATGATAGAGTATGAGGTGATCAAAGTCTCTGTATGGCTAGAGGTTGAAGAAAGTGTGAAATTGGGCTGGCGAACGTAGTTGGGCCAGGCTCACTTAGAAAAGGAATTGCCTTAGAAAATAGGAATAAGTTCACTTTGACTCCCTTAACTAGTTGCCGAATCTGATCCGTATCCCTAAACCACAATATTAGATATCTCAACCCCCAACTATTAAAACCGGTACAGTTTGACTCCCTCAGCTGTTGTTGACATGGCGAGAGGAGTAGCCGCAGTGTCGTTGGCATGGCCATGGCCCGTGCGGTGACCGGCACATGTCAGGTGGGCCCACATGGCGGTGGGTCCCACAATATGTATATTTTAACTCTAATGCCACACCGCCACGTAGGCGCCACATCAGCGAAACCGCCTTCCAAAATCGCTAAGGATGCCAAATTAGACCGGTTTTAATAGTTGGAGGGTCGTGATATCCGGTATTGTGGTTGAGAGAGTATGAATTAGATTCGGCTACTAGTTAGGGAGCCAAAGTGGACTTACCCCTAGAGAATAGGTTGCAGGCCCACAGGCCACATCTAGCCCCCAACAGTCCAGCCCAAGTGCCCAAATACCTAATTCCCCAATCCCCAGCCCCAAAGCCCTAGCAGCCAAGGCAGTGAGCTCCCCGTGCGGCGGCGCAAGAGGTGAGCGGCGCGGCGGCGAGGTAACGACGAGCGGCGCAGCGGAACGCGCGCCGGCAGGGCAGCAGGCGGAAGCGCGCGGCGCCGCGAGCGCGAGCAGCCGAGCAGGAGCAGCAGCAGGCCAGCGGCGGCGGAGGCTGCAGGCCGGCGCCGGCGACGCCACGGCAGCACGCGAGCAAGAGGCAGGCCGCAGGCGAGCAGCTGGCCGACGGCTGCAAAATACAAGGTATGCAATGTTTTGTCTCATACTCTCATGTAAAGATTTTGCCTCATGAAGGATAATTTGCGTCACGCCTGAGAAATAACCAATTGTCTTGTGAAGTTGTGATGTATTTCTCATTATTATCTATCTGTTTCCATATGAAACTTCTTTAGAGTAATATTACGCTATTGTAATACTCCCTCCGTTTCTAAATATTTGACGGCGTTAACTTTTTAAAATATGTTTGACCCTTCGTCTTATTTAAAAAATCTAAGTAATTATTAATTCTTTTCCTATCATTTGATTCATTGTTAAATATACTTATATGTATACATATAGTTTTACATATTTCACAAAAGTTTTTGAATAAGATGAACTGTCAAACATGTGCTAAAAAGTCAACGGTGTCAAATATTTAGAAACGGAGGGAGTATTGTATGAGACGTTATGTGCTTATGCAGGTGTTCCCAGCAGGGTTTCAAAAACCGCCGGGGGCCCGGTTACCGCCACCCGGCGGTACGGCGGTTACCGGCGGTAACCGCGGTAACCGCGCAAAACCGCGACAAATTTACAAATCGAAATTTGAATTCAAAAATTCGGGCAAACCGCGCGGTTTGGCGCGGTTACCGCGCGGTTTGACGCGGTAACCACGCGGTTTGGCGCGGTTACCGCGCGATGTGTAATGGGTTGCACAGTAACGGGCCGGCCCATTTTTTTTTCTTTTTCCAATTTTCAAATTTATTCTCCGTTTTGCTCTCAAATTTGAATAAATATTACTCTTTTTTGAGAAATTTCTTCACCATAAAACACTATAAATCAAGCACTACCTTCACTATTTTTTTTGATTTTTTTCTTTTTTTAAAAAAAATTTTGAATTTGGACGAATTTTATTAAACCGTACCGCGCGGTACGGGTAACCGTACCCCCGCGGTACGGGCGGTAACCGCGGTAACCGCGCGGTTACCGCCGGTTTTTCACACCCTGGTTCCCAGTATGTTGAGCCTTCCCAATTTTTCATTCCTGGATCCGCCCCTGAGCATGACGCCTCGTCAACATCGCGCTGCCTAGCAGGGAAGGCCACGCCGAAGCCGTGCACGCCACGATGGTTGGACGGAGACCCGCCGCAGCCTCGCGCCTGCCTCGATGCGTCGCAACGCCGCCGCCGCCGCATCGTCTTGCTGGGCTGCTGCCGCCTCCCCACACCTCCTCCCCAGCCGCCTGCTTGGAGCTGAACCGAGTCGCACGGCCTCCTCAGCTCCTCTCTGCTACCTGGTCTCCTCCTCGGCGCGGCTAGGTCGGGCCGCCGCCTTGCCCGCTGCTCCCTGCCATGTAGCTTGCTCCCCCGCTGTTTCCTGTCGCCAACCTCCAGCCTGCCTCGGGTCAGGGTGCCGCCGACGGCTGCTGCTCTCCGCCACCTGGGCAGCCCACTGATGCCGCCTGTCGCCACCACCGCAAGCACGGGTCGCCGCGCCACCGCTAGGTTAGGGAATATTATTCGAGTCGGAGTTCGTGGAGTGGAGGGAGATAATCACAGTAGTACCAAATTCTCTAAGGGCAAAAAGGTAAATCAATATTTTGAAAAATTATTTTCCCTATTATTTTACCTCAATAACTCTAGCTCCAGTCCCTTCTATCAAAAACAGGGTGAACGCCTCACTCAATTGAAAAAAGTGGGGGTAAAATTAAAACGAAAACCCTAAATCAATATTGGACATGGAAGTAGGAGTAGGAGTAGGAACGAAATTGTCCCAAAAAAATTCTATACGAAAATTGCTTTCAAAATTCATATTAATACTTTTAAAAAAATAATACTTAATTAATTATAAGCTAATGAATCCCTATTTTAGATACTCGAGAGATTTGTTCAGCGGACGCAGCTATGCCTCTGTCAAACCGCAGCCTACGAAATTATGAAAAAGTTCACTTTACATCTCTTAATTTAAAAGTTAGGCAACGCTTCTTGCCAATTTTTGTGGTTGAGTGACATGTTTCTGAACCCATAGTTGAGCTTTATTATGACCAAATTACTACTAGTAAATTACATGGAGCCCAACACCGCTTTCTATTAGGGGTCATCAGTGGCCCGAGGACTAATTTTGGCCCAGATAAACTTCAGCCCAATCCTCAATGAGACCCAAGAAGCAAGCCCATTAAGCAAGCAAGAAGTCAGAAATCGGAAGCAGGCGGCAGCTAGGGTTGGAGTCGCCGCTGTTCCTCCCCTCGCCTCGCAGCCTCCGCCTCTCCTCGTCTTTCCGGCTCAATCTGCGGAGAGGGTGGAGGCGCGCGCGGGCCACTGCCACCGTGAGGCAGCCGCACTCGGGCACCGGGACCTCGGGAACCCTAGCCGGCTGGCCCCGGTTTATTGCCTGCCCCTTCTGGCTGCTAGCGGCCGGGCTGCTTGACGATTTGTGGGTTTCCCTTTCCCATTTGCTCAGGTGAGATGAAATGGTGAACTAGAACTATGATGGTGAAATGAGTCTATGTTTCTTTGAAGTATTTTCCATTGCCAATTTGTGATTTCTGATTTATGAATCAGTGAATGCGCTGCGGAGTCGCTGTTTGTAGGATTTGTAAAACACGAAGATGAATGGGGGTATTACATCGCTTTGTAGGATTTTGTATTTGAACTATATCTATATAATATTGTAATATTTGCACATTTTGAACTTGCTTGTTATAAATTAGTCGATCATTGATGTTATGAGATATTATTGTTATTTAACTAAATTTGTACCTGTATATGAGATTTGCTGTATTCGAAAAATTTTGGTATGTGATTGAACTTGTGAAGTAGGACTAACCAACGAAAATTTCTTGGCTACGCAACCGAGGACTACCAACGTAAAATTCATGGCTACGCCACTGCCCCTGCTGCCTGACGCCGTCGACAATGACAGGATGGTCGTACACCATCGTCCCCCATCACGGATGACGACAGGACCGTGCACTGCTCCGGCCCCATCAGGGGTACAGCCACCCTCAGTGGCGGCGGCAGGATTGGCTCCTTGGTTCCTCCTGGTGTCACCATCTGAAGCCAGACCTAAGGAACATACTAATCCCATGTCTTTCCCATCTACTTGTATCCTTATTATGGCGCCCAAAGTTCTATTAATTGGACTGGTGATGGCTGTCATGGAGATAATGCAAGTTAAGAATTATACCCTAGCCCAGGGGCAAGACATTCTCAAAATTTGTCCGATTTCTCCACACGAAATGTGTACTGATCTTCTGAGTTTCTCAATTAGATCTCCTGTTATAATAGTGTAGTAGATCAGGTAAGAACACCTTATGCTGACAAAACATGTGGAAAGAACACTTTTGAATCCATATCAGTTGTTCAGTTCATAACTTCAGATATTTCTACGTTTAGGAATTATCTTGACAAGTTTGACAGGGTAGCATTTGCATCACTCTTTGAAGAATGTATGCTATAAAAGTTTGACATCACAGACGCCAATAGGAATTGAACAAACACTGATTCACTTTCTTTTTCTTAAAGTTTACAGACACTAAATCATCAAATAGAGGAAGCAATTTAGTGCCACGGTGGTCAAGATGGCTGGGCAGTCTGACCCTCATCTTTCTATCTTCTCACCCTCAGAGGTAATCAAGCCTAAATCAATCCTTTCCTCATTGAATCATTTCAAGAGCAGGGTCTGGATTCATGGGTTCCAAGTTCATTTTGTTGGCCTATGTGCTATTGCAGGTGGAGTTCGTGGCGGAGGATGAGATTGTCGAGATCGTCCCTAACATTCGCATGGAGGCCCTCAACATGATATGCGTGAGTTGCCAGTCCCTTCACTGGCATCTATTTTCATTCATTTCTATTTTTGAATACTCTCACTGTCCACTCGTTTTACCTCACATTTATTTTTGGGTTGCTGCGCTTATCTTTCCTATGTACTTTATGAATGATTAATTACATTATACTCAAAATTCACATGTTTTGCTGTGATTGATCCTCGTTTCACTGGCCAGTTATAAATTCCTTTTGCTGTTTCATTGACTATTGGTTGCTTTTGCTCAGCTCATTTTCCAGATGAGGTTTTCTGTTTTCTGTCCCACATGAGGTTTTCTGCTGTTTGAAGTCTCAATACGTCAAATTTGGTCAACGCAACACTCATACTCACCAATTCATCATATAGGGGGATTTTGGGCCCTTCTTCCCGCAAATTGCAAGCAAAGTGCCTCTTTGGCTCGCGGTTGCACTCAAGAAGCGTGGCAAATGTACCATACGCACACCTGACTGGATGACTGTTGGTAAGTTCCTGCTTGCTTATCTGAGCTGCTTAATCTCATGTTTTATCATAGCCAACATGTTTATAGTATTTGCTGGTATAATAAATTAATAAATCATAAAGAAAGGAGGTTCTGTGCCTAATCTTATTACCAGTTACTAAGTAGTAATGCATTCAACCTACATGACAGATTGCGTAACTATTACTCCCTCCGTCCCATAATATAAGGGATTTTGGTGGGATGTGACACATCCTAGGATAGTCTTAGGATGCATCACATCCTTCCAAAATCCCTTATATTATGGGACAGAAGGAGTATATTTTTCTCCCTGAAATTTCTTGTCTGTGCACTCTTATAGCATTTAATGTCACAATCTAATAGAATAATACTGTTTATATTTGACATGCTTACATGTGTCTTAGATTCTGACTGCCTGATTGCATATTTGTCTGTGCTACTTCTTTACATTTTCATGGTACGCGGTCTGTTCACTCTTTAACTATTTATTGCTAGACCGCTTGACGCAGGTATTAGATGCAGAAAGAGAGTCACCCAAAGAATTTCAGCCATTGCCGTTCCACTATATTGAAATATCTAAGCTTCTCTTTGATCAGTAAGTATTCATATTTCATAGAAACTCTTGTAGTAATTCTATAATAAGAATCTGCAAAACTTATTTCTCTCTCTCTATATATATGTGTCAAGTGCTCGTGATGACATCTCAGATGCATACCTGGTGAGTTACAGAAACCTTCGGAAGAAATTTCCACTGACTAATTGGCTCTGATATTATTTGGAAACAAAATTTTGCTTACTTCTAGCTGCATGTAGGTAAGATCTTTGATTGAGGACATCCGAGATGTCAGATTCCATAAGGTTGAGACTGGTCTGGAGACAATATCTGGCCGTACTCATGCTGTAAAGGTATATTCTCTCCACACTATAGCTACTTTATCTGCCGCTTGTCCTGGCTGCTCAGATTGTGTTGAAGCTATTCCATGTGTTATACCTTTCTTCTATCTACTGTTTGTAGCATTTATTTTTTTAATCAATTTTTTTTGTAGTGTATGTAAACTATAAAACTTAACCTTTCTCATAAGCATCACTAACAAATTAAACATAAAACTCGTCTATTTGTGATGTCACACGATTGTGATTGTAAAATGTAAACTGTGTATGCTTCCATATTCTTACTCAATATTTACCATCAGACTTCTTAAATTATGACCCATTATGATCTTTTTTCCCTGCTTACCTCATGCACATATATATATATATATTTGCATTTATACAGCTAAAAAATCTCTCTGCAATGGAAGTGAATATCGTGCGTCCTTTCATGGTGAGAACTTTACAAGCATTCTATAAGCATGATAGCCCACAGATGATTCAGCAGGCAGATAACACAGGTAGCAGACCAACACCAGTTACAGACCGTGGTCCAAGAGTAAGCCTTCATTTTTTCCACATATGATTTGTTCTCGTTTCCTAGAAAGAGTTGTTTTTTCAATCAAAATTCGCTCTAAGATGATATATGCAAATAGTTTCGTACCAACGGTGCATAATAACTTTCTACTACATAGAATTCAATCACAAAAAAGATGCTTCTCATTTGTTTCTTGAAATCAAGCTTCTAATAACATGTTATTCATTTCTGCGGTGATATTATCAATAAACATTCCTAAATTCCCATCATTTTTTTTTGCAGAGAGATCTAAGGCGCAGGTAACAAGCAGGATGTGTATCTATCCCTTGAAAATTTTACTGTGTGTAGATTGCAGTAAATGAAGGTACTTGTGATCTGTATCTCACTAGCTAGAAGCCAACTGCGTTTCCCCAATTTGTTGTGTGTGTACCAAAATTTTATAGGACTAATAACATTTGACATGGTTTTGTTTTTGAAGAAGCGAAGATAGTAAGATACATCAATTATCTGTCACAAAAGGGAGATTCCTCATGTATTCTGGATGGATGTAACTTATGTGATGTATTTTTACTATTTCTGGCATAACCTAAATTTCCTGACTTTATTCGAGTTATGATTTCATTTTATGCTTGCTATTTTTTTATCTTTTTAGATGCTCTCCTTTTGTGATTTATATGTTGACATTCTATTTCAGATTCATAATCAGATCAGATGATTTTTTTTTCTAATTTGGGTGATTGAATCCACTTACAGTTTGAGTTATGATCACCAATTATAGTGGAACTACCGGGCAAGTAACCCTGTATATTGGAGCACAAAACTTCTCATACACTTGCTCGTTTTTAGGATGCAGTTTTGTTAACATATTATTCTTATCGTCATGTGTCAGTTTGGTCAGCTCCAGATTGGGCAAGAACTGGTACCTTCTCACTGTAAATTTGTGATACCGGGATGCCAGAAGTTGTGCTCGGTTTGTCTGTAAATCTATAATTGATACGGAGTACAAAGTGTTTTCTGAGGTTACTGCACATGAGTTCATTCTACAGCAACTACCATTGAAAACGACGGGGATACTTGATTGTTCTTTGTTCATGCAGCTGCAGGCCAGCAGCCGTCACTCGATATCATATTCATGAAAAATTTATGCGCATTTTACTGTGTTTTTGTCAATCGATCGAGAGAGATGTTTCGTCCGGTGAGGCAGTGGCGACTGCACCAGCTGCCGGCCAAGCACATATATGCATCGTGAAATTTCCGAGAAAGAAAACAACACGGGAGAAAGGTAACAAGAAGTAGGCTGTGTTTAGTTCAAACCAAAATTGGAAGTTTGGTTGAAATTGGGACGATGAACGGAAAAGTTCGAAGTTTATGTATGTAGAAAAATTTTGATGTGATAGAAAAGTTGGAAGTTCGAAGAATAATTTTGGAACTAAACACGGCGCTAGTGGAGGACTAGCTCTGGCATCTCACTGGACCAGGATAGGATTAGGTTGAGAAAGGTCACAAGAACTAGTGGAGGACTAGCTCTGGCATCTCACTGGACTAGTATTAGGTTCTGGTTGGGATCGATTTCTTCTTCCCCTTTGTTGCTTTGAAAAGGGATTACTTTATTTTCTTTGGTCCAACGTAGTGACGCTTGCAGTGTTTACAGTTTGTTTGTTTTTTGCCGAGATGACGGAAGGAGGTCATCCGAATGTTATTAAGATAGTGGAAAAAAAGTTAGAGTTTTTCATCGACAGCCGAAAGGTCTTGCACCCAAAAGCGCACGTTCCTAAATCACGCGCCAACTGCTCGAACACAAACTAGGAAGAAGGGACCAAGCAACAATTTGTTTATTCCATCTGATGACTGCCTCTCCTATATCTAAGGAGAGCTAGCTGTTCATCAGCTGAGACTCCCATCATCTCGCAAAACTACAAGCAGCTCACCTCGCAAATTAACTGTCGGCCATGGCGGCTGCTGGTGAAGCTTCAGGAGGCAGGGACAAGTACCGGTCGTTCATGTACGGCGAGGGAGAGAAGGACACCGTGTGGAGGCTTGGATCCCCTCCAAACTACGACGTCGTCAACAAGCTCTTCGAGGAAGAGAGAACCAAGGTAATTAATTTCACGACGAACACTACTCGTCAGAATTCATAACTAAACGCCGCAGAGATCGAATCAGGTATTGTGATTAAGTTCAAA
This sequence comes from Oryza sativa Japonica Group, assembly GCF_034140825.1. Lineage (NCBI taxonomy): Eukaryota > Viridiplantae > Streptophyta > Magnoliopsida > Poales > Poaceae > Oryza > Oryza sativa. The sequence continues at coordinate 8,189,245 of NC_089035.1, read as the reverse complement.
GCATTGTTGTGCACTTGTCACTAATTAGGAATGGCCAGAGGGGTCTCTGGAGGAGAAGGTCCAGAGGTTGCTGAAGACCTGGGAGATGGAGCTCATCCACAAGGTGCGACCCGAGGACCAGAAGAGCGTCCACTCGCAGAAATTCTGCGCGAGCACCAACGGTGAGAGCTACTCCCTCCGTTCTGCATGTGTGCGCGTGTCTTCGTATTTTAATATTTTTTTTAGATAATGAAATAGAATATTTCGGCCTTCGCTCTGTATTTTAATATAGAAAGCCGTTGACTTTTTGAGATATGTTTGACCATTTATCTTATTAAAAAACATGCATTTATTATCTGTTTTACTGTGATTTGATTTATCTTTAAGCATGATTTAAATATTTTTATATTTGTAAAAAAAATTGAATAAGACAAATGGTCAAACGTTGATAAAAAGTTAACGATGTTATATATATATATATATATTAAAAAACAGAGGTAGTAATAGTTAAATAAAACCATTGGCATGGCTATAGGGATGAGATTTCTGAGCCGGAAGGAGGTGATGGCTATCGGCGGCTACAACGCGTTCCTGCAGACGAAACTGCCGCCGGAGCACCGCATCTATGACCCGGACAATGAGACGCTGGAGTCCGGCATGGCCACGTTCTTGACGGCGTTCCCGCGTGGCTTTGCCATCGAGGTGCTCGACGTCTACAGTGGTCCACCACGGATCGTCTTCAAGTTCCGACACTGGGGGTACATGGAGGGGCCCTTCAAGGAGCATCCCCCCCATGGCAAGCGGGTCGAGTTCTTTGGCATCTGCATCTTCCATGTAAGCTAGAAATATCGTTTTAGATAAGAAAGATAATTACATCTTGACCTTATACATCTAGGATGCACACAGCCATAAAGTTTGAGTTTAATAAAAAGGGAATCTCAATTCTCAATAAGAGAACCCATGTGAAATGAAATTAAAAAGGCTCAACAAGGGATGAAAACCCCTATGAGATGAAATAAGCAAAACATACGCGAAGTCTATAATATGCATTGACAAAAAGCATATTAGTAAAAGCTATAGTTATTGTTATGTATCTTTCTTTTCCAACAGTGACAAGAGGTTTCCAAATACTACCCGTTTGTCTACAATTGCCCGCCATCAGTAACTGGATTTTAGTACCTCTTTTTAAGGGGAGTTATCATTAAAAGTTGATATCCAGCACTTTGAATTTTTTTTACCCATTACCAGCCAGAAAGATTGTAAATTCGGAGTTTTGAACCCTTTTCAAGTCTTCCCATCGATAACCACCACTTATATACGTAGCACTGACAGTTCTGTGTTGGCGATGCGGCATTAGGTCGACGAGGAGATGAAGGTGGAGAAGACGGAGTACTTCTACGAGCGCGGCAATTTCCTCGCGAGCTTCTTGAGCACGCCTGCTGCTGCTGCTGCTGCTGAGGCTGCGTCAGGCTCAGGATGCCCTGTCATGGGAGGAAACTGAAGCAATGGGTAACCAACACAGCATGTCACCCATTCAAATGTCCTACTCCAGATTACCAACAGATCTGCACCTGCTTTTTTATTCCAAGCTATATACTGTAGTAAATAAACAGTCTTGTTTGTATGGTACAAAGCACAAACACCACTTGTGGTGGGTACCTTTAGGATAGTTCTACTTGCTCTTTTGGCATAGAAGAACTAAGCTACACGGCCATGATTTAATCATCAAAGTAGTTATAAGTAGAAGTCTGACGAATAAAAGTTCAAACTTCTTATTTCGAGCAAAATATCCTCCTCCACCTCCATTGTTGTATGGAGTATGCATACAATCTTTACCAGATTTTATCAGAGCACCGTGGTTGATAGCTGCGCATACCAATGCTTCAATCGCTCTTATTCAAAGTAAAAATGTATAAACTTTGTATCATGGGATCCTAACATGTCCCCTGCCGTTGCCCTATTCATTCCTGTGTAAAAGAAAGTTTATGTGACATAACAGTCTTCAGATACTTGTGTCAGATAAGGTAAGAGGTAGGTCGAACAGCTTGTAAGAGATACCTTCATAACTTGGATGTTACTGACAATCTTGTTCTTAAATCCTCAGCAACAGCATCGATGAACTCAACAGTGTTAAGATACTTATCTCGGCTAACACTGTACAATTCCAACAGAATCAATTAAAAGGTCTTGTCTATTATTACTACAGAATAAATAAGAGAAGTAGGAATTACTTTGGCCCATGTACAAGAAGAGCTAGATCCTTTGTCATCTTTCCAGATTCCACTGTTCCCACACAAGCAGCTTCAAGTTTTTGTACAAAATCTAACAGTCTTTTATTGTCATCGAGCTTTGCCCTGTTGTGGTGTGTTCAACAGTCAAGTCACAAGACTTACAACTCTTAATTATTTATGTAGCATACTTAATATTTACAACAAAAAGCAGGAAATATAAGGAGCAGAATAAATTTCTTTAAGAACAGAAACTCTCCCTAACTTTTAGATGACAAAATTTTCTGCTCTGAGCACTAACAAAAGGACTAAAAGATGATGTACTACAATAGAATAGCATTAACCATGATGGGAAAACTGAGCATATAGATTTCATCATTTAGAGCCAAACTAATTAAGTGAAAAGCAAGCTCATCGATCTTAGTTACTATGGTTTAATTCAAGCTCATACCTATGTCCTAGTCCGGTTGTCCAAGCAAATATTGAAGCAATGCTATTTGTACTAGTTTCGCCTCCTTTTTGGTGAACTCTGTAATGGCGTGTGACTGTACCATGAGCAGCTTCAGCTTCAATGGTTCTACCATCAGGGCACACCTAAGGCAATGCAGAACTTATTTGTTAAATTCAGAAGATTAATCTAATCAGAACATATTTTTTAAATAGAGGTTACACCATCAGCATATTGGAATCTACAATTGTTCTAGATAGCATTAACAATTGTTCTACATTTGAACTTTCAGATAAACAGATAACAGTTCAGCAGGGAGAACACTCACCAGAACTGATGTCATTAGACCTAGCGATCCAAAACCTGTACAAGTAAAATCATCCTGCTCTTAGCAAAGACTTCATTTTTCTCCAAATAAAAGGTCAGAAGAGAGTATACACATATAATAAGCAAAAACCTTGAGCAATTAGATCGCTCTGCACATCTCCATCATAGTTCTTGCAAGCCCAAACATAGCCACCTTCACTCTTAAGGGCATAGGCCACCATATCATCAATCAGCCGATGTTCGTACCTGCCACAGCAGAAATGATTAGGACATAAAGGAGGAAAATAAGGCTCCATGTTCCTACAGTAAGGTAGATAGAAGATAGCTGTACCATATTCCTGCATCATCAAACTTGGCTCTCCATTTTGTTTCATAGTTCTCCTGAAATATATCTTTAAACCTGATATATAAAAGTAATATTTCAATATGGACATACATGTCTATTAAAAGAAACAAATAGCATACGACGATTGACTATTGACCTTCCATCGTATTTTTTGAGGATCGTGTTTTTGGTGCTAAGATAAAGTGGCCATCTTTTCTGGTAAGCCATGTTCATGGAAGCTTCAGCGAATGCCCAAATAGACTATTTGCAACAAACATAAAATAGAGGTTGTCAAGTTTAAAACCCTGTTTAAAAATACAGAGTATCAAAATTAAGCTACCCTGATAAAGGGTATCATAAACAAACCTCGTCAGTATTATACATAGACAAGGCTACTCCACCAGCACCAGTAAAGTTGAACACATCCAACTCTATTTGTTCCTCTCTGCCATCTATACCAGTTTTGAGGAGAAGATAGTGTAAGGATGAGTGGATAACATTGACACAAAGGTTAATTTATAGTTAGCAATTTTAGTAAACTGACTAAGCTTATTCCCTGATGCTTGGATATTGATGTGATGACACCACAAATCAGTGAAGTATGTTTACATATATAAAAGCTCTTCTTACTGACAGAAACATATTCTGTTTAAATTGGTCAATATTGCAAGCTCTGTGGCAAAACTGAAACTACTAATCATATCTTGTTTAAATGTCCCTTAGCTGTTTTTGGTTGGTGTGTTATTAGGGATGCTTTGAATCTGGTTTCTTTACCTAATAATCTATGGGAGTGTATGAGTCTGCTCAAAGATAGGAAAAAGTTTAAACCTTGGATCTCTTTAATTGGGGGGGTTTGTTGGGCTATTTGGATCATTAGAAACGACTGGGTGTTTGAAAATATTCTTGTCAAGTCTCCCCTTTATGTGGTTTATAAATCGCTGTCTTTCATACAGAAGTGGCGCATTTTGCTAAAGGAGGAAGACCAGGAGCTGCTGGGAGGATGGTGTGAAGCAATCAGGATAAAGCTGAATCAAGTCAGGCCTCATGTGCTACCTGCATAGCTATAGAATAGCTACTTTAGTCTGAGTTTCAGTTTTTTCTGTAAGGGTGTGGTTAGGTTGGGAGTACGTTCCTTTTGTCTCTGAAAAACTGGTTGTTCCCCAGCTATCTCTTTGTGTTTCTTTTATTTTCCAGGTCTTGTATAAGACTCTGTTTTTGTTCTTGGGCTTTTTTCTAAAGCCGGGTCAATATATTGATCTGCCATAAAAAAAAAACATATTCTGTTCGCTGCTCAGCATTAACATATATCAGGCTATTAACCATTTAATAGGTTCTGAAGTAAATAAACTGACAAGAATGATTACCAAGTCTATTTGCCAATATGGTGGCATATGATGACTATACAAATAATTAAGCCCCAAATTTTTAGAACAGCTTTTCTATAGCCAAAGCCAATGATGCCCATATGAAAAGAAAAGGTAGAAGTCCTTGTCATTCCTAGTAGGATAAACACTAGGGAGACAAAGCTAAATATTAATTTAATCCTGGCTGCTACAAGTTCAGATCTGCAGCCACTATCATGACATTAGCTTTATTGAGACATACCAAATACTAACTTCAACTTCCCAGGACCTTTAATAACTGTATCTGTTGCTCGGTATTGATCACCAAATGCATGTCGTCCAATGCATATGGGCTTTATCCACCCTGGAAGCATAAAAAAAATAGTGTAACTACCAATGAATTCTACTATCGGTATTTTTGATACAGACTTCGTACCAGGTACAAGCCGAGGAATATTCTTGCAGATGATTGGTTCTCGGAAAACAGTTCCTGCAGGAGTCAATTAGTTCTGCTGAAGTAAGTATAAGAGAACAGCAACAGCTGCACTTGATGAAAGTTCAAAATAGAACCATATAGACATGTGACCAATTAAAGGTTTACCATTCAAAATGTTCCTTATTGTCCCATTTGGACTCTTCCACATTGCACTTAAATTAAACTCTTTCACGCGTCCTTCATCTGTAGGCTCATGAATAGTGCGGCCAAAATCAAATTTAAATTGAGTGTCCAAAACTACTTGTTAACACATCATGCTCATCTGTCAATGAGCTCAATTCTGCTGAACATCACCTGGAGTTATAGTTGCACATTTGATGGCTACATTATACCTGAAAAAAAAATAGAATACTGAAGCAACCTAATGTAAACGTTATAATAGAAATCACAAAAAGTAAACATTATGTATTCTAACTGAGACTACAGGGTAAACAGGTTCAGCTTAAAGCACCAATTATATAACAAAAGCATAACTTAGATGGAAAAAAGTAATAGAAGAAATAATGGACCAGAACTGTGACGTCAAACAACTGAGGCTTACAGGCTTACTTTAGGGTCGCTTCTGCACTCTCTATTGTAACTTTGTCCCCAGTAGCGTCACGATTAGGTAGACCTAAGTCATAGTATTTTATGTCCAAGTCCAAGAAAGGGAATATAAGCTGCATGATCAAAACAGATATCCAACATAATTCTTAACGATGCCCGCATTAAGGGATGAAGCAGCACCAAAAGCATAACAAAGTAAAAAAAATGAACATGTAACGTGAAAAAAAAAGGAGCTGCAGAGTACAATGCTAGACAAACAATCATCAAAATCAAGAATAAAAAACATATATTGTTACAAGAACCTGACCTTATCTTTGATCCATTTCCAAATAACTCGAGTCATCTCATCACCTAAGTAAAAAGCACATACAGTCATATATAACCACTACAATCTGAGGTAAGCAAAGGATGATTGGGCTAGCCAAAAGTATGGTATACTTTCTAAATATGCAATTTAAAGTTACTTAAGTTCGATGATGGAACTTTTCAGCACAGAACTTCAAATGAAGCAGAAAGACTGTCAACAGAAAAACTTTTCAGCCCACTTGAACATTGTAGATGATAAGTTCTGAAATTGGCATATGTGTTTACTGATACAGTTCACCTTGGAACTTGTAACTAAGCGATGCTGTGGGTTCAATTTTATTCTTTATTTTTTTACTATATTCTTCACATGAATAATCTTTTCTTTTTTACCAATGACAATGCACTAAAACAGTTATTTTAGATTTACCCTTTAAAACCGACTATTCCGCGCATCTAAGGTTGAACATTTTGTCCTCCCAAGAAGATGGCTATTTAACTAATTTCAGCACACTTTCTACGCCTAAGGATGACTACCACTATTCCTTGTAACACCTAGAATTTCAGAAAGGCCAAGTAGAGCAGCTTTCAGCACATCAAATGTGTTGAACTCTGTTCCCACAAAACAGGACCATTTAGCTAATTTCAGCCGCACGTTCTACTCAGGACGACTCCCCTTCTTCCTCCAAACACCTACAAATTTTAGATCCAGTACGTAGAGCAGCCTAATCCATCCCACCACCAATGGTATAGCAGAACCAAAGCAATCACGGCACCAGACAAGAGGCAAAGGCTCCCCCCGTAGATATCAGCGGAGATAGCGAGGCTAATCACGAGCGAGTTCCGATCGGAAGCGGGGGGGAAGGAGAGGGGAGGTGGGGGTTCTCACCGTCCATCTCGACGACGGGGTTGGCCACGACGATCTTCTCGAACGCCATGGCGGCGCGCGCCCCCTCCCCTCCGCGCTTCTCCGCTCGCGTCGCCGGTAGCTTCTGGTCGTCGGAGTCGGAGACGAATCGAGCTTCTTCCGATCGGAGCTGCGGCGGCGCGCGAGGTGTGAAGTCTGAAGAAGGTCGGACACGGAGCGCGGAGAGAACGAAGCATCATAAGCAGACACGGCGCGGGCGTTCGGCCGCGCCGTCCGTGGACTCGGTCCAGGACGGACTACATGGGCCATGTGGGCCAGTCTTGGCCACGTCAGCTTTGGACCACTATAGCCGTCCGATGATAGGAGGCGGTCATGGCCCGGATTGGGATCCTCAGAATTTAGGGCTTGTTCGGATCGCAGGATAGGAAAAGGAATTTGATGCTATGAAGCATTCGGAACACAAGAATATATAAACCACATGAATTTTTCAATTAGTATTAATCTCATACTCCCTCCATATTTTTTTGTTTGACGTTGGTTAGCTCAAAATTGAACTAACCAACGTCATACATTCATGCATTGAGGTAGTATATTATAGTATAATTAAGCAATAAAATATTAGTTCCCATCTAGTCACTTCAACGTGATTAGCATCTATCCCATGATAGCTAATGAAAAAAATGAGGTGTGAGTGGATGTTTAGAATCTTATGAAATTCCTATGTTTTCACAAGGTTGCTACAGTATTTCTACGAAATTCCTACGCATGGTTCCTATGAACCGAATGCATAAACAGTGCCAAATCCAAAGGAATTGCCAATCCTACAAGAATCCTGTGTAATCCCTCTATTCCGAACAAGCCCTTAGGGTTTTAAATTATTCTCAACCATCGGATTTATAGCGAACGAATGTGATTAATTGCTACATATAATACAATACATCATGAACAGTACCTTGGCACAATACGTTTTACTTTTTATACTGTATCTACAGTAAATAACTGCAAAATTAATATTTTATATTGTAGCGGCAAACTCATTTTGCTATGCGCCTCAGTCTTTAGCCCCTAAAGGCAGAGGAGCCGAATCCTCAGGGCCCTCTGTTCTGTCAGTGTGTGTTTGGTTTAGAAGCGAGATGTGATAGGTTGAACTTGTCCTTGATTCTAGGGATGGTACGATCTCACTCAACTGTTTGATTTATAGGATGGGATGATTCAATTTTTTTTCTTTTTAGTGGAAGGAATGAGGGTGGGATGGGATGTGAAACTTTTGCAGCTACCGTCAGTCCACGTCCAGTTCCGACGACGTGGTAGAGCACTAGAGCTCGACAGCAACCAGGTGGTGGGCGTAGCGGCGGAATCTGGCAGATGAAGGAGGCAAGTAGCTGCTGGAGGAGGGCTGGTGAGTGGCGTGGTTGGGACGAGGAGCGGCATGATGTAGATAGGCGGCCGACTGGCAACTGACGGGCAAGGAGCGGTGTGAATGGGCGAACAGCGGGCAAGGAGCTGCGTGGGCAAGCGTGGAGTGGCACAGCATGGGCGAACGATGCAACCGGGTGAGTCGCCGCGAGCGCGCGGCGATCGACAATCGGAGTGCATAGCGCAGGCGGGCGGTGCAGACGCTCAAGCAGTGGAAGAATAGTGTGGCTCACGCCGTGCACTCGACCCAAGTGGGTCAAGCTTGTTTGCTAGATTTTTGCAAGTGGTTTGGACCTGGATCTAAGAGGAATATTCCTCTAAGCATGCGTTGGGTTGATCTCATTTTTCACGGTGTTTGGTACAGAGACATGCGGGATGGGATGGTCCTTAACAGGGAATATTTCGTTAAGATTCGAGTTGGCCAGGTCTCTTTAAAAGTAGGATCATCCCATCCCTCGTTTATATACGTACTACTCTTACAAATCTACCCCCGGCGTTCCATATTATAAGATGGTTTGTGCACACATCTATTTGATTGGTGAAGGAGCTAGACTCCTGCACGCCCAATAGACCAGGGCGGGAGGTTTTAAGTTTTTTATCGAAAGTTTTAAATTATGAGCTGAAAGTTTAGTCCAAAATTTTAAATTTTAAATAAAACTTTCAGTTGAAAATTCGGTTAGAAAATTTTAATCAAACTTTTAAAGTATTAATAAATGGTAACAATAGGAAAGTAAATTCAAATATCAATCAATGATATTATTTTATCAAATAAAATTTAATTTATATTAGACTAATCTTTAGTTAAATATTTCAAGAGTTGAATCTAAAATACATTTGCGCCTTATAGCGTGTGATAAATGGGGTAATAAATATAGAAGACCTTTGATTGATTCTCCTGAAAATGTACAGTGTTAGCCTAGATAAGTATCTGAAACACTGTTGAGTTCATTGATGTTGTCGCTGAGTGTCGGTGATATGGGACCGGGAGTATCATGACTAGAGGCTTGAGGCAGACACAATCGCCCACGTGGCCTGGCACCTTCGGGGACGTCGGGCCCGAGGGTGAGGTGTCCGCCCTCCTCCTGATTTCCCCCGAGGGGGGGTCGGGCTGCGCTTGCCCTGGCCCCGAGGGCCGGGGCACCCCGACCCCCTTTAGGAAGTCTGCGCCACATATATGGGATAAGTGAGCACAGCTGTGCTCACCTAACAGCATTTAATGCAGTCTGGTCAGGCGTATCACGCTGTACGCAGTGCAGTACGGCGCGTTCCTTTATCCGGTCTGTGACCAGTCACAGACCGGTCAGATCACGGGTTAGGTGGCGACTGGCGGTCTGGCGCACGCCTTGCCCCATCCCGTCAAGACGAAAGCCTCTAGGCACTCGTCTCAAGCCGGAGTTAAGCGTGTTATCTCTTAGAGATGACACGTTAGCCCCGATCGATATATGCCAGGCTTCATCCTAACCATTACAAGCAAGATGTTGTGTGAAGAAGGGCAAACATGCACGTTGCCAAGATTACACGCGGTGGACAAGAATGACCGATTTGTGACCGGTCTGACACTGACCATATCGTCAGCGCACAGCCATGTTCCCACGATGCGCTCACCCCCGGCGGAAGTGGAGGTAGGTGTGGGCTGTCCCATCGGAGCGTCATTCGGACAGCAACCGTGCTGATCTCCGCCCATTCAAGAGAAAAAGAACAGTCCAGTTTGGGAAGAGAAGGGTGCATGTGGTATCCCCTTGAAGTATAAAAGGAGGACCTTGCCCATAGAGAAGGGGCTTTTGGATTCTTTTCCAGATTGTGAGCTTAGAACGGGGGAGAAGTCAGCTCACACTTGTAGCCCATTCATACACAGATCCACCAAAACACAGGAGTAGGGTATTACGCTTCTCAGCGGCCCGAACCTGTATAGATCGCCGGTGTCTCGTGTTTCTGGCTGGCAGACGATCTTTCCACATACAGAGAGAGAGCGAGAGCTTGAGATTTCACCCTAAGCCCCCGGCCGAACTGGCAAAGGGGGGCCTGCGCGGTCTCCCGGTGAGGAGCCACCAGCTCCGTCATCTGGCGCGCCAGGTAGGGGGCTCAGCGTGTGCTTTCTGAGCTCTCAGACTCTTCCGTGTGCCCCAAGTTTTTCTTGTTCAGCCTAATGGCCGAGCAAGGAAAAACACACGACCTCTCGCCGAGTGTGAGCGGCGACGACGGGGAGCCGAATCCGCGCCGTCGAGCTCGTACTCCTCCACCTCCTCCGCGCCAAAGCCCTAAGCAGGGGGAGGCGCTTGAGAGGGTCGACAAATCCGCGGCGTCACCAGCCGCAGGTGATGCAGGAGAACGGCGAGATGGGGAGCGTCGCCTCCTCGTCTACGGCGACGGCAGCACACCTCAGGGTGCGCTTCAGGCTGCTGGCGCGCTCCTACGACACCCGCCTGTCGTCCATGACCCGGAGTCTCCAGCCCAACGATGGCTGGAAGACGTGGCCAACTTGGTCATGACGGCACAGCAGCGCCTGGGTGCTGGTGGACGGTCCGCCACCACCACCAAGACCTCCGGCGCCGCTACCACCGGCTCCGTGTCATCAAGGCGGAGGGCGCGGCGAGCGGCGGCGGCTGCACGTCATTCGGCCGCCACTCCCTCGTCGACACCTCCAACTCGGGAGGATCAGCATGGGGAGCCGGATGCCCGCCTCGACATCGAGCGCCGGCGTAATAACCGGCGTACTCCCCGTGCAACGGAGGGCGCCTCCTCGTCCGGAGTGTCACCTCGACATGGACGTGAGGATCAGCCCTCCGTGCCCCCGGCTGGTGGTGTCGGCTGTAGAGCCTTTGTGGCGAGTCTTCGGAATGTCCGTTGGCCCCCAAGGTTCCGGCCCACCATCACCGAGAAGTACGATGGGAGCGTCAACCCCACCGAGTTTCTCCAGGTCTATACGACCGGGATCGAGGCCGCTGGGGGTGACGACAGGGTCATGGCGAATTTCTTTCCCATGGCCCTAAAGGGACAGGCGCGGGGTTGGCTGATGAACTTGCCACCCGCGTCGGTCCACTCCTGGGAGGATCTGTGCCAACAGTTCACCATGAACTTCCAAGGCACATATCCGCGCCCAGGCGAAGAAGCGGACTTGCATGCAGTACAGCGAGGCGATGATGAGTCGCTTCGCTCGTACATTCAGCGGTTTTGCCAAGTCCGCAATACTATACCATGCATCCCTGCACACGCGGTGATCTACGCGTTCAGGGGGGCGTGCGGCACAACCGCATGCTCGAAAAGATCGCTTCCAAAGAGCCCCAGACCACCGCGGAGCTTTTTCAGCTCGCGGACCGAGTGGCTCGTAAGGAGGAAGCGTGGACATGGAACTCCTCCGGTTCCGGAGTGGCAGCTTCGGCCGCCCCCGGATCCGCCGCTCAGACAGGGCGGCGTGACAGGAGGAGGAAGAAGAGGTCGGTCCATTCCGGCGACGAGGGTCATGTCCTCGCCGTCGAGGGCGCTCCGCGGGCCACCCGAAAGGGGAGGCCTGCGAGCGACAAAAAGAAAGAGGCCGACGCTCCCTGACCTCGGCTACTTGGAAGAGCGAAGGCGGCGCGCGGCCCTTCGAGCCGCGCGCTACCAGCAGAGCCTGCGGCGCTACCATCAGCGCCACGTCCGGGCCCGATCACTCTGCGTCGACGACCTCGTCCTACGCCGCGTCCAAACGCGTGCTGGATTGAGCAAGCTCTCACCAATGTGGGAGGGTCCGTATCGAGTGATTGGCGTCCCCCGGCCGGGCTCCGTTCGGCTGGCCACGGGCGACGGCACAGAGCTGCCTAACCCATGGAACATCGAACACCTTCGTCGCTTCTACCCCTAGTGGGGGTCGGGTGTCAGGTCTTGGGCTCGGGCCAACCCCGCACCCCCCCGGGCGTGCAGGGTTGGCCGGGGGCTTATCTCTTTTCTCTTCCGTATTTCAATAAAAGCATTTTCGATTTCCAAAGGACTGTGTCTGTGCCGTTTTTTCCTTTTGAAGAATCTTGACTTGAAATAAGGTCACTCGTACTCAACCTTGCCCTCGGGGGCTCGGTTCGGTCAGCTAAAATCGCCAAACGGGGCCCAGAACCGAGCCGTGCCCCGGGGCGTGGTGAACTCCGGGGGGGAATCGGCAAAAACCCACAATCGGGTCACCCATAACCCTCGGTCACCACGCTCCCGGCCTGGCCAGTCTCGACATGTGGATCTCCCCAGGCACTAGCCCCGACCCGAGCCATTTGAGGACTAGGACCTGGGCACGAGCCCTTGATCAAGCCAAGACACAGAAGGACCGCGGCACAGACCATCCTCGTCTCATACACACCACAAATAGAATTGACATAGAAATTTCCTCTTTATTTGGTTGCAGATTAAATTAGTCTATACAAGAAGGGGGCCCGAAGGCCTCGGAAGAAGAAAGAAAAAGCTATTCAAGATTGGCGGGGGCCTGGGGGCTCACTCCGACGCGCCCGGGTCACCAGCCTTGTCGTCGCTGTCGTCCGCACCACCGTCGCCGCCCTCCTCGTCGGAGTCGAGGGCGAACGCGAGCCGAGGGGCCGTACCCTCGAAGCTGTGGACGATGTGGTCGGCGGCGTCCCGGACCTGCGCGCGTGCGCCGTCCTCGGTTCCGAAAGGGAACTCTTCCAGCGCCGCCCACGGGGAGAAGTCAGGGTCCGAGAGGCCCCCAAGCCGAACGGCGGCCCAAGGCCCCCGACGGCCGGAGTTGGCCCTCCGCCTGCTTGTCCGACGGTGTCAGGCGCCCCCGACCCTCAGGATAGCCTCGGGGCCACTGCGGGAAGGCCGCGCCTGTCGCCCTCTTACCCCGAGGATATCGGCGCAGAAGCCGAGGGCGCCCCGCGCTGCCTCTCGGATGAAGAGCGCCCTGGAGATGCGGCCCCTAGCGAAGAGGATCGGCCCCGCCGAAAGGTGCAGCGGCCCGTCTACTTTGTTAGTGAGGCCCTCCGGGACGCCAAAACCCGATACCCTCGGGCCCAGAAGATGCTATACGCTATTCTGATGGCTCCGAGAAAAGCACCATCACCATATCTCCAGGCGAAGCAAATCGGCTCGCCCAGATTCGTGCGCTGCTCAGGTAATGTGGCAGTCTTGAATAGACCGCCCATTATGGACAACCAAAGTTACCAATACCAATATGTATGGACTGGGACCGTTGGGGATTTTGCCCAACTATGCAGACCGGTCCCACCTGTCACCAGGCTTTAGGAGTGGCGTCACACCTGACCGCTTCCCTTGGGAAGGGAAATTGCTCTGGCATAACGCCGGGGGCTACTGTCGGTGATATGGGACCGGGAGTATCATGACTAGAGGCTTGAGGCAGACACAATCGCCCACGTGGCCTGGCACCTTCGGGGACGTCGGGCCCGAGGGTGAGGTGTCCGCCCTCCTCCTGATTTCCCCCGAGGGGGGGTCGGGCTGCGCTTGCCCTGGCCCCGAGGGCCGGGGCACCCCGACCCCCTTTAGGAAGTCTGCGCCACATATATGGGATAAGTGAGCACAGCTGTGCTCACCTAACAGCATTTAATGCAGTCTGGTCAGGCGTATCACGCTGTACGCAGTGCAGTACGGCGCGTTCCTTTATCCGGTCTGTGACCAGTCACAGACCGGTCATATCACGGGTTAGGTGGCGACTGGCGGTCTGGCGCACGCCTTGCCCCATCCCGTCAAGACGAAAGCCTCTAGGCACTCGTCTCAAGCCGGAGTTAAGCGTGTTATCTCTTAGAGATGACACGTTAGCCCCGATCGATATATGCCAGGCTTCATCCTAACCATTACAAGCAAGATGTTGTGTGAAGAAGGGCAAACATGCACGTTGCCAAGATTACACGCGGTGGACAAGAATGACCGATTTGTGACCGGTCTGACACTGACCATATCGTCAGCGCACAGCCATGTTCCCACGATGCGCTCACCCCCGGCGGAAGTGGAGGTAGGTGTGGGCTGTCCCATCGGAGCGTCATTCGGACAGCAACCGTGCTGATCTCCGCCCATTCAAGAGAAAAAGAACAGTCCAGTTTGGGAAGAGAAGGGTGCATGTGGTATCCCCTTGAAGTATAAAAGGAGGACCTTGCCCATAGAGAAGGGGCTTTTGGATTCTTTTCCAGATTGTGAGCTTAGAACGGGGGAGAAGTCAGCTCACACTTGTAGCCCATTCATACACAGATCCACCAAAACACAGGAGTAGGGTATTACGCTTCTCAGCGGCCCGAACCTGTATAGATCGCCGGTGTCTCGTGTTTCTGGCTGGCAGACGATCTTTCCACATACAGAGAGAGAGCGAGAGCTTGAGATTTCACCCTAAGCCCCCGGCCGAACTGGCAAAGGGGGGCCTGCGCGGTCTCCCGGTGAGGAGCCACCAGCTCCGTCACTGAGGATTTAAGAACAATATTGTCAGCAACATCCAAGTTATGAATGTAGTACTCACAAGGCACAAAGTTGTTCTCCCTGCCTCTTATCTCTCGTGATAACTACTCCCTCTATTTTAACGTTTAGGTTTTGAATAAATCATACATATGTGTTTTCTATATTTGTCCAAATTCATATGAACATTACTAAATCTAGATGAGAGATGAAGGATTAAAAATGAAGGGATTACATGCTATGAATATATAATTTTTTTTAACAAAACCTTTGTTTCCACGCATGAATGAATAGGGCAAGGACCAAGGACATTGAGGTTCATGTGATTCTACTACTAATCGTAAAGGTACTTTTAT
Source organism: Oryza sativa Japonica Group (assembly GCF_034140825.1). NCBI lineage: Eukaryota > Viridiplantae > Streptophyta > Magnoliopsida > Poales > Poaceae > Oryza > Oryza sativa. Next base: position 8,174,235 of record NC_089035.1, on the reverse strand, counting down.
ATATTTGTGCTTTGAATTTGCTTAGTGAGATGCTGCAGTCGGAAAAATGACTATTCCTGGATTTAGTTGTGAAGTAATAGCGCCCTCTTGACGTAAAATGAATAGTAGAGACATCAGGTAAAGCAGTTGGGATAGCCTGTGAATTTTCGCCCTTGCTTGTCTTGTCCCAAACCCAACTCTTTCTTTTAGGCATGTAGAAAAAGCTGTTCCAGAACTATGAACCCTAGCTATTGATTTCTTATAAGCAATTAAGCATCCTCCGACCCAGTGAGTGATTTAATTGTAAAGTTTTTTCTCATGTCTGCTATGCTAGCTACTGATTTCTTATAAGCATCCCTGACCCAACGAGTGATTTGTAAAGTGCTTTTTTCTCATGTCTCCTATGATACTTGGCTGGCTTGATTTGGCTAGCGGAATTGTTTCAGGCAAAGGAAGGATTTTATATGTACTGGGAAGCGCGGTACCATACTTAAATGGGTGATTGAGCATGGTACGTGCAGCTATCAACCGGGATGCTCCGATAAATTAAGTTCGGTAAAGACAGTATACAATATACATGCACATGCTACATGCAACAATGGAGGATTGGAAGTCAACAGGTGGTGGATGTTTTGCTCGAAATAAGGTACTCCCTCCGTCTAATTTTAATTACAACCATAAGTTTTACTTTAATCGTTCGTCTTATTTAAAATTTTTTTATAATTAGTATTTTTTATGAGATGATAAAGCATGAATAGTACTATACTCGTGACTTATGTTTTTATATATTTTTTTTAATTTTTTTTAAATAAGACGGATGATCAAAGTTAAACGCGGAAAACCATAGCTCCACTTAAGATGGGACGGAGGGAGTAGAACTGATATTCATAAGACTTGTACTTTGCTGGCTAAACCATGTCCATGTAGCTTAGTGCCATGCCAAAAGATCAAGTAGAACAACTCTAGCTACATGTACCCACCACCCATGTGGTGTTTATACTTCATACCATACAAACAATGAGTCTTTATTTATAGTACTACTAATAAAGGAGTAGCAATGTAGCATGAAATAAAATTAAAAGCAGGTGCGGATCTGTTGGTAATCCGATACATTTTCAAATGGGTGACATGTTGTGTTGGTTCCTCAGTGCTTCAGTTCAGTTAATTTCCTCCCATGACAGGGCATCCTGAGCCTGACGCAGCATCAGTAGCAGCAGCAGCAGGCGCGCTCAAGAAGCTCGCGAGGAAATTGCCGCGTTCGTAGAAGAATTCCGCCTTCTCAACCTTCATCTCCTCGTCAACCTAATGCCACACCGCCAGAACCTTGTCAGGGTTACGCACTTCTAAATCCAGGTGACCAATATAAGGTCTTGTTATCAATTGGAAGGTATTTTAGATTTCAATTTCTAATGATAAGTATAAACTCCCCCTTAAAAAGTTAAAATACAGTATATACTGGCAGCTAGTAATTGTAGACAAATTAGTATGTACTACTCCTTCTATTTCTAAATATACGACACTATTAACTTTTGGATATGACGTTTGATTATTTATATTATTTAAAGATTCGGAGTAAATATGTAAAAATAGAAGTCATGCTTAAAATATATGCTTATAACGATAAAACAAGTGAAGACAAAATAAATAATAATAACATAATAAGTAAAGATGATTAATCAGACGTCATGTTTAAAAGTCAATATTATCATATTTTAAAAACAGAGATAATATTTTGCTTACATGGAAAATGCAAATGCCGAAAAACTCAACCCGCTCGCCATGGGGCGGGTGCTCCATGAAGGGGCCCTCCATGTGCCCCCAGTGCCGAAACTTGAAGACGATCCGTGGTGGGCCACTGTAGACGTCGAGCACCTCGATGGCGAAGCCACGCGGGAACGCCGTCAGGAAGGTGGCCATGCCGGACTCCAGCGTCTCCTTGTCCGGGTCGTAGATGCGGTGCTCCGGTGGCAGCTTCGTCTGCAAGAACGCGTTGTAGCTGCCGATGGCCATCAAATCCTTCCGATTCAGAAACCTCATCCCTGACACGGTAATGGTTTATTATTATTATTATTATTAGTATTATTAATACTACTACTGCACGTACTCTCTGTGCGTGAATATAATTGATGAGCACTCACCATTGGTGCTGGAGCAGAATTTCTGCGAGTGGACACTCTTCTGGTCCTCTGGTCGCACCTTGTGGACGAGCTCCATCTCCCAGGTCTTCAGCAATCTCTGGACCTTCTCCTCCAGAGACCCCTCTGGCCATTCCTAATTAATGACAAGTGCACAACAAGTCAACAATGCTTTCAACTTAATCACAATATCTGCTTCGATCTCTTCGGCGTTTAGCTATGAACTCTGACGAGTAGTGTTCATCGTGAAATTAATTAGTTACCTTGGTTCTCTCTTCCTCGAAGAGCTTGTTGACGACGTCGTAGTTTGGAGGGGATCCAAGCCTCCACACGGTGTCCTTCTCCCCCTCGCCGTACATGAACGACCGGTACTTGTCCCCGCCTCCTGAAGCTTCTTCACCAGCAGCCGCCATGGCCGACAGTTAATTTGCGAGCTGAGCTGCTTGTAGTTTTGCGAGATGATGGGAATCTCAGCTGATGAACAGCTCCCCTAGATATAGGACAGGTGATGAGATAAGATGGAACCAACAGATTGCGATTACTGCAAACGTCACTGCCTGGTCCAAATTAAAGAAAGAAAAGCAATTAATCAAATCTCTTTCCAAAGAAACATACAAATGATCCCCAATCCAAACCTAATCCATATATATTCCCATACTAGCTTGTGACCTTTCCCTGTGTTGTTTTTCCTCTGAATTTTTTTTATCCATGGCGGCTATGGGCTGTGCGCCGCCGGTGCACGTGCTTGGCCGGCGGTTGGTGCGGCCGCCGGCCGCCTGCAGCGACGCCTCACCGGACGAAACATCCCCTGTGATCGACTAACAAAAGACGCAGTAAATTAAAGGCGCATAAAATTAATTAGGCAATACACAACCTAATTATCAACTACTCCCTCCGTTCAGAACACGGTTATTAAGAAAGTATAGAAATGAGTGGTGGAGGGCGTTGTAATTGGATGAATAGTGAAGGTAGGTGGGAAAAAGTTAATGGTGGAGGGTTGTGATTGGTTGGGAAGAGAATGTTGGTGGATAAATTGGTTATATTTTGAGATAAATCTTGAGGGCTACAAGTTATATTTTGGGACGGAGAAAGTACTGCTTAACGAGACTGAAAAACTATAGAGCTACGCACCATTTCAAACGTCGTGGCATCGCTCTGCATATATAGGCCCCCATGCGACTCGTAGTGGACGCAGGATTTTAGGGCTGAGTAATTCGCTCAGCAAATATAGATAAAATTCATCAAAAAATATATAAAGATAATGCAGCAGGAAAAGTGCCCGCCGGATAAGTGAACTTATTGAGGAAAGAAAAGCTGAGAATGAAGTATTAGCCCCAGTTAAATATATACATATATAATATACCTACGTATATAAAATTTTATTCAGAATTTTTCAGGTTTTCACGTGAATACCCAAAAACTTTGTTTTCCCATGTAACCTTTTCTTCATATTGCATAGTCGCAAAATCGTGCAGATAAGTCCACGCATGCTTGTGTGTCACTAGTACATAAACAATTTTTTCAGACGGCCAAAAGAGATTTTCGTGTGTGGGCCTCCAGCCCATCTGCTCGGAAGTGTATGTGAAAATCATATTTTTTTTATACGGGTGGCACAATTTTCGTGTGCGGGTGCTTATGTCGTCTGCACACAAAAACAAAAATCCAGGAAAAAATCGCAAAAAATCAAAACGCCCGTCGATGCGCGCTCGCCGCCCGCTGCCACTGTGCTTCTCCCGCCACCGCCGATGGATCCGCACGGATCCGAGCGGGGACAGTTGTTGCCAGCTTGCCGCCGGATCCGGGTAGAGCCCGTCCACCCGCCGACATCGTGCTCCTCACGCCTTCGTCGCCGCCGCCCTGCTCCTCCAGCCACCGCCGCCGCATCCGCGCGGATCTATGCGGGGGATGGCCATCACCGCCGGATCTGGATGGGGGACAGCCACCGCCCCTCGCTGGCTTCAACTCCCGCTGCCCCACGCTAGATCCACAGTCGCCGGACCGCCACCGCGCACCTTTCGTCCGACTGATTCCCACTGTCGCGAGCCCACTAGCCACTGCTGCCCGTCGCCATGAGCCCGCCTGTCGGCCGCTGCCGCCTAGGAGGGGAGTCATGAGAGAGAGAGGAGTATGGGGAAAGGAGGTGAGAGAGAGGATTGGTGATAAGGATGACTTGAAAAAAAATTAAAGTGCTAAGAGGGACAGAGGAGGTAACTCAAACTTCTAGGTGAACCTTTAAGAGGTCCGCTTGCGAAAATATATTTTCCCGTGCGGCCACTTAAGAGGCCTGTTTGGAAAAAAATAGCTCTATTTTCGTATACGGCTCCCTAAGAGGTATGTCTGCGAAATAGATTTTTGCATGTGGGCCTCTTAAATAGCCATGTGCGAAAATGTGGGTCGATTATTGTAGACACAAATCCTTATGGTTCGCCTGTAACTTATTGGGGGTGCTCGTTCAAGAAAATTATTTGTGCAGTAGTGTGTGGGAGTCTAAGCTTGTGTTTGTTTAAAATTTTAGGCGTAGCCAAATAGCTACACAAGAAACGAGAAAATCCATTAGAATATAATTAATTAAGTAATAACTTTACAATTTTTTTAAAGTGTGGTGCTAGGCACATTAAAAACTTCTTACTAACAAAAAAAAATCTAGATTCAAGCATAATGTGACACCCCAGTGTTCGTAAAAAGTTTGCTAAAAGAAAATTAGTACGCATTTCATTTTCCTTTTTAATATGATTTTTTTTATATTTTTTTTCGAGAAACTTGCATTCAATAAGTTTTGCAAAGAAAAACACCATTTATAATTCAAGAAACGTGCTCGCATAAAACAAGTGAATGCCTAGGCCAAAAAGATCTAGAGAACGTAGCTTAAAGTAGGGCTTGCCCACTAACTTCCACAATTGCATAAAGGATATCATATACTATCACTGGTGGAGAAATCGTTTTTAGTCCTGGTTCGTAACTCCCTTATAGTCCTGGTTTTCAAATCGGGACTACGAATCCGGGACTAAAGATCCCTATCTTTAGTCCCGGTTCAAATATCCGGGACTAAAGATCGACCAACCGGGACTAAAGATGGGAGCGGGCAATAGTTTTTTTTTTCATTTACTTACTATTTATTCTCTAATTTATTTTCTCCCAAATTAGGTGGGATGCATATTCCTAAATCAAACCCTAAAATCAAATTACCATCCCAAATACACAAATCAATCAATCATATACACTACAGATTATACATCCCAAATCAAACCCCAAATCAAAGAAACATCCCAAATACACAAATCATGTACATCTCAGATCCATACAATGAGATTCCAAAAAAAAAATTATACATCTCAATCCATACAATGAACCACAGATTATTCATCTCAATCTATACATGGATCACAAATTCTTTGAAAAAAAAAGAAAAAAAACGAAGCAAAGCCGCCGGCCGGCTGAGCCAGCTGCCGCCTCCCCTCCTCCCCGGCCGCCGCCGCGCCGGGCCGCCGCGCAGCGCTCCGTGCTGGCCGCTGCCGCGCTGACCTTCGCCGGCCGGGCCGCCCACCCCCTCCTGCTGCGCATACTGGATCGAGTTGGGAAGAGGAGTTGGGAAGGGATAAGAAGGAAAAGAGATAAGGAGGAAGGGAAGAGATAAGGATTAGAGATGGAGGGAGAGAGGAGTTGGTGTGGATGAGAAAATAGTGGATGAGAAAAGAGGATAAGTAATAGGGATTATATAGTGCGTTTTGATCTTTAATCCCGGTTCGTAACTCTAACCGGGACTAAAGATCCTGGAGGGGCCTGACAACACCTGACAGCATATGAACCGGGACTAAAGATCACGTAGTACCTTTCTACTTATAAACCAGGACTAAAAACCATCTTTAGTCCCGGTTTTTACTGCATCCGAGACTATTGTGTTTTTTGGTCGACCAGACAAAGATGATTTCTCCACTAGTGTATACAATACCCTAACGTGTGTTTGCAGGTACGTACTATGATATTTGATTGGTGATATCTTTATGATACTGGTATGATAAAGTATCACAGTACCTTTAAGATACGTGGTTAGCTAGGTGTGGCCCATATAAGTTTCGGAGTAGGTTTTAGCACTAGCGCTCAGTCCTGATAGGACTATGAAATATAGATGGTGATGGGTCTAGATTTTTGAGCTAAAATTATTTAGGAATAAGTTCACTTTGACCCCTTAACCAGTGGTCGAATCTGTTCCATATCCCTGAACCATAATATCGGATGTCTCGACTCACAATTATTAAAACCGGTGCAGACGGCAAAGGAGGAGAGAAAAAGAAAGAGAGAAGAAAGAGAGAGGGAGGAGGAAGAAAGGAAGGAGAGGATGATTGTGGATCCCACATTTTTTTGTGTGAATAATAAATAGGTCCCATATCCTATCTTACTATAAAGTTGATGTCCACTAACTCCTAAAGCTTAACATGCAACCATACCACATCATCACCCACTAGCAATAATTATATATTTAACCTCATGCAAGCATACAACATCATTTATAATCTATAATCTATTTAATTCTACACATCAACATACAAGTATATCTAATCATCACCCTCACATCATTTCCATAATAGTTTAACAATTATATCTATCTTTTTGTAATATTTAACATATACTTATCAATATATTCCACATTAAATCACGGGTATCATTTGTTTGTTTTATAATAAGTACTAATAAACCCTCGCATTTCTTCTTTTTTTTGACTCCTAGCTTGATTGTCGAAAAAATATATTGAAAATTGCTTAGTATTCCCGCAGCAAAGCGCAGAGAATCACTCAGTATATATTTAATTCTAATGCCATACAAATGCCACATCAATGCTACATTGGACGAAGACCAAATCAACATCTCTACGTATGCGTCACGTCAGTGAAACCATCCTCCAAAACCATCGAGTGAGTCAAATTGCAGTGGTTTTAATAGTTGGGGGTCGAAATATCCGGTATTGTAGTTCATGGATACGTATCAGATTCGGCCACTAGTTAAAGGAGTCAAAGTGAACTTATTCCAATTGGTTAAGAGCTGAGGTGGAGTGAGAAATGGCCTAGCTAGGGCTCTAGCCCATTGCCACCCCTAGCCACAACCCATGGATCATTTCACAATGCAACTCAACCCTGTTTCTTTTTTATCCTTTTGGGATTAACTCTTAAAACCTACGGCCTATGCGAGCTGCGATACGTGTGAGGGAGAGATCATCATCAAGGTGCACTGAAGCTCATAAGCCACACCTGCTGGGAGAAGAGCGATCGCTTAGCCTTGGGCTATGCTGTTGCACGATATTCCGTGCTATAATCTGGTAATCTCGTCCTTCATTTAAGGCTAATTACCTGTTAATTTTGTTCTCGTCCATGTAGTGCAGTGCAGAGTACATCATGCCCCTGTTTTTCCTGCTGAAATTCTGAGATTAGGATTCTTTTCTGGACATAATTTGCAGAGTACAACATGCCTTTTTGTACTTGCACTCATTCTGTCTCCTCTCCTCTCTAGGAAAAGAGATGCTTCTGGTGTAGGGATCATACCACAATCACAGAGACAGTAGCACGAAGGTCTTCAGCACAATGCACAAGCTTAGGGCGCAATTAGGCCTAGTGATTGACAGAGTACAGGCAGCCATATAATATCTGAATTGTCAAGAACTCATTGCAGGTTCAGTTAAGAATGGGCTGCGCTTTGCAGGAAGTAGTTCTGTGTTTGATTCTCAATTCTTCATGTAATAATATTGTAATTGGTCTAGTTAAGTCATCAAGCTAGCTAGTTTCTTCTGCTCCATACTTGAAAGGATCTCATCAGATCAGATGGGGAGTATATATCAAATTAAGCTGAAGAACACAATGTCAACTGCATAAGAACACATGTCACGCTGAGCCAAATATGAGGGCGATCGGTAGCCTTAATTATTGGCACGCTTAGCATCAATGACAACACAATTGTGTTGTTAAAGCTGCAGCAACATCAACCGCAAGACTGTTTTAAAAGCTTATTAATTTGCTCCTAGACCAATGTATGCCGTGCATCGCAGACGATCCCGGTAACATGCTAGACTGCAGTTCTTCTTTCCCTTAAGCCAGCATGCAGAGTTCCTTCAGCTGCTGTCTAAACAGGCAGCGCCGACAAAGTGCCCCTGGAGGGAAACGACGACGGCTAAATTATTTTGTTGATCAATCGAAGAGTAGCACACACTAGCTATCGCTAGCTCTTCACGTAATTAAAAGTGCCATCATTGTTACTGTAATTCCGGTGATTAGTCAACTGCCACGACCAGATTAATCTACCTAATCTTCAGGGCGTGTGCGATCGATCGGCAGGCATGCATGCAGCTTTGCCTAATCACATGTTCAGAAACCTGGAATTCAGAAGACACGCACACAAGCTAGCTAGCCAGCCAGATCGCCATTGCAAGCATGCTTAAAGTTGATCAGCTTGTGGTGGTGATCGATCAGCAGCTAGGTAGCTTGCGGAGTCCACAGCTATCCATCCGTGCGGCGCACACTCCCTCCCTGCACTCCAGGCTTTTGCCGTGCAAATCAACCATCTGCATCTGCATATGACCTCTGACTTTCGCCTCTCGCGCCTTTTCTACAGCTATAAGCACTCCTCCCCCGCCATTTTCCTCCCCCATTTTCCTCCCTCCACACAGGCGTTCGCCAAGCAAAAACTTCGTACACCACGCATTGCCGCCACCGCCGCGCTCGCCACCACCACCGCCGCCATGAGAACAGCCGCGGTGCTTCTCATGGCGCTCGCGCTCACCCTCGCCGCGGCCGGGACCGGGACCGGGGCCGAGCTCGAGACGGCGGCCATTAGAAGGAGGCAGAGCAGGTTCCTGGCGAGCGCGAAGAACTCGCCGCCGCTGTCGTACTACGACTGCAAGAGGAAGCCGCCGTCGGTGTGCCTGGAGCCGGGGAGCCCCGGGGCGACGTGCTGCAAGGGCGCCTGCGTCGACACCGGCTCCAGCTTCGCGCACTGCGGCAGCTGCAACCACGTCTGCAAGTACGGCGAGACCTGCTGCGGCGGCCACTGCGTCGACCTCCTCAGCGACCGCAAGAACTGCGGCGACTGCTTCGTCCGCTGCCCCAGCAAGAAGTGCAGCTTCGGCCTGTGCGACTACGCCGGCTAACCGGCCGGCGACCGGCGACGACGGCGGCGGCGGCGGCGGCGGCGTGTGCATTCATGTACGTGGCGTGCATGCGATCATCGAGGCAGGAAATGCAATACAAATTCGTTCCTACACATCCATCAGAGAAATAAAAAAAATGGCAGTACGTATATACGACGTGAGTGCATACCTATTATATATATACTCCAAATTGTTTTACAAAATTGCAATTGTTGAGCTCCTGAAACAAGTATACATATACGAAAAAAAAATGATAAAAGTTATACAAATTTAAGGATCTACGGTGCGTCTGTTCGTCTCATTATTTATGTGTTTCTTATTATTGTTGGACTACATATATATAAGTGGTCTTATGGTATCAATAAATCGAAATAATGTGTTGTAACTTATTATATGTTTTTTTGGGTACGTGTACAGCTTAATTACATGACCTTACAGAGAAATATTATATGGATTCTTTTTTCCTGATATATTGTGAATAAAAGAAACATCTCCAATTAATGGATCTGTACTTAATTAATCATTATATTAACTCATCCTTAATTTAATTAGTTACGATGATTTTAATTTTTTACTAGCTTTTGTGTGCTACTATATCTCTGCTAAAAAATGTAAGGGATTTTGATTTTATATTTTGGGACATAGCTAGGTATGTTGATTTTTAGAGGGCTATGGCCGTTAATTCTCAAGATTGACAATTGATTTCTCAGAAATATTTCCTTGATCAATAGAAAACCAATATAGTGTAAAACCGTTGCTCAGAAATATGAATCATGTCTATATAACTTTTGTGTTTTTTTGACAAGGTATTACTTTTAGAAACCAAGCACATACTCTTGTAATTTAACTACTGATTGATATAAAATTTACAAATTTTAATTATTTTTAAAATTAAAATTCTCTCTATAGAAATCAACTAATTTAGTATAACTAGGTTAGTATATATAGGGAGTTGTGAAATGTCATTGGCTTAATATGTACGACTGCAGTACATTCGTGATTACGTGGATCACAAACTGGTCAGGTTGACCTGCCTTCTAGCTGTCGTTATATATAGCTTTTGTTTCTTTGGTATTTTCAGCATTAGTCGATGCATTTGAGCTCTTAATAAAAAACAGAATGCTTATAAAGTTACAACTGGAATGTGGAAAGCAACTAGCTAGTTACTAAACACCAATTTAATTAATTAATCATAATCATATTACTCATTTGCATGTGCTATTTATTTTTTTAAAAAAAACATTTGCATGTGGCATACATTCTTGCATTGGTACATTACGTGTCTGGACACGCACGGCAGTCAACTTTGCTGAATTTTCTACTTATTTGTTCTTGGGTTTTGGACCTGCTAAACAGTAGCATATCTATCTAGCTAGTCTAGCGTAAGAACCAAACAAAATTAGATTGATAATCTGGTTGATTGGTCTTTGATCCTTTTACTAAATACAGATACATCCTCTTTTCTGAAGTTGGCTGTGTATATCAGTCTCACGATGTAGAGGCAGATTATTCCATTATCTAAAAAAATAATCCTCTTTTCTGAAAGTTACTTGGCATTAAGTTTGGCTGATTTTCAGCAAGAATAGTACTGAAGATTATGTTTACCTACATAACTTTTTTGTATTTTTCAGAAACTTGGAATTTAAATTACAGTATGGTGGGCTGGCTCATGGTTAATTAAGGCATTCGCACGTATCTGAAAATCTTATTAATCTGCTAGCTTTTCTCTGCTTTCTAGCTTATTAAGGTTTTTTTATATATGTATATATAAGACCAACTTATTAGTTATAAAAATTCTTATAAACATATGCTGCAGAAAACCATTTTTTGATGAGGTTTCTGGCAGGAGTATTTACAAAACCACATGTGCATGCCTGCATGGTAATTTCAGTTTTAATATGAAGAAGTTCGCACAAAAAATTAATATGTATAAATTGATCATTAAAAAATGGTTATGAATTAATATTATAAATTGATCTTAAACTATATATTCGTATTGTAATCTGTAGCTGATTTTGAATTTACAGAGTTTGATTTCAGGATTAATTTTGGGGTTTTCTTTATCTCATTTTCACTACCCCATTTCTCTTTTCTTGAAAACTACCAGAGATTGCTCTTATTTAAGACACATATATAAGAACCAGAAGATTGATTTTTTTTAATTACCAAAAGTTTAATCAACTAAGTAAATTCTACTAATGTCAATTATGATTAACCATATTGGGCTAAGCATATGAGTACATAACCAAACTAGCAAACACAATATGTTGCGTAGAATATTTCTGTCATAGAAAATTTGAAAAGAAATGACTTTTTTGCAGCTAATTAAGTTGTTGAATGTACTTACTCCTACTTTACAGTAGTTGTTAGTTAATTAACACGCAGTCAAAGTGCTAACCACATAGCCTGATAGTCAGACATGGCCATGGGTTAATTAGTGTACAATTTGTACTAGTTGACTTTGACGTACTCTTTGATCTTACATTTCTCTTCACTTAAAGGCAGTTTTCGTCTCTTAATTTCCTTCTGCACTCAAAGTGTGTCAAGTTTGGGCAAGTGTTTCTTCAGAATTCATCCGGTCCAATAATATTATATTCTTTTCCTTTTTTTAATTTTCTCCGATACCCTTGCACGTACGTACTACGTACTCCTAACAAATGCGTGCCCTGCAGGCTTCAAAAAGGAATCTAGCTGCTTGGAACTGAATTAAGAAATCTTTACGCCGAAATGCTTAATTTGATCTATGTTTATGCCAAATTTGACCAGTGCGATTCACACTTCATTGCGTATGTTCATGCCAGTAAAGCATATATGCATGCGTACATCAAGCGTAGCGTGCGATCAACGACCGATAATTAATCAGAACGGCGTACGTGTACGTGTGATTAACTGTTAACTGCATGCACGTACAAAAGTATGTAGTACTCCTACAAATTAAGGTAGGCACGAGACAAGAGAGACGACACGTCAACACGCATGAGAATCCAGGCTATTTCGATCATATCATGCATCGATGTTGATCGATTGGGTCTAGCTCCAAGATCACTCTATCTCATCACCCTGTGTGTGAAACGACCTATTTCGTAGTACGTGTAATTAACCTGTACATAACGTACGGCCGATTACGTCTAAGCTGTTAACCTGGAGGACACATCATTAAGGCTGCAATAAGTATTTAGTATAACTGTAAACCTTCATGATGATTAACTAACGGATCAAGCTGCTAAGTGATAGATTCAGAAAGAAATAGCATGAGGACCTGAAAAAAAGAGCAAAGTTTTATAGCCTATTTTCCATCTATATATGACAAAACAATTTGTGTACGCTATGTGGGGCTCTCATGATCCCCACACCAATAGCATAGGGTTGAGAGGGGTGGCTAGCTCGCGCGTACCCGCTAGGACGATAAGTCGCGCGCACGCGGACCTTCGTTTTAGTAGCGCTTAGCGCTTTTCTCGAAAGAAAACAACGCGCATGATGCTATATTAAAGTGATTAACGAATTGAAAATGCTACAGTAATTTCTCAATAAAAAATAAAAACAATTGATTTTGAAATTTTGAGTTAAAAGGTTTCAAATTTTGATTTGAAAATTTTGAAAATACGATTTGAAAGTTTTCAAAATATCAACTTAAAAGTTTTCAAATACTACTATGAGTTAAAAGTTTTTGAATTTTGAGTTGAAAGTTTTCGATTTTTATATGAAAATTTTTTAATTTTGAGTTGAAAATTTTTAAATTTTGAGTTGAAAGTTTTCAGATCTCGAGTTGAAAGTTTCAAACCTGAGTCGAAAGTTTTCAAATCTGAGTCGAAAGTTTTCAAATCTGAGTCAAATGTTTTCAAATCTCGAGTCGAAAGTTTCAAATCTCGAGTTGAAAGTTTTCAAATTTAAGTTGAAAGTTTTTAAAATTTGACTTCAAAGTTTAAATCTTAAGTCAAAAGTTTTCAAATGTAACTTAAAAATTTTCTATCTATTAGTAATAAAGTCTCAAAAAAGAAAAAAAATCTTTCATTAATTATCATCATTACCCTTAAAGAGTTAGTTACGTTAGACATGCCGCTATGAAAAAAAAAATCTTGATCAGCGCTGGTGGCACTGCGCATACAGGCCGTGTGGGCTAGAAGTGCTCGCTCGCGGCGCGTACACGCAAATTAGGAATCCTGAGTGAGCGTTGAGACCCCACCGTGCCATGCTGGATCCGCCCTAACTGTTAGTATTAATTGATTGATACAGGCGGCGCAGGCGGCCCATGTACGCACGCACGATTGCTTCTTACGAAAACAACACAGAACGATGAAAGAACGCATAAGATTCGCTGCATTGAGATGAGTGGAGTGATTCCGGCGTCTTAATCTTGCACCGCAAACTATACGCTCATCATATCATCGAGGTAATTAAATATGCTGGATGTGTAGTTCGGTTCAAGTAGGAGTAACACACAACACAAACAAGAAGCATTTCAAGTACCCACATTATTTACTGGCGGAGCTAGAAATTACTAAAGAGTAGGGCTAAAGTAAAACTTAATTAGTGAGTTGTTTATCTTTTCTTAAATTTACATTGTGATATAACATAATTTAGCCATGATTTTGGAGGTAGGCCTAGGGCTCAAAGCCTTAGCTGCCCTACGCCTGCCTCCGCCCCCTGATTATACGTGTTGACATGGCGGGGAGTGGCTCGTCTCCCGTCCTTCAACCCCACGGCCCAGTACTGTATATCGATGGCCCACTCGGCCCGACCCGTCCCGGCCCGTGTCCAACACAAACTGGGCTTAATTCCCAGCTACAAGTCTACTATACCCCGAACGGCGAACACAACGGAAAGAATCAACCAATGGATGAATTTACCGCGAACATGGCCGATCGAATATGCGTCGTCTGTACCCGTACACATACCTAACCGCATCAGGAGGACGAACACCAACACGGACCAAAAGTACACCCAAGAACTCGGCTTAGCTCCTTTCCTTCGCCAGCAAGTCCCAAACTCCATCGCTTTTTGAGCTTAGCTATCACTGTGAGTTGTTCTTAATCCTGGGAGAGAGGCAAGCAAAGAACAAATCCGATCTCGTTGCAATGCGCCGTGGACGCATATAAATTGGGAAGCCAAGTCCCAGCTTCTGAAAGCATCAGGGGAATTGCAGTTGATCTCGGTACTAGAATTATCATCAGCGAGATTACCCCAGTTCGTGTTAATTAATTAGCAGGTACTAGCGAGGTTGCAGAGATGGCCGAAACCCTGAAGCCCGTAGCCTTGCTGCTGCTGATACTCAACCTCTGCATGTACGTCATCCTCGCCATCATCGGCGGCTGGGCCGTCAACATCTCCATCGATCGCGGCTTCATCCTAGGTAACGATACAAGATGCTAAATTAAATCTTTCCGTCACTATCTTCCCGCTGTTTGGAGTTATGTTTAGTCGTTGTAGTTTTCTTTAGTCTTTTTAAATTTTGCTTTTTCTCCCTTCCCCTAATATAAGTTGGTTTGTCTGATTGCGTTGTGTACTTGTGTAATATAATTTTTTTCTTCTAATATATTGGCGTGCAATCCTTTTGCGCTTTCATCAAAGAAAAGTTTCTCGTCAGTATAGGGAATTCGATCATTTCGTTCATTGGTGAATGATTTAATTTGCAGGCCCGGGATTGCGGCTGCCGGCGCATTTCCACCCGATGTTCTTCCCGATCGGCAACTGGGCAACGGGGTTCTTCGTCGTGTTCTCGCTGCTCGCCGGCGTCGTCGGCATCGCCTCCGGCCTCGTCGGGTTCAGCCACATCCGCCACTGGAACTACTACTCCCTGCAGCCGGCGGCGACCACCGGCCTGCTTGCCTGGGCGCTCACCGTCCTTGCCATGGGGTATATATTTACACTTACATGATTTACTTGAGAGTTTGATGACGATGTAGAATAATATTAGTATCTTTCGGTCAAAGTTAAATTGCTTCAAGTTTGATTAAGTTTGTAGAGAAAAATAATAATATTTTTAACCTAAGATAGATTTATTGTGAAAATATATTCAGTTATTGATTTAATGAAACTAATTTGGTATTATATATATTACTATATTTGTCTACAAATTTAGTTAAACTTAAAGTAATTTGACTTTTACCAAAATTAAAACGTCTTATAACTTAAAACGGAGAGAGTAATAATAACACAAATTTGGATGCCCTTGTTAATTCGATGGATTTTGCAGGCTGGCGTGCCAGGAGATCAGTCTCGACAGACGCAACGCGAAGCTGGTAAGATGATCTCCCGGCCATATCAATTCTTCCCCCCATTTCGTCAGATTAATTCTTTCAGAATGGTCTGTGAATTGAAACCTTGGGAGTTTGGCATTCAGGGAACCATGGAGGCGTTCACGATCGTCCTGACGGCGACGCAGCTCTTCTACGTCCTCGCGATCCACAGCGGGAGCCGCGGCCCCGTCCCGGTGGAGCGGACACACGCCGTGGCGGCCGGCTACTGATCGATCGCCGGCGATTCGATTCGATCGGCGTACGTGCGTGTTGGATGGATGGGCATCGCCATTGTGCAAAGGTGAAGACGCAGACGTACGCACGTAAGGGCGTAACAAGTATTCAAACGGGGGCCATGCATGCATGCCTGTCACGATTCACGCGCGAGTTGTGGTTTGTGCTTTAATAATTTCCTTTTGAAAGTACGATTCTTTGAGTGGAACTGGGGTGATGAAATGGTGATGATTCGTTTGTACTGGAATATTCCTTTGGATTTGTTGATTGAATTCAAGTGTCTGGAGATTCAATTTGTTAAACATCTTGCTCAAAATATACTTGCGGTCGCCCGTGGGAGATCAGCTCCTTTGCTGCGTGCAATCCAATCCGCTGGATGACCGTTAGATTAGAAATACTCGGTCTGGATTAAGACTGATAAGCCCTAATGCCAGCTAATGGGCAAAATATGCTTCCCCTTTTGACACAGTGGCCGGCACCCTCGCTTGATTGTACGAAGAAACTAGAAAGCCGGCGGTCAAACAAAGCCAAAAATCACATGGCACACACTAAATGACACGAATATTAAGGAAGAATCTAATATTAAATAATTAGAATGGATGAGACTTTAAATCCAGATCATCAGCCTATCACCTTGTGGAGCTAACCGGAAAACCCCTAGACGTTTTTCACGGGGCACACACTAGCAAGTCCCATGACCTCCGGTTCACGAAAATGACATGTTACCGTGGGAATTTGAAAAATTACATACAAGCTGTACTATAATTATACAAGTTATGATATAATTACACTATTATTGTACTGTATATTTACAGCTGACAAAGTTTTGGGAA
Source organism: Oryza sativa Japonica Group (assembly GCF_034140825.1). Lineage (NCBI taxonomy): Eukaryota > Viridiplantae > Streptophyta > Magnoliopsida > Poales > Poaceae > Oryza > Oryza sativa. The sequence continues at coordinate 8,157,686 of NC_089035.1, read as the reverse complement.
AAAATTATCAACAAATATATAGCAAAACTATTAAAACATACGTTTGTCGGCCTGCCCTACTGAACTCCGGCCCACTGGTAGTCTGGTTACCTCAAGATTCGGCCCAAATTGATCCAACGAAATCCGGATGAGGCCCATTTGTTGGCCCGCTAATGTTTGATTAAAAAAAGGCGAATTTGCTAATTTCACCTCGTGTGTTGCCTCTCGATCTCTCTCGGGTCGTTGCCGATCCTACACTATAGGAGAAACTGCATCTTTAGTAATGAGTAAAATAATCGGGAGTAAAGTTGAATTCGGGTGAATTTTTAGTTGAACCAGCTATTGTGGATTTTGAACAATCTAGCAAAGATCATTTTTCTCCAGTAGTGCTCGATGGCACGCCCCTGGCCTCTCCCGTCCCAACCGCAGCGGAAAATGCCCCGGCCTCTCCCGGCACGACGCGACGTGCACAGCCACACGCACCGCGGCCGCGAGGCACTAGCTACAGCCGTCGCCGGCCGGTGGACCTGTGGAATTTAGTAGCCCCACGACACCGCGCGCATCGTTCGTGCCGCAAAGGCCCGCAACATTGTACCCCCGGCACACGCGCGTCGATCGGTTGAGACGTCCAGCCAACCAGCGCAGCTACGAACCGATGCCTCTCGTTGATCCGATCAAGCGAGCGCGGACGCTGGACGCTGGACGCCCCACCTCGCGGCGATGCGCGGGGAACCAACCCGCGTCGCTCCTGCCAATTCGCGTCTCCATCACCACCACCACACCACCAGATGTCACGGATGCCCGGATTCTATGCGCAAATCGCCGGGAAAACGAACGGATCAGAGCAGAGCTAGCATGGTGCGGATCGAAACCGAGCTAGGATGCATGCATGCACGATGCTGGCGAAATAATCTGCGCCTGTCTGGCCTATAACTGGAGGGATAGAAAGCACGGTGATCTCGGAGAATATAATCCATCATTAATTCTGTAGTACACCCATGCATTCTCTCCCAGTTCTGGTCGGTATCGGTTCCTCGTGTCGACGAAGCTGACCGTGATAACTTGATCACGTAGCTACATTGACTCAGCATGCAGCGCGTCAGCTAGGGGAACAAGCCAACAACTTGTTCTCCGATAGATCGACCAACCGGCCGGGGCGGCAGGCTAGCCGTGCTTTAATTTGGGCATACGTATATATCGATCGATCGATGCATGCTCTTGCTTATGCTTTCGCTGTTCAGGATATGGTTTCAGATAAGCTAAGTAGGTAGCTAGGCAGTATCTCCTGCTGGCTGCTAGCTTTAATTTGTGGATCGATCACCTCTAACATTGATCGGAAAAGAAAGGGGGTAAAGCGCGCGCAGAAGCCGGTATTAGTCATTAGAGTATTGTCACCAAGGAGCGCTTTTGTAACTTCCTCCCTCCAGCTGTGGAAGCTTTGCATGTGTATGCAACACTAGCACTATCTTTTGATCAAATCTGTTGTGACCTTTGGTCACGAACAAGATCGGGAATAGGCCGAAAAGAAGTGTTTTCCTGTCTATTCTTAGAAATAAGCTCAAAACAACAAACACAACCTTTGAGGATTACTTTTATATTAAAAATGTCTTGTCTTGCTACAAGTATTTGACCGGCTTTTATAGCATACGATCTTACATGTGACATTACATTTCTGCCCTCATGGGCTTTAGTGAACTTCCTATAATGCCCTTGCCATGTCAGCAACCCTAAGGATATTATGATACATTCTCAGGGTCATTATAGTCTTTTGGCTCTAGCTGGCAAGAGTGGTTGGGAAGTGGCCCCTACAGAATCTTCTATTCGACTCATTCTTAGCTCGAAATACGTTTTTCCTTCGAGTTCTCTAGCCGAATGTCTTCTATGCTTAGGGGCTCACACGTTCTTCACCAGCTTCCCAGCCGCCAAGGTTCACCTGTCATGTATTTAGAATTCATCTCCAAACAAGATAGGTTACATGCAAATGGTGAGAAACAAACTCAGGTACGTCCTCCCACTCAAGAGTGTTTTCCCACTCGAGAGTATTTTCCCCCTCGAGAGTGTTTTCCACCAGGGAGTGTTTTACTGCTCGAGAGTGTTTTCCCACTTAAGTGTGTTTTTCTGTTTTATACTTAGAAACTTTCCAGGAATTATCGCTTTGGTGTTTTGACCGGATAGGAGGAAGGGCGTTGGCCCCCTGCTACAACAAAATCCATCGTTTTTTTCATGGGGTTAGATCGATTTGGTGCTAAAATGGGGCCTTGCGTGCCTGATTGCATCCACCGATGCAGCGATCGATCGCCGACCGATCAACACTTAAAACTGAGAGAAAGGGGGTCATGTGTGTTAGTGTGTAGTTATCAGTTCCAGATGAACGAAAGATAAAACTCGTGGGCTAAAAATCCGTGGATCAATTAAAGAATTAACTACCTTTTCAATTAACTCGTGTTCTCCAAATAAGAAGCCACACATAGTTTCTTAATTGCGTGCCTTTTGGCGCATTTTCGAATCAAACTACTCGTAGATCTGCTTGCGCATGCACATGATGGCAGGCATGCTGATGCCACAGTTAGCTAGCTAGCTGCACGCGCCCACCACTTATCACTAAACACAGGCACACAGCTATATACTGGAGTAGTACTATGCACTGAAAGCGTCCCATGAGAGAAATCAAAACAACACGTGAAGATAATACACGGAATTAAAGAGCGAGATCAACAGAGACAAGTGTACGAGTGCACGACCGCGCGCGAGGCCGCGAGTGTGCGACACCACCTAATTTCGATTACACACTTATTATTCGGGGATAAGCCAATTTGTAAACGAAAAATAGTTTATAAATAAAACTTTTATATACGTGTTCTCAGTGATATAAAAGCAAAAGCTAAAAAATAAACTTCGGTGAAAACATCCAAAATCAACTTCAATTTTAAATCTAAATATTCAAATTTTAACTAATAATCACAAGCGAAACAATGAGAGGCCCTAATAAAACATAGTATGTGGTACGAGTTCACAACAGTAGGAGAAATGGACACGGGCAATATATATGCTCAGATGGCCGGGCTCGAAATCTCCATGGCCCTGTTTGGATCCGGAGGGCTAATATTAGCCCTCCGGAATCTTGATATTTTAGAGTATTAAACGTAGATTACTGACAAAACTTATTCCATAATCTCCAGGCTAATTTACGAGACGAATCTAATGAACCTAATTAATCCATGATTTTTTTGCGGGGAAATCCATGATTTGCTATAGTAATCATTTACTAATCATGGATTAATATACCTTGTATATTCATCTAGCAAATTAGTACATAAAATTTATTAAATATTTTTAAATGGTAAGATTCTGTATGGTTAAATTTTTAGTCCCTTGAATCCAAACGGACCCCATTACTCGTCTAATTAAGTACAACTACAAGAATCCACGAGACGCACATTTTGCCGCTTTGGTGCAGTGGATGTAACCCCGGGGAATTGAACCGCCGCCGAGACAGCACAGCTACCGGTGGCCCCGTCCCCTGCATCATCCGCTTGCTTTTTGGGTTTTGGCATTTCTGGGCAACTTGCATTGGTAGTGGTACGGGGAGGCAGACGCATCGCAGATTCGCAGGTCCGCACCCCTGTGCCCGCCTCTGGCCGGGCACCGTGGATGCTCGGCGCAACGGCTGCTGATGGCCTCACGTTCCACGTCGGCTCGATCTGCAATCTGCAGATCCTTGCCTCCTTTTGCTTTGGCATGCATATGCTTCGTTCGCTCGTTGATTGCGGTTGCATGGAACAGAAACACTGTAATAGATCAGCCTCATTATCGATTAAGCTGATTGATCACTACTGGAGAACTGATCTTTGCTGGATCGGTTAAAAATCATAATAGTCCTGGTTCCTAAAAGAACTGGGACTAAAAATATCATCTTTAGCTCCAGTTAAAAACCGCACAGCTATTCTATGATGTTTAGTTCTAGTCGAAAAAGTGCACGCCCCCTACTCTTTTTATTCCCGGTTAGAGGAGACTTAAAAATTGGTGCATAGTATATAATCTATCGGACTTATCCTCTAGGAACCACCTCTTCCCTTATCCTCCTCCTCTCTTTTCTTATCCTCTCCCTTTCCTCTCTCTATCCTATCCTCTCACGCGCGATTGCGGCAGTGGGCAAGCGAGCGGCAGACGCGGGGAGGCGCGGCGGGCGGCGGCGCAGAGGACTGCGCGGCAGGCATCGATCGGCGCGGAGGGGCTTGACGAGTAGAGATGCATATTTACTCCCCGAGTATTTAAACCGGGACTAAAGATCGTCATCCTGGATTCCTTTTCCGGGTTTGCAGCACATAACTATTGGGGGTTACGAACCGGAAGAAAAGAGGCATTCTACAGTTGTGGATCTCCCATGCATTATCGATTTGTTGGTGCACGTACGTCGTCCCGGGCCGGCTAAGAGATTGAAGGCGCGTACGTGTTTCGTTTCGTTTGGTTAATTAATTTCCGGCCGGAACCTAACACTTCACCGAACGAGGAGAACGCGATACACTGGTGTATACACACACATACGGCCGGGCCGGGAGTCGGGGAGTGCTGGCTCACAGGTCGCGCGCACAACTTGTGTGGTTTGTGCGGCCTCCACTCCACCTCCGCCTCCGCCTCCGCCTTGAGCCATGCGGCAGCGGATGATCTTTTTCGGTACACATGACACAACCAAAGGTGTGGGTGTGGGTGTGGGTGTGTGTGTCCGCGCGCAACGGCGCGCAAGCGTACGATGTTGACACGAGTAAAAAGAGATCGAACTGAGTGCGTGCGTTGGTTTTACTGGGCCCCACTCCGACGAGGAATCCACGTAGGATCACTACGTACTTGCTGGGTACTACTGAATTCTCTCCATCCTCGCTCTCTAGTTCTGTACCGTATATATACCATTTCCATTTTTTTTAATATGGCAAACTTATATTTTTTTACGTAGAATTTGATACCTTCGATTATTATGTATCTATCTCGATGTACTAAGAATTGTCGAAGTTTCTTTTTTTAAATAGATGATGTTATTAATTTTTGAACACACGTTTAATTATTCGTCTTACTAAAATAAATTAGGTATTTATAATTTATTTTGTTGTTAGCTATTTTATTGTTTAAAGTATTTTAAACATAATTTATATCTTATGCAGTTATACAATTTTTTTAAGTAAGATACCTAATCAAATGTGTATCCAAAAATCAACAACATTATCTATATTAAAAAATGGAGTAAGTGATTTTTATCTGTCGCATATGTACATAGAAGCCTCCCGCTAACCCCATTATGTAGCTTCGGTTAAAACAGAAAAAAAATTATAGGGAGATTTAAATACTCGTTATCATAAATATATGGCATATATAACAAGATTTGATCAAACGATTTGAATTGTTGACCATCAAACCGGTATTCATTTTATATCATCAGTTGAAAAATCTAGCTAACCAGTACTATCACCTACCACTTTGAGATAAAAAGTTTGAGCAACTAATTGTTCAACCTAAGCATAAAACAAATTTACAAATCAAAAACGACATTATAAGACTTAAATATAAAAGTATTCAAGCTGATACAACATTAAATTAAATCCATATAGACTAGCAAAGATCACAATGAAAATAAACAGCAATTACACATTATTTAGTATTTTAGTTTTAGCCTTTGATAGTACAATTTTAGGTGATTGAAAAATTTAAAATGTTTAGACGTCCGAAATCTATAGCTGATACATTTTTCTTGTGGATGACAGAGGCCATCTATAAATGCGCACAATACAGGGGTAGCAACAAAGGTTTTGCAGGTTTTATGGTAGGTAGGTCAAAGCCTTCTATCAGCTGAATTGACCAATAAGTGATCTGCTTTGACCTCTTGATTCCATTGTTCAGTCAAATTAAACTACCGTTACAATATATATTATTAAAATTAGAGAATTTTATTCGCATCTTCATTAATAATTAATCCATTAGTCCAAATAAATTAGTTATTTAGGGAATCCAACGAATTAAAATTACTTGATGGGATAAAAGCATCAGATATATTAAAAGCTTAAGACAATTCACAGACTTTTGATACTAAAATGTTTAGTTTTAACCAAAGAAAACATAAAAATGGTTATACACACACACACACACACACACACACACATATATATATATATATATATTTGTCTTGCAAAGTACTATCATAATATATAAAATTTATATATACTACTTATATGTTCCAAAATATAACTATTTATGAACTCGCCGTCCCCCCAAACAATTTGTTTAAGTATAGAATCATCTAATTAATTAGTAGGTAATTAAGATAAGAAATACTCCTGTATTAGGCTCCGCCGTTGGACGATACCTACAAAAGTCAAACGTGATAACAGGTACTAATTTGACATTTGACATGCGTGTAAAGACTACAAAAGGCGAAACCTCCACATATTACTGCAACTTTGCAACGGTGCTACTGGCTGTATATATAAGCCTAACTAGAAATCTCGTATATACGTAGCCATGCAGGGCGACCTGTTTTTTTTTGACAAATTGACCCTTTTGGAAAACTTATTTCGAAACTAACCCCTGCCAAAAACTTCAACCAAAAATAGGCCGTCGCCTCAGCGCCAAACACATTGGCGCTGACGTTGGCCGTGTCAGCGCCAACGGGACTGGCGCTGACATTGTGCCACCAAATAGATAAAGATATGCCACTTCCACACTTCATCCCCACCCATATTATCCATCTAATAATCCATCCTTAGCCAACTATTATCAAACCACGTCTACAACCAAAACAATGCAAAATATCCAATAAAACTTTGGGGAACTTAGGGTTTATAGAGGGGTTTACCTTCTCTTCCGATCCCAAACTCAATGCCGCACAAATCACCTTCGATTAGAGAGGTTTTTGGGGGAGATTGGGCGAGGAGAACGCGGTGGCGACCGAACCCTAGGCGGGCGGCTGGGGAAAAAACGGAGGAAGAACTGGCTGGGGCGGCCTCGGCCGGGCTCTAAGTAGCCAAGGTCAGCGCCAACTTACTTGGCGCTGAGGTTGGGCACCTCAGCGCCGAAGCGGTTGGCGCTGAGGTAGCTGCCACGTCAGCTAGGGGATCGGCCCGGCCGCCACGGTGGCACAATGTCAGCGCCAGTCCCGTTGGCGCTGACACGGCCAACCTCAGCGCCAATGCGCTTGGCGCTGAGCCGACGGCCTAGTTTTGGTTGAAGTTTTTGACAGGGGTTAGTTTCGAATTAAGTTTTTGAAAAGGGTCAATTTGTCAAAAAAACGGCAGGGCGACTCTACACATTTTTCGCAACTTGAAGCAATGTGTAACTGCGTACGTCCCCGTCTCCTTTCAGGTCAAAATCGCCACCATGATTCAGGTATTCCGATCGCTTTTTGCTTGTTTCATGGCAATTTTATCGTGCAAGGAAACTACCCTTTTCTTCCTCCAAATGCGTTGAACCAAAGAAGCAATTCAGAATTTCAGATGGCGGCGAGTAACTTTGTTGTGTACAGATTTTACAACCAGCTGGATCCACTCACATCCCCACCATTAGCTTCCTCATCTCTGCAGATTAATTATATATATATATGCGCATGCAAATTGCAAAGTGCAGAACTGCAGATAGGTTATCCTGCTGGCTAGCTAGCTCTTCAGTCTGACTGAAGCTAGCCAAACATCGTTTTCTGATAAGCCTGTTTGCTGAATATACATATATTCGGCACGGATAGGACGGTTTGATAATATATATCGCCAACTGCGCGTTTAAGTTTTTACTACCTAATTATCCCATCAAGTGCTGTTTGTTTGGTCACTCTACTCAGGTCGTGATCGAGCCGTATATATGACGTGTGCACTAACTCATCACCAGAAATCTTCTTAGAATCTCCTAATCCACATTATATATATATATATATATATATATATATATATATATATATATATATATATATATATATATATATATTGCTATGCAGATTCACCATTCAGGCCCTCTCTAGAAATAAAAACAAATGCACATTTTCAAATAGTTCATTAATGTAAGAAAATCTCTATTTTGACACCAAGCAATTATTACCATTTTTTTCTTATATTTCTCATGACTTCCTGAATCTGCTGCATATACATCCTGTGCATTATATGCAAGCTTTTCAACACACCAGTCACCACTTGCCTGAATGCTTATCAGCACGGTCAATCCTCACTGAATGCCCAAATTTGACAAGTGATGAATCAGAGACTCGATCATTACTAGCACACAATCATAGGACGTGCTAACCGTTTTTTTGGTCCAATTCCACTGCCGGTGAAGTAGTTGCCATTGGATTTGGAGAGATAGGATAGTATATCTCATATCTGCAAGTGATCAAAACCTCATCTCTGTCTGTCACACTCCGTGTACATGCAGAATTGCAGAGGCCACAATGCGACGCCAAAGTGGACATGCTAGCTAGCTTGCCTGCACCTGCATATTTTGCTGCGTGCTTTAGTTTTCCATCGGTTGTGTCTCCGCGATATCAGGCAAATTAAAAGAAAGTCGCCGGCGACCGGCCGGCGACGATGACTCCGACGACGACTCTGGAGTCGAGGTGCGCCGTGCTGTTGCTGCAAGCGCTGATCATGGATAAAATTTCCGGTATATATATACACGGCGTGATTCGACCTTGTTAATAATTAGGTTATGTACTAATCGGTGGATTTTCTGATCGATCAGCACAGAGATCACCTTTTTGGGGGAGGCTTGAGAGTGAGTTGTACCTAGTAGCAATTTTAATCTGTCCGATGGAGAAGTGTGGATAGATTAATTAACTACTATTCCCTCTGTCCCAGAACATAAGGGATATCTCATCCGTCCAAAATCCTTTATATCTATAGAAGGGAGTAGTAGCTGTACGACGATGTGATCTTTTCTTGTTTAATTGGCTACAGTTTCCCAGAACATAAGGGATATCTCATCCGTCCAAAATCCTTTATATCTATAGAAGAGAGTAGTAGCTGTACGACGATGTGATGTTTTCTTGTTTAATTGGCTACAGTTTCTTAACGAGCACGTAGCGGTACCAGTGGTGTTAATTTCATCCATTTGCTAACTGGTGGAAATAACGCTTAGTATGTAGTATAGTGCTAACTCCTTTCTAAAAATAGGAAAAAAAATTCTATTTTACTCATTCAAACTATTTTACCGGATCACTTAACCCTTAAGCTATTTTCTTTTGCTCATTTATTCCCCTAAACTATTAAAGGGTTTAGTTTACTCTCGTTATTTCTCTCTGTCCTATATATGCCTCGCACTAAAATTTAGTAGGGTTGTTAGGTGCATTACAACTTATTATCTCTTATTAAGTATTCTTTTTACCAAGGTTTGCAATTTTGCATGGATTGGAAGCACACACCGAGACATATTTATTTAAACATTGAGATTTTAAAATTTTAGCGAACAGTTACGGAAAAAGATTAAAAATATTTCAAAACATTGACAATGGTGTCATCTATGGCTAAACAATTGCATATTGAATTACGAATTGTATAAAGAGAAAAAAAGAAGAAAAATGGTATTAAGCTGCTAATTGAATAGTTTTTAATAGCTCAGGAGGGAAAACGAGAAAAAAATATTTATGTGATAAGTGATCCAACAAAATAGTTTGAGAGAGGAAAGTGAATTGTTTAAGCTATAGAAAGTGTATTACACTAGCTTTTTATATGATCTCCACCATTATATATATTGACCATTAATTTAGTTCATAATATATTATTAACAATTGCAAAATTAATATCGTATAAATTATTTTTAAATACGAATATAAAGGTATTACATCCATCAAACTAAACACATATTTTTACTTCAATTGTTAGTAATAAATTTTATATAGTGAATTTTCAAGAAACAAAAACTTTTGAGAGTGAGAGAGACGGGGGGCAGGGAATGGATATGCAATATATTTTAGAAGGTTGATTTTATCATCATTGAAAAAGTATTGAGATGTATCATATTTTCTAGTGTAAGATTTGAAACGAAGGTACCAAAAAATTTAGTGTAAAATTCAGATACCTCGAGGTACTAACCTCTATAGTGAAGAATTAATGTTCAAACATTGTAGACAACACTAGCCAAATCAGAGCAACTGGGCTAACTAGCTCCCAAATCAGAGGAAACATAAGCCAAGAATAGTTTCCCAAAGTACAAGCCCAGTCTCTACCACAGAAGTAACCTGCCCACATTGCATAGGCATTCTTCTTTCACATCACAGCATAATTCATCTTTCAGCTAGCTGATCAACCTATTTGCTACCCCAAAAAAATAAAAAAGTAGAAAAAAAACCCCAGAATCAATTAAAACCTGCAGGAAACAACCACCCTCGGTTACCGCCTCACCCACATGCACCCTGGCTTCACAACACTAGCCGTCACAGTGTCACGTACCCCCCTATAAATACCCATCTCACTTCCAAAAGCTTAACACGACGCAACACATTCTCCACTGACATTGATCGATCGATCGATCGAGTCGAGTCGCCATGGATACCTCGTCCCGTTCGCTTAAACCCTTCGCCGCCTCGTCCATCGACGGCGGCGTGGCGTCGACGAAGCCGGCGGCGGCGCCGGTGGTGGCGAGGTTTGGCATGCTGACGCGGTTCCACGCGGGGTACTTCCGGATCAGCCTGGCGCTGTCGGGGCAGGCGCTGCTGTGGCGGACGCTGAGCGACGCGTCGACGGACCCGCGGGCGCTGGGCCCCGTGGTGCGGTCGCTGCCGTCGGCGGCGTTCGTCCTCCTCTGGTCGCTGGCGCTGCTCACCCTGGTGGCGCTGTGCGCGCTCTACGCCGCGCGGTGCCTCCTCCGGTTCCCCGCCGTGCGCGCCGAGTTCAGGCACCACGTTGCCATGAACTACCTCTTCGCGCCGTGGATCTCCTGGCTGCTGCTGCTGCAGGCGGCGCCGCCGCTGCTCCTCCGCCCCGACGCGCGCCCCTACCGCGCGCTCTGGTGGGCGTTCTCGCTGCCCATCCTGGCGCTCGACGTCAAGGTGTACGGGCAGTGGTTCACCCGGGGGAGGAAGTTCCTGTCCATGGTGGCCAACCCGGCCAGCCACATCACGGTGATCGGGAACCTGGTGACGGCGAGGGCGGCGGCGAGGATGGGGTGGCACGAGGGCGCCGTCGCCATGTTCGCCGTGGGCGCCGCGCACTACCTCGTGCTGTTCGTCACGCTGTACCAGCGGTTCCTCGGCTCCGACTCGCTGCCGGCGATGCTCCGCCCGGTGTTCTTCCTCTTCTTCGCCGCGCCCAGCATGGCGTCGCTCGCCTGGGACGCCATCTCGGCCTCCTTCGACACCTGCTGCAAGATGCTCTTCTTCCTCTCCCTCTTCCTCTTCGCCTCCCTGGTAATTAAGCTAGCTCTCCACAGCAAAAGCCTCGCGTTTACGCCATTATATTGCATTTGCACGCAAACGCCGAGGATGAACGTGATGAGTCAGCATGGCATCCGATCCAAACCGTCCCATTTTTTATCCAACGCTCAAGATAAATTCCATTTCTAAAGGGTAACTCTACCATTTTAAAAAATATCGAGAGGTATCTTATTTTAAATAATGTAAAATTTTAGTATCATATCTCTATCTCTACTATTATAAAAAATTGAAAATATTTTTATCGGTGTTTTGGTACGTCATCTTTGTTTGAGTCGGTTTTTAATTTTGTTTGCTTTTAAAAATACAAAAGGAGTCGGATAAGAAATTTCTTTAAAAAAACTTGCAATCTAATTTGAGACAAAAGTCAGACTCCTAATTACAGCTTATGATTTTCTAAAAAAAAATATAAGTAAATTCTTACAGTGAATTTCACCATATCTAAATCGTATAATAATAATAATAAGATTAAAATAACATTTACCCGTTGCAAAGCACGGGCATTTGTTTCTAGTATTCTTAAAGATCATAAAAATTCTCATTTCTAAAAGAACCACAGCACCATGTGCTCTCCATTGATCCAAAACTTTCAACAAAGATTCCTCCTTTAACCCCTAGAAATTAGGATGCATTTGACAATGAAAATAGAAGTCCTATATAGATGCATGATATAGGTAGAGTTTATAGATATTGCGAGAGAAAACTAAAGGATGGGGGAAGAGAAGTGGGGGATGCGCATTTTCTCGAAATGATCAAATTCTGCTCCATCCATTTCGCTGAGAGGTTCTTTTTTCCCTCAGCTTTTTAGCTCTGCATCTATCTATCTCCTTTTTGCTTTTCGTTTTCATTAATTTTAGTGGCTGGGAAAGAACTGATCCAACTAGGATCGTGTAGGACTGTAGGATACCACTAGGGTGCCACGTATGCTGATCATCCTCTTTCTCTAAAATATATATTTATGCATGTGTGTGTATCGTGCCAGTGCCTCCAGACTCACGGCCAACTAATCATGCTTAGTTAGCAATTAAGCCATAAACAATTCTCTTTAGCTGAAAAAAAAGACGAATCTTTAGAAAGCAATAATGCATGTCATGAAGCATGGTTAATTATTTTTATTTTAACTTAAAAACAAAATAAATGAACTAATAGCTTGGATATGATGCAGGTGTCGCGGCCGACACTGTTTAAGAGGGCGATGCGGCGGTTCAGTGTGGCGTGGTGGGCGTACTCATTCCCGCTAACGGTTCTGGCGCTGGCGGCGGCGGAGTACGCGCAGGAGGTGAGGGAGGTGGCGGCGAGCGTGCTCATGCTCGCGCTCGCCATCCTCTCCGTAGCCGTCACGCTCGCTCTCATGGTATTCACCGTGCTCCGCACCAACGACCTACTCCCCCACGACGACCCCTTCTCCTGCCCCCCTCTCGCCCGCTAGCTGGTAGCCTCAGTACTACTACTTCAACCTAGCTCCTCAAAGTTCAAAACCATAGAAAAGCTATGGGGTTGTCCGCACCAGTTCTACTACGACCAGTAGGGACCACCGTAAAAGTTGTCACGGACGAACAGAGGCTCTACACCTAGTCACCTACATGGCTACATTGTAACATACACTTGTGTGTGCATGTATATATAGTACAGTAGCTATAGATTTACCAAAGAGAGAGATATGGGTGTAAATTTGCTTGGGAAGATGGTGGCGGCCGACCGGGTGTGATAGGGTCGATGTAACGATTCATTTTGGGCGTCAGTTGCACATATGCTGGAATTGGAATGATGCCGACTGGGAGTTCGTCCGGCTCCCCCAGGGCGGTTTCGGTTGATCTCGAGCGTACCAGAAATTATTTTTGCCCGAATATACTCTCGGTTTAATTTCTCCTGCAAAGTGAAAAAACATATATACCCATTACCCAACTATGACAATGACAAGCTGACACGCACGCAGGGGCTTAGCGTACGAGAGGCCCAGGTAGCCCCTGCATGCCTGAGCAAGCAATTCAGCTAGTGATCACCTGATCTGGACGGCCGTTGATCTCTACCGGTCATTCTCAGGTGATTTGCTGATCGCAACGTGTGCTTGCAGCTGCTGCGAGCTGAGCTGAGCATCGATTGTGTGTTGCCAATTGCCACGGCAACAAACAAGACACGTACGGATTAGATTGAGATTACGTACATACTGAGAGTATATATACGTTCATCTGTTTAAAATAAACTTAATCTTTATATACGAATCTAGCTAGACATTCGTGTATATAAAAGCTGATCCTTTTTGCGCCGGAAGGTGTATATATATGCTATTGCTGTTTTGCTAGGTAGCTTAGGGGGTGTTTAGGAGAGAGGGGCTAAACCCCCTAATTAGGTACGTATAGTACTGTAGTGGCGAGCAGGAGGATAGATGGATAATGATTACTGATTAGTACATGTGATCGAGGAGGTCGTACCAAAAGTACCGGCTCGTACGTCCTGCTCGCCATACAGTTGCGAGATGGACGGCTCGATCGATCGACTGTAAGTGATAATTAATAGCTTAATGCTCTCCTTAATCATCATGATCATCTTCTTTTGAGAAGTCTGTTCGGTGCAAGATGTAGTGGCTAGAGTTGGGTACAGCTAATAAGCTACTTCCTCTGTTTTATAATATAAGACTTTCTAGCATTGTCCACATACGTATAGACATACAGTGGACAATGCTAGAAAGTCTTACATGGTGAAACGGAGGGAATTAGCTAGCTTGTTTTCAGGTGACAAAAGACGGCCTTGCATTTGCATTGCATGGCAAATTATTCAGACCCTCGTTTTGGATCATGGCCATTCAAATTTTTCGCTGGAACCTTTTTGCGGCAATGAAGGGCACAGGGGTCTTCTAGAGCACAACATATATATCCTGACCTGTATAACAATTCCGGGGCTTATAAGTGCCTATGCATGGTTTGCCAAGATTAATTATAACCATCAATTTTAGGTCGCCGATCTCCTGTTGGATTGGTCACTTAGTTAGGTCAAAGATATATGGCTTAAAACCCCATGGGGCCTAGCTAGCCTTCCACAAAGTGGCAAGAGCACTATATATATATATATATATATATATATATATATATATATATATATATATATATATATATATATATATATATATATATATATATATATATATATATATATATATATATATATATATATATATATATATATATATATATATATATATATATATATATATATATATATATATATATATATATATATATATATATATATATATCAGTTGATCAGTATATATAAGTAGTGGGTGTAACTGCGTACTAAAGCTATATATACTATATATGACAGCTGTATGTACATGCACGTATATATCAAAGCTTTATACTAGTGAAATTTTGCGGTGCAAACGCCCTGTCTGTAAAGTGAATTCTTGGGATATTCCAAGATTCCTATGAGAAATATAGTACTTCCTCTTTTCCAAAATATAAGAGATGGTTACAATTAGCGTGATATATAAAACTAGTTTTTGACTTTTAATTTATCAAGTAATTAACACTACTGAGAAACTCATCTTTAGTCCTGGGTTGTAAACCGGAACATTCAATCCGAAACTAAAGGTCTTTTTATTTCTTTTTTTCATTGTTTTTTTTTTGCTGCTTGTATCGGACCAAACAATCCATCCCTAAATACCTAAAAAGATATGCATCGATGCATCGCACAACAACCAATATAATCAACCATTCCTTAGGTAATTCCTTAGGATTTATACAAGAAAAAACTAGCACATCAAGAACAACCGCTAGGGAAGAAAAGAAACATGGATCCGCTCATCTCAACCAAATTCCTAAACGGCGAGCAGCGAGCGTGGACGGAGCCTCCACGGGGAGATGGCAAGCGGCGGGTGGCGGTCCATCGATGAAGCACCCCGACCGAACACCACATCGGGAGCCGAACTGAAAAGAAAAATGCAAAATCCTGCGAACCAAAAACTCGGATCGAGAACAAGAACGTGACGACTGACAAGATGAGACGTAGTATAGGAGAGAAGACAATGTACCTATCGTCGTGCGCCGCCCTGCCTCCGCACCCTAGCCCGGCCCCCTCTCCTTTGCGCTCTGGGCCATGTGGAAACGGCGGGTGAAGATACAGAGGAAGCCCTCTCGCCGGGGGCACCTCCTCGCTACTCTTGGCCACGGTGGTCGCCGTCATCCGTCGTCATCGAGGACGGAGGGAAGGGGGGAGGAGGAGAAGACGGCATTAGAGAAACGGGTGGCGCCGCCAGGGAGAGGAGGAGGAGGAGGGGGAGTGGCGGCGAGGGGTAAGGTAGGAGCGAGAGGGATGCGGAGGAGGAGCGCGCGCCCGCCGCCCGCCGTCGCCGTAGTCTCAACCATATGAAGAGATCGAGGGGAGGGGGAGGAGGAGGGCGAAGCGGGGGTTCTTTGTCTCAGCCGTGCGAAGAAGATAAGGACGACGAGGAGATAAGCCCATGCGGCTCGGCTATCTCGTTCCATTTTTTTTATCTTTACTTCCGGTTGGTATAAACAACCTGGACTAAAGTGTTTATCTTTAGTCAAAGATCATTGGTGGCTTGACACGGCTCGACAACAATTAAACCAGGACTAAAAATGATATTTAGTTGGTGTGTTTACCAACCGGGACTAAAGATCATAAAGTGTCGTTGGGCTTATAAACCAGAACTGAACATATTCTTTAGTCCCGATTCCTATTCGAACCGGGACTAATGTGATTTTTGCCATCCGAACAAAGATCAGTTCTCCAATATTAGTAATTTTTTACCTCCAAATACCGGAGATATCAAGAGATACTAAATTTTACACTAGAAAGAATGTGATACCCTTGATACCTCTTTAAGAACACTGTAAAATCACCTTTGTAGAACATAATCATAGGAAAGTACATTCGAAACTCAATTCAATGATATTATTTTCAAATACTCCTTTTGTCCAAAGAAAAACTTAAATTCTGGCTAGCTAGACAGTGGTGTATAGTTTATATTAAACTAATTGTTGGTCATATATTAGAAGAGTTAAATATTAAAATACATGTACCCATTATATTTTTAGATGGAGGTAATAATAAACTACTTTTATGAAAGCCACACAAAAAAATTATATTAAGTTTATTTTATTATATTTAATTGGTGTATAACACAACCACTGGAAATAAACATGATATAATCAAAGTTGGTCGATGGTCATTGATATCCTCCTGATGTATTTTACTTAGGCTAGTTTGGTAAGAAACACCCAGAATCAGTGCTTAGAAATGTAGAATTAAACTAAATAATCTACTTTACAATTATCACCTTAGCTTTATCTTTATTATGGTAAAAGTGGAGTCATCCATTCTCCCCACCCTAACCATTTCACTTTCCCATGTAAAAAAAACTCACTTTACAATAACCAATATTCTCGTGTGAAAATCAATCCACCAAATAAACCAGATAAAAAAAACCCAACCTATATATAAAACCATTCCTATGCATATTCATCCAGATCTTATTGGAACGCATAGGCATGGCAATAGTGGAGAACAAAAAATGGAGACTGTTTTTACTTCCTCGAGGGGATGTCCCTTCGCCTACATTTTCATCTAAAATACAATATAGATAATTATTAAAAAATATAGGTATATAGTACATTTATCGTAAATTTATTTTAAAATTTATCATAACTATCCCCTTTAGGTGAGAAAACCATTTTTTTCAAAAAAAAAAAAACTACACATACATGCAATTATGCATACAACGCGTTGCCTTATTGTCCAGAATTCGCCAGCTCTTCCCCAGTTTGATCACGTGATTTGAAACAAAAGTTTGATAGATGTTGCTACTACTACAGGCGGCAGGGTCCTTGTGCAGCTCCAGGATTACAACCACACAGCACAGGGGAAAAGGCAGCTAACACCCCTATTTTCTTGGAAGCTAGTCAAGGCCAGCCTTTTCAACAATTTTAGCTCGTACACCATTGCACAAACTGACGAATTGAATCAGCTTAGGACAAATTTCTTCAAACTGACAAATTAATCGAGCCCTACCTCACCGACACTGCCAAACTAGAAATTGCTTTTCCATCTAACTGCTGGCTTTGTGATTGTGAACGTTCGAGTTTCAGAGTCAGCCGCCAAAATTAGTACACGCAAGCTTCGATAACGTTTTGACTAACAATAGACAGAAAAAGATCCAAGGAATAAAATAGTTTCATGCCTAAATTTCTAATATTATCTCTAATCTGGATATTCAGTAGTAAGTTAGTAACTATGCGGTTGTTTTCTGATGTTACCTCTGAAACTACTAGTAGAATTCTACCTTCTCTGAAAAGTAAAACCTCATGGAAAATACTACACAAAAATGAAAGAAACAACAGTGAAATTAACAAAAGGAATTGGATAAACAGTAGCAGAATTAAATTAGGATTGGCACGCCCATTAATAAAAAGGGTGGTGTTCATGAGCGATGACTCTGCCTGCCATTCACATGATCCAACCAGTCCCCATTGATTGGGGCCAATGTACTTTCTTTTTCCATGCAATCCTGCCCAACTGCTTGCTCATCGAGACACCTGTGCTTCTTCTACAGCACTCACATGTGTGTCCAATCTCCATGATGTTCACATCACATCGCCACAACTTGCTGATTCCAAAGCAGCTGAGCCCATGCAGCAGTGAAGAAGGCCTCCTCATTCATCTCTGTTGCTTCCGAGCTGAGAACAGCTCGTTCATACAGCCTCATGCAGTGACTTTTGTTGTTGTTCTCTGTTGCCCTTTTTGGAGAGCTTGATTTTTTGTTCATTTCTTGGGTTCAGACTTCAGGGTTCACTGAATTCTTCAAGGGGAATATAGTTTTTTTTTGCATATAGATATAGTCATCAAGGGCTCAAAGTTGCAGCTGCTGCTTGGTTCTTCAGGATTGCAAGATGCATACTACCATGGTTGCACTCTACATTACAATCTGCTCTATCCTGTTCATCGTGTCCAAGATGCTCATCTCCTTCCTGCTCTACAAGAAGTGGGCTCGCAAGAAACGGATCATCGAGAACAGCCTGACAGGTTAAAAAAAAACAGAGATTAATTCTGACTTGTTTTTCTTGCTGAATTCTTCTCTGTTGATGCGAATGATCAATTGATCATCACGTACTGTAGGTGGCAAGATGGTGATGTTCAGGTCGGCGGCGATGCAGTCGCTGAGCCCCAAGTCGTTCCTGACCATGATCATGGGGCTCTCGAACAAGGACATCATCGGCTCCGGCGGGTACGGCACGGTGTACAGGCTAAGCGTCGGCGAGAAGGCGGCGTTCGCGGTGAAGAAGCTGAGCCGCGGCAGCGCCGAGATGGACCGGGGGTTCGAGCGCGAGCTGGACACCATGGGCGACATCAAGCACCGCAACATCGTCCCGCTCTGCGGCTACTACGCCGCCCCGCACTTCAACCTCCTCATCTACGAGCTCATGCCCAACGGCAGCCTCGACACCATCCTCCACGGTACATATACACATCAGAACTCGAAGCAGCTATGGCGATTTTGTCCATGGAAATCCTGAGTTCTTGATGTGGTTGCAGGGAAGGAGGAGACGAGGAGGGCGCTGGGGTGGGAGGCGAGGCACAAGATCGCGGCGGGGGTGGCGAGGGGGCTCGCGTACCTGCACCACGACTGCATCCCGCACGTGATCCACCGCGACATCAAGTCCAGCAACATCCTCCTCGACCACAACATGGAGGCCAGGGTCTCCGACTTCGGCCTCGCCACGCTCATGAAGCCCAACCATAGCCACGTCACCACCGTCGTCGCCGGCACCTTCGGCTACCTCGCCCCAGGTCCGTCTCCGTCCGACCACCACACCTCACCTCGCCTCATCACCAGCTTCTCTGAACCACTGTCAGTCATTTGATCGAACATGTTGTGTGCGTCCCAGAGTACTTCGAGACCGGGAGGGCGACGACGAAGGGCGACGTGTACAGCTACGGCGTGGTGCTGCTGGAGCTCCTCACCGGGATGAGGCCGACGGACGAGTCGTTTCTTGAGAACGGCACGAGGCTAGTGACCTGGGTAAGATCACACAGCTCCAGATTCTATATCCGCGTTAGATTTAAAGTTTGTTTGTTAAGTTATAAAGTTTAAAATCTTATATTTCATTTAAAATGAAACAAAATGATTTTATCTAAATATTATCAACGTAATCACATACTCGAATTCATATATTTGTGAAGTTAAAAATACCCAGTTTAAAAGATTTTAGATCCAGAGCCGTGTCAAACAGAACTTAAAAGCTTTCCATCCATTTCATTTCATGTCGTACACACATCATCTACAGTGTTTTGTTGCTGAGACTGATCATTCATTAGCAGTGACCAATCATCACCAGGTACTACAAACCACAAAGTCATGCACGATCAATGAATAATTAAATACGCGTATACTAATTATCTGTCAAACGTACTACTATTGGGCCTAATCAACGAATCATTAAAACAAGATAATAACGTGATTAATTAAGTTTGTAACATACCAACATGGGTAATCGGTGTGTACGTGCAGGTGAAGGAGACGATGGAGGAGAAGAGGGAGGAGCACGCGGTCGACAGCGCGCTGGAGTCGTCGTTCCCGGCGGAGGAGGTGAAGCTGGTGTTCAAAGTGGCAGACAAGTGCCTCGAGTCTGAGCCCTGCAACAGGCCAACCATGGCTGAAGTTGTCAAGCTGCTGGAGCAAGCCAAGAACACTACTGCATGATCGGTTGATTAGCACGTGTATACGTACAGAATATCATGTACTGTATACATGTGTTCATACAGTATATACATAGTAGGTCCTTAGTTTAGTTAGTTGAAGACTTTTTTTTTTCACTCAAGTGTTGTTTTTGCGCAATCCAGTTCTCAGATCGATGTTTAAGGCGATTGTTTTCTGGCGATCGAGCTACCAAAGATTGTATAAGTACAGGAAGCAAACTTTGCTAGCTGCCATGATAGTGAGCAGATTATTTGTGTACCAAAAACTGCCTGGTTTGGGATTTTGCATAAGTTTGATAATAGTTAGAGACAGTTCGATTCTGTCAGGATTCACAAATCTTTCCAGTGCTCCAAACGAGCCTTAATCGCTGAGACCTTCCCACAGATTGTGGCCCAGGACTCGAGAGATGAGGAAAGGAATAAGTTCGCCTAACGTAACTCAACTTTACGTCGAGTCTGTCTAAGGTCCCTAATATCTAATATCAGAAATCTCTACCCCTAAATTATATAAAATTGTGAAAAATAGGTCTCATTCAGTATATATGGGCAGTTTCGCTAACGAGGAATCCTAGTCAGTCAAAAAAAATTAAAAAATTTATCGGGCCCACATGTAAGCGAGAAGAAAAGAAGGGAGTAGTGCCCTACCTCCCACTACTCTAGCTTCCGGCGACAGCTGTTTTGACCACGCGCACCGCCGCCACATTCGAGCCCGCCCCCACCATAGCTTGGTGTGCCGGTGGTGGAGTGCCGCCGGCGCCGCGCGGACATTGTCGTCGCCGCAACTTGGAAGGGCTTCCCCTGGAGTACTCCCTCAGCCCGATCGGCATGCAGGGACGACGACGAGGAAAGGGGGAGAGAGGAGTCGACGGCCGATGAACAGCGGGCGACGGGCAGCAGCACCCAAAGGTTGCTGGCGACAGGCAGCGGGAGACGGGGCACGAGTCCCTCCCAGCAGCACCCAAAGGTTGCCGACCACTACCAGTCGCGTTGCCGCGGGTCGGCACGACAGCGACCGCCGGGCACGGCCGCGTACCACAGGCACGACCCTACTAGACACCCTTCAACTCCACCACCTTATGCCCCTCGTCCAGCACGAACAACCCTCTCTCCGCGGGTCTTGGCTTGCAGACATGGTTGCCACAACCGCCCTTTCCCCCCTCTTCGGATGCCACTCCTCCTCCTCCCAGTCCCACCCTTTCCCGTTGTACCTTGACGCCGTCACCGAGCACCACGAGTAGAGGAGCAACAACATCAGCAACGGTGCCTAGATTCCATCCCATTCACCTGTATGGGGCTAGAAATCTAGGGACGGCAGCGGCGGGAGAGAGGAGATGATTGAGCCAAAATGGGAAAATCCCCTCTCTCGGTCGCCTCCCGGGCCTCGTCGCCACCGAAACAAACCTCGCGGGTTGCGCCTGCCGGCCATTGACTCCGACGAGGACCAAACATCGCCGCTCTCGGTGTTGTGCCTCCTCGTCGGTGGATCAACTTCACCGCGGCAGCCCACCACCCGCGCCACCGCCCGCTACTCACCGTCCCCGGGTGGCAACTACTCACCGTGCCTGACAAGGCCACGTCCATGCTCACGCTAGCTGAACAGGCCTGCCACTCCACCGCCGGCCGCCTCTCCCCCACCTGCTACTGCACGCCCGCTGAGAGAAGAGAAGAGAAAAAGAAAAGAAAGAAGAGATGTGGGGCCCACACCATTTTCTCTCGCTTACATGTGGGCCTCACTTGTTTTTTTTCTATTTTTTTGGGAATAGCCTTGACATGTGGGGTCCACGTGGGTCCTACTCGTCACTTTAGCTAAAACCGGACACTATATTGTCTGAGATTTCAGGTACATCGTTTTACAAATTGAGAGACACCTTATATTTGGTATTACGGCTCGATGATGTAATTCAAACTCGGTGTTAAGACGAGAGACTTAAAGTGAACTTATCTCAATCGTTTCTGACCATCACGCGTCAGAGGCTGAAATGCGGGTCACACTTGGGCCAAATGGTTTGATGCGTTGCTGTCTTTGCTGCTGGTTTTGTTCGGCCTCTTGGGCTTCTGCTCCCTTGCATGAGCTGCAAGACTGAAAAAAATCGTAGTATTAGTAGTAGTGCGTGGAAAATGAGGTACAGTAGTAAAAAATAATTTTATCCATGGGCTCCTCCAAATAAGGTTTTGTGCACGGTAAAAAATGGTTTTTTTTCTGACGGCTAAAATCAATTTTTGCTAGCGACTAGGCTAACCACCTGCGACAAAAGGCCAGAGAAAATAAAAGGTCTTCACAAGCAACTCTTCAACCATCAGCGACAATTGATTATCGATGGTAGCTATGTTACGTGGCCGCAGACAATAATCGATTTTTGCGGGTGCGTGTTACGTGGGCTGCCAGTGACAATCAATTTTCACTAGCGTATGTATTAAGCCGGCCACCTGCGAGGCTTATTTTGGTTCAAAAAATTGAAAATATGCATTGCATTTGCTCTCTAACCACCAGCAAAGAAGTTTTGAAAAAAAATTGAAAATATTCAGATGCAGTAGCCCTGTATTCCCAATCCACATTGCAAAGCAAATCTAAGAACAAAAACATATCACAATACAAATCCATATATCAATGAGCACAAATTCCACAATAAATGGTTTTCCCAATTAGCCTCCTCTACCAGCACATCTGCCGTTGTCGCCGTCACTGGGTCAAAGGCCTCGCCACTGCCGTAGAGCTCGACCTTGGATCTGCCCGCTACCTAGGGGTGAAAACGGTACGAAAACTTTCCGGATTCCGGACCTATTTTCGAAAACGGAATCTGTCGGTCGGAATTTTTTTTGGAAACGGAAACAAATTCGGAAATATTTTCTCGGAAACGGAATCGGAAATGATAATGATAAGGGCAGTTTCTGTCAGAACTCGGAATCGGTCGGAAACTTTCTGAAAATTTTCTCGGAATTTCCGAAAATTTTGAGACTGAAATACCCTTGATTTTTTAAGCACTGAATAGTGAATACCATGGTGTTTGGTTGTTATTTCTTTAAAAATATTTGTTATGCAAATATGAAGTTACATAAGAATATTTTTTCCTGCATTGGGATTTATCAACAGCATTACTCTTTTAAACATAAGATAATTTATTCCATAGATTGTGTTTTGTGATGTACTGTTGAGACTTAAAAATTGGACTTATATGATTATATTTTATGGTGAATTATTGACCGTTAAGACTTGAGAATTGGATTTATCAGTTTGAGGGGTTTTTTATTCCGATAAATTTTTATTACCATATTTGCACCGGTTCTTTTTCGCTCCGTTTTCGGTTTCGATAATCTTCGATTCCGTTTTCGTATCCGGAGTTTCCGATTCCGATTTTGATTCCGAAAAAAAAATATGAAAACAGAAACGATAAAGGTGGTTTCTGTCCGTTTCCGTACCGTTTTCACCCCTACCGCTACCTGCCACGAACGAGCTCATCGTTGCTAGGTCAATGGCCTCACCATCGCCGCAGACTTGACGAGGAAAGACGAGGCCGGCGGCGGTAGAAACGCCACTCCCGAGGCTCGCCAGGGCCATATCTGCACCATCCGTCATCGCCAAGCATGCCGCCGGCCGCCGCCAAGCCGCCCACTCCCCCGCGCAGCCGCCACCACCAAGCACCACTGCCTCACCGTGCCACCTTTGCCGCCAGATTTGCACGATCCATCGTCACCAAGGCTGCTGCTGCGGGCCAACCCCTCCCCCGCGCCGCCACAACTGAGCACCACTGCCTCCTCGTACCACCGGCACCGCCACCTCCTTCCGCCGCCGCTTGCCGAAGAATCGAGAGAGAGAGAGAGGGAGAGAGAGAAGTGATTGAGGGAGGGGTTAGGTCCGGGGTTGGTGGTGATAGCCGAGGAAAAAAAGAAAAGAGCAAGGGGAAAATGATTTCCGTGGCTTGGTTGGTGGGGATGTACATGCTATTTTATTCTCTCCCACAAGTTTTGTTTGCGGGGCCCTTAGGACCCCGCCGCTAAAAATTGATTCTCTTACATACGACATATTTTAAGAGCACTACTTGTAAAAATAGATGTATTTTTCATACGGTTTTCTTAATGCTCTGCTAGTAAAAATTGATTTTTACTAGTGTGGCTAAGTTTTCAGGGTCTTATATAAGCGTGGGTTTTTTAGTCCGTCCGTTAAAATAAATTCAAAGTGTTGCGATGGTGATCTGGTCACTTCTTGCTAAACGGAATTAGGTCATTTCTTGCTGGATAATGTCAAATTGTCAACCAAGTTCAACATTAGAGGCTGCAAGTTCGACGGTGACGCACAATCCTGAGCCAAAGTCACGAGATGTATATATCCATCTCTTATTCTCTTTGCGTATTGCATAAGAAGAAAGCTGTGAGGTTTACCTGAAAGCTCCGTACACCTAAACCGACATGGCTATTATTCCGTCTTGTCGTCTAATGGCTTTTTGTCCATCTAATTCGTTCACCTATCGAAAGCAAGGTTCCCTAGCACCTTCAATTTTCACAACATGGTATAAAAAAGAATCAAAAGACGAGATAGAGATATATAACGAGAGGCATGCACATTTTCAAGGCAGAAACCAACAGGCATTGACTGGTTGAGTTGCATACTGACTTGGGAACTGTATATATCGAGACTTTCCTTCGAGTCCGGTTTCTCTCAAGCGCTGTGAAACTGGTCAGGTTTTCCTCCGTATTGTTGAGAATTTTTATGTTTTGAACTGGGTGTGATAGCGGTTTTATATGGTTTAAAAAATCCTTTGATAACCACCAATTTTCATATAGATACTATTACATGGGTAGCATCATTATATTTTTTTCTCAGATAATAGCATATGTTCTTTGGCATTCTATTATAAAATATATTGAAATGGAAACACAATTTATATTTCGACAATAATGGAACAAACCAATATTTAGATAAGTATATTAATTCCTATGTCCATAGAGAACTCTTTATATGTGCATATATAAAAACATTATGGTATATTTGTTTGTTTTCTTCCTCCGTCTTTATCTTTAGACTATTAGTGACATTTCTTATTATCTCTATTGTGACATTCTTTCACCTACTAAAGTTGGCTTATTTTATTGTATATTCGAGATAGTTTCAATCTGTTTCAAATAAAAATTGTCCATCGTCATGAACAATTCTTTATCATTGGTTTTCTTATATTTTATTATGCTGTTGTTGCTTATGGTTTGGATGCTATGAACTCCATTGTCGCATTAGTATAGGTCTAAGGATCCAATCTTATTTGTTAGTTGTATTTTTTTAGTGTAGATTAGATGTTCAACCTATATTATTTTTCTTCGATCAACGTACGGATTCAAAGAATTTTCAATTAACTTGTAGCTATTTTCACCTCGTAGGATTAATATGGGTTCCTAGAAGAGCATCCAATTAATTAATATAAGCAAAAGTTCGGACACTTCTCTCATTATTTTATTTTTAGTCCGCATTTAATATACTTCCAAATCAGCGTGCTATCAACTTTGGTAGAGCTGATGTAAAGGAAGGAGGAGTGGCTACTGGGGTAAGAGTAGAATTCGAGGAGTGGTTCGAAAAAGAGGAAGGTTTTCTTTTGCCTAAGGTTTGGGTAAAGGTTTTTGGGCTGAGAAAGAAATTAAGGGAGTACTTGACGCTGTGGGCAATGGGCTCTCTTTTGGGGGCAACGCAGCTAGTTGATACGAAAACCACTAGGAAAAATGAGTTTGGGAGGTTTTTTGTAGCGGTTCTCAATCCAAAGTTGATCCCAAAAATGATTGACGTGGTGATTGGTGACCATTATTTTGAATTGAAGTTTGAGGTGGAAAAGAAAGGGGTTGATGAGAATGGGGAGGAGGTGGAGTTTAATTTGGAAGATTGGGATGGAGATGAGGAGGATGGTAATTCAGAGGGAGAGGAATACAAAGAAAATAATGAAGGGAAGGAGAGGGAGTCTAAAAGAACAAAGAATGATGATATGGCTATTGATGACAATAAAGAAAACTCGGAAAGGAAGGAAAATGAGGTGCAGGAAGGTGGGGATCAAGGGAGAGAAGATGTTATTTTGGAGATGGCTGAAAATGTGTTGGATGTGGCTGTTGAGAGAGTGCTAGGGGAGGAGTATGAGAGGGTGGAGAGGGAAGAAGAGAAGATAGATGGAGCAGTCATGCAGCAGGAAAAGGTTGAACAACTAGCTAACATAGAAGAGGTGTTGGTGACACCGAAAAGAGCGAGTGAGAGGTTGATGGGCAGCAGCGGGAGGCACTCACTTGAAAAGGAGAAATCAAGGAAGGTTTGGATGAATCTCGATCTTCTTTCAGGTAATGAATCTAAGAATTCATTTCTTTCATTTTCGCAAGCACATATTGTTGAGAATTTAAATGCTTTGGACTGAACCTAGGAGATTC
This sequence comes from Oryza sativa Japonica Group, assembly GCF_034140825.1. Classification (NCBI taxonomy): domain Eukaryota; kingdom Viridiplantae; phylum Streptophyta; class Magnoliopsida; order Poales; family Poaceae; genus Oryza; species Oryza sativa. The sequence goes on along the minus strand of NC_089035.1, from coordinate 8,131,210 downwards.
TAGCAACTTAGTTTCAGATTCAGTTTTAATTTTAAAAGAGACGGAATTTCTTAGATCGGAAGAATTAGGTGACAAAGTTTCTCCTTCTATTGAAAAACTAAATGATTCTTGTAATGATGAGGAGGAGGAATATGTAGACAGTGATCTGCTTAACCATTTATGTGGTGATACAATGGATGAGGTGATGGATGATGAGGATTTTCACCTAAGTTGTGAAATTGATGATATCCTAATCAAATCATACCCAAAGAAAAGCAGGAAAGGTGGTAAAAGGAGACGTGGGAGAGTAGGTTTCAAGTTGGGTAGAAAAAAGGGTTACAATGAAAGGAATTTTTTGGAATAGCAGAGGTCTTAAAGACTTGGCTAAAACTAGGTTCCTGTCCGAAATTTCTAAAGAGCAAAAGCTAGACTTTATTGCCCTATTAGAAACGAGTAAAAATAAGTATACTGACTCGTGGCTTAAAAGTATTTATGGAGGAAGAGAGTTTCTCTGGCATTGGACGAGACCTAAGGGGAGAAGTGAGGGAATTTTACTTGGTGTTAACCTAGAATACTTCAAAGTGTCAAGCATAGACGAAGGAGATTTTTATGTTAAATTTCATGTACGAAATAAGGAGGATGCTTTCCAATGGATATTGGTAGCAGTTTATGGGGCAACACAGGAGGAGTACAAAGAGGCCTTTCTCACTGAACTAGTTAATTCATGTAGAAAGGAGGCATTACCTATGGTAATTGGTGGAGACTTTAATATTATAAGGAAACCACAGGAGAAAAACAATGCAAATTTCAATGTTAAGTGGTCCTTCTTATTTAATGCTGTCATAAATAGTTTAAATTTGAGAGAGATCATACTCTCTGGGCGCAAATTTACCTGGGCAAATGCCATGCCAAACCCAACATATGAAAAATTAGATCGAGTTTTGGTAAGCACAGAGTGGGAAGTGAAAAACCCATTGGTGACTGTTCATGCCCTTAGTAGAGATCTCTCCGATCATACCCCCATGTTGCTAGACACGTGTAAAGGGTCTCACAAGGATAGTCAACCATTGTTCAAATTTGAGCTCGGTTGGCTCCTTAGGGAGGACTTTCAAAAACTGTTAGCAAATATTTGGACCAAAGATGTTAGAGGGGCAACAAATATTGCGAGATGGCAAAATAAAATTTGAAGACTTCGTCAGTTTCTTAGAGGATGGGCGAAGAATACAAGTGGGGCTTATAAGAAAGAGAAAGTGAAATTAATGGCAAAGGCAGATGAGCTAGACAAACTAGCTGAAACTAGACTTTTGACTAGTCAAGAGCTCGAGTTAAAAAATTCAGTAAAACATGCCTTGGCTAAGATGTTGAGAGAAGAAGAGATCAAATGGTATCAAAGAGCAAAAACAAGGCAAATTGTAGGAGATAGAAATACTAAATATTACCAAATGATTGCAAATGGAAAGCATAGGAAAACTAAGATTTTCCAGCTAGACCAAGAAGAGGGAATAATTAAAGGTAATGAGCAACTCAAGAAGTACATCTCTAACTATTATAAGAATCTTTTTGGAGCTCCTGAAAAGAATAATTTCTCTATGTGTGAGAACCAAAAAGATGATATACCTCAAATATCCGTAGCGGAAAATGAGTTGCTTACGAGTGAGTTTTCAGAAGAAGAGGTGAAAAATGCTATCTTTCAAATGGAGCATAATAAAGCCCCAGGGCCTGATGGTTTTCCGGCGGAGTTTTATCAAGTGTTCTGGGAGGTAATTAAGGATGACCTAATGGCAGTCTTTAGAGACTTTCATAGGGGCAATCTTTCTCTCAATAATTTGAATTTTGGTATTATTACTCTTCTACCCAAGAATAAGGAGGCAAGGCAGATTCAACAATACAGACCGATATGCTTACTTAATGTAAGTTTCAAGGTCTTTACTAAGGTTATGACAAATAGGATTGCTCTAGTAGCACAAAAAGTCATAAGACCTTCACAGACTGCCTTTCTAAAAGGAAGAAATATCATGGAAGGGGCCATTATCCTTTATGAAACGTTACATGAGATGCATAGGAAGAAGTTAGATGGGGTCATTCTCAAGCTAGATTTCGAAAAAGCATATGATAAGGTAGACTGGAAATTTCTTCAGCAGACCATGAGGATGAAAGGCTTTTCGGAACGTTGGTGCAAATGGATAGAGCAGATAGTGACAGGGGGAAGTGTAGCTGTAAAAGTCAACGATGAAATCGGAAATTTTTTTCAAACAAAAAAAGGGTTATGACAAGGGGATCCCTTATCACCAATTTTATTTAATTTGGTGGCAGATATGTTGGCAATTCTAATCAATAGGTCGACTGAAAGAGGAATGACACGAGGTGTAATACCGAATTTGGTAGATAACGGGTTGTCAATTTTACAATATGCAGATGATACCATTATCTTTATGGAAAATGATGTAGAAGAAGCCAAAAATCTTAAAATGGTACTAAGTGCCTATGAGAAGCTTTCAGGCTTAAAAATCAATTTTCATAAGAGTGAGATGTTCTGTTACGGAAAAGCCAAGGAAGTAGAAAAAGCATTTTCTTTTCTATTTGGCTGCAAGATAGGGTCCTACCCTTTTAGATATCTAGGCCTTCCAATGCACTATAAAAGGCTGGCAAACAAAGACTGGAAGGAGTTAGAGGATAGATTCGAAAAAAAGATCAGTAGCTGGAAAGGAAAGTTTCTGTCAACAGGAGGGAGGTTAATCCTCATCAATTCAGTGCTAAGCAGTCTAGCAATGTATATGCTTTCATTCTTTGAGATACCTAAAGGTATCTTAAAGAAACTGGACTATTATAGATCCAGATTTTTTTGGCAATGTGATGAACATAAAAAGAAGTATAGGCTGGCCAAATGGAGTGTACTTTACAAACCTTAGGAGTGTGGAGGTTTATGGATTCAGAACCTAGAGATTCAAAATAAGTGCATGCTTAGTAAATGGATCTCTAAGTTAATCAATGAAGAGGGAATTTGGCAAAATTTGCTTAGAAAAAAATATTTGGCAAAAAAACCATTCTACAGGTTCAAATGCAGCAAGGAGATTCTCATTTCTGGGCTAGTCTCATGACAGCAAAAGAATCATTCCAATTACTTGGACACTTTAAGGTGAGAAATGGGAAACAAGTTAGATTCTGGGAGGATTGTTGGATGGGAAACAAATCTCTTGAGAAAGAATTTCCTAACTTGTACAACCTGGTTCAGAATAAGAATACAGTACTTGCTAAGGTTTTGGAAACGATACCGTTGAATGTGTCCTTTAGAAGAGCGATAGTTGGGAAAAACTTGGCAGATTGGTATGTCATTGTCTCGAAAGTGGCTAATGTTAACCTGACAAGTCATCTTGACCAATTCATATGGAAAACTAATAAAGAAGGGTTGTTCATCGTAAACTCTATGTATAAGTTACTTATGTTTGATGGAGTAATACCTAGGAAATCTTTAATTTGGAAGCTAAGAATTCTATTAAAGATTAAGATTTTCCTATGGTATTTGAATAAAGGGGTGATTCTAACAAAGGATAATCTAGCTAAGAGAAGATGGAAGGATAGCTTATTGTGTAGCTTTTGTAACTCTAAAGAGTCGATACAACACCTTTTCTTTGATTGTATAATGGCTAGATACATATGGAGTGTGGTTTATTTTACTTTGGGGATTAGACAACCCAGAAGTTGCGCTCATATGTTTGGTAATTGGTTGAATGGTTTTGAACCTAAACTCAAAAGACAAACTTGGGAGGGCATAGCGGCAATTTGTTGGGCCTTGTGGCTTAGTAGGAATGACATCGTCTTTAATGGCTATAATCATATTTCTTTCTTACAGGTAATATTCAAGGCAACTCATTGGGCAAGGCTTTGGTCTTTGCTTCTTAAAAAAGTTGAAGGAGAAAAAGCTCAAGTCAAGTGCAGAATTTTGGAGAAGCGAGTTATGGAGTTCTTCTCTACCTTTGGATGGAATTTTCGAAGAAGAATTGAAGTTTAGCCTCCATTTCTCTTTAATCGTTTGTTAAACTTTTATTTGTGTGTCCCTATGTAATGGGAGGAGTCTTATGTACTCGTGACTATGGTTTTGGCTGTGTACACCCTCGCAAGGTGTAGAGACCGGGTTTAATATAATCCATTATCTAAAAAAATAATACTTAGTTTAACCCAAAGTTCAAATATTTCTAAATTATATATATGCGATGACCATTTCACTTAATATTATTTATTTTTAATCCAAATTAAAAATATTTCTAAATTGTACTCTGCAAGAACTCTTTTATCTATAACATTTATTTTTATACCACATTTTATATATTTGTAAATTGTATTTCTACGTGTACTCTCCCAATATTATTTATTCAAAGTTTAGTTGTTTCTAAATTGTATTTCTACATAGACTATTATATCAATGTTAATTATGTTTTAGGTTCTAGTCCAAATTTTATAATATCTGATTGTATTTCTAGATGGATTCTTATATCATTTTTTTGTTATTTGTAATTTTTTGTTTTTATTCTGAATTTCATATATTTTCGAATGTATTCTTTACGTAGACTCTAATTCTTTATTTTCTAAGTTTTACTCCCACATGATCTCTTTTCCCAATAAGATTTTTGTCTAATTGTTGGGAGTACAGCTATCAGAGACCGATGCAAGCGTGGGATGCATGGATGACAAACCGGACGAGCTCGCGATCAATGAGGACTCTCTCGTTCGCTCGTGATCAATATGGACTCGTTCGCGATCTAGCGGTGGGCCTGGACATGGAACGCGGACGTGCGGTGATGAGTCGGGCGGTGGGCTTTGAATACTTATTGGTATTTTTTTTAATAATTAAGAATGATTTTGAAGGTATGTTTTTTCATTCTCATATCTTTGTTACCACATATTTTATGGGATGTGTTTGAAGGGTAATTCAGAACATCCCTTGGCATTATTTGTTCTTTTACTGATTTTTTTCTGTTTTGAATTAACGGTTCTCTTTATTCAAATCATGCATCCAACGGTTCATATTTATTTAATGACGTGACTCATTCTGGTGGAATCTTGGGATCCCCTTTTCACTAATGTAGATAATATCAAACTATTTACGGAACCAGACTATATCATTATATGGAGTATATGATAGTACAAAGTAATGTTTGTCCGTTCGTGAAAAATATTACTGACGAAATTATTTAGCAGTGTATTATACGGTGTAGATTTTGATCAATTGTCGACTTTACTTGATATTTTTCACACTCGACACTCGGTCAGTTAGGGGGTATCAATTGATGAAACTTCGTCAACCTTGCCTCTTCTATCTTCTTATCCAATGACACACAAATCTCCCGCGACTTCTTTAAAAAAAATCACAATGACATATCCTCTCGCATTTCTACTAACTTGCAGTGATATTTTAATTTCATCCAGTGGTTCATGCATGCATTAGCACGGCACCGGATAATCCATTGGTTCACTTGGTCAAGCACTGGACTGATGGCTATATGTGTGTACAAATCGGTAGTTCAACTGTAGCTTTAGCGAATCCGAGTATGCAATAAAACTAACTATAAGTTGACTTCGAGACTTTAGCCCCTCTCTCAAAAATATAAGTCCCTCCCCTAGGGACTTATACTTTTGTAAGAGGGATTAAACTTTAGTCCCTAGTTTCCAAACACCCCTTAGACGATATATCTCAGCATCTCTATCTCCAACATAAAATGTACTAGTAGTAGCAAGGATGGAATGGGTACCCTACTACAACATTAATTTCTGAGATAAACGCCGCTCTCACCGAAATTTTTGACCCGTTATAGTGTGCAACCTGTCCATTTTTCGTTCGATCAGGTCTCTTTATTTTACTTCCCAATGCGCTGTTTGAAATTAATACGCCAAAATTTTCATGCTCCTGCAAGAATTTTTGAGATACTTTATAATAATTGACTGTAGCTTTGATGAGCAAAGGCAGGAATGTTTCATTCCATTATCTTAAAAAAAAGAAATTTTGAGATTTTTTTCCTAAATAGAACCAACTTATACCTCTATATAGACACAAGCACACAGCGCTGCCTAAACACTAGTATTCATGCATGCATCCATGCATGGTTGTCCATTATTACTCTCCTGGATAGTTGGATTGTCACTGCTCAACAGTCACCATTGCATGCCATATCTGATACTGCACCAGCGAAAAGTTTAAACCAATCAGATAGCTAATAGCTTTTAGATAACTAAGAGCAGTAACCACAAGTTTAATTTGTCAAATGAAGTGGATTGACTAGGACATTTATGAAGTATTGCACTCGAGCTCCCGATCAATCGCGTGCAGTAGTGTCTATAAAATCGGCCCCAAATTAAAATTTATATATGTAACCGAACACAGAAAAACGTTATAGGATATTCAAACTTGAAGACAACAACGAAACATGATATTTGTTAACCGGTTCAACCAATATACATATCCCCATAAGCTGACTATAGATGCTCCTTTTGTATCAGGATTTCCATGACCATCGATAGGTTAGGTCACTGGTCGGTCGTCTCTCGCCTATGCTATATTATTGGCATGCGGTTAAAATAACGCAAAAACTATTTCGAGAGGCCTCTCGATCTGGCGCTATCGCGCGACGCCAGGAAAACCGTCCCAGCCATTCCACCACGCATCCACACGTCATTGTCCTCGTCCATTAGCGTGCGAGAAAAAGAAAGAGAGAAAGAATGAGAGAGACAGACGTGGCATGTTTCCTTAGACGTGGCGGAGGTTTCAAATAAAATTTTCTCTTAAACTACTCATCCGATCTACGATCCGATTATACCGTTGTGTTCGTAACAATTAAATCTTTATAACAAGATCTCACATGATTATATTTTGATGAAAAAAAATATAAATTACTTTTATAATATATCTAAATTACTTTTAGATTTCACTGAATTACTTCTTAGACATATAAAAGTAAATTTAGTAACTTTAAAAGTAATTTACATATATATTATAAAAGTAACTTAATATAAAACCGAAGTAACTTTGTCACGGCATTAGAAGTAAATTCGTTGTAGGGATAAAAATATGACTCTATATAGAAATTAAATTTAATCAGCATAGATTAGCACATGTAAGTTTAACAATTTTTAAAAGTAACTTCAATGTTAATTGGAAGTAACTTTTTCATTGTTCAGAAGTAACTCTCTATAAATCAATTTAATCACCTATTGTTTTTTTCCTTTTATTTTTGTTTTTCATGTAGAATGAGAAAAGAAGATAAAACCTTTGATGGATTATAAATAACATTGGTGGAATAACTAATGAGAATTAATTATGTATAAGATGTAATAGTTCCTTCATGATAACATGGAAGTTACTTTCTAACATGTAATAAATTACTTTTAAATTAATAAAATGTTTGAATATATGCAATATGGATCTCGTTTTGTCACATATTTTGAGTGGAGTACAATGATGCAAATAGATCTTAAAAACAATATGTGATTTAAAAGATATAAGTTATTAAAGAGATTAAGAAAAGATATATACTATTGCATTTTTCAAGTAAAAGGAGACACTGAATGGAGTGCCTACCACTAACTGTGTAGTCACGTCCTATGAAAAAAGATATGCATTAAAGTTACTTTCTTTTTGTTATAAGTTACTTCTATAATATATGTAAATTACTTTTAAGCTTTATTAAATTTACTTTTATATGTCTAAGAAGTAACTTAGTGAAATCTAAAAGTAATTTAGATATATTATAAAAGTAATTTATAATTTTTCATCAAAATATAATCATGTGAGATCTCGTTAGAAAGATTTAATTATTACGAACACAACGGTGTAATCGGATCGTAGATCGGATGAGTAGTTTAAGAGAAAATTTTATTTGAAATATAGGTGGATAGAATCTCTCATAAATAGAGTGGTATCAAACTAGCTATCACTAGTTGTGTAGTCACGTCCTTAAAATAAGTGTATTCCTCTATTTAAAAGAGAACTTACATCTTCAAGTTGTAAACTGTAATTGACACAAATACTGGCATTCCAAATGGAACCTTGAAGACTTCGTAACCAACTTGACTGAATTGTCCAACATATATTTGGCTAGCCTTTCAAAGTATCAAACGACGCCAGGCCTCATTGATTTCTCAAATTATAAGAAGAAACTGATCAAGACCAAATTTGAACCATACAGCAACGACGAGAAACTTAACAAAGCGGCATGCGCGCAGGTGAGGACTTTCTTTTAGCTACCAGCCAGTTCAATACGAGTATCATCTCATCCAAAAGTTAAAAAAAAAATTAGTATATACTCCACCCAGTCAAATATATTTGATGATTGGGATGAAATAATTTTTTTTACACATAAAAATACGCATCTATGGATGATGTACCATGCATCGTCCCACATGTACAAATTAAAGAAGAACATGTACATATACACACAAGCATTTAACTTAGCTCATCAAATGAAGAGATGAATCATACGCAAGCGACCGGTTTGTCGCAAGCCGAAGACCCGCATCATCGCGTTGACGCCGTGTGGGAAAAAGAGAGACTTTTGCGTTGCGCGCGGTGGCGTGGATGAGTCGCCACTGGCCCATCGGCTACGACGTGTACGTACTGCTCTGAGCTAGCTCCAGCTAGCGTCGCCGTCGCAGTCGTCGTCGCGCGCGCGACACCAACGACGAAACCCCGGCCCACCGATCGATCGATCGTGGTCGTCGTCATCCTCCGGGCCGGCCGCCGCGCCACCGCTCCACCGGCGGCGGGGCCCGCTGCTCGCAGCTGGCTCTCTCGTGATCGACATGGGCAATTTGCGCGCGGGTGACACCGTAGTGCAGCTGCTTGCGCGAGCATACACGATCGAGAGAGACCGCTTAGTCAACGGGCGCCGTGTCGTCTCCTGCCGACTTTATCTCTCTCGTCGCCGTCGCCGCTCGCCGCCTAGCTGGTTGGTCCACGGGCTTTCCATCTTGCTACGCTAAGCTTTCTACTACTTTATACAGCGACGACCTAATTAACAGATCGGTCCATACTCTGATGTCGTCATGCATGAGATGTATGGAGCATGTATATGTTCGGATTCAGTATTTCTGTATTCTTGCCCGTTCGCCCAAATTAAAGGCTACTCCGGATTAACCGTCCACTGTTGGTCACCCAACACTCTCAAGAAGTGTTCACGTTTCATCACTCACAGTCCAAAATGATCACTCTATCGACTGTCTTCAGTTGTGTATCGATATCAACTCCAAACTACAATTTACTCGTTTTGTATTAACACGTTTTCTAAACTGCTAATTGCTAAACAGTGTGTTTTGTTAAAACTTTTCTATATTGAAGTTATTTTTTATATAAAAAAATCAAATAAATCCATCCTTCAAATTTATAATCGTTAATACTTTATTAATCATTCACTAATAAACCATCCAGCATTGCGTGTTGTTAATATGGAGATATTTAACTATTTGCCACTCTTACAAGTGGCAATTAAGGATTTATCATTGGACCCACATGTCATAGATACAGGAGAGTCTATACGTCATAAACTGTGAGTGGCAAATTCTTAATTGTCACATCTTAAAAGTGGCAAAAAGTTAAATGCCCCGTTAATATACGCTACTCCCTTTGTCCCAAAATAAGTTCATTAATTATGTAATCAAAATTTGGCTCGGTAATTTATATATGTTTAATAAAAGAAACAAGTTACAAGCTGTATATATAGCTCGAAGTGTATTATTCGTTGGTCTTATTGCCAACAGATGAGACCAACTGGCAACTTTGTGCTAGACAAGTAGACAGGGATGACGACTAAAATGTGACTATCTATTTGCCTTGTCGGCAGCATCCTCGAGTTTGGTTGACGTTCTGGTGCAAAGGAAAAAAATGAACCAATACACATCTCAGGTTGACCAGTAGAGAGTTGCTGGAGCTGACAGTTCTGGCATATGGCCGGTTACTTGCCTTCACATGTCATTTTTCTATTGGTGGAAAGGTTGAAGATACCAACGCATTTTTTAACTTTGAAGAAAAAAGTGATAAATATAGTTTGAAGAAATTCCCCACCAAAAATTTTAAATGGCATAAGCCCATAACCTAGCTAACAAAGGTTAAGGACTTGAGGTATCCACATGTGGAACCACTTTATCTTTTTCACTAAAAAAAGCATTTTTGCAGGCGGCCAAAAGTAGTTTTCTCAAGCGGGGGGAAGGACCGTCTGTAGGGGTACAACTGTGAAAATCCTCTAGAAAATCCCCGCGCGTCGTCGTCGCCACCCCGCGCTGTGGCCCGCCCCGCGCCTCGCCTCGCCGCCGCCGCTGCCGCCCTCCCCTGGCCTCCCTCCGGCCGGATCTAGGATGGGAGCCGCCGCCGCCGCCCCCTGTGTCGTCGTCGCTGCCCCGCGCCGTGTGGCCAGCCCCGCACCTCGCCTCGCCACCGCCGTTGCTCCCCCTCCGGTGGGGAGGGAGGGAGGGAGGGGAGGGGGACGACGGGTCCGGTGGGGAGAGATGTGTTGAGGGAGAGAGAGAGAGAGTTGAGAGGGAAATGAGTGGTGGGGAGGGGGTTGGAGGAGAAGATAAGGAGCTCTAGATTTTTTTTTTGGTAGATACGATTTTTGCATGCGGACCACATAAGTTTCACCTGCGAAAATAGATTTTTGCAGGCGCCGCTTAAGTGGTCTGTCTGCAAAAATCATTTTCGCATGCGCCGCTTAAGTGGTCCGCCTGCGAAAATATATTTTCGCAGGCGGACAACGAACTTCACCCCGATTTATATTTATGTAGGCGGTCATTTGGCTTCAAGGGTCATGTCCGCCTGCGAAAAAAAGACCCCCACATTAGGAAAAATGATTTTTCTAGTAGTGTTTATTAATTAGGTTGATTTTACAATCCTTACTTCTTATACTTAATTTATTAATAGACATCTCTACATTAAGCAGGTAATTAGAGTATACAAAGTTTTCACTAACTGGTTGAATGCACGTACGTAATTATGGAATTAAAAAAGAGAGAAAATCACATTATGTGATAGAGAGGGCGCCTGAGAGAAAAAAAATCGTTGATATGATGTATAATCAATTCTCATATCCGGTAAATGAATTATATTGTGTCTATTGCGCATATCATTACAATGGATTATCGTTTTGATTATACATAAATTAAATATTTTAAGAAATAAGCTTATTAAATAGTTTAAATTAAGAGTAATGCTCCGGTGCAATCTACTTGCAGTATTCTACTCCAAGTAGAATTAATCTTGACCGTTTATTTTGAAGGGCAGGTAAGTAATCTCCTAATATCGTTTAGGGGTAATTTTGGCATGGGATGTTTTCTTTGGTTCGCATCGCATTAGGTCCGGACTCCATCACACGCAGTCACCTCGCTATTCCTCCCCCGGCCTCGCCGCCTTGTCCGCCCCCACCGTCGCCGTCCGTATCTCCCACCGTCGCCGCCTTGTCCGCCTCCTCAGTCGCATTGTCCATATGGGAGCGGACGAGTGTGGCGGCGTCCGAGCGAGGATCTTGAGCAGGAGTTCTGGCGGTAGTAAAAATTCCGACGTGGGCTTCGGCGGCGGCGGCGTCACGCACGCACGCAACGTCATTTGCGTGGCGGCATCGTCTCGGCTCATTCGTCTTCTTGCCGTTCCGATCACTGCGTTGTTTCATGGATTATATGGATCAATTAAGATCTTGCACGACCAACTCCGACGAGGATGACATGGTGTTCGATCTATGGATTGTAAAATGATAATACCCCTACGCGAATTATTTTTCCTAGACGAAAACACCCCTCCACATTTCTACTTCCACTAATTCTGGTGGGAGTAGAACTAGATCTTAACCCTATAATTAAATATGATTGAGGGTCCAGATTACTTTCTACTCCGAGTAGAAAGCACCGGAGTGGGACTGTTAAATTAAATAGTTTAAAATAAATGATCTGAGCAAATCAGTATAAGAAAATTCCTTCAGAAATCATATTTTCCAAACTGTAGAGTAAATAATTCATTTCAATAATTTGATAAATAGTCTGCCCATATGTCTTATATAGGTTAACTAACTTTTGAAAATTATGTGATTCGCACAACATTTTCTCCCTAGTAAACGTTGCACCTATCAAATTTGTGGGAGATGGGGATGGGGTGGTGGCAGGCCACCCTGCCACCATCTTTTGGAAAGGTAAAAATAAAATAGAGATATGACACCATATTTAAAAAAACTAATATATTTACACTAAAAATTATCTACATTTACACTGGTTGCACAAAAACGTGACTTTATATAAAAGTCTATCAAACTTTCTACAAATACTTCTAAACCATCACGTGGTATCCTACATATGCTCCTAAGCCATCACATGACATTTTAATAAATTTAAAAAATCATAAAAATTATGATAAAAAGCAAAAACATCTCATCCTTAATTTTCACTTAAATTGATGACATGTTATTTTAGGGCCAAACTGGATTTATCTCATCGAAAGAGAACAATCGGGGCCTCCACCGTTACATACTTACATTAGATTGATCTAATTAATTAGAGCCTTAAGCGGTCAAGCCCATCTCACCTCCCCCGTGCATGCGATGCACGGTGGAAAAAAAATTCTATGGCACCTCCAACAATTGCAGGAGATCGCTGTCATGGTGGAAAAAAAAAGTTTCTTTGACGAGCTACATTTTATATTGTATACAACACAACTTCGACTTTATGAAGATGGATATGTCTTGATTTATACTGTGCTGTGCTAAATTATTCGTTGCCTAAAACAAACCAACAATTGATATATACTTGAGCATACTCATAGAACAGGCCATAGATATATATATAGTACCATACATAAACAACAAACAACTTGGAGCGAATTTGTTTTCCGGCGAGTTCAAGCAAACTGATTTTACGTGTGCACCACCGGGACATAGGGCCGTGCGATGCATATAAACGGAGGTTTAATTAGAAGGAAAAATATATAGTATGAACCACATATATTGCAAACCTAAAAACTATCACATGGTATAAAAATAAAACTTTGAGATTTACTCACGTCATCACGAGTAAAACTTTTACTTCCAGTGTACCTATGCCATCTTATAGCAATGGACATAATAAACTACCATGATTATTTAAATGCCTAATTCTACCAAACAAAGAAGATAAAATAGGGTAGATGTTGCAGGCTTCTCATTGAAGATTATGCACAACCTGCATGAGCACACCGTGCAAACCAGCTGGCACACACATAGATATATATCACTAAAAATTAATTACATATTGAGAGAAAAAAAAAACAAAATTCTAAGACATTTATACTCCGAAGACTATTAGAATTTAAGGTAATACTCTACACGTAAGTGTAATACTAAACGCCTAATGCACGTTAGCTAAAAGAATGTTACAAAGAGTGATTGTTTGGAGTATATAAATTCCTAATGTTTAATGAAAAACTTTAAAGTAAAAATATTTAAATCATGATGGCAATCATGAAAAGCCCACACTGCAATAATAATTATGATTGCAGAGTTATTTTTATCTATAAAATTATATTCGTAGGCTATGTGAAGTCTCACGCACTCTGCACGAAACTTCCACAATCCAAAATCGATTTGGACTCAACTAGACTTTTTTATTTGGAATATATATAGTGTCACTACTCACATGCACCAAGGCATCCATTAATCAACATTAAGAAAATGCAGCATATAGGAAAAAAAATCAGCAGGTGCATCTCAGCTGCACGATACAATAATAAGTTATAAAAGATCTAGCCAATTATGCTACATAACAGAAAGAACTATCAATTTCTATCAATTGTTGGCAAACAATAATATGGGCACAAGTACCATTACTTTCACGTAGGGATTTCTAAATTATTAATTGTATAAATAATTATTTTCATCATACTACTACACAAATGGTTTTTGCGAGTATTCTTTTCACATGTGGCTCAAATGTGCAGCCTCGTATGTGGCGAGCCTCTTGCCTCAAACTCAAGGGACATATTTGAAAATAACTTTTGCCATCCTTTTACAGATAACTATTTTAGTGGAGTGCTTAACCCGCAATGTAGCATTGAAGCTTTTACACATAAAACTATTTTATTGGAGCACTTAACCCGTAAGATAGTATTGAATCAATCTACTCTTTTCGTTATAGAAAAACATAGCTCATTTTATATCATAATAATATTTTATTCTTTCAAAATTTTTGTATTTCTCTTCATAAAAGTCATATTAAACAATCCAAGAGACAAAGGTCAATAACAAATCAATGAATTCAGTAAATTGTTATCCTTCAAAGTAGCTCCATGGGTTTTACCACAACCTGCATGTATGAGCCTCTAAGGTGGCAATTCAAAATCAGTAGTCTTTCTTATAATAATATGATTAAAAGCTATATTTTTTCCTAATAAATTGTTATTTTAAGATTCATATTGACTAGGTCTTTTCTTTAAAATATATTAGAGTCTCACATATTACAGAGAAGTGTTATATAAGATATGTATATTTGATCAATTAAAAAGATTGCTAAGTAAGTGTTAACAACCAAATTTGGTAGCATGTGTATCAGGAAAGGGGATTTGATCAAAGAAGAGTTGGAGGCGGAGATCGAGTTCTGGAACAGAGCAGGAATCGGCTGGAGTCCTGATTGGCTATGGCTAGGATCGGCTGAGATTGAGTTGAACTAGATAAGCTGATATAGCCGATTTCGACAATACGACCCGTGTGCAACATTGGGTTCGAGTTGATGTGCTTCAAGATGATTGCCACGCATAGATAGAGTCCTGAGAAGGCAATTGTATCTATTAATTAGGATATTTTATGTAACTTCCTTAGAGATATGTTTGGGCAAAAGTCTACCGCAAAGACTTGTGATATTTTAGAGTTTGTTAGAGATAAGAGTCGTGTCCAATATGGACATATCTTGTATTTCTCGGGAATAAATGGACCCCGAGCCCTATGTAAAAAAGATTCAATACACACATTCAATACAATTCCGGCGCATCGCCACCTTTTGCTTTAGTTTTATTTCGACGAGTTCTTGCTTTCGGGTTGAGCTGCATCGGTTCCGATCTTCAACAAGAGGTAAAACTTGTCGTGACGAATTATGTTCTTAGGGATTAGTGCTTCCATCTTCATGACACTCTAATCTCGTTTATATAATTCGCCGAGTTATCATATATCTTATATAATCTCTAGCAACATCGCCATCTAACCCACAATCGGCTAACATCTATTAACAGACGGCAACCGATTGGGTTAGATGTCGACATTGATCTAGATTATATAAGATATCTACCATTCTATGAATCTTCTAGCGGCTTGATTGTCTAGATATAATTCTTCTTTTCATACTTAATGCTGTATCAATTGAGTTTGATCTATTGAGTCGTGCTTAGAATATTGATCTCTAGCCTGCCACCCAGTTGTCGATTAGAATAGCATCGGAGTTTCAGCCGATCGTATCTGATTTAACTATAATTATCTCTATTTGCTTCACTGATATGTTAAATCTACCCTTTATGCCAAGATATTGTTGTATTTGAATATATTAGGTTTTTGCTTGATATTCTATATTTGTTTTAATATCCTGATATAGAGTAGTATCGGAGTATTAGCCGATACATGCTAGATCTATATGATCGGCTATGCTGTAAACTTATATAGTCCTGTTATTAATATATATTTCGGTCTAAGTGATTTATACTGTCTCGGCATGGCGACCGATCTATCCCAATCACTTGATTTAAGTATATATCGATATAAGGAGTATATACCGTTAACATCTACAGCCGATCAAGTAGGTTTAGTTTTCTTCCTTATTTATTCACGATTGCCGATCGATGCACAGATGACATCGGCTAAGATATAAATGATATGTCATCGGCCTCTGGCCGATCGGCTATCATTTATAGATTTAACTATGGCTCCTTTGTCTTTATTTCTTGTTGATTATAGGATCAAATCAACTGGCACGCTCATACATCCGAAGGCGAGTTTTGGACCTGCACTGGAGTTAAGCAGATATCTCAGGCCTCATGTTTTCTGTCAACACGCTTTTGGCACGCCCGGTGGGACCTGATTAGAAGTTAGGCGTTAGTTCTTCCTCATGGCCGAGAAACGAGCACCACTACCATCAAGCCCAGGCTCCGTTAAAGGCAAATTACCGAAGCCGGGATTGACTGACATCATTGATGACAATGTCCTGCCGATCGATCCCGAGAAATTCACGCCTGACCAGAAGCAAAAATTTGAAGCAATGATGCAGCAAGCACGGGATCAGTATCTAAGCTCGTTCATGCAAACCCGCAAGGGAATGCTGGTTCAGAAGTACAAGTTAAAACTGGTTGCTGACAACCCTGGAACCGGTTCTTCTAAAGATGGAGAAGTGAAACAAGCTCCAGATGGCTCGGCTCAGCCGAGCAACAAGGGTGCTACCAGTGGTTCTATAGGAAATCAAGGCGATAACCCTCAAGAAGTGCACGGAGCTCCAGGTGATGCTGCTCAAGGGCCGCAAGGAGGAAATCTTAATCAGAATATTGAGCTAGCACAAGATTTTTTCAACAACTTTTAAGATCGGGTTGATTACGCGGTGCATCATGCTTTGATCAATCAATCCGGGGTCTTAGTCAATACACTGTCGAACATGATGAAAACGATAGCCGATGGCTCGATAGCTGAGCATCAGGCTACAGGCCCGGCATACTTGCAAGAAGGCATTTTTCCGAATTATCGAACTTTGATCACTGATGCTCAGCCAGTTGTGCAGGCGACTCCATCTGTCGAACCCACGACTCAACCAACAGCGCCAGCATCAACGCCCTTACCTGCTACATCGGCCACGGCGTCAGCTTAGCCGATCAACCCTCGATTGCTAATGAGGGAACATCCACAGCTTGCTGGAAAAGCCTCGAATCAGCCGACTCAAGATCAGGTTGCTGCTATGTTTTTTCCACCACCACCAGTTGTTGATTCAGTGCAGCAGCAGCCGATCCAGCAGACGTCATCAATTCAGCCGGTTGTACAGCCGATCCAACAACAGGTCGCGCAGCCAGCTCAGCAAACACCACCAATTCAGCCGGTGGTACGGCCGATCCAACAACAGGTCTTGCAGCCAGTTCAGCAAGCACCATCAACGCAGCAGCATCTCCAACCAATCCAGCAAACACCGCCAAGGCAACGCCTTCAGCCGATCCAACGGACTCCGGTACGACAGCAGGTCGTTCAGCCGATTCAGCACCTGGGGCCAGCCAATGCATCGGCTGGATTTGCAGCACATGGGGGGCAACCTGCGCAGCAGTTTGTGAATCAAGTTATCCCGGAGCATTTGGTTCATCATGCACAACCGGATGGCACCTTAGTAACTCATATGGTTCCTGAGCACTTGGTGCACAACATTCAGCCGAATCTGCATAACTACCAAGGGGGTAACTTGAACTATCAGTATCAGCTTTCATCTCCGCAAGCCCAATATCAACCAGGGGGATCGGCACAGCAACAGTTCGCTCCTCAGTTTGGTCAGTACGAGCCCATGCAACAGCAACCACAAGGAGCAGCTCTGTCACACCCCGAAGTTCTTTCCCAAGCCTAAATTGAAGTTATAAATGGTCTCAAGAAAATACCAGTGTAAAGCAAGAGTAAACCTTAATAAATTAATGCAAGTAATAATCGGAATTGGCATGTGGAATTTTTCTTGAGTTCTACATGTCGAAATTCGCTAACAAGATTTTTAGTGGAATTTTCAGAGCTCTCGAAATAATTTTAATCAATTAAAATTGAGCACAGGCAATATTTAAATCCCTGGGAATTCCTTTCTTCCTTTTTCTTTTTTCTTTTTCCTTAGTGGGCCGCCGGCCCATTCCCCCTCCTCTCTCCCCGCGCCTTGCTGGGCCGGCCGGAGGCCACGGCCCAACTCAGCCCGCGCCCCCTCCTCTCTCTCGGGGTCACCGACAGGTGGGGCCCACCTGTCGGGTCCTCCCCCAACCTCCAGCCGCTCGCCGCCGCACCCGCAACCGCCGTCGCGCCTCGCGCCCGCGCCTCCCGGGCCACGTCGTCCACGTCGCCTTCGCGCCCGCGCCTCCCGCGCCCACTTCCCCCTCTCTCCCGCTCGCCCGCGCTCCCGAGACGGCCGGGATTCGATTTTCGAATCCCGCCTCTCTCTCCTCTCCCACTCCCCCACGTCGGCCGGCGATTCCCGCCTCTCCCAGCCACGTCCGGCCCCCTCTCTCCCTATTTAAGCTCCGCCGCCACCCCCTCTCTCTTTTTTTCCCCATTTCGCCTAACTCTCTCGTGCTCCCCATCGCTCCCGCGCCGTGCACCCATCCGCCGCCGCCGCTCCCGCTACTCCGGTCGTCTCTAGCCGCCGCTAGGCTCGCCGCCGCACCGTGCCGTCGCCGCCGTTGGGTTCGCGTGGTCGAGGTCCACCCAGTCCGCCCCTCCTCCATCGAGGTCCGTCGCCGGAGCCCGCATCCCCTCGCACTCCGGTGAGCACCACCTCCATCGCCGCCTTCGGCCATGGTTTCCGATCGCCGTGGTTCATCTCCCTCCCTCTAATTTCTCTCTTTTCCTCTCTTAGGGCATCTCGGAGCTCGTCCGTCCGTCGCCGCCATCCTCCCATGGCTCACAGTCGCCGTTCGCCGTCGTCCTCCTCCGCGCCGGCCACTCTCGGTGAGGCATCTCTCCTCCTCTATTCCCCTCCCTCTCCCTCCTAGCCGCGCCGGGTCGAGCCGCCGCCCCGGTCGTGCGCCGCCACCTTTGCGCCGCCATCTCCCGTCGCCGGTTGCCGTCGCCGGCAACGCGCGCGCGCCGCCGCCCTTGCCATGGCCGGCCGGCCGGCTTTGTGCCAAGCCGAGCCGAGCCGAGCCAGGCCGCCACCGCACCGTCCGATCGGCCCCGGGCCGATCCGGGCCGTCGATCCCGTGGACCGGCGGTGGACCACCCGCGTGGTCCCAGTCCACGTTAGACCGACCACCCGTGCGCCGCTGCCATATGGGGCCCGCTTGTCGGCGCCGCCCCCTCTCTCTCTCCGTGATTTATTTATTGCGCAATAAATCAATTAAGGATTTTTCCGTTTATAGTAAAAAAACAGTGTATCTTCTAAAATTCATAACTAATTCATCCGTGCTCCGTTTAAGCCCATCCAAGTCTCAGTAAATCAAGAAAAATTTGTCCATTAAAAATGGTTTTGTTCTCTGTTTCAGTAGTCTTATAGCATGTTTGTATTGTTTGCTTCGTATGTCGCTTAGATTTTGGTTCTTCCGACGCTCCGGTTTACTTCGAGATAGTCGCCGAGGTTCCTCCAGCAGCAGAGCAAGGCAAGTCATGCCTGTCACTTGAATATGTTGATCCTATATTGCAAATGCTCTATTGTTTTTCTTCAAATACTGCATTGTTTTATAATGTTACTATGGGATGTTAACCTATCGTTACAGCCATGCTATTTCGTACCATGTTCCTTTGTTAGCTTGGGATATAACATGACTAGAGATTGGACTAGGGATTCCTTAGCCATGCTTAGTTCAACTAGCACACAATGAGGGAGATCCTATTAATGTTTAGACTGTAGGTTCTAATGGTAATGTTGGATTAGTACCACCGCTTTGGTGTTGATTAACTAAAATGAATCACATGGTGGGCTATGGGTGCATGGTTTTGCTAGTCGCACCCATGGCAATTAAGGACCGGTTCGCGGGAAACCCTGGAAGAATTCCTCGTACTTACCACAAGCCAGCGTGGGCAACGGCTGGACTTGTAGTGTATCTTTCCTCTAGCTGACGCATTCAGGCAAGGGTGGGCGTGATGGAGCGGGACGGGCCCTGCGACGGCCTCTGTCGCTTTCGGATTCACCTAGGCACGAGAGGGGACTGCCCGTCGCCCGCTGGGGACGGGGGTGAAACCTGAGGTGTGGTGTGCTTGGCTAGAGGGGGTTATGCGAAGGGTCCTGTCACGGCCTCTTTCCGGTATGTCGTGGTGGCATGTCGGCGCACCGAAACGTGTCGTGGGGCTGTGTCTTGTGGGTACAGTTGTACACCTCTGATCAGAGTAAAACTATTCGAATAGCCATGCCCGCGGTTATGGGTGGTCAACCAGATTCACCGTGATTAGTTTCACCCTAGTGTAGTCTAATGAAATTGGATAGTTTAGGTGGATGATTGGGCCTGTTGCAACGTGGGATAGCATTGGACAGTGGATGATTAATATTAATTAATTATTACAACTGTTTACTTCTTTCAACTTCTGTTTATAAATGCTCGCTTTATGCAAATGAACCACTCTAGCTCTCCTTTGATAATTCTCTGCATCATATCCCTATTCCGGTATGACTTGCTGAGTACAGTGGGTAGTACTCAGTCTTGCTCTATTTTCCCCAACCCCAGAGTATGAGTATGTGTCAGATGGTGGTTTCTCCGAGGAGTAGGCTTCGTCCGTGCCGTCGAGAATGCCTGTGGAGTGGTGTTCCCGCCGCAGATCAAGTCAAGGCTTAGCTCCAGTTATCTTTTGTTTTTCCGCTGCATTTATGTAAGACTTTTATGATATTTGTAAGACGTGGATCTGAATGTCAACATTGTCGTTTGTGTACCCCGGCCGGTCCTGGACGGGGATTTTAATGCACATTCTGCTTGGAATTCTATTCGGGAATTTCTAGGAGTGATAAGTTGGTATCAGAGCCGACCTTGACCGTAGGACAAGCCAAATGGAAAAACCTAAGAGCCCTCTGAATCCTTTTCATTGCATATGTTCTTTGCAATTGGATTTGTTCCGGGAAAATTGGGATCTATTCTTGTGGTTCAAGGGAAAAATCTTTGTCGCTCGTTTAAGCGAGATTTGTCAAAACAAGTCAGTCTAGGGTTTTAGTAAAATTATTTGAGGTTTATTCGTCAGTCAGTTGGGATTTGATGGGTGAAATGCATTGGGTCCTAGCTCAGGAATATGGGTTGCAAGGTATTTATGCTTTTATTGTTATTATTAGTATGTATCTAATTTCCCCATTATTTTATCGCTATGTACGTCTGTCTTATTTATTCGCTCTCATGCAAAATGATCTATGCATAAAATTTCGTTCTTACTCGCTTCTCTTATTTGAGTCCTTTATTGCCTTATTTAAATTTGGATTTGAGCATGCATTGATCCTACTCCTTTGTCTTCTCTAGATGGCCGACCACCCACCCAACCACCGCGGAGAAGGCATGGATGACTTTGTGGCATAATTGGCACGCATGACGCTGGTGGTGGGCTACCCCAACGCGCCAGAGTACACGACTGTTCCACCGCTCAGTGGCGAGCTTCCTCACCGTGTCCACCTGGAAGTCCATGGCTACGTGGGTACCTGCCTAGCTAATATGGTGGTAGAGGCATCCGGAGGCACAGCAGATCACGCCTGTCAGGAGGCAGCATACCTGATGATGGCCAGACTACGGGAGCGCCACAACTACATCTTCCACAACACGGCGTACCGATTTCACCCTCGTCGAGCCAGCGGTGATGATGTCAGTACTTTCCGTCCGACAGTCGGCGAGAACAACACCACCTTTGGTCACATGTGCGCCGTGATGAGGGGGATGGACAGGATGCACTCGGATCTGCACAAGGCGTCCAAGGCCTTGAACGATGGGAAGCTAGTGAGGATCATAGCTCTGAAGGATGAGATAGCACGCCTGAAGAAGGAGAATGCTCAGTTGAAGGGTCTCCCAGCACCAGGAGGAGTCCGGATCCGCACCACGCCCCGCAAGTCGACGACTGCACCCGTGCGCATTCAGCTTGCGCCCAAGAACCCACCTCCGCCCGCAGTTCCCGCAGCTCCAGCTCCAGCCCCAGCTCCAGTTCCAGTGTCAGCTCCTGCATCCGCTCTCTCCTTCGCGCCAGCATCAGCCGTCAGGGGCCCCGCCAGTGGCAACGGGGGTTGGTTGCCTGCTACTCCCAGTGGTAGCCGCGACCATAGAAGCAGCAGTTCCAGTGGCACAGAGCCGGGCAGTGGCGAGACGTATCTGCCAGACTCCAGGAGCCGCTCAGAGGGACCTGGTGACAAGCAGGAGGACGCCTTCGACTTCACCGACCGCAGGAGCTGTTCCGAGCATTAGGCTCGCTTTCTATTAGTTTATCGACTGTTTAGCTTTTGCCTGTTAGTTTGTGTGTTTAGGTCTGCTCGCTTGTGGGTCAGTTGACGGTCGATATCATGTGCCTATGATATGGCTGTCTTAATAAGGATTTTTGCTTGATGTTTAAGTGTTTTAATTCAGATCAGAACAACTGCAGTTTAAATTCCTATATAATAAAGCTTAGTTCTTGAGCATCTGTTTTTCTTCTTTTCCCCCGTCTGCTTCTCCTCCAGATGGTCTACACCAGGAATGGCACCCGCACCACGGGCGAGGGCAGCAACGGCGAAGAGCGCACTGATGGTGTGCATCCCAATAGTGATTCCGGCAATGGTCCGCCACCACTCCCCGAGAATCCGACCCTTGCCCAAGTAATGGCTCATCAGACGCAGATGATGACAGCCATGATGCAGCAAATGCAACAGCAGCACCAACAGATGTACCAGAGGATGCAGCAGCAAGCCGAGCAGCACCAGCAGCAGTTTGGCCCCCCTCCCCCTCAGTCCAAACTGCCAGAGTTTCTACGCGTCAGGCCACCCACCTTTTCTAGCACCACCAACCCTATGAAGGCAAATGATTGGCTCCATGCCATAGAGAAGAAGCTCAATCTCCTGCAGTGCAATGATCAGGAGAAGGTCGCCTTCGCCACACACCAGCTCCAAGGTCCCGCGTCAGCTTGGTGGGACAATCACATGACTACCCGCCCGCCAGGCACTGAAGTCACTTGGGCAGAGTTCTGCCGCAACTTCAGGAAGGCGCAGGTGCTAGATGGGGTCGTGGCACAAAAGAAGAGGGAATTCCGAGCACTCCACCAGGGCAACAGGACAGTGACGGAGTATCTCCATGAGTTCGATCGCCTCGCGCGATATGCACCGGAGGATGTCCGTACTGACGCCAAGAAGCAGGAGAAATTCCTAGCAGGTCTGGATGATGAGCTAACCAACCAGTTGATATCCGGAGATTACGCCGACTTTGAGAGGCTGGTTGACAAGGCAATCCGTCAGGAGGATCAGCACAACAAAATGGATAGGAAGAGGAAGGCGGCGCAGTTCCGGTCCAACCAAGCAAGCCACCAGCGACCGCGCTTCATTCCCAGACAGCAGGGTGAACCTACCACCATGATCGTCCGCCAGCACCGCCCTTTCAACTCAAGCAACTTCCACCAGGGCGCTAGTGGCAGCCAGAACCACCGTGGAGGTCAGCCCAACCGCAGTGCAACTCCGCGCCCACCAATGGCACCAGCACAGTCAGCTCCGTCTGTGCAAGCCAAGAAGGAGACCGGAGCAAAGCCAGGGTCCTGCTTCAACTGTGGTGAGCTTGGCCACTTCGCTGACAAATGCCCGAAGCCTAGGCGTGCTGGGCCAAGGTTTGTCCAGGCCCGTGTCAACCACGCGTCTACAGAGGAGGCACAAGCAGCACCAGAGGTCGTACTGGGTACGTTTCCTGTTAATTCAATCCCTGCAACAGTACTTTTTGATTCTGGTGCAATGCATTCGTTCATTTACAAGAAGTTTGTCGGGATGCATGGGTTAATAAGAGAGGAACTTAGCACACCAATGCGGGTTCATACCCCAGGGAATAGCTCCACTTCGGTACAATTCAGCCCTTCTGTAACAATAGAAATCCAAAGATCACCATTTCTAGCCAACCTCATTCTTCTGGAATCCAAAGACCTAGATGTCATTCTTGGGATGGATTGGCTGACCAAGTTCAAGGGAGTCATTGATTGTGCGAATTGCACAGTCACCTTGATCAATGAGAAGGGAGAAACAGTAGTGTACAAATCACTAGTCTCACCAAAACAAGGGGTCTCTTTGAATCAGATTGAGGTGGAGATCCCAGTGGTCACCGAGGAGAAGAATTCGAGGAAATTGGAAGAGATTCCCATAGTCTGCGAGTACCCAGAAGTGTTTCCCGAAGACCTCACTACCATGCCACCCAAGAGAGAGATTGAATTCCGGATTGATTTGGCACCGGGAACCGCTCCAATTTACAAGAGACCGTACAGGATGGCAGCCAACGAACTAGCAGAGGTCAAGAAGCAGGTTGATGAGCAGCTGCAGAAAGGGTACATTCGACCAAGTACTTCACCTTGGGGTGCACCGGTCATTTTTGTGGAGAAAAAGGATAAGACGAAGAGGATGTGCGTCGACTATCGCGCACTCAATGAGGTCACAATCAAGAACAAATATCCTTTACCGCGGATCGATGATTTGTTTGATCAACTGAAGGGAGCTAAAGTGTTTTCTAAGATAGACCTACGATCAGGCTACCACCAGTTGAGAATTCGGGAAGAGGATATTCCAAAGACGGCCTTCACCACTCAGTATGGGTTGTATGAGTGCACGGTTATGTCTTTCGGACTTACCAATGCACCCGCATTCTTCATGAACTTGATGAACAAAGTGTTCATGGAATTTCTGGATAAGTTTGTGGTGGTATTCATTGACGACATACTCATCTATTCCAAATTGGAAGAAGAACATGAGCAACATCTCCGTCTGGTACTCGAGAAATTGAAGGAGCACCAGTTGTATGCCAAGTTCAGCAAGTGTGACTTCTGGTTGTCGGAAGTCAAATTTCTGGGTCACATTATTACAGCTCAAGGCGTGGCAGTTGATTCATCGAACGTGGAGTCAGTTACCAAATGGACCCCACCTAAGACCGTGTCGCAGATTCGGAGTTTTCTTGGACTTGCAGGGTATTACCGTCGGTTCATTGAAAATTTCTCCAGGATCGCCCGACCCATGACTCAGTTGCTTAAGAAAGATGAGAAATTTAAATGGACAGCCGAGTGTGACAAGAGTTTTGAGGAGCTCAAGAAGAAATTAGTATCCGCCCCAGTTCTGATTCTGCCCGACCAGATGAAAGACTTCCAAGTCTATTGCGACGCATCCCGCCACGGGCTTGGATGTGTTCTAATGCAAGAGGGTAGAGTGGTCGCATACGCCTCGCGGCAGTTGCGTCCACATGAAGGGAATTATCCAACTCATGACCTGGAATTGGCAGTAGTGGTTCATGCTTTGAAGATCTGGAGGCACTATCTGATTGGCAACCGCTGCGAAGTATATACGGACCACAAGAGTCTGAAATACATCTTCACCCAACCGGACCTAAATCTCCGACAACGAAGATGGTTGGAACTAATCAAAGATTATGACATGAGCATTCACTACCACCCGGGTAAAGCCAATGTGGTGGCAGATGCATTAAGCAGGAAAAGCTACTGCAATGCCCTATGCACCGAGGACATGTGTGAAGAATTGCAGCAGGAGCTTGAGCGTCTCAACGTGGGAATTGTTGAACATAGGTTCGTAGCCGCTCTGGAAGCACGGCCTACGCTTGTGGATCAATTCAGAGCAGCTCAAGTAAATGACCCCGAAATAGTTGAACTGAAAAAGAATATGAGAGTGGGAAAAGCCCGGGACTTCCTTGAGGATGAACATCGCACAATCTGGATGGGAGAAAGATTGTGTGTACCTGACGACAAGGAACTGAAGGATCTGATACTCACCGAGGCTCATCAGACTCAGTACTCCATTCATCCAGGCAGCACCAAAATGTATCAAGACCTCAAAGAAAAGTTTTGGTGGGTCAGCATGAGAAGGGAAATAGCTGAATTCGTCGCACTCTGCGACGTTTGCCAACGAGTGAAGGCAGAGCACCAAAGGCCAGTAGGTTTATTCCAACCTCTTCAAATCCCGAAATGGAAGTGGGAGGAGATTGGAATGGACTTTATAACAGGACTGCCCCGGACATCATCGGGTCACGATTCAATCTGGGTAGTCGTGGATCGACTCACTAAGGTTGCTCACTTCATACCAGTACATACCACCTATACGGGGAAGAAATTGGCAGAGCTGTGCCTGGCAAGGATTGAGTTTGATCTATTGAGATAATTCTTCTTTTCATACTTAATGTTGTATCAATTGAGTTTGATCTAGTGAGTCGTGCTTAGAATATTGATCTCTAGCCTGCCACCTAGTTGTCGATTAGAATAGCATCGGAGTTTCAGCCGATCGTATCTGATTTAACTATAATTATCTCTATTTGCTTCAGTGATATGTTAAATCTACCCTTTATGCCAAGATATTGTTGTATTTGAATATATTAGGTTTTTGCTTGATATTCTATATTTGTTTTAATATCCTGATATAGAGTAGTATCGGAGTATTTGCCGATACATGCTAGATCTATATGATCGGCTATGCTGTAAACTTATATAGTCTTGTTATTAATATATATTTCGGTCTTAGTGATTTATACTGTCT
This sequence comes from Oryza sativa Japonica Group, assembly GCF_034140825.1. Classification (NCBI taxonomy): domain Eukaryota; kingdom Viridiplantae; phylum Streptophyta; class Magnoliopsida; order Poales; family Poaceae; genus Oryza; species Oryza sativa. Next base: position 8,104,894 of record NC_089035.1, on the reverse strand, counting down.
CGGCATGGCGACCGATCTATCCCAATCACTTGATTTAAGTATATATCGATATAAGGAGTATATACCGTTAACATCTACAGCCGATCAAGTAGGTTTAGTTTTCTTCCTTATTTATTCACGATTACCGATCGATGCACAGATGACATCGGCTAAGATATAAATGATATGTCATCGGCCTCTGGCCGATCGGCTATCATTTATAGATTTAACTATGGCTCCTTTGTCTTTATTTCTTGTTGATTACAGGATCAAATCAACTGGCACGCTCATACATCCGAAGGCGAATTTTGGACCTGCACTGGAGTTAAGCAGATCTCCCAGGCCTCGTGTTTTCTGTCAACAGTAAGATGGTAAAAAATAAATTTACAAGCAATAAAAGTTTCTCGAGACTTCTATCTATTATATACTAAAAGTCCATTAAACTTCCTACAAACGCTCCTACGTCGCCACATGGCACCCTACAAACGCTCCTAAGTTGTCAAGTGGCGCTCTAATCAATTAGAGAAATTCTATGAAAAAAAAGACATCTAACTGTTGGTTTTAATTTAATCTGGTGGACCCATTATTTTTAACCGTAGATCTATTGTAGAAAAAAATACTTTCTTAGATTTATCTTTAAAAACGGCACATCTAGGACGCTCACGTACGTCTGTACGTGTACGTACTTAGGCCCCACGCCTCCTTTTATTTTTTTTTCTTTCTCATTAATAACATATTAAACGAAATTAATAATTCTATCCCATAGGTCTAAAATATATATGTACGTACTTCATAAGCCAGCCCCACGTCTCTCCACTCCCTCACATCAGATAAAAACTAAATTAATAAATCCAGCCCATAATTGTAAAATATATATATTATTTTAAGTTCTATTCTACTATATATACATCATCGAAACATCCATAAAAAATCATGAACAGATGAATAATATACAATATATAATTGTATATCACTTACTAATATGCATAGTTAAATGAGACTTACATTTTCAAAAATAAAAACACAGCCCGTAATTGTAAAAAATATATGTTATTTTAAGTTCTATTCTACTATACGTACATCATCGAAACATCCATGAAAAAATCTGAACAAATGAATAGTATACAATATATAATTGTATATCACTTACTAATATGCAAAGTAAAATTAGACTTACATTTTCAAAAATAAAAACAACTCCAGTAATTACTGCCTCCCTACTATAAAAGATATATATTGATATATCAAAATAATATAACTAAATTTATCATGAATGTATTTTTCATATATTATGAGTTATCTTTATTTATATATTATTAGAAATTAAAGATCAAATATATTCTTTTGACATCGCGTCGATGTCTTTTATATCCTACTTAGGTTGTGCGATCCAGCTCATTAGAATGAGCTTATCTAGGGCATACAAAATGATACTGGTTATTAACATAGGAATTGAATATTAGATATTAAAAAGGAAAATGAATTTATTTTTTAAAAAGAACTTTTATATAGAAAGTATTTCTAAATCATGCAACGTGTAATGCACTATTTAGCAGTTTAAGAAACGCGCTCGCTATAAATAAGGAAGTAGCTAATCCTATAAGCACTTTAGAACTCGACCTTAAATTTATTACTTAGGTACTAAAGCACTTAATATGTAGTATATAATATACTTGGTCAATCCTAGACTAAAATACCAATCGTATATCCTTATTGATCGCCATGTATGTAAGTTTTATATATAAGTCACTATCCACTAAATGCCAAGTCATATTTCTTATGCGGTATCCGTGCATAGTGCACATAATGATTAACTGATATCCAATGAGCATGTCTGTTATCAAGCACAAAAGATAAATGACAATACCATGTGCGCAATGATCATCAAAAAAATAGGTGAGTAGAGGATGCAACCAATCCACTACAAACAATAGTTGACTACAACTAAATTGCGACTACGAGTAATAGCGTTCCTACACTTCTACAAACGCTCCTAAGATGTCATGTGACATTCTAATTAGAGAGAATCCAAGAAAATCTATTATCTATCTATTATATACTAAAAGTCTATTAAACTTTATACAAATGCTCTCAAGCTACCACGTAGGATTCCGGATTCCTATAAACATTCATAAGTCGCCACGTGGCTCTCTAATAAATTATAAGGAAAAAAAATCCAAACAACAATTTCCACTTAATCACGGTGGACCCATTATTTTTTACTATTAGATTTATCTAACAGTGTAAAAACATAAAAAGCTCACTTTCCATCCCTTCACGTCACATACTGTATCAGCCTCCACGTATAGATACGTATATATCTCTCCTTCCCTCCGCTCACATCCTCTCCTTTTATCCCCTAAAACTAGCAAAGTTATATATTTAAAAAAATAGATAGCTTAACAATTATAATTTTTAAAGTTCTTTCAGTTGTTCTTTTATTTACAATTCAATAAATAATTCAAGTTTCATATTATCTATATTATACTATATAAAATTGAAATACATCATTTGGACATTATATGGAAACCAAACAAGAATAAGACATTATAAAAAGAATTTAACAATATGCTTCATTTTATCTTAAATCAATCCACATGATCAAAATTGATCAAACTTCCTGTAGAGTGCTTTTTAAGTAACCATATATCACATCTACGGAAAAAAATTAGGTGGTTCCATTATTTTTACCCATTATATTTATCTAAAAAATCACCGATTAAATTTATCAGTTAAGTAGTTACATACGTACTAAAAATTGTACTACGTACATATGTACTTACGCACACCAAGCCCCACATCTTTCTTTTTTCCCCTTTCTCACTTAAATTAGATGGAAAACCAAACTAATAATTCAATGAGCACGTGTGTCATTAAGCATCTAAGATAAGAAATAATACTAAATGAGCAACCATCAATAAATGATAGGTAAGTAGAGGTTACCATCAAGCTACAGCAAATAATACTTGACTACAAATAGATTGCAAGTAAGACTAATAACGTTCCAACAATCCTAAGATGACACGTAATGCTTTAATAAATAACACAAAATCTAAGAATAAAAGCAAAACACCTTGCCATCAATTTACACTTAAACTGGTGGAGCAATTATATTCAACCATTATATTAGATCTATCTAAGTAATCCCTTGCTCCTAAAAACAATTAATCCCTCCCTATATACGTACATACACAAGAGATGTAAAAAAAGAGAGTGTATCTACCATTTGCCCTGTATGGTAGGTTTTTTTCAGCGTTAGCTCCTAGCGATGTTATCAAGGAAGCCATGTCATCCTGGCACCACTTGACACCACCCCGTCAATTTTCATGAATGTATTTTTTTACTAACGACTATGTAAAAACCAGTTGGGTGCTCATATAAACGCCTATGCATAACCATCTTATGAATACACATACAAACATTATCTCCTACAAGAGGAAAATATTTGTAAAAAAAACCAAGAAAAATTATATAGATCCGAGAGACTACTATATATTCACCATGAAAAACATACATATGTGCGTGCGTACGTACGTACATACATACATGCTTACGATCGAAAATAGCACGTGGAACCACATTATATCCCTTTATAATTATGCCAATATCATCTTAATAATGTTAATAACTAGCATAAACAATTTTGACAATATAAATTATTCTTTCGTATATTACCCATGAAAATGCAGAAGTGATTAGATGCATAATAAAAGAAAAAACAAAACACATATTAGCTCGTATGTTTGTGAAGGATGATGATAATAAAGTGATATTTGTTTAAATATAATAGACATTATCATATAGTATATCAAAGTTTATGGTCTATTTTACGGAATAAATATTTTTTTTATTCTAGGTAATGATTCTTATAGTGAATATGGTGAGATATCTTTTAGTATTCTTTTTATAAACAGTAAGTGAATTGCGCGGGCTTCCTTGATGCGCGGGCTTCCTTCCTAGTTTATGTAAAAAAAATAAACAATGAAAATTCAATTAAAAAGGAAAAATTCCATACTTTAATTTCAACTTATTTTGTTAAAATTATTTCCGAAACAAAATAATATGTATACCCGCGCGAATGTGCGGGCTACCTTCCTACTTATACTATAAATTTTGTTAATAAATTTCCAATACACACTCTATATATAAGAGAATTAGCAACTTTTGTTTTATATTTCCAATACACACTACTAGTTTCTGTTAAAACAACAATAAAACGAGAAAGAATCATATATATACCCACCAGCATTGTTTTTTTTTACTGCCAACTTTTATTCTAGCAAAATCTGTTAGAAATGTCTTGAAAAAAATGATCATTATCACGCCAATAAATCCTAGCATTATTATTGTGCATATTAGCCTCAAATTCGATAAGTACTTGATCGTTCTACAGCGCAACAGTTGATGTAAGGCCAAGGTGAAAGTCAGATTACGCTGCTGATCGAGATCACCTACATGGTGATGATGATATGCATTTCTTGATTAAAGGATATAGCTTTATTTCATCAAGTGAAAGGTATAGTAATATATAGCTAGCTATGTGTAAATGTTTCCTAATCAGTCTGTTGATGAGAACGACATGCGAAAGCTAGCTAGCAGCCTAGGTAGTACAATGAAAATCATATACCGGCTACTGCAAATCGCCTGCATTTCACCGTGGTTCGTTGGGGCCTAGGCCCTAGAGGCCGGTGATTCAGAACCGATAAGCTAACAATAGACGATCGACATACGAAAGCGCTTATATTACTCCGTACCTGAAAACTTCTCCACGCTGTTTGACAATTCGCGTGCACAGTTTCCGTTTTACATATCGTTGAAACCCCCTCTCACGCCCGGCGCCGCCCGCCCGGCCGGCAGCGCCAGCTGAGGCGTAGACTTCACCTGGAAAAAAAAATTCCCGTGGAGTCGTGGACGGACGACGACGCGCGCCGCCGTAAACCCCGACCTGCCGCCCCGGCCACGTACGACGCGCGCAAGCGACCGTGCAGGTAACGCCAAAATACAATCAACCCAGAGCCGGTGGATTTTTGCCGTCGCTCGCGTACGACGCGTGGGCCGGCTGCGCGCGGCGAGGAGGATCGATCGAAGACTCCACGGCCGTATGGCGACCGCGTCAAATAACGAACTGTCACGTAACAGGCGGTACCGTACCATCGCGAGGCCGGCCGCAGCGCCGACTGAGACTCCGACGGCTTCCGTGTCAAATTCGGGTGCGCCCCACAACGCCGAGCTCCCCATGATTTCTCCCGCATCCGCACGGCGGCGCCCCACATTTTTCCCGTGCGTCGCCGCGTGCCAGGGGAAAAAGCCCGGAACGACTTATCAGATACTCCCTCCATCTACTTTTAATAATAATATTTCATCTTGACACACAGACCAAGAATAAGTAATTCTACTTATCATTTATTTAAACATGCTACTAGTCATTCCTCGTAAACAAGCGATTCAATAATATTTACATTTCTCAAAGCCCATGTAGCTAATCATGTGTGGAAGAATGGAGAGTCACGCATTAAATTCGAGAAAATCATTAAGATGGTAGGTTGTTGGATTGAAATATGACTATCAAAAATAAAATTTTCAGATTTAGAAATATGACTATCAAAAATAGATAGAGGGAGTAATAACTCAACCACTCAACTGAGAGCTGACCTGACCAGTGCGGTGCGGCAGTGCCTAGTAGTACGTAGTACCATCACTTCTTCTACGTCTCACGAGCTTATACAAGTACTCTGCGTTATATGTGTGTGTGTGTGTGTGTGTTTATATATATATATATATATATATATATATATATATATATATATATAGATATATGTGTGTGTGTATGTATGTATATATATATGGCCCATGCCGATGTGGAACACAGTCAATACAGGAATTAACATATCCCGTGTTCAAAGCCAACGTATGCGTAACGTTGTCAGTATATGCACAGTCCAACGGAAGACCGGTAATAGTACAAATACGTGACGGGCCAGGCTAGGCTAGCTAGCTAAGCTGCTGGAAACTGACTGGGTCTACGCTGGGGTCTCCTCTAAAAAAAAAATTACGGTTCACAGATATCGCATTCACATCCCAGAGCCGGCCCGGGCCTGGCCGTGACTTTGTTTGAAAAGGCCAATGAGAAGAAAGCGAAACAAAACAAGCGATGAAATTTAAGTGTTAGATGAAAAACAATCTGAGGATATGAACAAACACGTAGAAAAGAGGGATCTAGTAAGCTGTCATTGTTTCTTTTGTTTTGTTGCTTTGACAAGTGTACATAATTCTCAGGAAGATGCTATTATTATACTTATTATTGTACTGATTATTACTTACTGCGAAGTATCAACAGCTGTTTTTGCGGTAGAAAAAGAACTAAGAAAAAGCAATGAATTAATACAACTTTTTGCTGCTGCAAAACCAGGAAAGTGGAGAAGAAAAAAGAAAGTGTATACCATGTGCCCACTGCACAGCTCGGCCGAGCTATCGAAACCAAAGGAGAGAAATCAAGAACCTATCCTGAACAAAGAAGAGTAAAAACTTGGAAATCTATGTGAAAATTACTGATCCGAACTCGTTTTTACTGCGTCTCGCTGTTGGTGTTGTTGCTCGTCGTGTTGTTGCTGCTTGTGTTGTTGGTGTTGCTCGTGGTGTTGGTGTTGGTGTTGTTCGCGTTGCTGTTGCCAGCTGCCGCCGCGTGCTGGCCGCCTATGATGGACGTGATCGCCGCCGCGAGCGCCACCGTGAAGTTGGGGTCAGCGGTGATCGCCGCCGCCGCCGCGCTGACGGTGTCGGAGAGAGGGCCAGGCAGCTGCCCGATCGGCGGCCTCGGTTGCGCGAACTGCGCGGCGGCGGCGGCGGCGGCGGCGGCCTCGGCTGAATCGGAGGACATCTGCAGGCCGGAGAACTTGGACTGGTTGTACAGCACCTGCGGCGGCACGGCGAACGCCGGCGCCATCCCTCCGCCTGGCAGCGGCACCTGGAACTGCGGCGCCGGCGCGCCCGGCCGCGCGGCGTTGAGCGGCACGGCGTTCGGCGCGCCCGGCGGCGCGTGGGTGAGGTCGAGCGTGACCGTCGGGAACGGGGCCGACGCCGAGATGGTGGCCATGCTGGACGAGCACGGCAGCACGGTGCGCGCCAGGAAGTTGGAGCTCATGAGCCCCGCGGCGCCGTCGGCGCTCGGCATGGACCCCGACAGAAGCATCGACGCCGCCGCCGACGTGGTGGACGCCATCGCCATCGCGGCCGGCGGCAGCGGGTGGTTGTGCGTGCCCTCGTACGTGGTGATCAGGATGGACCGGTCCTCCGCGCACCGTTGCACCTGTTGGTCAATTCCGTCACGTTCACAAAGTTAGACCAATCAAACAACACCCCTTGCCTACACGGTAGCACTGCTACTCCCAGCCCTTCGTACTCTCTACTTCTGAGTTTTGACCCGTATCTCAGTGAGTCGTCGTGTCCGGTCATTACCTGCTTCCGCACCGGGCAGCCGGTGGCCATGGTGCAGCGGTAGTACGCGCGTGGACAAGGGTTTCCCTTCGCCATCTTCTGACCGTACTTCCTCCATTGGCACCCATCGGCGATCTGCACGGAACCAAAACGATTTGGAATTCAGCACGTCTCGATGAGAAAATGCCTGTGATCGATGTGGTTGCTAGTGGTGGGGTCTTACGATTGGCGCTTCGGATCGCGCGCGAACGGAGACGCGGGCCTTCCTCATGTTGGCATCCTGGGCTTGCTGATCATGGCTCTTGCCCGCCGCGCCGGCGGCGCCCATCTGCGGCGCCATGGCGCGTCCCGGCAACCACGCCGCCGCCGTCGACGGCGCGTCCGGGCTGTCACCACGTTCTTGGTCCTTGTTGCCGGTAGACGACGACCGACGCGGGCTGCCGGCCTCCGTCGACGAGTTGGACGGCTCCTCCGCCGCCTCGCCGCCGGCGCCGGAGGACGGGCCCAGATCGAGGAATTGCCTCGGCACGACCGCGCCCTCGGCCTTGCCATCCTGAAACACACACCAAAGTGGGAAACCCGGTTATTTCCACTCCAGGTAGCTGTGTAATACTACTACTAATAACTGTGGTAATATAGGGTGGTTTTACACTAATTATTTTACCTGGTGAGGCGGAGGTGGCTCCGGCTGGGTCGGAGGCTGCATCATTTGAGGCCTTTGCTGCATGAGCGCGACGAGATGCATCTGCAGCGCCTGGTAGCTGGTGGTCACCTGGGTCAGCATCCCCCGGAGCCGCTGGTTCTCCTCGTTCATGCGGCCCAGCTCCGCCTGCATCGCCGCGAGCTGCAAAACATCACACGAGAGAGCGTAAATATCGAGCGATCCATCCATGACCACCGGTCGGGGTCAGCTCGGGTCAGATCCACCATGCTCGCCGCTGAGCTAGCACGGTCAGGGTCAACCCCGTCGAATAATCGAGATCGCGATGACGATGAATTTTAGTTAGCTAAGCTGTATGTATCGATCAACCGGCCCTGCCGGGCTAGCTACCTACCTCGTTGCTGCTCCGGCTCTTCTCCTCGTGATCCGGCCGCGACGCCGCGTCGTCGTCGACCACCATCGACCGGTCGCTCCTCGCGTTGTTCCCGGCGGGAAGAAGCTGCAACGAACACGGACGAGCACACGCGTTAGATCGCCGTGAGTTAAACAGGTGTCTGGCGATCGACGAGCGAAGAAGGCGGCGGCGGCTAACGTTAATGGTGAGGTCCTCCTTCTTGATGGCGAGGCCGGCGGCGGCGGGTCCCTTGGCGTCGTCCGCCTCGGCGGCGACGCCGCCCGAGACACGGCTCTTCTTCATGTTCTTCTTCTCGTCGGAGAAGAAGTCCACCTCGACGGACCTGCGTGCCCTGCCGCCGCCACCGCCGCTGTCGTCGGCCTCCATGGTCGACCTGTGGAACGGCGGCGGGGAGAGCAGGTTCAAGAAGCCGAGCGGGCGCGGCGACGCGTCCAGAGCGAGCAGCCCACCTCCTCCTCCTCCGCCACCACCGAGGTGGCCCTTGTCCATGCAACTGGAGCTCCTACTCCTCTTGTCCTTCTTCCCGGAGGCGGAGAAGATAGAGAAGAGAAGACGACGTGGTAGGGAGAGAGAGATAATTAGGGGGGAGAAGAGAGTGGGAGAGTCTGAAGTCTCTCACCGGTGGGAGGAGGCTCGTATAAAAAAGGGAAGCACCCTCGACTCTGACATCAGGAGCTGCGTCAGTGGCGAGGCGCACACGTGGCGAGTCCCCATTGGCCGACCCGGGAGTCGACGACGACTCGAGCCTGGTGCCGAGGCGACCGGATCGTCCTTTCCGGCGAGGCGCGGAGACGGCTCGTTTACGTGCGTGTCTCCACTTTAGCTTTCCGCCTTTTCTCTTCCGGATCAGAATCCCAACTCGTTAAGAAAGCGTGAGATTTTTTTTTTCCGTGGAGCGGAAAGCGACCGACGGCTCCCGTCGTCGCAACGCCAAATTAACCAAAGCGAGGCCCCCCGCAACGGCGACTCCCACCCCGCGCCGGTCTACCGGTTTTCAACATCCATCATCCATCCATCCACCGTTGCGCTGTCACTCGCCCACACCACGTAGCTTGATGAAAGAGGTTTTGTGTACATTTGCACGGGCAGATGGACGGTGCACCGTACACGTCCACTCCGCCGCTCGACGTGTCGATCGATCGCCACTACTACGGTTATCTCGGATTCGATCTCCGGCGGTACGAGCGCCGATGCAGGTGTGCAATAGGGAAGAAATATTGAGGTCAGCATGTACTGCACGAGGGGCGTTTTTTTTTTCCACGGTCAGAAGGTTCCTTCCGTAGATTACTTGCCCCCCAACCGAGAAAAGAGAAAGAAACGCAGGTCTGGATTGGTCAGAGACGAGTTCGGGAGGATCGTGCCTGTGATTGATCGGCTACAGCTACAGGGTCGCGAGTCCACACAGCGGACTCGGATCTTACCCTTTCTTTATTGCCGCTACTAAAAACTTTCTGAGATCTTCTATGGCCAGGCTGGGCCCACCAGTTTAACGTATAAATAAATTTGTTTCTTTGTGTATTTTGCTCTGAGTTCGAGGAGGGTTAGGGTTTGGGTCAATGGGTGCAGGGACCAGTTCTTCCACCGTTCCACGAAACCTCCGCTCCCGATTGGGCCGCCGGGCCGATCCACGTGGAGAAAACGTCAACGCCCTTGACTCCCGCGGCCCCCACCGCCCAAAACCCCCCCGGGCCCACACCCCGAGATGCAAGTACGTGACACGCAGCCTCTTTTTTTCTTTTTTCTTTTTTCTTTCTTCTTCGCGTCGTTTTCGGATAAGACTGTCACTAGTTGCATACTTGCATGTCGAACTGCAAATAAGCAGGGGGATATATATACAGTGGGAGAACTGGAGAAATATTATGTTGTGGGAACGGTCCAAGATGCGATCGCTGGTGTTTTGTTAATACACGAATCTAGCTAAAAGTTGGCTCCTGCCTTTTTGATAATTGGGATAAAGTCGGTGTATGCATGGCATATCAGCATATGCTTGGACAATATTGGCATGTGTGAACTTTGAGTTTGTAGGGTAAGTAGCCCACAAAAGTTTCTCTACTTTTTAGAAATTAATTGTTTTTGTTGGAGAGTGGAGGAATTATATAAGACACATGCTTGAAAGAGAGGTTGCAATTTCTCTCTCGAGTCCGGAAGAAATTGGTCCTAATCTGGTTGAGTTAATTTCAACACGATGATAGCACAAAGTCCAAAAGGCAAGGCAACGCTATTTCACATGTGCCTATCTACTTATGCTGGATTGTTCCAAATGGGTACCATATAAAAGTTTTAAACAGCTACTAGTTGTCTAATGCAAGTTGCATACTCAAACACACTGTAAACTAAAGGTGTCGTGGGAGGTAGAATTGTTCTTTAGCTGAGAAGTGATATCAGAGCCGAAGAGTTGAAAACCAAGAACATCTATATTCAAGATTGCACGATCATGCACGAGACATATGAATCAATATGATGGGAGAGATTGGTGAGATTAATCCCACACTGATTTTTATTTAATGTAGTTCTATTTGTCTCCAGTAAGTCGTTATAATTGGTTTGTATGTGTGTGTCGTATGTCCGGCGAAGTTCTGGAATAAAACCATTTCCACTATCTAAATAGGTAATTCTAATAATGATAGTAATTTTCTTTCAAGAAAAATCTAGTTGTCTCATATTTAATTAAAAAATTGATAAGTTATTGACGATCGAAATTTTAGAAGTTTAACTAAATATTGTCCTAAGCATCAGATATATTTTAGTAGAGTAGTAGTAGTAGTAGTATTTTCTTAGGCTGTGTTCGGGAGTGAGGGTTGTGTGCACGCAAAACGAAATAGTGTTTAGCACATAATTAATTAAATATTAGCTAAAATAAATTTAAAAAATAGACTAATATGTTTTTTAAAATAACTTTCATATAAGATTTTTTTAAAAAAAACACACCATTTAGCAATTTGAAAAGCGTGCGCACGGAAAACGAGAGAAATGAGTTGGGAAAGTGTTAGGCTGTGTTCGATACATGGGGTTGGGAACCCATCTCCTTCGCACGAAAAACGGAGCGGTCCATTAGCGCGTGATTAATTAAGTATTAGCTATTTTTAAAAAAATAGATTAATTTGATTTTTTTAAGCAACTTTCGTATATAATTGTTTTTTAAAAAAAAACGCACCGTTTAGCAGTTTGAAAAGCGTGCACGTGGAAAACGAGAGACAGGGGTTGGGAACACCCTAAAACGAACGCAGCCTAAAAGAGAATATCAAGATTTATTGAATATTTAGTCCCTCCTGGTTAAATTTTACATGTTATCCATGTTTCCAGTTGGTTGGATGATTTTTTTTTTCGAACGGTAATGTTGTTGCCGATATTTTATATTAAGAAGAATGTGTCTCATTTTAAGAGGGTTGGAAGACTACTTGTTTATATACAGGTTAGAGCTAATTCTAGCCTATTTGATTGGTTTTTTTAAAAAAAAATCGTGAGTTCATTCTTATTGTTGAAAAAAAGAACATCGTGGTTGATTGACTTTTTTTAGTTAAGGCTTATCTGAACTGTGTAGACCATAGAAATTTCAACGAAAATAATTTTCTCAGGACTACAATAGTAAAATACCCTCCTTGAATCGGTGAAGATGGAAGGCATAGAAATTTCAACAAAAAATAATTTTTCTCAGGACTTCAAAAAAAAAATTAGCCCACTGAATCGGTGAAGATGGGCGACAAAGTGGAGGCCGCCGGCGTGCATGACCCGCGAGTATACGTAAATACAGTGGCGTGCGACGAGTCGACGACGTACCCACACGCCGAGTCCGCGACACGACGCCCGGTCCGACACCCCGCCAGCGGCCAGCCAGTCCCAAGTCCCAACCGACTGGGACCCGGGAGGGAGTTAGAGCACTACTAGCTCTAATTTTTCTATAGCTAATCTAATAGCCAATTCATACAATAATTGCTTACTATACTACTCCCTCCGTTTTAAAATGTTTGACAACGTTGACTTTTTAGCACATATTTGACCGTTCGTCTTATTCAAAAAAATTGTGAAATATGTAAAACTAAATGTGTACATGAAAATATATTTAACAATAAATCAAATGATACAAAGAGAATAAATAATTACTTAAATTTTTTAAATAAGACAAATGGTTAAACACGTACTAAAAAGTCAACGGTGTCAAACATTTTGAAACGGAGGGAGTATTACTATATGGTCTCACCTGTCATACACACACTACGTCTTGAAGTCCGTGCTACAGCTGGCTATAGATTTATAGCCCGTTGCTCTTCTCTCTTATTTTTTATATCTCATTAAAATATGTTTACAGCTGGCTAATAGACTGTTATTATATCTGCCCTTAGCAACTCCGCGTTACGTACGTCCCCTCCCTGACACCGGGCGCACGCGTCGACCGGCCGCGTCCCCACCCACCAGCGCCCCGAAGAAATGTGCTACAGGAACAGGAGAGAAACCGTAGGAGATGACAGGCTCCATGCGTCGTTGCGCGTGCTGGCTGGGCGTGGATTGCGGCGCCGGGAGAGCTAGGCCCCACGCGTCATATTTACTCGTGCGGAAACGGCGAAACTCCCCCCCCCCCCCCCCCTGGGCACCAGCTGGCAGCCAGCTCCACCCCCCCAACCGTCAAGCCGGCCACCGGCAGTTGACCGCGCGCTCGATCGGATCCGCCCCCGCAGCCGGTGCGCCGCGCTAGCATGCGACGAATCCGAGCGCTCTCCTTGCCGCCGTCGCGTCGCGTGGGCGTGGACACCGTCGACGCGGTGTCCAACGAACCAGGCGCGCGAAGCGATGGGAGCACGAGGGCGGACGGACGGACGTACGGGCGGGCCGGGTTTTACAAGATCCTAGACCCTAGGATCGGTAGCTTCTAGAGAGAATCACTGTGCGATCGAGTCATGGACCGGCCGGCATGGGCAAGTGAGCAACTGATGATTCTTTCCGGTTTCTACACGAGCGGCCCCCCGGTCCACGTCTCCTCTACCGGCCAAAAGGCGCGTCTCGGCCTCCCACCTCTGTAGTCTTTCTTTGACCTCAACTGATTAGTAGCAGGGGGTGTTTTAGATCTATGGTGTAAAGTTTTAGCGTGTCACATCGAATATACAGACACGTTTAAAGTATTAAATATAGACTAATAATAAAACGAATTACAGATTTCGCCTGTAAACTTCGAGACGAATTTATTATATCTAATTAATCCATCATTAGCAAATGTTTACTATTGCACTACATTGTTAAATCATGGAGTAATTAGGTTTAAAATATTTGTCTCACAATTTACACGTAATCTGTGCAATTAGTTATTTTTTTCGTTTATATTTAGTATTCCATACACATGTCTAAACATTCGATGTGACGAGGTAAAAATTTTGGGAAGGCATATGCCCTCGATTGCGCAGGGAAAGAGCGCACATGCGTGCACGCTGCATGCCCCGGTTTCGGAGCACCGGTCGTCGTTGCGTTGAGTTTGCCTGGGGATCAAGGAACGGCAAAATCACTCATTTCAGGTTGCATCTGAAGTTCTGAACGATCTTATCTGAGCTTCTGAGAGACTTGGTTTTACAGAGAAGAGTGGTAAATTACGAGAGAAGCGTGTGTAACTGGAGGATCAGTCAACTGCCACCGAAATGGGCAACTATGTGCAACTGCATTTCGGGATGGTAGGCTGCCCAGTCGCGTGCGTAACTGTCCAAGGCTCCACTTGCATGCATGGGACGGGGATCGTCGAACGCGCACGCTGTTCGGTGTTAGGTCTAAGTGAGTCACGATCATAAAACGACTCAGAAAATACAGTTATGTCTAGATAGCGGAGAAAATGCAATGAGCTGTTGTGTACCTTTACGTCCATGCGCCGATGCACGGTCGGTCTCATCTTCAGTTTAGTGCAAGGGAAGAAAAATCCGGTTATCTACAAACTACCCTATTCGAGTAGTATATAATTCCTTTCTGAAATTCTTGTATTCCAAATGACTCGTTGTTGTTTAGCTTCTGCTCCTCCGAGTGGGAAAGAACTAGCTTTAACCCGCTGACGATTGTGGAATTTAGAAACGCAGCTTAATTATATATTTAAACCGAACAAAAACAAGCGATCAAGTTCAAACCACGTACCAACCGTGGAGGATTAGTTATATATATTCTTCCGAGTTCTGACGCCGGAGTAGTACTGCACGGACCGATCGATCGATCGATCGACCGTCTTGGGCGACTTAATTACCCGCAGAATTGATCCTTCTTTGACTTAACCTGGCCGCCAACGTAGAAGATCTCAAGATGAAGCAATCAATGGAGGAGCTGGTCAATGGGGGTTTCATTATTACCTCCCCCTGATACGGATTAACTGGCGTGATTAACTTGATCGATCGGTCGATCGACGCGTGATGATTCCATGGAGGACACAAATGTCAGCGTAAACAAACCGGTCGCCCGTTGACAAAAGAAAGGTTTCCACGTACGTACGTGCCAATTGTCACCGTGACCACGTACGCATGTGTAGCAACGACCTAGCTAAGATTAGTTTGTTTACTGGAGTAGTAGTGCATTGTCCAGGCTACAGGTACACATCTGGAATTATGTGTGTATTTTTTTTTAACGTAACGCCGCCTTCTCCCTCGTCTGTTCACATTTCTAGCTAGCTAGTTTGGTTTCTTCAACGAGATTTTCACGAGTGTGCTGACGAATTAAGCTAGCATGTGGTGTGCTGTCACGTTCTTGCACGGTTTTTGTGTGCAGCACTTGTTGCCTCGTTGGTTAGTTCCCTGCCGTACGTTTAGTATAAGCAAAATCAACACTGCAATTTGGATGGGAGCAGCTTTTATTTGTCGGGAGATGCATCGGGGATCTGGCCGATGATTTCATCGAGGGAAATATCATATATATTTTTATGTAAAATTTAGTATCGTCAATTATAGTTATGTCAAGTGTATAATTTTTTCTTTAAGGACCATAAAATTTCTCTTTTATCCAACAACATTTATTGGCAACTTGTTCGAGTTTATAAAGAGGTGGTAGATGCATATTAAGAATTCCTGCAAAAGGCGTATTGTAACATTTCGGAACTTCTCTGCATCTAAAAAAATGTTTAGTATACGGGGAGTCATTTAGTGGATGAGGGAAAAAAAAGTGATCGTATTATTAGCTCTACTCCAAAACCTTAAAAAAAATCATATGGAATAGTAATATATAGTACAAATATAAACTAATATGAAGCATTTGTCCGAGGATTTTTTTTTTCTTTTCAAAAGAGAGCCAGGGGTTCATGTAGAATCAAAAAATCTCAAAAATCCTCATTTTGTTTTCCCCAGAGAAAATTACTGTAGGGGTCCATTGAGCATATCGTACAAATATATTCCTCTTCTCTCGGATATTAATCGCCTCTTTTTTAGACCAGCTATTGGACTTAGACTGAGAAAACTGTATATATAATACATAGCACTGATTAAAAATAACTTTATTTATTGATTTTGCACATACCATTCGAGGATAGCACCCTCAACGTTCGCATTTTCTCGAACAAATGAAATTATGATTCAAGGTGCAGCTCAATGGTTTAGCCCCTTGTTTTGGAATAATGCACGACTCATTTACGGCACATGAACTTCATAAGTAACCTACATTCACTACTGTTGACTTTTTAGACGTAGCAAAAATACCGCGAAACTACTACTCTTATATTATCTTCAGTTTTTAATAGATGACACAATTAATTTTTTAATACATGTATAACCATTCGTCTTAATAAAAATACATAATTTTTATTTTGTTGTGACTTGGTTTATCATTAGCTTAATTTACACTCTCATATTTGCACATTTTTTATACGGCGAATGATTAAATGTGTGTGAAAAAATCAATAATATTATCTATTTAAAAACGGAGGAAATATAAGTCTCAACAAGTTTCAAATGAAAACATGTTCCGGGACGGCTGGACTATATATGTAAGCAAAAACAAAAGTTTACCCGTATTATAAAGCAGGAGTTTTCAAAGGAGCTGGATTTGTTAAACTCAAATTGTAGGTGAAATTTCCTGGGTCGGCACCACTCATTTCCAAATTCCAATCGACCACAGGAAAAATCAAGAATGAGAAGAAGGGTCAGAGAGGGTAGAACGGTAGAACTGCCCACGTCGTATCGCACTATACGGTTGGAAAATGGAGGCATCGCCCCCTCGAAGCGGCATCCCCTGATTGGTGGATCTGGTCTTCATGTAGTCACCTGGAACGCGACTTCCGCAGCTAATATATCTACTCCTTCCATCCAAAGAAAACGAGAAACCCTGATTTCCGTGTTCAATGTTTTACCGTTCGTCTTATTTTAAAAAAAATATGAAAAAATTAAAAAGACAAATCACACATAAAATATTAATTATATTTTATCATCTAACAATAATGAAAATACGAATTATAAAAAAAATTTATAAAGACGGATAGTCAAAGTTGGACACGAAAATTCAGGGTTTGTTTTTTAGCTGAGGGAGTAGTAATTAACAAAATTCGCCGAAAACCTCTCCCAATCCATCATGCACGCACGTACGTTCTAACGTGTCCCCGTTGATTAATTTGTTAGGCTTATGCTAATGCTTAGACTAACCTAACCGTGTAGGTTATAGCAGATAACGTAGACAAAAGCACCTGTCCCTTTCGATTAGCAATTAGCAAACCGGGTTAACCAGCTATCCATCCCATCGCGATACAAACCACGGGATCGAGTGCCTTGTTAGAATTAATCTCGTGATGATCTGGTTGAGATATTTGTGGCGTCGTTTGACCAGATGTAATTACGTACAAGAGCCAGGAGGAAATTAAAGTCTTCTTGCTCTAATCAGTTAGGAAACCCGGGCAGCTTGAAGATGCCGATCTGCGTCAAGAAGATGCCGTGAAAATTAGCAAATTGTACTCCTTCGTTCTAACACAAGTTATTTTTTCACAAATTGATTTTTAAACCTCTTACAAACTTTTTATTAACAAATCGATAAATTTATTATCTATTCAATATATTCTAGCTACACCTAATAATTGATACTCCATCCCTCCTAAAATATAATAGATTTTGGTTATATGAGATATATATCTTATAAATAAATACGGTCTAAATCTGTACGATTAGGATGTTACCATTCAATCAAAATCTTTTATATTTTAAAACAGATTAGTATTTTAAAACAGAGTATTAACGAAGCCCGTTCAATATTTTTCTTTAAGTATTAAATTTTATTTTACACACGAGAAATCAATTTATTTTAGGACATGAAGAGTTCTACAGAGAGTGTGAATTCAGGGGCAGGATGGAGATGCACGTACGGGTGCTAAGCTTGGGTTAGCGACGACGACGCACCCCGCACGTCTCCTGCAGCTGATTTCTTGGACCGGCGCTTTTTGACGCCGGCGATTGAACCCGCGTAGACCAGACGAGCACCGTGCCTACTCAGCAACTAACACATCTCTCTCTCTCTCTCTCTCTCTCTCTCTCTCTCTCTCTCTCTCTCTCTGCCCATGCAGCCTATGGAAATTGATAATTGATTTACTATCAATTAGGTTCACCTAATTGGAGAAGAAAACTGGATGTGCAAACTGCAAAGTGCAAAAGGCTTTGGCTTTGGGAAAGGCTATGGCTACTTGGCGAGGGAGCTGGGAGTTTCAGCTACAAAAAATGCATTCAAATCGGACGCAGAAAAAGGCCTGTTCTTTTTCCAAAGGTTTCCAAAAGGGAATCCATGCATACCGGACACTTCCAAGCGTCTTTTGTTGTGATTTACTACTCCTATCTCCCCCAGAATGGAAAATGTGAAAAACAAGGAGAATCAATCTTCTTTAGCCCTTTTGACCAATGTAAGAAAAGAAAATTCTTATTTGCAGTGATGCAGAATTTCTTCTTGTGAGTGACCCCGGCCCAGTTCTTACGTGCACACTGTACCTACGAGCCTAGTATAGGGTCCTTTATCAGCTCGGTTGATCATCCTCATTACCCTGCCCCTTGTTACCTTAAGAATGAGATCCTCTAACTTTGGGGGTTATAAGCAGAGGAATAATACCATGACTCTGAGGTGTTTCTAGCTGTCTGATTCACAGCAAACGAACGAGATCGATTACTAAAATATGCTAAAATACTGAAAAAACAGTGATGCGATGCTATATATTTTACTGTTTTACACTGTTGCTACAGAAAATATATGCAAAATCACAATTTCTTATTGTACCATCAGACTTATTTTATTGTACGCCCCTACCTTTAGTGCCTAAAGTCAGAGGATCTGGATCCTATCATCTTCTGCTTTATTTGTTCCTTATTAGACGTTGAGTTGGGTGTCACAAACACTCTCTCCGTGATTTTGCCTTCGAGCTTGAATTCTCCCAACACGGTTGAAAACACCTCAGCTGATGCTTAATAACGATAGAGTCAGTATTTGTATACCTATAACTCGATTATTTCCTATAACAACGATAGAGTTAATCAACTTATGAAAGTTGACTAGCCCAAGATAAAAGAGGAAGTAAAAACGTGGAGCGTTACGGGTGCGAGAAGCCTCGCTGCATGGCTGTCACTGTAATTAGCCTTTTCAGCAGGGTTGCAGCTCTGTTTTTGCTTTTGTAAAGTTTCCTTTTGTACAGTTTTCTTCTTCTCTAATCAATAAAATTGGCGGCCTCGTCAATTCGTTAAAAAAAAAAGTTGACTAGCCGGCTAATTAGAGCATAATTAATTAAGTACGACTAAGTAAAATATGTGGTTTTGTAAAATTTATGTTGAGTATTATATGTTGCAAAGTTAAACACGGATTCAATAAATTGTTTCAAAAATACCGACGATGAAATATTCTTTAGAAAAACGTGCCATTTCGTAGCTTTAGAAACGTGCCCGCGGTAATTTTAGTGGGAGCTTCTTTACATACGCACCTCACATGACAAAATGGAAGATATGGGGTATCAGGTACCGACTATCAAATCATGGGAGAGTTTGATGACAATAGGGAAAGAGAAAGCTGAGATCTACTCCTAGTACTACTACTTGGGAATCGGAATACAAGACAGATTTTTGATGATGTACAGGTGACGAAAGGAAGCTGGTTGAAGAGCATGGACGGCATTGACCGCGGGATATGATTGTCTGTGTGTGTGTGTGTGTGATTCACGCCCCCCATATTTCTTCTGGTCTCCACAACCACGTGGGCTCGAGAGTTGCCAACCAATCCACCACCACTAGTCGTCGTCGTCGTCGTCGTCACCACCAAGCGACAAGCAAAGCAGCTAGAGGAATATTGGAGAGACGAGTAGACGCTCTCTCTCTCTCTCTCTGTGTCTGTCTAGACCCGGATCGATCGGTTTTTGCCTTGCATTTATAGGCGTGATGGCGATGTCGACGACTGTTCGAGTTGGAAAGGAAGAGAAACTTAATTCTTTTCTCTGAGAAAAAAAACATGGCTCACTAGTCTCTGCAGCTTGGAAAAGAAAAATGAGGTGAACAGCTTGGTCTGAACTTCTCTAGTCTGAAGAAAAGGATGGGCAACTATTTTGTCAAGAGCTACTCGCTAGCTACCGCTGTCTCTGCTTACTGACTCTCCGCGATGTGTCGAGTTTTTTCTGAAAGTATCCGCGTCACTGTTCAGACTATTGGGCTATGCCTATGCGGAATACAATATAGATTCAGTAGGAGGATCAATTGATCGAGTGTGTCAGGTTTATAAAATCAAAACAAGTGTGTCAGGTGTATTGTATATTCAGGGATCATGGGGGATTGCAAGTACTGATACGGTGGAGGGATACTAAATTAGTGGTACTAACAGCAGCCATGTTTGTACTTCGAGTTGAGTCTTTGACTGCAATTATTGAAACATGAAACTTGGCCATGGCTACTGATACAGTTAGTTGTGCACTTTCTGAACTTAACAATGCCAACATGGCCGTCTGATTCTGCTTAGGTTTGTCCCATGTTGTCATCGGCAACTCCCTTGATTCATGAACAGAAGAGATGTCGTGGTAACCGGTTTGATATTTCTTTAGTTTCCAGAGCTGTTTTCAGTGTTCTATCCTGATTCCATCAGTTACTTCTGAAACACACTCCAAATGTAGATCAGGCTTATTCAATATGTCCCTTTTAAGTTATTAAATACCGTATGCGTTCACCTCAATCAATTGGTTGATTTTAGCACACCACAGTACTATTCAACAACATTACTTTTTTGCCTGTTGCTGCATCATTATATGCAAGATAAATTGATCAGTGAATGCTGAAATGGCCAAGTTTTTCAAACTGCAACTGGTAAATATAAATTGAATCAGCAGTTCAGCACCACATCAAGTGGAATGCATTGGGATCCAGATACACCCAGGATCAACCTCCAAACAAAGTCTTCAAAATGGTTTCAGTCATTGAATCTTTTGCAGTCAATTTTTTAAACACATTTTTCCTGAAGAAGGGATATTTAGATTTTAGAAGAGGCAATTCACTGATTCACCCTAGGGTTTACAAAACCGCGTGGTTACCACGCGGTTATCACGGTTACCATGCGCGGTAACCTTTTTAGTTTTTGTAACCACGGTATGTCTCGCGGTTACCGCGGGAGTGCGATAAGCGCGCCAAAAACGGTAAGGGGAGCCCTGATTCACCTTCATTAACATGATTATGGTTCATGCCAAATGCTTAGTTCAACATGTACTTTACCTACTTGCATGTTGCAGAAAATGTTTTTGCAGGACATGAGCACCGTGACAGTTGGGTCCTTGTTTTTTAATGTTTTTGCAGGACATGAGCACCGTGACAGTTGGGTGCTTGTTAGGATGTTCGAGTACTTAACAATTAAAAACGCATCACGCTTATTTTCCCTCTTAACAGCTGAGCTACTTCGAAGAACACGGGCATCTGCCCTTTAAAACGCTCTAAAAATCACAGTAATTAAGCATCCACAAGTACGTGACGACGCGGGCAAAATCTTTGACGCGAACATGGGCGTGGTCACCGCGAACGACGCGGCGGCGGCCGCGCCGGGCAAGCTCCGGCGGCCGAGCAGGGCGGCGGCGGCGGCGCTGTGCCCCTGCAAGGGCCGCGGGGCGCCGAAGCCGCCGCCGGTGGCCGTGATCGCGCACGAGTGCCCCAGCGCGATGCGCGCCCTCGTCGTGGAGGTCCCCGCGGGGCGAGACGTGGTGTCGTGCGTCGCCGCAGTGGCGCGCCGCGCGCGGCGCGGCGCGCTGGTGCTGGGCGCGTCCGGGCGCGTCGCGGACGTGGTGCTCCGGGAGCCCGCGGCGGTGGTGCTCCGCGGCACCATGGAGATACTGGGCCTGGCGGGGTGCTTCTTCCCGTCCCCACCGCCGCATGCGGCGGCAGAGGGCGCCCCCGGAGGCGGAGGCGCTTCCGCGGCGGTGTTCCTGGCCGGGCCGCGCGGCGGCGTGCTCGGCGGCGGCGTCGCGCCGGGAGGGCTCGTCGCCGCCGGGCCGGTGGTGGTGGTGCTGGCCACGTTCGTCGCGGCGGCGTTCGACCGGCTGCCGCTCCTGAAGGGGGAAGAGACCGCGAATTCGGAAGGGTGCGACGTGCATGGCGTCACCAGACGCCGGCGGTGCGGTGCTCAGCCGCCGCAGCAGCAGCAGCAGCGGTGCGGGTGGGCGCTGTGCCGGAAGCTGGGCGCGAAGAGCTAACCGGTGTCTAACGCAATGGGCCGAGTGAGATGCGGGCTATGTGGCCCAGGAAAACTGGGCCTGTTTAGTTTTCTAGTTTGGGCCTAATGTCGCTTACATTACCTCGGTTGGCCATTTGAAATCAGAAGAGGAAATAGCCAAATAGGGGAGAAAACCACAAGAATGTGATACAAACTCAACAAAGGATTGGCGAAACATATGATAACAGTGAGATGGGGTGTTTGAAATCGTAGGCGGAATCCGTAAAAGCTGGTAAATAAGTAAACTTGATGCTCTCACTTAAACTTGTGATAAAATTACGGTTACTTGGAGTTGCATAGATTGATTTGCCTTGGGACCTGGCATAGGGGAAAAACGTTATGCGTTAGCTGATATTTGAACTTATATGTTCCAAATGGTAAATGAAAATTCTGTGCACTTTTCATGTGGTGCAATCCTCCATTCCCAGCTGGGGTAATGAGAACACACGAGGAAACCTATTCATTTTCCCTGTAGGTGTTCACAAGAGTATTCTAGCAAATGAGCCATCACATTCGACACATGATAAACATGAGAAAAAACTAACGGTGAAGAAATCCGTCTCCTTGGATATCTACAACCATTATACCAACTGGAGAAGTGGAGATCAGCCCATCAATGACGATTTAACTCTTTAAATAACTGACATACAACCAGTATTGAAGATAACCTTATGAAAACCTTCATCTTGAGTGCGAGCAACAAAGCAGGGTAGAGCCAACGCTTCAACGAGCTTCGACATGGTAACCTCGTTGACCTCCTGATCACTGTATTCACTCACATCCGATGATGAGTCTGCTAAAAAAATACAGAATCAACATCTATGCCAACCGTGTCCGTTGACAGCGGAACTAGGGGTGGGCAGAAAAAGACCGAACCAAAAAGACCGAGACCGAGAAATTTGGTTCTAGGTAGTGAAAAACCGAATTTTGTTCGGTCAATTCGGTTAGTCTCCTCGGAAAACCGAATAGACCGAAAAGATCAAATTATAAAAAAAAAGTCTAAATGCAACCTACAATCCACTATGTTTAATAGGATTAAATTCTAATTTTCACATCCCTACTTCTTCAAGGCATGCAACCTAATAAAAGTCTTTACTTATAAGTGCTTATGATTTTTTTTGTGATTTTTGTGTTGAAATTTCCATTATATCTTTGCATATATGAAAATGTTGTTGAATTTCGGTCAAGACTGAGACCGAGACCGAATTTGTCAGTCCTGACATTTTTTGCGCTGAAATTCGGTCTTCACTTTTCAAAGACCGAAAGACCGAAGACCGACACCGAAATTTTTTGGTTAGACCGAATCCCCACCCCTAAGCGGAACCCATTGATGAACTGACGAGGGCTAGGGAGTAGGGGATCACACCTGTTACCACTCGCGGTCTTTTAAACATTATTGCCACACTCTTTTCATATGCACAAAAATAACCTAGAATTATGTCCTAAAATTGAAGCAATTTTGCTATATATTTGTCGACAATTTTTTTCCTAAAAAGTTAACATATATAATTACAGTATAATTATAATGTAATTACGTCGTAACGTGCATATAACTTTTATATAATTTTAAACCGTTAGATTTGTTTCAAAATTTATGCAAGTGAAGAAGAAAAAAGTCACTGCGTGCACATATGTGAGAGGATTCGTTCCCACGACCTCCGTTTCACGAAAATAGCATGTTACGGAGAGATTTTTGAAAATTTAAAATTATGTCTATTAAAATTTTAGGAAATTTTTTTTCGACAAATATATAGGTGACCGAAACTGAAGTACTCGCTTATCAAATTTTGCAGAGGACTTCTACCAATCCGGGCCGGGCCCAAAATGCTGTAAATTATTCCCAGATTAAAGGGGGCCCACCTGTCTGTGTAACCAAACCCTCCAGTGCAGCAGAGAATCCAATCCAACCCAAGAAAAAAGAAGAATCCAATCCAATCCACCACACACGCGCACCAACCGAAGGCGAAATCCCCAAATCGAAATCGACCCAGCCAGCCAGCCGGCACGCCGATCCGATCCGTCCCACCCACCCACGCATCCGGCCGCCACCGCTGCGCTGCGCCCCGCCCTCTTCCACTCTCCCACTCCATCCCCATCCCAAACCCCGCGCCGCCTCTTACCGCTTCGCGTCAGCTTCGATTTGATTCGGTTCGGTTCGCGCGCGCCCCGATCTATCCCGCGCGAAGTCGATTCCCACGCCACCCGCGCTGTTATGTGCGCGGCTCCCATGGCTTCCACTGCCCAGCCGCAGCAGCAGCCGCAGCAGCAGCAGGAGCAGCAGCCGGTGGCGGCGGCGGCGGTGCCGACTCCGGCTCCTCCGGCTTCCGAGGCGCAGCCGCAGAAGCCGACGAGGGTATCGTTGTCGTACGAGGAGATCTCCAAGCTCTTCTCGCTACCAATCGCAGAGGCAGCCTCCATCCTCGGTAATCCCGCCCGCCCTCGCTCTCTCTCTCTGTCCTTCTCCAGATGTGGGCGAGATCCGTCGCCTGGCTCGATTTGAGGGCCGCGCAGCAGCTGAACGAACTTTTGGGTGGGGGGGGGATTTGCAGGTGTTTGCACCAGCGTTTTGAAGAGGATTTGCCGCAGCCACGGCATCGTCAGGTGGCCGTATCGAAAGGTATGTTTTGCCCTGTTTCATGAGCCGATTCCTGTGTTCTCGAGTGATTGTGTTGAACTTGAATGTCAGAACTGACGAGGAATTCAGCAGATTAGTTTCATGAGCTGATTCCTGTGTTTTTGAGTGATTGTGTTGAATGTCTAACTGACGAGGAAATCACTGGTGCGAGAAGGAAGAAAGAAAGCTATTTGCCGATGAGAACTTGCATGCTTGTTCTAATTTAGGGCTATTTGAGCAAAGAGAAGTATGCAGTGGTTGTATCCTATATGTAAACATGGTGCTCTCTTTGCTTATATATTTTGCAGCAGTTGGTGGCTTTAACAATTTACAAGGTAGACTGCTTTAGGAACTGATATCGTACTCATCAGAGGCTTATCTTAATAGTTGAATTAAGCGTATCCCAAAAAGTAAGCAAGGAGACGAATGAATTATGTCAGATGTTGGCTACTT
The DNA here is from genome assembly GCF_034140825.1 of Oryza sativa Japonica Group. Taxonomy (NCBI): domain Eukaryota; kingdom Viridiplantae; phylum Streptophyta; class Magnoliopsida; order Poales; family Poaceae; genus Oryza; species Oryza sativa. The sequence goes on along the minus strand of NC_089035.1, from coordinate 8,079,703 downwards.
GAAGATGTTCATGAAAGATTGAAGTTTGCTTCGAAGGAAGAAAAGAGGCGCTAGATTCTATGCCCTAGAAGCCCTATTATGTAGGTGGTAATTCATTGCTTTCCACTAAATTTGATGTGCGCTCTCAGTAAAACTCCACCTCCCTTGTCCTCCCATGCTGGCTGCCTCTAACCAGAACAGATAGCGACCACCCCTTGCTCCGCCATGGCAATCATCCATTAATTCAGAGCTCTTCCTGACACAGGCCGAATATATCAAGTATAATCTACATCGAAGAAATATAAGTCTAATTCCTTGGTATTGACTAGTTACTAAGATGGATGAATTATTTTATTCCACAATCAGCTGCTAACAGAACTGCTGCTAAGAAACAAAAGGCCATCATCAGAAGCTTCAATCACAGCACCTGTGGCTTTTGGGATGCACTTGGTGCGTGCCTTGATTGAGAACTGGAGGTGGCAGCCTTTGCCATGGAGAAAACAGACTGAGGACATGGTAGGATGAAGGGTAAAACAGGAAGGAGAATAGGCGAATCCTTGTGTTTAGGTGGGAAATAGTAAACAAAATAGGTAACATGGCATTTTATTAAGAGTGCACGTCTGTTTAGTGGCAAATAATTAATTGGCATCTGTAAAATGGCAAATCGTTGAAGCCATCACTGTTGAGTGGCGAATAGTTAAATTTCCCTAATAAAATACTCCTTCCGGTAAATATTCGATAACTGAAATATGCTGTCTAGCTGCATAATTGGTTAAAGCTTGTTCAATGGCTATTCGAATGCCCATAGTGAGTTGGTTCAAACTGTTATTGAAGATGGTATTTACTCTATTCTGCATGCAAACATAGAACAACTACAGTCTGAAAGCTATTTCTACCCCATGTTGTCTTCTCTTCCGCATATTGATTATGTTTTCCCAGCTTTGTTCTTAGTTTCTTCTTTGCAATCCAATTATTTATATTATTTTTCTTAAATATTCATGCTTGCAGCTTGTATCTGGGAAGTCTGGTGATGACACAAAAAACGCTGAAAGAGAGAAAGCCAAGGGACTTCTTGAGATATCTAAAGTTGCAAAACAGAAGGCTCTAAGCGCATCTGGTCTATCAACAGTGTGAGTAGTGCGTTTTAACTTGATTGTGTTGATGCCCATATTTTATTCCTGTTTCCTGTGCAATAATAAATATGTCTTCTCTCTTCTGCAAATGTTAACTGGACATGCTTGGTTCTCACTGAATGTTAGCCACGACAACTGCTTGCTAGTGCTATTTTCTTGATAATCAACAGAGTATACTGAGGTAGTTGATGGAATAATTCAAAGCTTTTTCTACTCGCATGAATATTTCAGTGTAATATCACGCTTAACTAGTACAAGATGTGAAGAAAGTAGTACTTGAAATTCCAGCATTTCCTTGTTCTCTTATCTATCTGGACTGATAATTATCATCTATGGTAGATCTGGATATTCTGTTACAGTCCAACTCCATCCCAGTTGTAATATTGGCTGTTTTATGGCAGTGTCCTATGGTAATTCCTATTGCGACTGATTGTAGCTTGTACTGCCAGCAGATTCAAGTTATGCTGAATGCACTATGTTGTAAACAACAGTGATGAACATATATGTGGCCAAGTAATACATATATCATAAGGGATGGAACTAATTTACAGGACAATCTGTTTTTTCATAAATTTACTTATTAATTTTAAGAAGAATTTGTCCCAGTTTTTTTTATCTGCTACTAAGATTTCTGCTCTGGATCCTGTATAACTTGAGAGTCTATGCACGTTTTACTGCAGACAATATCACCATTAACTTAAGCTATGTAGTGCAATAGAAGAAGTTAATGATATGCTCATTCTTGCCTTCTTGTCGCTAATCTGTATTATAAATCTAAAAGCACATGACAATTTTAATTGTACTTGTAGCTTCTGCTTAGTAAACTTTTACTGCTACTAGCTTTTGGCTTGTCTGATTTAACTGCTCAAACTCGGTTGTTGGTCTCATGACCCTTAGGTGTTCTATTATTCCTTTTATGGCTACTTTGAGCTGTGGACATGGATAATTGTGCTTATGAATTTCAGCTGGAAAAAAAATATTTGCGCAATACTTGCATACAGTGTGTTTTTGTAGTGGTTCATTGCTCAGGATTCTACTGACCATCCGCTGTCTGAGTATGGATGCTGGGGCAGTAGAGTGGGACATTGGGTTGGTACCAGGTAAACCTGACCACAACAACAGTTTAGACCATCCCTCTGTGGGACTCTCTGACCCGAGGCTGCGTGTTTCTATGTTTTCACACTTGGATGCTATCAACTTTCCCTCTGTTGTTACCAGTTACCACTATTGTAGTCTAATTTGGTTTCTCAGTTCTCTGCATCAAGCACCATATGATGATCTATTGTCACTATTGAAGCGGTTTGCAGCATTTGTTCTGACACTTAAATCTGGACATATTGATAGATCACCAGGCGCTTTCCAAGGAGTGGCAAAATCTCAACAGGGAAGTTCGAAGGCAGGACAAGTCTCACCCCCAGGAAAACAAAATGTGTTGGGTGGATCAGCAATCTTGTCCTATGGTACCCAAACCAAAGGCATCCCAACCTACATGGACGACTTCAAGTACGGATTTCCATCATCTGGCTTGTCTTTGCAAACTATGAAATGGTGGGGGACTGACAGCCACACGGAGACCACACCTGCGAAAGACGATAACGGTGAAGCCCCTGAATCAGCAAATGAGGCTTCGAAGGGTATGACCGACGATGAGTTGGACTGGGGAGCAGATGAAGCTGAAGCCGAAGCCGATGCCGATAGTGCGATCACAACCGAACCATCTGCACAGCTGTGCTCCCTGAGAAGGAAAGCTGTAGACGATGGGCGCAAGCTGCTGACTGGCAAGTCCTGCGGGGGACTGGAGCTGTGCAGGCTGAATAAGAGGCAGAAGATGGCCCTCGCCCAGGTGTTCGGAGCCTCACTGCCGGAGCAGTTGAGGAGCAAGCTCGGGTGATGATTTTGCCTGCCATTTGTACCTCTGTGTAACACTAGTTACTAGTAGTAGCGACCGGCATGGTTAAGCTGGTTCCTGATGTAACTTGTCCTGATCCATTTGTGTTGTGAGAACTAGATAAATTCGTTGTGAAGAGGATGGTAGGAGTTTTGCCTGCCTGCTTTCCCATTTCACGCATAATTCCTTTCGTCTCAAAATAACTTTATTTATTCATAATTTTATTTGTCTCTAAATAATTTTATCTTTTAAGCCATAATTGCATTAAAAGTTTATAAAAGTAGAGGACATATATTGGGGTATGTTAAAATAATAGACGATTGCATTGAGATTTGTATTAGGGTTTGTTAAAATGAGAGACAATTGCATTAGGATTTGTTAAAGTGATGGACATTTTAGTCATTTTTATTTCTTTGTACCTTACAGGTAATACGATTTTACTGAGCTATCGTTGATACAGCAAATGAACAATCAACAATCGTACGTGTTGTACGTCTACCTACGTGGAGTGAGGCTGGGTCGTCAGTCACGCCGCATCGGGCTATTTTGGTTTGTTGCCAATTCTTACCCTTTATAGACTGTAGTCATTTCGATTGGAATCAATATTAGCTGGGGCAAATCTATCTAAAGTTGGCTTAAGATTTGACACAACTATTTTTTCTTTTAAAAAATATTGTACAAACACACGTGACCATATAAACACATACACCATAGTTAGCGTCTATCACTAAATTACAAGTACATGTGCTAAGTTTAGAAAATTAAATTAAACTCGAGTGGATAGACTTCTTTTTTTTTTTTAAAAAAAAGAACTAACCCATTAAGCTGCACCCGCTTCGTGAAACAACCAAAATTATGGCATGCTTTAAACCAAAATGAGTTTCAAGATCGCATTTCTATATATCCATTGTCTTTAAAAAAAAGACAAAATTATGACAAGCTTCAAACCAAAATTGCCCATGGAGCCTAGCTGGGGTGATTGGGGTCCATGTTCATTGGTTGCTCAACGTGGACATCGAGGCCACCGCGAAGAGGTCATATCACTGATCATGCACCACCCGGCGTGGCTAGTTAGCAGCCTCCATCTCCATTTGGCCAACAAAGTGGCAGCAATTTCCGCATGCAAGAACGACAACTCGAGAGGAGACGGCAAAACAATGTTAGTGACCGTTTTATTGGCGTTTTGTTCCATCATTTTCTTTAGCGCTGTTCTAGAGCTTAATTTGTGCCGTGCATGCTAGCTTAATTGATTATGATAACCTAGCTACGGGTGTAAAACTGGGATCTCTTTATAACGATTAACGAAGGAATGTTATGGGATATTTTAATGTTTTTCAATTAAGTGTCCATAAAAATCCTGTAAAAGTTTTTTCATTACTCCATTCGTCCAAAAGTTTTAAAGCTTATTTATTTTCTGTTTTTTTTCTCCAAATGAGATATGCGTCTCCATATGCATCAAAGACTTAAATGAAGGACTTGTACTTTTTACAATGCTAAATTAAATTGTTAACTAAAATTCAAGCAAACATTGTAATACTAGTTGCATGAATCATGAATGCATATTATTTTTTCTTTGTTATATGTGAAATAAGTTAGTTTCTACTTGGTCTTTGTGATAAAAGAAATATGCTATAAACTTTTGGTTGGGGGGAGTATGAATAAGCCCTCTTATAATTCGACTAATTAATCAGAGGGCTTTTGCTGCATTACACTTAGTTATGGATAACTTCAATCAGCATTTAAACATGTGTAGAATTATATGGCATCCATCTCAGCGTAACATCTTATAACTGACTAATTACAATCTACCTTCTTTATTTCCATTTTTTTTCATGAAATGTATAGCATTTAGATATAAATTAATTTCATAGAGCCATTGAAGGTTTGAATATTCTTTTAAAAAATGCCATGGAAATATTTTGGTTGCTCTAGGAACGAATTGTGCTCTAGAAGAGAGCGAAGACAACGATGCCTAAAACAGTGTCAATTGAAATTTGTTTATCGTAGCTGTTAGTTTGTACTACGTTACTCTATCCACCAGTACTGTTCACATCAGAGTTCAAATCGTAGTGTCCAAAAATATGGTTGCCACTACATTTGGTTCCCCTATGCGAGATGGATCTGTATCAAACATCCAAATTTCCCACGAATATTTTGCGAGTTTCAAAATTTGAATTCCTTTTTCAAATTCCAAGGTAGTACACCAAGCACTATCAAGCTTGCTATTGGCTACAGTGCATACATACACATCCCTAGCTATCTACCCAGTACACGCATACGTACATGCACGTATTGTACGTACAGCTTAATTAATTAATTAATTAAATTAGACGTTGACGAGCGGCGAGCCGGTGAGGAACTCGGTGAAGGCGAGCGCGACGAGGCCGAGCATGGCGAACCGCCCGTTCCAGAGCTCGGCGTCGGCGCTCATCACGCCGCCGCTCCTCGCCTCCGCGGTCTCGCCGCGGAGCAGCGGCACCAGCGACGCCGCGGAGAGCACGGCGGCGGTGGCGGCGAACCACGCCAGCCCGCTCCAGCTGCCGGCCTGGTCCAGGAGCCCGCCGCCGCGCGACGCCTCCACGGCCAGCGCCGACACGAACCCCACCATCGCCAGCCGCCCGTTGATCCGCTCCGGCGCCGGCCCGCTGAACGCCAGCACGTCCCACAGCTTCGTGCTCGCCGCCGGCTTCGCCTTGGGCGCCGCCGCCGCGGGGCTCGGAGTCGGGGTCGTCGCCGGAGACGGGGACGACGACGACGTGGCCGTCTCCTCCTTCGTCGGCTCCACCTCCGGCTGCAGAACGATCAATCCCAAGTTAGCAAATTAAGAAGCAATCACCAGAACACACAGTGATCAAGTCAATCAAGCGTGGCATGCTCAGCTCACCTCGGACTGGGCCCTGACGACGAGCGCGACACGCCGGCGAGGCGCGGCGCGGCCAGCGGAGACGACACCACGCCATGGCGCGCCACCAGCAGCAGCGGCGGCGACGGCGAAGGAGCTGCTCAGCGCCATGGTAGCGGCCGCCATTGCAAATAACTCAAACACAAAAATTAACCAACTAAAACGCAGAGAGAGATCGATCGAGCTGGAGGAAGCTTAGCGAGGATCGAATTGAAGCAAAGAACTCAGGCGAGCGAGCTAGCTAGATCACTCTTCTTCAGTTCTTCTGCTGCTACTGCTGCTGCGGGTGACGAGACGAGCATAAATAGGCGGGGAGATCGAGAAGGTCACGGGGAGGTGGGGAGCGGTGGTGGTGGCGGAGGCGGCGGCCACGTCGGCGGGGGAGAAGGAGGCGGCGACGTGGAGGGCGACGGGGTCAGAGGTTGGTGGTCGCGGTCGACGTGGACGTCAAGGGCACCGTGCGTCGCCCGCCAAAAAAGGGTCAGGAAGAGTCCAGAAGGCGCGCGCCAGTAGTCGCGGGGGCAGGGTGGCGGTTTATGGGGCCACGTGTCAGTGACCGGTGATATGCTTATAGCCTTATACAAGGCTAGTAGCACAAGTGGCTGTGTATGGTTTTTAGGTGGACAACATGACGAGAGACGCGTGATCAAACTCTTCGTTACATGTGGTTGTGAAAATTTTGAAGACGATGGTCATTTTTATAATGATTTTTTATTATTTATTGCTTAATTTTAATAATCTTCTTCCTTATATATATCCGGCTTCACGATTTTTTAAGTCCTTCGCACAGCATATCTGGTTTTTAGAAGGACCCCTATGTAAAATAACATTTCAGGAGAACTGTTTGTGGGGAACCTAGATCTAATTACGCATAAATCAGAGGGTTTTTTCGAAAAATTTTCACTCCGCGCACTGTTCCTATCCGACGTGGCATCGCCCAGCGGCCGCTCCATGCGCCGTCACTATAGCCATTTTAGTTGAGTAATATTCACATCAACTTCTGTAAATGGTAACTTTGCTCAAAATGTACATTAATATCTATTTTTTTATAGTATGCAACATTGTTTTGTTTTAATCCAAGAGCTTCATAATTGTTCACTTGGTGGGTTACAAATTATTTTCTTTGTATAGCTAAGTTTATTGTTGGATCAATGTTCCGGAACTTATTTATTTCATTTCATGATCTGGAATATAAATTTAAAGCAGAAAGATTCTCCGTAGAATTGAATATGTTGTCGAAGGGAGACTCCAGGACCCTAGGTTACTGTTACTTATCACAAATGGCACGCAAGAAAACAAAGGAGCGTGGTGGGCATCGACGGTCTCTTCACCTCCTCCCGCGCATACAGCAGTTGGAGCTTCATGCTCACCTTGAATTCGATTTCATATGGTCAATTGGAGGAGGCCAGATGCTGGCTGCGTTGCCCCTAGCTCCAAACCAGGTCGTCGGGCATGCACATGAGAAGGCACATGGCACACAAGGGAGAAGGCTAGGGCTGGGTTGTGACTTGGGAGGAAGAGGGGGCTGTCCACACACCCGTGCCTGCTTATCGGTGCCGTGCGCGCGAGAAGGTGAGGCTAGAGACAAAGAAGACATATGGGTTAGGATTGGGAGAGGAGAAGTGGTGCGAAGTGGAGGTCGCCAGGCCATGGCGTTGCGGCGGCGAAGGTTAGGGAAGGTGAGGAGGAGCGATAGAGGCATAGGGAGAAATCATGATCATGAGGCCAAAGGCAGTCGGACTTGGATGATGGATGAAACGGAGTATGACGAATAGAAAATTACAATTTTTTAAGTAGGGTTAGATATCCATTGACATAGGGGCAATCTAACACATTAAGAATCATAGTCCACTATAGATAAATTTTTATGCCGGGTTCGTCAATATTTTTGCATTGCTTTGAGAGGCCTGTTTACGAAAAACGATTTTTCTATACGTGTCTGAACCAAACAACATCCAAAATATTTTTACATGTAGATGTTCTTTTAGCCCGCATGTAACAAAATAGGGTGTGCGTCCGCAAAAATCATTTTTATAGTGACTAAAACAAAACAATGTTGCATACTTAGAAAAAAAGACAAATACATTATATTATATTAATGTTAAAGTGTACTTTTGAGCATAACATTGATAATTCTCAACTAGAACGGCTATAATGAATTGAACCATCTCTGTGAACCGTTGCCAAGGATATAGAAAACGTGCAGATACAGCCAGTATCGTAGGCAAACCATCACGAACGACGTGAAAATCTCCGACGCGTTCGCCCGTAGTATGGGCTTGGCCATCTCCCTCGTGCTGCGCCAGCCGAGAAACCCAATCGCAGCGGCGTCTACGGCCCACACGGTGCCGGCAATGGCGACGAGCCTAACGTCCGGTGCGGCTGCCTGCCGCGCCGCCGTCACGAGGCGGAACAGCAGCGCTAGCGCCGCCATAGGCACCGACACGTTGCACCACTTGAGCAGGCTGGGCATATCGGACATGGAGAAACCGTACTTCTCCCTGAAGTAGAGGAGGCACATGGGGAGCGCGAAGAAGACGGCGGCGTAGGAGAGGCCTATCCAAGACACGCCGCCGACGACCAAGCCGCCGGCTATCGCGCTTGCGGCTGACACGGCGGCCACGAAGCGAACGCAGGCATAGCGGATCACCTTCAGGTGGGGCCGGTCGTAGGCGGCGAGGTGCTTGGGCATGTCCACCGGGTAGGCGCACGTCTTCTGGAAGTACGAGAGGCACAGCATTGGGAGCGCGAAGAATGCGGCGGCATAGGAGAGACCTGTGTATGACATGCCGCCGCCGCCGCCGCCGACCGCCACGCCGCCAGCGACCGCGCACGCGGCCGACACAGCCGCCGCGAGGCGGACGGACGCATCGCGGATCTCGCCCAGGTCGAGGGCGAAGAGGACCGCGGCGGGGTCTTTGGGATTGTACCCTTTCATCATCCGCTCCAGTGCCTTCCCGCTCTCCTCGTACTGTTTCCTCCTGGTGAGAGCCATGGCGAGGGCGCCGCCGTGCGTGAGGCACCACGCGAGGGACAGGACGGCGGCTACGTCGGCGGCCCAGACGACGCAGGTGGCGAGGGCGACGTCGCCGCCGCCGCCGGCCCTCGCTTGGTTGAGCACCGCCAGGACGGCGACGGAGAGCGCGACGGGGGTGACCGCGACGCACGCCTGGACGGACAGCGGCGTCCGCGCGATCGGGAACTCCTGCCGCAGGAACTCGAGCGCGTAGACGGAGAACGGGAGACGGAAGAGGAGCGCGCCGTAGCCGAGGACGAACGCGAGCGCCAGAGCCGCCGGAGCGCCGGAGGCCGGGTAGGCGACCGCGGCGCCGAAGGCCGCGTACGCCATCGACGCCACCAGCGTGATGTGAACCACGGTCTTGAACCGCAGCCCTATTGCGTCGATTCTCGGCTGTTTCGTATCCATTATGGCTCCTCCTCGATCAAATCGTTACTACGTCTACGTGAAAAGATCAAAAGAAGAGGCAATAATAGGTTGCCTTATATATATAGGAGTAATTAAGGACCGTTTCGTTTCGTTGTCGGTTGGAATAAGTCCATTTGCCTCCCTCAATTCTTGCCCTTTATCGAATTACATCCCTCAACCGCAAAACCGGGTATATTACCTCCCCCAAGTGTTAAAACCAGTACAAAAACAACTCCCTTGGTGGTTTTTGACAGTGGTTTTACTGACGTGGCTTCCTAGTCATAAAAAAATTAAAAAATACTTGAGGACCCACATGTAAGTGGCATTTCTATTCTTCCTCTCCTCCACCACTCTCCTCTCTCCTCCCCCTTCTCTCTCCCCGAACAGAGCACGGCCAGGGGAGGCGCCGGAGGCGCGTGAGGTGTGGGGACTGCCGGAGGATGCGGCGGGCGCACGCCGCGAGGGAGAGGATCCGCTGTCAGCAGCAGTAGATGCAGGTGGTAGCGGTTGCAGCGGGGGAGAGGAGGATGCAGGAGCTAGGACCGAAGCGGAGCTCGAACAAGGACCCGGCACACCAAGGTGGACGCCCGGGGACGGCGGATCCGGATGCCGGTGCTGTGCGTCGCCTGGATCTTCCAGCTGACGTGGGAGCTCGGCCACAAGTCCGACGGTGAGACCGTCCAGTGGCTGCTCCAGCAGGCGGAGCCGGCAATCGTCGCCGCCACGGGGACGGGGACCATACCGGTGTCGGCGCTGACATCCGTCGCACCATGCCGGGGCTAGAGCTAGGACTCTCACAGGACGGCCACATCAGCGTGCTCGCCGCACAGTCGCTCAGCCAGTTCTACCACCAGGTCGGCAGCGCCGATGCCGCCGGTCAACTGCCGCACCCGCACCACCATCACCAACACCATCAGCAGCAGCAGGAGGACGGGGAGGATGAGCGCTACGACGGCGAGTCCGATGAGGAGTCCGGGCAGTAGTAGGCGCATAGCCAATTGTTCATCCATGCATCTCACGTTGTCTCTTTGGAGAAGAAAAATAGAATTCCAGGAAGGACATGCAGCTAATGGAGGGGGGATGCTTTTGTTACTGTTGGGTTGTTCTTCATGAGGTTTTTTATGTCTGATTTGTTCCTCGTGAGGTGTCGAAGCTCGAAAGAGGCTACCACTTGCTCCGGCGACTTGTTGGGATGGATCATGATCATCTTCAGTTGTTACTCCTGCTGCTCCATGGATGGTCGCCAGTTTATCCCCCTCCAAGTGTTTAGGTGAAAGCTTAATCTTTTGCACTCCACAGTCAGCACATGACATGCTCTTCGAAAGGTAGCCTGATGAGCTTATGTATTTTGCTGGAGGTTGGCGGCGCGGATAGACAGCAGGAGGATGTGTTGCCGGCCGAGCAGATCGACGCCGTGGCAGGTGAACCCTCCCCGCGTGGGCGCCGCGGCCGGTGATCCTCTCCCTTGCGGCGTGCGCCCGCATCCTCCGGCGGTCCCCACACCTCCCGCGCCTCCGGCCCCTCTCCTGGCCGTGCTCTGTTTGGGGAGAGAGAAGGGGGAGGAGAGAGGAGAGTGGTGGAGGAGAGGAAGAATAGAAATGCCACTTACATGTGGGCCCTCACATATTTTTAAGTTTTTTTCGATGACTAGGATGCCACGCCAGCAAAACCACTGTCAAAAACCACCAAGGGAGTTGTTTTGTACTGGTTTTAACACTTGGAGGAGGTAATATACCCGGTTTTGTGGTTGAGGGATATAATTCGACAAAGGGGAAGAATTGAGGGAGGCAAAATGGACTTATTCCTTGTCGGTTCGATGTTTTTCTTTTCCCCTCTTTCGAGGGGGCCGCCTATGCATCACTCGGGTGATTTTTGAGATTTTTTCTTTCCTTGGATTTGCATCCAACGGACTACAAAATAAAATAATTAATACAAATTTACTTACACAACATTTTTATCAAAATTACAGTGCACTTACATGTTATATCAACTAAATTTACATATGTAATTTTAGTTATATAGGACTGTAATTTTATATTTGAAATAAAATAACTAATGCAAATTTACTTACACAATATTTTTATCAAAATTACAGTGCACTTACATGTCATATCAACTAAATTTACATATGTAATTTTAGTTATATAAGACTGTAATTTTATATTTGAAATAAAATAACTAATGCAAATTTACTTACACAATATTTTTATCAAAATTATAGTGCACTTACATGTTATATCAACTAAATTTACATATGTAATTTTAGTTATATAAGACTGTAATTTTATATTTTAAAGAAAATAATAAGTACATATTTACTTACACATTATTTTTATCAAAATTACAGTGCACTTACATATCAAATCAACTAAATTTACAAATGTAATTTTAGTTATATATGACTGTAATTTTATATTTTAAAGAAAATAATATGTACATATTTACTTAAACATTATTTTTTATCAAAATTACAGTGCACTTACATGTCAAATCAACTGAATTTACAAATGTAAATTTAGTTATATAGGATTGTAATTTTATATTTCACGACAACGACAAGAGAGACGGTGTCTCTCGTCGATCAGTATTGGCCGTGCTACCGGCGGCTGGCTCGCCGGTCAGAGGCCACTGTGTCATCGTGCTTCTCCGACACGGTGGCCGATGTGCTGGTGTCCGACGCGCCGGCTGACGAGCCTGAAAAAAACGTGAAATGTCAGAAAAAAATCACGCGAGTGATCGTTAGCAAAATCGCTTTCGGGTGAATGGGCTCCGCGAGTGAAATAAATTTAGAAATTGGGCCGTATTGGCCCAATGTGAGATTCATCATAGGCAGACAGGCCGGCCGAGCCGTATTCGGCGCCAAATTCTGGCCCATCCACTGACCAGCAGGGCCAACCCCTCGACAAGTGGGCCGGCACGGCACGGCCCGTTAGTTGTTCCGAGCCCAAACGTGGCTGGGCCAGGACGTAACCGGATCAATTTACATATAGGAAAGAAAAGAAAAAAACCTTAGCGTCCAAAAATCATTGTGCCTCGAGCACTCGAGTATCTCCGCCGTCCTTTCCGCGTCAAAGAAAATCCCCCCGTCTCGTCTCGTCTCGGCCTCCGCCCCTTTCGTCCTCGCCGATCCCCCATCTCGCGAGCACAGCAAGGGTTAGGGTTGGGGCGCCCATCTCCATCTGGCGAGCAGAGGCCGGGGAGGGAGGGGCGCCGTCGTCCTGCTGCATCCTGGTGAGCATCCACATCCTCCCCGACCTAATTTTGTCTCGAATTTGCTTGCGCTAACCCTAGCTTTTTTTTTTTTTGTGGGGGAGTTAACCCTAGCTTCAATTCTAGATCTGGAAGAAGCTCCTCTATTAATTTCAGGGCCTAAACTTTAAAATAACAGTTTGTTTGTTCCCCAAAAGAAGTTTGTGAGGGTTCAACTGAACCCCCATGTCCCAAGTTGGATCCGCCCCTGGTTTGTTTCCAATAAATATATATAATAATAGTAAATTGGGGATTCACTTGAACACCCATGTCCAACATGAGGTCCACCCCTGTGTAGCATTGGACGCTGATTGAGTATTGCAATGTGTAGAGAATTCGAAGGGTGATCCTGTGCTCGGGATAGTGGTTTTCACGCGCTATTGTGTAGTAGCAATATGCGCCATCTACTCGTTATCACCATTTTACCTAGTATATTGCTTCTTGGTAGGCGCATTGGTAGTGATATTGACTGTAGTTTAGGAGATGCGATGTGTTTCTCTTCCAGAACTGACATTGTTTGTATGAGTCACAGTAGAATCGTATTATACTTGCTACTATCCTATTTCTGCTCTGTTGCCATCTACCTGCTGGTTATGTGTTGGCTGCATGTAAGCTACTGATCAAGCTCGTAATGGGTTTATTCTGCGAATTCCAGGCGAGATAGAAGCATGATGGCAAAGACCCTGCAAGGGACTCAACAGCAATATGCAGCAAGTGGATTTCCTACCCAGCAATACCCCACAAGTGGCTGGACACAATCTGCAGCTGAAATTCTTCAGTTGGATAATATGGATCAAGATACATCCGTAGTTCGCAATATTATTCACCGTAAAATGTAAGTTCTTAAACCACCAATATTGGGATTAGCTTTGACTCGCAGATTACTAGTTGCTTTATACTAGCATGCCGTACCAACAAAGTATACACTGTACATATGTTTTCTGCAACTTTAGTTGAACATTTCAAAAACTGCAATGCTACTGGCACGATTTTATCTAAAATCTGTGACTGCTAGTGACCAGTCTGTCTGATAACATCACGTGCTTTTGGTGGCTTGTTGCAACTTAAGTTGTAGCAAACCGATAACTTATTGCAGTTATTATCTCTTGTTCAACTATATCCTGATTCTTTTTTCTTATCCAGTGTAGAGTACCTAAATGAGCGGAAGGAATTCTGCAACTTTGACCTATCCTTTCTTATGGAAATTGGAAAATGTATTGACCGACATCTTTTTGAGAAAGCTGATTCAAAGGTTTGTGTTGTCTCTTGCTGCATTAGAACTATTATAGGATATATGATCACCTATGGTGCTTTAATTTGGTGTGGTTTCTACTCTAATATTGGACAATATTGAACTTATCTACATGCTTTATTGAATAAATACAAAATTCAGCATATTCTTGTAATCCTTAAACAGAATTGTTACTGCTGAACAGTTTGGTGTACTTAGAAGTTGATTATTTGGATTCATTTATCTAAATAGTTCTCAGTCACTTGCTAACATCTGATTCTCTCTCAGATTAAGTATATGGATCTTGAAACTTTAAGAACCAGGTTGAATGCTATCGTCAATTCTGCATCATTTCGGGGTAGTATGTTTCATTGGAGTGCTTCAGCAGCTTCATCCAAACTAAACTCACAACAGCTGCCTGTGATGGAGGTGCCCATCTACCATGATAGAGTTACTCCTGGACCTAATAATCTGCCCTCCTGTGCATATAATGTATCCTCCACTCAGGGTGAGTTGAGATGATGAGTTACCTATTTTAACCTCACAATACACCTTAATTTTTTTAATTCTTTATTGGCTTGATTTTGGCAGGATATAACCAATATGAAAACTGTATGGGTGCTGCTAACTTTGCTCATTCGTTGGCTGATAAACCCAAGCAGATGCCTGAAAGATTAGCAAACACCATTTTTACCTCATGTGCATCAACTCTACCGAAATGTAGCCCTAGTATTGATGTACTGCATATTGGCCATATAAAAGAACATTTCTCAGGTGAGTTTACATCCCCTTTCTTATGTCTGAAACAGAGTTGAGCTGAAGTTATTTGGCATCATAAACACTATGGTCAAATTTTGCCAGGTGATGCGTATCAAAATGATAGTTCACAACCATCAACCTCTGGGAGTTCTAGTTCTTTGTCAGCAGTGTGGGATCAAACAACATGTTCTAGTGCAATGAGAACACTTCCGATGGATTCTTTCTCAACAGTGAACGGACAAAACCTTTCCACAAACAATAAAAGTTTGTATCCCACAACCGGTCAGGGACCTTTGTTGCAACAATACATAGAATGTGAGATGAAGCAAGAGACGTGGAGTCGGTCACTAGAGCAATCAGATCAGTCAAACATTACCACTGGAAACCGTGACTTGTATCATGCTCAAATTCATCCGTACATCAATGGAGAGCACAAACGGGATCGATGCATTCAAATGAAAGAAAAACTTGGGCATACTTCTGATCATGAAGGTTTCTCCAGGGAGAAAAGCTCAAATTTAAGCAACCACTTTATGCATCATCAGCAGGGCTTCATGACTAATTATGGTGCTTGTAGCCCTGTAAGCAAGACAGTGGATAGAGCTGAACAGACATCAAATAGTACTGTATCAAAGCCGACTTCACCTGCTTCAGATGGATCTTCTGGCAAGCATTATCCAGCAAAACGCTTGAAAGTTGATGTTCCCCATCTTGTCCATGTCAATGAAATGGAGGCTTCAAAGGAACAACAACCTGCTGCCAATGAGACTTATGCATCTGCTGAAACAGTACAATCTGAAGTCACTAATTCACCAACAAAATCACCATGTTGTACTTCCTTGGGGGACAACATTGCTTGCACCGATAATGTACATGGAATGGATATGGTCAGATTGTCGGGGAGTGCTGTACAAACTGAAGAAGAATTTCGTCGTGAAAATAGTGACATTGAGATGAAGGATGCAAAGGTTGATTTATTGGACCAAACATTGTCAGGGGACAGCCTGAGGGCAAGGAAGAGAAGAGGGGCCTCAGTACTTTATGCATTAACTTCTGAGGAGCTTAAAGATCACTTGTGTACTCTGAACCATGATACTTCTCAGGTGAGTGAATAACCTGTTGGATCTTGTATGATTTATCTAGTATTGTAAAGCACTTGATTATTATTGGTTGATGTAGTCTAGAGAAATTTTCAAACTGAGCAGCTGCAAAATTAACTAAATATTATGTACTTTCAATTGATTTTCATTTGGTACTAAGATTTTGGGTTTTGTTGTCACTCAAGCTTTCTTGATTATATTGTACAGAGTGTGTGCTTGTTTTAAGCAAAGTTTATATCTCTTAACATGATTAACTTATTTTTTGTAGAGCAAAGTGCCGACTGAAGAGCTGCTATCAGTTGAAGGCTTGCCTGATCAGAACACATGCAATTTATGTGGGATGGAAAGACTCCTCTTTGAGCCCCCTCCACGATTTTGCGCGCTCTGTTTTAAAATAATTAATTCTACAGGATCCTATTATGTTGAAGTGGAAAATGGAAATGACAAATCTTCAATATGTGGCAGATGCCACCATCTTAGTAGTGCCAAAGCCAAATATCAGAAGAGATTCAGCTATGCAGAGACAGATGCTGAGGCAGAATGGGTAACATATGCTTCTCTTATTTCTCTCTAGTCATTTGGAATCATATACGAATTACTCATTTTTTGTTTAATTATGCCTTTTCAGTGGGTCCAGTGCGATAAGTGCAAAGCTTGGCAGCATCAAATCTGCGCACTTTTTAACCCCAAAATCGTGGATCCAGAGGCTGAATATACTTGTGCAAAATGTTTCTTGAAGGAAAAGGATAATGAAGATGTTGATTCACTTGAGCCATCTACTATTCTGGGAGCACGCGAGTTACCAAGAACTAGACTAAGTGATCATATTGAGCAAAGGCTTTCTGAGCGGCTTGTGCAGGAGCGGCAACAGAGGGCAATTGCTTCTGGAAAAAGTGTTGATGAGGTAGTTGTGTTATGCTTTTCTTTTATACCTTGTCCCGTGTACAGAATATGCTGGTGTTGCATTCTGCTACCGTTGAACAGGCTACCTCACTGTTAACCTATTGAACCACAGCCAAAAGTTACATACGTCTTTCCAATTGCATTTTTGTGCTTCTTGCTCTATGTGCTGGATTGAAGGTTACAAGTAACATGTTAGTCCTTATATTATAGTCTTCTAAGTTGACTTAGATAATTCATTACATGAATGCATCTTTACTGTCATACGTTTCTTTTTATTTTTTACAATGTACTGATGGCATTTCACTTAATCATGTTCTTAATACTTCTCTTGGTGCATCTAGCAATGTGTATTTATGGCTTCAGGATTGCAGCTGATTACACATGAATTCATCTTTGGAACACATGTTGATGACCATATATTTGTTGCGTTTCAGTATCCTTTTTAGTGAAACTACTTTTTTCTTCTTTTTCCTTGCATTTTATTGGATTCCGATAAAAGTTGGTTCTGCATATTCATCTGATTTAGCTGACCAAGATGTCATATTACAATTCATGGTCAAACTTGGAACATAAACTTGTGGATGCTTTGCTTAGTCTTATCTGATCATCTATGCTGATCTTAATGTTATTTTTCTGCCTCTAGGATTTTTATTACACTGTAATATACTGGAGAAACTTATTGGGCGAACTTTTATGGTCCAATTATTAGGTACCAGGAGTTGAAGGTCTTACTGTTAGAGTGGTATCTTCAGCTGATAGAACACTGCAAGTCCAACCACGTTTCAAGGATTTTTTTAAAAAAGAACAATATCCTGGGGAATTTCCGTACAAATCAAAGGTGATTATGTGATACTTATACTTTACTAATGCTATTATTATAACATCCATTTAAATTATGCTTTCATTATTTAGTGGATAATGTGGGTTACCATTTCCGTGTTTTGTGCTTGTGCAGGCCATTCTCTTGTTTCAAAAGAATGAAGGTGTAGATGTATGCCTGTTCGCCATGTATGTGCAAGAGTATGGTTCAGCCTGCCCATCACCAAATCAAAGGCACGTTTATCTTGCATATATTGATTCTGTCAAGTACTTCAGACCGGAAATCAAGTCGGCCAGTGGAGAAGCTCTCCGTACCTTTGTGTATCATGAAATTTTGGTATGAGAATGCATAATCATTAAACACTTAGTGTTCTTGATCTTGATTTCAGTTTATGGATCTCATGTTGGTCTGATTATCTTCCAATCTGTTTTCCCCCAGATTGGCTACTTGGATTTCTGCAAGAAACGAGGGTTTGTAAGCTGTTCCATATGGACTTGCCCATCTACAAAGCGTGACGATTATGTTTTATATTGTCATCCTACAATACAGAAGATGCCAAAGTCTGACAAGCTTCGGAGCTGGTTGGTCTTCATCATCTTTTACAGTCAATCCTAAAATTATTTATGGGCCTTCATTTGATAATCTTTTCAATATATTTAGGTACCAGAATTTGGTAAAGAAGGCTGTTAAGGAGGGGGTAGTTGTGGAACGGAATACACTCTATGACTTCTTCCTTCAGCCCACCAATGAATGCAAGACCAATATCTCAGCTGCATGGTTGCCATACTGTGATAATGATTTCTGGCCTGGGGAAGCAGAGAGGCTCCTTGAAAAGAAAGATGATGACACCTCACAGAAGAAAGAAACTCAACTAGGAAGGCTTCTACGGGTTGCCAAACGTGATGACCGGAAAGGAAACCTCGAGGATATTTTACTTGTGCATAAGGTTGGTTGTTTAAATCATGGTGCTCCCTTTCTTCAGAATTTTTTTTCGCCGGGCCTTCTTCAGTATTTTAGGCACTTGACCCCTTAATTTTCATTGTTGGCAGCTTGGAGAAAGGTTGCGAACCATGAAAGAAGATTTTTTAATGCTTTGTCTGCAGCAATTTTGCAAGCATTGCCACCATCCTATTGTATCTGGTAGTAGTTGGGTTTGCACCAGCTGCAAAAACTTCTTTCTTTGTGAACGGTAAGCATTCAGTCATGTAAACTTTTGTGACCATATAGAATGCATTTCCCATACTGAAGAACTTTCTGGAACAGCACTAGGGGAAATGTCTGCTGTTGGTAAAAATATATAATTGCACATGGCACTTGCATAGTTCAACCATTCTAGCTTATACAGTGACCGTTTGCCTGTCAAATTGCAAAATGAATCTACATTCCTACTCTTTTGTTGTTATTCAATTACTCTTTGTCGTTAAGGCACCCATTATTTATGATGCCATTCTTATTTGTCCTCGTAGTTGTTATGCTGAGGAGCTGAATACCCCTCTGAAGGACAGGCACCCAGCTACAACAAAACAAAAGCATGCATTTGAAAGAGTACGTATATGAATTCATCTATTTAAGGTAGCTACAATCTGCCTGCATGGAAATACTAACCAGATTACTAATCTCCTCTGACAGATAGAGGAAGAACCTCTTCCAGAAACGGATGATGTAGATCCAACAATGGAAAGCAAGTACTTTGACAGCAGAATAGATTTCCTGAAGCATTGTCAAGACAATCAATACCAGTTTGATACTCTCCGGAGGGCAAAACATTCCACAATGATGATTCTTTATCATCTACATGATTCAACTTGTTCTTCTTGTCACCGTGCCATGGATCAATGCTTGGCATGGCGGTGCTTGGTTTGCCTAGGCTGCAACTTTTGTGATTCATGCTATAAACAAGACGGTGAAAGTTTGCATATTCATAAGTTGAGGCAGAAAAAAGACCATCACGTATTGCAGAAGTACACTCTACAGGTATCCTTAAATTGGTAGCTGAATCTTTTTCATCTCCTATTTGTGTTTTTCATGAATGTTTATTATGCACTCGAAATTAACATCTTCTGATTTTTTGGGAACAACTCTGGGGATCTGATTTTTTTTTGGTTGTTTGCTCTTCGCATGATTATATTTGGCATAAACTGTAGAATATAAGTGAGTTGCACTATTATTATTTGTTCCATAATTTTATCCTTTTGGTTTAATCTTGAGCATATGTGTGAAGTGTATGCTTCACTATTCTTATGTGTTGCTTCATGTTATGTTTTGTCCCAGTATTTTGTGACTGCATATCCAAATTTTCAATCAGGATGAAAAATATTCTATGAGCTTTTAGATTCTAATGTGGTAATTATGTGGTTTCATCCCAAATATTATTTTCTGCTAGTGATATTTACGGTGCCTCTTGCTAATGAATTGGATGCTTTCAAAGCAGGACTACCTTGAAGGCTTGGTGCATGCATCAAGATGTTTTGATCGAAGTTGCACTTCCAAACTTTGTTTGACGTTAAAGAAACTGTTCTTCCATGGTGTACGATGTCATACCCGTGCCCGTGGTGGAGGAGGTTGCCATATGTGTGTATTCATGTGGAAACTGCTGTTCACGCACTCACTGCTTTGTGACAATGCAGACTGTTCAGCTCCCAGATGCAGGTAAAGTGTGCATCACCCGCAATATTGATCTGCCTTCCGGAGTTGTGAAATAATTTTCACAATTTTATTTTTTCCAATTGGCTTGTTAATTATCTTTTTCCCTTTTAAATCTTTTCAGGGATATAAAGGCATATATTGCTGACAGAAGCATGACAGACCTTAGTATATCTGGATGAGCTTCATGTGAACTTGTAGAAGTTTTGTTAGACAATACAATTTGTTGCTAGAGATGCAATAAGCTGGTGTTGACCATAGTAAGTGGCACAGTAGTGGCAATAGCAGCATAGTTTCGCTGGTTTCCCCAGTATTTGCATGAAGGCATGCAGATGGTGGTGGTTTGGGGATCAACTTTATCCTCGTATTTTCTTGAATCGCCTATTTCGACTTTCGATGGAGGCATAGCAAAAACCTTACGTAGGCAATCTGACATGTTCCCGTAAATACCTGTATAGTTCCTTATTATAGCTAGATTAATAGGATAGAGGATTTTCATTCCTTTTTATTATTCCTTTTCTTGATTGTATTGAACAAAGGCACATTTTGTTCAGTGTTTCTGTGCCGTGGCAAAAGTCCAAATTCAATGAATGTGTATATTTACTCCCTTGTCGATCGACATGTCTTAGTTTATGAGACCAATCTCTGACTGTATCTATACACTGACCTTTATAGAACCGGATATTTTCCTGATAAAAATGACCCTGTAAATCTGTAAAAATGGAGGCAAGCTAATCGAAGGGTGCAAACGTGCAATCCTTAAATTCGAATTTCACTCGCAACACCACCGTCTACGATTATATTGAAGTCGAATTAAGAGCACCCACCCCCCCCAAACACGCGAGACCACACGGAGGAGCTCCCTCGAACGTCGGCAACCCGACGCTGCTCACGTCGACGACGTACGTTCGCGAACGACGGCGTCCGGCGGTGGCTTTGGCCATGGACGATCTCCGAGTCGGACCACAGACGATGATCTCCACGTACGATGCTGCACCTCCTCCCCTGTCCCGCTCGGTGTGTACTCCCCTGTCCCGCTCGGTGTGTACTCCTCGATCCCGGCCTTTGTCCACGAGGACGGGACGTACGTCGCGGTAGCCATAGCTCATCGGCGCGCACGGTGAGGGCGATGCGCGTGGGAGGGAGCCCCAGCGCGCGTGTTAATTACCTTCACGTAGCGATGCCGAGGGAGAGTTCGCCTCACGAGTCGAGGAGCCTGTGTGCACCTCCTGCGTCGCCGTCGTCGCTGCCTCATCAGGATCTGAAACCGCGTATTATACCAGCCAGAGCCAGGTTGGTCCGGCTCGGGTGAAAACGCTTGGGCGTGGCCGCGTCGTGAGCGGCTGAGAAGGCACGGTTTGTGCCGGGATGTCCTTTTTTTTTTTTCTAGCCCAAAAGGCTCAGCCTAACTTGTCTGCACCTGGAAAATGTGTCCATGTTTTCGTGTATGCGAGTTTACAGAGCGATTCGTTCGCACGGGCCGGTGTACTAGCTAAAAAGCGTGCTTGTGTGGCTGCGCGGCGATTGTTGTACGGTAAAAGCACACAGCGGCTTCCAGACGCCGGTACGCCGGCCGCGCGCGGCCCAACCTCGTAACGGTTTTCCCCCTCAAAACATGCCAGCCAAGCGACCGTAAGAGCAGGTACAATAGCATGCTATAAGCCAGCTGCAAATATATTTTAAACAGATAAATGAGCAGAGAGAAGAGCAGCGGGCTACAGATTTATAGCCAGCTATAGCACGGACTCCAAGACGCAGTGTGTGTATGACAGGTGGGGCCAGGTATTATTAGTGTAGTATGTAACTATTGTATGAATAAGCTATTAGATTCCCCGAAAAAAAAGCTATTAGATTGACTATAAATGAATTAAAGCTAGTAGTTGGCTATACTATTAAACTTGCTCAAAACCAAAAGTCCCTGATCTCAAATTTAGCCCCTCTCTCCCAAACACCCCTTAAATGACCTAGCGTGACAAACATTTTATGATCTCCGGATATAAAATAAACCACCTCATATTTTAATTTGTGCCATGATAGGTCGCATCAAGCCAAAAAAAAACCCTGAACACCGTCGTTTAAGGAACACATACAACTTTTGTTTTAGGATCACCGAAACAATAGTTGACAAAGACTGATGCTCTATTTGTTTCAGCTTAGAATTATTATAATTATTAGTTGATACCCCGCGTTTTGTTGCGGGATATGTGGATTAATGCATGTATATATGATTTACGGTTTTGCTAGCTAACTGTCGATAGTTTTCAATCCTGAAAACTGTCAATTTTTTGGTCGTTGATTCCGCGCTAAGATTTGTGCTGAGATATTTTGCTATCAGATCTAAACCCTCTTTTTCACAAGCTAGTCTCATCATCACATGTTTATGGCAGATTTGTTCAAGTTACATCTAAGTTACATTCTAGTTACATGCTAACTACATTGTAGTTATACTATTGTTATATACTTATATTGTAAGTATAGTGTAACTACACTATAACTAAATTGTTATCTCTATATAAGATATAAAGTTGCATATATTGTTTTAATACATATATACAAGTTATTATTATTATAGTATAGTTCTAATGAAATTATATAATGTAGTTAGATTCGAAAGTTTTTCCTAAAAAATACTCGACAGCTTTTTAGCTAATCCCATGATTTATGGAGTGAAATGGTAGATGTATATGTTTCAATAATGTAAAAATGGTGTAGAGATATATAACGATTTAATATTGCTTGCATATTGAGTTCTAAAAATACAACAAAATTATAATTGATATGTCATGTTTGCATGATATTTAAAATACTCTAAATAATAATTGCTAATGGGTGATGATATGGTACACTTGCATGTGATTTAAAATACTCTAGATAATAATTGCTAGTGGATGATGACGTGGAACAGTTACATGTTAAGCTTTAGTAGTTAGTGGACATCAACTATATAATAAGATAGGATTTGGATTATTAGTAATAATATGAAGCAAATAAGTGGATTATTATGATAGATTATTATAATTTATAAACCAGATTAGTATAATCTGGTAGTCTCATCTAAACGTTTTTTTTTCATATTATTGTCCGGCTAAAGACCCACTACCCTTAAAAATTTTATGCAAATTATCCACCACTACCATCGAACCTATCAGGTTGAGCGCATCCGCTTCCTCTCTCTCCAGTCGCGCGCGAATCTCCCTCGGCCGCACGTGCATCTGCTTTCTCTCTCCCTAGTCGCGTGCAAATCCTTCCCTAAGCTCCCACCCTACACTCCGGCTCCTTCCCAAGCCATGCCGCCGCCGTCTCTCATCCTCCTCCCACTCCGCAATAGCTTAGGGTATTATAGACATTAGCTTTTCAAACCCAATAATCTAGAGAAAAAACTCATAACTTATTATAATCCAGCTTATAGTAATCTGGTTTATATTAGATTACAATAACCTAGTGAAACCTTGAGTTGAAACAAACAAAGCTTAAGATCCACGAGAAAAAAACAAGAAGAAACACATGCCCAAAGATCCACCCCATAAGAACAATGAGAAACACAGCGCCCCCCACAAACACGCAGGACGACGACGACGGCATGCAACTGCGGCGGCGAACGTCGTCGTCGACAACGACGATCCGACGATGCCCACGTCGTCGACGTTCGCGAACCACGTCGTGCGGCGGCCTGGGAATCGATCTCCGGTAGAGCTCGACGATCTCGTCTATCAGCGCCCGGACCTCCTCCCTGTCCTGCACGGTGTACTCCTCCCAGCTCTCCATCCCAGCCTCGAGGACGCGGTGGTAGTAGGAGGATTGCAGTTCCTTCGCTCGAATGACGAGAGAGCGATGGGAGCCCAGGCGTGTGAATTTTAAGTACCTACCCTGGCATATCGAGTAGAGGCCGCAGTTTTCTCTCAGGAGTAGCCTGGTTCTTCTGCCTATTCGCCGTTTCGTGTCGATCTGAACCGAGTACCACCACGGCAGCCGCCGTCTCCTCCGCTTGGGGCGATTTGCTTGTCTTTCCTGTAACTCGTTTTCATGTTGCCCCTCCATGCGATGAGTTTAATTTGGTCCTAGATGCATGTCATTATGTTGTGTATATATATAGTTTGGGAATATCAAGCGAAAGAGAGAGAGAGAATAGTAAAAGAAAAGCAGAAAAGAAATTTGACAACCTCTCTCACCTGCAGATTTTCGCCTGTATAGTATATTGATGAGAATACGGTACGTCCTGTCCGGGGAACACGTCGAGAACACACGGAAAGATCGATGAACCAAATAAGCGACTCTCCCATCCGAGATACCGTGTGTTGACTCTAATCGCATTCTACTAGGATTAGGATTAGAAATATACGTACTAGCAATAGAGTTTTGATTTTATCATGAATACTTGTACCCCTCCATTTCAGATTATAAGATATTTTGACTTTGGTCAAAGTTAAAATGCTTTAAGTTTGACTAAGTTTATAAACAAATATAGTAATATTTACATTATCAAATTAGTTTAATTAAATTAATAATTCAATATATTTTTATAATAAATTTATCTTGGGTAAAAAATATTACTATTTTTTTTCTATAACTTGGTCAAACTCGAAGTAAAGTCAAAACATCTTATAACCTGAAACGGAGGGAGTAAACATTAAATTGAAATTCCACTTGTATAATTGAACAAGGTTAAACCATTGAGATCGTCGGAAACTGTCAAGCAACGAGCAGCAAGCAGCAACCCCGCCCGCCCAAAACCGGATAAATACCAAACTGAAACTGAGACCGAATTTACCATTCCTGATATTTTTATGTTGAAATTCAGTCTTCACTTTTCAATGACCGAATTAATCGAAAAACCGAATACCAATCGAGACCTAAGTTTCCACCCCTACTTCTCACGCTTCATCTTCATCATCTTCTTCTCCCCCGACCTCGGTGGTGCCTTCGGCTGCTGCCTTCAGCGTGGAAGACAGAGCCTCCAGGGCCGCAGCGGCTGGGTGGGGATTGCGTCGTCGTGCACGCAGGGCTGGGGGCGTGCTAGGATGCATGTTCGGTGGGGCTGGGGGTGGCGACAGAAAAACGGCGTGGAAGAGGTATGCCGACACCGTGGCGCGTAACAACTCCATGGAACCCGAGGTCTCCACGCTCTCGGACACCGGCCTCCACGCCCGCACCGCCAAGCTGCAAGAGCACACGTGCCGAGGAGTCCCTCGATTCCCTCCTGCCCGGAGCTCTTCACCCTCATGGAGAAGGGAGGGAAGAAGGGGAGAGAGGGAGAGAGAGAGGAGGGAGAAGAGTTGGCCGCTGACATGTGAGACCCACGTGGATTCCACCCACCACGTCAGCTAAAACCGGCCATTATACTACCAAGGAACCAAAGTTAACATTGTACTGTGAGTTGGGGAATGAGCTATACTTCAGTGTTTTTGTCTAGGGATAAATATTAGACTCGACAATAAATTGAGGGACCCTAAGTGAACTTATTGGTTACACCTTTATGCGATATGGCCCAGGCAGCCTGGCCCAGCCAGCTATGGCATCGTCTTCCTCGCAGGCGCCCCCCTCATAAGGAATAAGTTCACCAGAGATCCCTCAACTTAACATCGAGATTTTTCAAGGTCCCTTAACCACAAAACCAGAAATCTCCACCCCTAAACTATACAAAACCGTTCACTCAAGGTCCCTAGGTAGTATATATGGGTGGTTTCGCTGACGTGGCATTCTAGTCAGAAAAAAAAATTAAATAAAGCACGTGGAGCCCACATGTCAGCTGCATATCTTATTTTCATCTCTTTTCTTCTCCTTTCTCTCTTCTCTCTTCTCTTCTCCCTCCTGCTGCTGCTGCTGCTGCTCCCATCCCTGCCCCGGCTGCGGTACACGAGATCCGCCGCCACCGCCGGAGTCCTCGTCGTTGTTGCCGGCTGGAGAGTGTGCCGTAATGTTGGGGGAGGTCGCGCCGGGCTCCTCGTCCTCCTCGCTGCAGCTGCCCCCCTCCCCCCCCGCCCCCGCACCGTCGTCGTCTCCCCCGCTGGCGCCGGCCAGTTCACGTCGATCCCCCGCAGGAATGGCATCTCGACGTCGAGGCACGCCATCATCGCCGTCCTCCCCCGACCTTCGTAAGATCCATGCATGAAATTGAGACGCCAAGATTGCAGCATGCATGCACGCACAACATCGACGTAGTCCGTCCATCTATACTCACCGGAGGAGGAAGAGGAGGAGAAGAGGCCGGCGCCGCTGTTCCAGCCGCACAATTGCTGCGTCTGTGGGGCGGCACCACGGGAAGGCTCGGGTGAACCCAAGCCTGGGAAGCGCGTGCAGGTGAGGTCCCACGCCAGGTCGACGCGGCGGTCGCCGGCGGCGCGGAACCGCCTCGTCCCGCGCTGCCGCCAGAGGAGTCAGGGACGGACGCGGAAGGCCAAGTGTCTCCTCGTCGGGTGTGGGTGCTGGTCCACGAGGGCGTGGTTCCTGGAGTCCGGCGCTGAGCACGACATTGTTGTCACACTGGACGGCGAGGTGGAGGCATCAATGCTGCTGCTGCTTTTCGCTCAATCAGATGATTCGATCACATTCACTGCTACTTTCCGTAAAAAAAAACATTCACTGCTACTCGAGATCAAGACTTGGTACTACTCATCGATTAATTAACTTGTACTCAAGACACTGATACTGATCAATCAATCAATCAGTGGTTAGTGCTCGTCCGATATAGAAAGGCAAAAGACGCAGGCAAGAACGAGGAGAGGACGGACAGGAGGTTGCATAGCCATCAGAAAAGGAAAAGAGACGGGAGAGAGAGAGAGAGATCACGGTGATGGTCGGAGATGCGGAGGATAGCGACGGCGAGAGGGTGCGGCTGTTCGTCGGCCAGGTGCCCTGCAGCATGGCGGAGGAGGAGATCCTCGCCGTCGAGGCGGTCACGGCGTCGTGCACGGCGAAGGACAACGCCGTCCCGTCGGGAGGAAGATGGCTGGGCCCCGCGGGGACGGACGCTGCCGTCACGGACGGCGCGCAGCGGAAGCACGCCGCCATCGCCGCTCCGCCCGCCGCCGGCCTCCTCACTGAATAAGGGAAGAGGGAAGAGAGAAAAAGGAAGAGAAGGAGAAGAAAAAAACGTGCAGCTGGCATGTGGGTCCCATGTACTTTTTTTAAAAAAATTGCTAACTAGTGCCACGTCCTATATATACTGCCTACGGACTTTGACTGAACGGTCGTTTTGTATAGTTTAGGAGTCAAGATTTCTGATTTTATGGTTAAGGGAACTCAAAAAATCTCGCTGTTAAGTTGAGGGACCTCCAGTGAACTTATTCCCCCTCACAATCGCCACCGATTCGGCAATTCTTACAGTCCGCCGGCGACTGCGGATGGGATATGGTATCCAGTTCGTCGGCAGCCACCAGATGTGGGCCCCGACGGGTAGATTTGGATTCGCTAGTAATAATTTTTACCTTTTATCCACCTTCGAGAGTTCGAGTTACTGCTACTGATTAGAGTAATTAAGTGAGTATACTAATGTATGACATTTAGATTACTGCAAAAATTGATACATCGGTGCGGTTTGGTGAATCCTCCTCGATCAACAGCTTTGCAATATACATCGGTGCCGAGTAATGCTCTAGTTTTAAACCATTTTTTCCCCAAAAAACATGAGATTAACGAATAATTACCGTCAGATCTTATAACCACATGGCTTAGAACATGTACAAAGGTAGAGACTAATATGAGTTCTCTATATTAATTAATATCACTAGAGACTATCCTTCTATAATAATAGAGATAATAAGATTTCTAAACCATTAATACACTAAATATTTTTTTATTATACTTCTTTCCTTTTCTATACCCTCATGCAACAAACTTTCTGTTAATAAATGCAAAGAGTCGACTCTGAGCCGTTGTCATGCGTAGCAACGATGTTTCTCATTCCTTCCTTCTCTTTCTTCCACGTCACCAAATTTACTTACATGACAACGAAAAGAGCCTGTTATTAAACACCACTGTACATCCCTTAGTGAAAAAAAAATCACCGCACTGTAGGGAGGTTAGATGGTGATAACCGTAACTAACCGGCTTGTTCAGCAAGCCAATGTGCCAAACACCGGGATGCGATTAGAACTTTCTCGCCCCTCTGGGCTCTGTCTCCGTTAAAGCGGCAAACTAATCGACGGGAGCAGCCCATTTCCAGTTCATCCCACCCCTCCCATCGCCGCCACCGACCACTCCAACGCCGCCGCCGCCGCCGCCGCTTCGGAAGTTCGGAGCAGCAAGAGACGCATGGAGCATAGCCCGCACCTGTTCGACGGCGCGGCGCCCAAGTTCCGGCGGGACGAGAGGATGGCGGCGCCGCCGCGGGAGGCCACGTGGGTGATCCTGGCCTGCGTCCCGAGCGTGTCCTCTTCCGACGGCGACTTCGAGGCCGGCGACCACCTCGCCTTCGACTGGCGCGACCCGCCGGGCGTTTCCCTCCTTACCTTGCGCCAGAGCGACTCTGTCTTTGTCTCCCCCGCGCCTCGGGATTTCTGCCCCGACCGCGACGACCACCCCTACGTCGTCGCCGTCGACTCCGCCGGCGGACTCCTGCTCCGCGGCGCCAGGAGGAGCGCCCACGATTTCGGCCCCGGCGTCGCGCTCGGATTCGACCCTGCACCGAGCTGCGCCAACGACGGCGGCTACATCCTCTGCCACGCTACGCTCCGCATGGCCTACCTCTACCCGCCCTGCTCCGACGAGTACCGGCTCCTCTACGCCGGGAACGTCGGCATGATCCGCAGAACGGCAGCGGATGGCGACCACCCGATCCGCTTGTTGGCCGAGCTCCAGATAGAGTCCGGCAATGGCATCCACCGTGCCACCCTACTACGCTACTCCCAGGAGCTCGGACTCGGAGGGTGGGCTTCAACGAAGGTCAACTACCCGCCAGGCCGCCGGTCGTGGTGCGGCGACGGCGTCATCGTCCACGCCGGGATGCTCTGGTGGGTGGACCTCTCCTTCGGCCTCCTCACCTGCGACGCGTTCGCCGCGAAGCCAGACATGCGCTTCGTGCCGCTCCCTGAGGGATGCAAGCTACCGTACTCCAGCGACGCGGACCACGCCAAGCACCGGTGCGTGAACGTGAGCGACGGCGAGCTGGCGTTCGTGCAGATCCACGACTACGACACCGCCGCCGGCCGCGGCGCGCCATCGACGATCATGATCAGCATGTGGACGCTGCAGCAGTCTGATGCGGGGGAGGAGTCGGTTTGGTCGCTCCGCCACCGGGTGCGCGTCGACGAGATCTGGGACCACGTGACATACCGGAAGACCATGATGCCGCGGCGCGTTCCGGTGCTCGCGCTCCTCCACCCCAAGGAGCTCGGCGTGGTGTTCTTCTTCCAGATCACCTCGCGGAACTCGTGGATGTTCGCCGTCGACCTGGTCACCAGAATCGTGCTCGAGTGCAAGAAGTACAAGATGCCCCAGCTGCCGACGATGTACCACTCCTCTCGCCACGTCCGCGCTTGGGAGCTGCCACATTCGATCTGCCGCGGAGAGGATGATGAGACAGATGGTACGTACGCTGCGCTGTTCTTCACTTCTTTGCTCTATCTCATCGCTGCATGCTGATGTGCTTTGTCCATTTGTGCTATTCATGTTTGAGTTATTTTGATGCTGGGCATGGTCTGCACATCTCATTTGGCCGGTTCATGATTAATCCTGCCATCCTGCACACCAGAGGGTGCATCTAATCTAGCAGATACAGATTTGCACTGTATAGTTCTTTTGACATTGTAAATTAATGGGAATCGATCAAGGACTATATGTGAATTTGCATGTTTAGTACCTTCTACATTTTAGTAGTTACAATGTTGTAATGCTGTATTTTGATCATGTATCTGTATGTCATTTAACACTACGGAATACTGATAGAATATATTCCATAACAGCAACTTCGTTTGTTTGTATTAATGACCCTGAAGTCTGAAAATCACTGAGTATAATATAGACATATATTTACTAGTGCAAGTACTGTTGCAATTTAGCTTCTGGAAAAAAAATACATAAGCTAAGTTCCTATCAAGTTATTGAACAGAGGTTTACCATTTTATGACTAACTAGAATTGCTTGTGTTAATTTGCAGAATCTGACGGATGAGCTCGACTTGAACTTTTCGAGAGACAAAGCTGATGAACTGCTGTCAACCACTGGAAGGCTCTTCATCAATCCTAGGTTCCAGGAACTGAGGAATGCCACTGCTTTTCCTAAGTGAGCCTCTTTCCATCCTCTTTAGATCGCCGACCACTCCAATTCACATGCACTCGCATACAAGAGAGAATTTTCTTCACTGAACCTCATGTGTGTGTTTTCTTCTTTTTCATTCATCAGGTACTTGTCATTTGTCATTGTCAAGGCTACCGACGCATATGAGGCATCGTGTCTGATGCGAGACTTCGTGTCACATG
This sequence comes from Oryza sativa Japonica Group, assembly GCF_034140825.1. Classification (NCBI taxonomy): domain Eukaryota; kingdom Viridiplantae; phylum Streptophyta; class Magnoliopsida; order Poales; family Poaceae; genus Oryza; species Oryza sativa. The sequence continues at coordinate 8,049,254 of NC_089035.1, read as the reverse complement.
TCTCCATGGACGGTTCAAACATAGTTCCTAGAGTTTCAGGTGAAAGTATTGTATGAATAGTTCAGTGTTGAGTTTCAGATGAAAGTTTTGTTTGGAAATCTTGTTTCTTCTCCCTGCTTCCTCTGTTTGACATATCCGGGGCACTAGGCAGTTCAGAAACCAAACGCCCTGACTGATGCTGCGTAGTGTCTTTAATTAGATATCTGGCTTAACTCTCTGCTATCTTGGACAACCAGTGTTTGTTAACTGATGGATGGCTGACGACATTGTTCGTGATGGTACGCTGAGTTCTAGTTCTCGCATATTTGATGGGTGATTGTTTAGATTTCCTAACTGGTATGCGGTTGAGAAATTTTATGATATGTGAATTCATATTTTTACTATATATCACTGCCATACTTCCGTACAGAGTTTTAATACTATGTATCAGTGAATGTATGTTCAGGCTAACTCGTTTAGTTTGCTCCTGTTCCTCCGTTTGCTGAACCTGCTAGAACCATACGAATACGATGACGATTAGTATTGTACAGAACAATTAGGAGACTATTAGTTACTATCTCAGTTACAATTACAGAACGTCTGAACCACGGTTTTGAGCAGCCGCAGAATAATTCTAGCAAACTTTTGGCCCACCGTTTCATATTATAAACCGTTTAACTTTTTTTCCTAATCAAACTTTGTTAAGTTTGATAAAGCTTATAGAAAAAATTATCAGCATCTAAAATATAAATTAGTTTTATTAATTCTAACGTTGAATCAATTTTGATAATATGTTTGTTTTGTGTTGAAAATACACAAGTGTGAGGATTATTCCAACAATAAGCTGGTAATTAGTAATCCGTACAGATTGAAAGGCTACAGCGCTGCATGCATGCTTGCTCCTTTCATATGATCTTGAATATTCATACTCTGATTCATAAAACTGCATGCTAGACAGTTATCGCTGTCTAATAAGTAATAATGCAAGTGCAAAAGTATTCAAAGATCCATCTAAAAAAAAGGACGAAGTGCGAGGGACTTTTAGTACTATGATTGTGTACTGATGCTAGCACCAAGGCTGGTTTATTTCATCATGGAAACATCAACTGCATGTAGAGCATATCCTCATTTAGTTGGTGTTAGTGGCTACCATAGTTATGAAGTCTGAAAATTAGCGAATGTAATATGTACTGGTGCAACCGTATAATAGAATTAATGTACTGTTGCAACTTGCAACTGCTGGGGGTTTGAAGCTTGATTTCACGTGACAAATATAGCATTTACCTGATTTGGGTTTTTGTTAACATTTTTACAGATGACTAGTTCCTCGCAAACTATCAAATACTATAAATTAGCACCCTTTTTTTATCAACTAGCATTGCTTGTGTTAGCTTGCAGGATCAAATAAGATCGACTGTTTGAACTTTCTGTATGACAAATTGATGAAATATTGTCATAAACCACGTGTTTATGACAAACAGTTCATCGATTAATGTCTTGTTCACGGCATTCCTCAACTGTGTGTGCTGGCTGATGCGTGCTAAATCTCATATAAGATGGGGATTTGTTCGAGGTTAGAGAACCTGATTAGTGATAAACCGATAACTTGGGGCAGCCGTCCAAGCCTATTGTTACAGAGTACTACTGCTGATGGTGAGCCTGAAAAACACGGTAGTACAGTACCAACGTCTCTATTTGGAGCGGAGGCAAATGTAGCAGCCGCACAAGACGCTTGGCCTCTTCCACGGCTTGCGCGCTGCCGCGGCGCGATGTAGCGGCCGGAACGCGCGCACGGCCACTTCCGATGATTCGTTCGCGTGGGAGTAGTACTGGTACTAGTGTGCCGTGTGCCCGTGCGGCTGTGAATCGCGATCGGTGGGAAGTGCACGCGCGGTGGCTTAGCTTCACTCCATTTTTTGCCATACACGGACCGCACCACATCGTCCGTCACAAACGGCATCTGCCAACTGGCGGCCTGGCGCACCGTGCAATCTCCGGCCGCGACAAGTCGAGCATAGGAAACAAGGCAACAAGCGTAACATTCTTTTTTCTTCTCTGAAAGACTGAAACTAATCCATGGTCCCAAACAAGCGTACAATGGACTACCACGATACATCGGTGCGGTTTGGTTTGGTGAATCCTCCTCGATCCACAGCTTTGCAATGCTCTAGTTTTTAATAACCTTTTTGTCTAAAAAAAACATGAGATTAACGAAAAATTACCGTCAGAGCTTATAACCACATGGATTAGTGAAAAAAAATCACCGCACTGTAGGTGGTTAGATGGTGATAACCGTAACTAACCGGCTTGGTCAGCAAGCCAAAGTGCCAATTGCCAAACACCGGGATGCGATTAGAATTTAGAACCTTCTCGCCCCTCCGGGTTCTGGCTCCGTTAAAGCGGCAAACCAATCGAGGGGAGCAGCCCATTTCCAGTTCATCCCACCCCGCCCATCGCCGCCACCGACCACTCCAACGCCGCCGCCGCCGCCGCCGCTTCGGAAGTTCGGAGCAGCAAGAGACGCATGGAGCATAGCCCGCACCTGTTCGACGGCGCGGCGCCCAAGTTCCGGCGGGACGAGAGGATGGCGGCGCCGCCGCGGGAGGCCACGTGGGTGATCCTGGCCTGCGTCCCGAGCGTGTCCTCTTCCGACAGCGACTTCGAGGCCGGCGACCACCTTGCCTTCGACTGGCGCGACCCGCCGGGCGTCTCCCTCCTCACCTTGCGCCAGAGCGACTCTGTCCCTGTCTCCCCCGCGCCTCGGGATTTCTGCCCCGACCGCGACGACCACCCCTACGTCGTCGCCGTCGACTCCGCCGGCGGACTCCTGCTCCGCGGCGCCAGGAGGAGCGCCCACGATTTCGGCCCCGGCGTCGCGCTCGGATTCGACCCTGCACCGAGCTGCACCAACGACGGCGGCTACATCCTCTGCCACGCTACGCTCCGCATGGCCTACCTCTACCCGCCCTGCTCCGACGAGTACCGGCTCCTCTGCGCCGGGAACGTCGGCATGATCCGCAGAACGGCGGATCGCGACCACCCGATCCGCTTGTTGGCCGAGCTCCAGATAGAGTCCGGCAATGGCATCCACCGCGCCACCCTACTACGCTACTCCCATGAGCTCGGAGGGTGGGCTTCAACAAAGGTCAACTACCCGCCAGGCCGCCGGTCGTGGTGCGGCGACGGCGTCATCGTCCACGCCGGGATGCTCTGGTGGGTGGACCTCTCCTTCGGCCTCCTCACCTGCGACGTGTTCGCCGCGAAGCCAGACATGCGCTTCGTGCCGCTCCCTGAGGGATGCAAGCTACCGTACTCCAGCGACGCGGACCACGCCAAGCACCGGTGCGTGAACGTGAGCGACGGCGAGCTGGCGTTCGTGCAGATCCACGACTACGACACCGCCGCCGGCCGCGGCGCGCCATCGACGATCATGATCAGCATGTGGACGCTGCAGCAGTCTGATGCGGGGGAGGAGTCGGTTTGGTCGCTCCGCCACCGGGTGCGCGTCGACGAGATCTGGGACCACGTGACATACCGGAAGACCATGATGCCGCGGCGCGTTCCGGTGCTCGCGCTCCTCCACCCCAAGGAGCTCGGCGTGGTGTTCTTCTTCCAGATCACCTCGCGGAACTCGTGGATGTTCGCCGTCGACCTGGTCACCAGAATCGTGCTCGAGTGCAAGAAGTACAAGATGCCCCAGCTGCCGACGATGTACCACTCCTCTCGCCACGTCCGCGCTTGGGAGCTGCCACATTCGATCTGCCGCGGAGAGGATGATGAGACAGATGGTACGTACGCTGCGCTGTTCTTCACTTCTTTGCTCTGTCTCATCGCTGCATGCTGATGTGCTTTGTCCATTTGTGCTATTCATGTTTGAGTTATTTTGATGCTGGGCATGGTCTGCACATCTCATTTGGCCGGTTCATGATTAATCCTGCACACCAGAGGGTGCATCTAATCTAGCAGATACAGATTTGCACTGTATAGTTCTTTTGACATTGTAAATTAATGGGAATCGATCAAGGACTATATGTGAATTTGCATGTTTAGTACCTTCTACATTTTAGTAGTTACAATGTTGTAGTAATGCTGTATGTTGGCCATGTATCTGTATGTCATTTAACACTACGGAATACTTATAGAATATATTCCATAACAGCAACTTCGTTTGTTTGTATTAATGACCCTGAAGTCTGAAAATCACTGAGTATAATATAGACATATATTTACTGGTGCATGTACTGTTGCATCTTTAGCTTCTGGAAAAAAATACATAAGCTAAGTTCCTATCAAGTTATTGAACACAGGTTTACCATTTTTTGACTAACTAGAATTGCTTGTGTTAATTTGCAGAATCTGACGGATGAGCTTGACTTGAACTTTTCGAGTGACAAAGCTGACGAACTGCTGTCAACCACTGGAAGGCTCTTCATCAATCCAAGGTTCCAGGAACTGAGGAATGCCACTGCTTTTCCTAAGTGAGCCTCTTTCCATCCTCTTTGGATCGCCGACCACTTCAATTCACATGCACTCGCATACAAGAGAGAATTTTCTTCACTGAACCTCATGTGTGTGTTATCTTCTTTTTCATTCATCAGGTACTTGTCATTTGTCATTGTCAAGGCTACTGACGCATATGAGGCATTGTGTCTGATGCGAAACTTCGTGTCACATGTCTCCATGGACGGTTCAAACATAGTTCCTCGAGTTTCAGCTGAAAGTATTGTATGAATAGTTCAGTGTTGAGTTTCAGATGAAAGTTTTGTTTGGAAATCTTGTTTCTTCTCCCTGCTTCCTCTGTTTGACATATCCACGGTACTAGGCAGTTGAGAAACCAAACACCCTGACTGATGTTGGACAGTGTCTTTAATTAGATATCTGGCTTAACTCTCTGCTATCTTACACAACCAGTGTTTGTTAATTGGTGGATGGCTGATGACATTGTTCGTGATGGTACACTGAGTTCTAATTCTCGTATATTCGATGGATGATTGTTTACATTTCCGAACTAGCACGTGGTTGAGAATTTAAATTTTGGATCTGTGAATTCTTATCTTTACTATCACTGCTATACGTGCGTACAGAGTTTTAATACTGTGTATCAGTGAATAAATGTTCAGGCTAACTCTTCAGTTTTAGTTTGCTCTGCTCCTCCTTTTGCTGAACCTGCTAGAACCATACAATGACGATTAGTATAGTACAGAACAATTAGGATCAATTAGTTATCTCAGTTACCAATTACAGAACGTCCGAACCACGGTTTAGAGCAGCCAAAGAACAATTCTAGCAAATTTTTGAGACATAGAAAAGAACAATTGTACCTTAACATAATAGTAAAACACAACATTGATCCTATTTTCTTGATATTGCAAAATTAATTGTACATTCGCAACGTAATACCATGGAACAACAATGTACATTGTACACGTAGGGACCTAAGGATCTTATGCTTGGTTGAAATGTACGAGTTAGAAAACCAACTAGTTCAAAGTTTAAGCACAAATTCTGCCACCATTGATCCTCCTAAGAAAAATGAAGCCATCAGTTATATAAACTTTTGAATTGGGATATTCAATTGCATTTCATTTGCGCAGCAGTAAAATCATTAGAAATAAATTTTAATAATATGAACACCAAGTAGATAGATACACCAATTGCTAGCTGTTATTAGATCTAAACTTGGGATTCTTTTTACACTGCACGGCCAATAGCCCAGACCATTCAATGTCACTTAGCTTCAAAGATCAAAAAACACATGGAGTCATCACGGTTGAAAGGCACCAAACAGTGTCCTTTGATCATCTTTTGCTCCTCTGTTTGCTGAAGCTGAGAGAATTACACGGCAATTAGTACTGTACAGAGAAAAAATAGTTGTCTCAAATCACAATTGCTGTTCATCATCGGCAGCCAATAACTACTTGTTGACTCACCTCTTCCCTGTTTCATTGGCTTCCTTTCCCCCGCGGGCGACGGCGTCGACAATGGCGTTGAGCTGGCCGCGGCGGCGGCCGCGGCTGCCGCTGCGGCGAACGCCAGCGCCGGCTTCTGTATTGAATTGATCTTGAGAGGCTTGTCGCTGCTCCTGTTTGCTGCGCTGTTCTTCGGGGTCGTCTTCTTGGTCAGCACGGGTGAGGGGGGCGCCGCGGCCTGCTCTTTGGCGTCCCTGGCTTCCGCCTCCAGGACGCGGCAGGCCACGTCTACCATGTCGCGCGCGCGCTTCCTGGCGGCGGCCGCCTCCCGGATCAGGCGCTCCGCCTGCTCGCGCGCCGCCGCCGCGGCACGGGCGACGGACTCGTGCGCGAGCCGCGCCGCGACGAGGAGCACGCGCTCCGCCAGCGCGTGCGGGGCACCGCTCGAGGGGGCGTAAGTGAAGGTCCTGCCCTCGGCGGCGGCGGCGCACGCTGGGCACACGAAGTAGGAAGGGTCCGTGAGGCAGGCGAGGTGGGCGGCGGCGACGGGCTCGACGCCGCAGCAGGAGCATGAGACGATGGGGTTATAGAAATCATCTTGGAAGGGCGCGTCCCCCGGGAAGACGTCAAGGCAAACGGAGCAGAAGGCGTCGCGGTGGCCGAGGAGAACGCAGGAGGAGCAGAGGCGGTAGACGCCGCCGTTGTGGCGGACACGGTGAGCCCAGACGTTGTGGCTGGAGGAGCAGCCTACGCCATCGCAGCCGCCGGGGCCGTAGGCGGCGGCGGAAGGGCACGGGACGACGGGGTTCGCCATCGCTACGACGGCGGCTCAATTCGGAGGAACTGGTGGGGAAGATTTAGGGTTTTTACTGGGAAGTAGGAATTTGAAGTTGATTGGAGAGAGAGACCAGGATTGCGAGGAAAGATCTAAAGGCCCTTAGAATAGTAAGATTCAGAAAACTTAGGATTTTGATAGAAGTATAAGTGTAAATTAGATGATTGTAAAACGTATGAAAAACATATGAATAACCGTTTGATTGAACCACGACTGTTTAATTGAATTGTAGGAAAAACGTAAAAATTGGATTAGAGAGATAGACTCAAAGAAAAATTACCTATAGGATTGAAATCCTCCAAAATTCCTATGTTTTCCTCCATATCAAAGGGTCCCTTACTTTTTTTTTACAAAAGAAAAAAGATAAAAATTGAAGAAGACAAAAAAAACTTGAAATAAACAAACCTCCCGTATTTGTATTTTTTTGGATGAAGGAAGTAGGATTATCTCATAGGCATCAACAAATCTGACATTGTGCCATTTTTATAAGTAGGTCTTGAAATACCACTTTACAAAAGTGGACTCGATAAAATATCACTCTTGACCCATAGCTACATGCTGCAATACCATCCATGAGCAAATTACCGTTGGCTTCTTACATTCCCATCCTCTTTTCCAACTCCGGTTTATCCCTTGCCGTGTGCCCACCGTGAGGACGCGCCCTTTCCCGAGCATGTCCGTCGTCGTCGCCGCCTAGCTCACCTCCAAGCATGCCCGTCATTGTTGTTAATTGCGCTGTTATTAAGCTCGGCCATCGCTATGACGGCGGCTCAATTCGGAGGAATTGGGGAAGAATTAGGGTTTTTACTTGGAAGTCGGAACTCGAAGTTGATTGGAGAGAGAGACCAGGATTGCGACGAAAGATCTAAGGGCCCCTTAGAATCGCAAGATTGAGAAAACGTAGGATTTTGATAGGAGTGTAAGTGTAAAACATAGGATTGTAAAATGCAGGAAAAACACAGGAATGGCCGTTTGATTGAACCGCAGGAAAAACACATAAATTGGATGAGAAAGATAAACTCAAAGAAAAATTACTGAGAGGTTGAAGCTCTTGCTAAATTTCCTCCAAAATCTTTACAGGATTGTCCATTCCATAGGAATTTCAAAGCATTGTATAGGATTCAATCCTTTGTTTCAAAGGCTTCATAGAAAATTTTCCTATATGATTGAAATCCTCCAAAATTTCTATATTTTTCCTCCATATCAAAGGGGCCCTTACTTTTTTTACAAAAGAAAAAAAGATAAAAATTGAAGAAGACAACAAAAAATTTGAAATAAACAAACCTCCTCTATTTGTATTTTTTGGATGAAGGAATTAGGATTGTCTCATAGGCATCAACAAATTTGACATTGTGCCATTTTCCTAAGTAGGTTTTGAAATACCAGTTCACAAAAGTGGACTCGATAAAATGTCACTATTGACCAATAGCTACTTGCTACAATACCATACATGAGCAAATTAATTACCGTTGGCTTCTTAATTACATACCCATCCTCTTTTCCAACTCCGGTTTGTCCCTTGCCGTGTGCCCACCCACGTGAGGACGCCCCTTTCCCGAGCATGTCTGTCTGTCGTCGTCGCCGCCTAGCTCACCTCCAAGCATGCCCATCATTGTTGTCAATTGCACTGTCCTTAAGCTCGACCAGCGGACGCCACAGTCGTTGCTCATGCTGTCCTCGAGCTCGAGCGTCGCCACTTTGAGATGAAGCCATCGTGCCTGAGCCGCCGATTCAACCTCCGTCGGTCGTCATCGGTTGGTGCAGCCTCCACGGCAACACATGCAGCAGCACAAGCATAACAACATATGAATACTAGCTCTGACGAGGCCATGGTGAATAAGGCTCCGACACATGAGACCACAACGCAGCAGCTCGCCCTCTCATCGCTGTCGTCGTCATCCACTCCACCCTGAGCTCGGTGACAGTGGTGGTCGAGCTCTGGAAAGCTGAGCTTGGGGATGGAGCAATTACAGGGACAACAACCACGTAAGCGGTAATCGAGCTCGGGGAAGGTAACGCATTGATAATGGACGGGCGTTGGATAGACGGTGCGATCGGGATTGGAATGCTGGAGCTTGCGCTCAAGCAGTGGTGGGAGCGAGGGAGGTCGTCCACTTAGCTGGGAACGACGCACTGGGGCTGCTGGCAACCACTACTGGCGTTGGAGAGAGGAAGAAAAGAAACGGAGGGTAATTTGGTTATAGATAGTATTCTAACGTGTAGAATTAAATGTGATATTTTAACGAATCCTATTTGCAAAGTGACATGCCAGTGAAACTCATACGTGACGATGACACGTTTCGCAGCGATTTATCACGGCCTTTTTTTTGTAAAAAAGAAACAAATTAATCCCAAAATTACCATTTCCCCTGCCCTGACAATTCTCCCCGCTTCCGCTCCCAATTCTTCATAGCATGCTCTGGGGCTCTGGGCATGTCGTGCCGCGCGGGGACGCCGGGGAGCGCGCCACCGCCGGTGCAGCCGTGGCCCGTGGGTGGTACTGGCCTGCGTGCCGCTAATGGCCTACTCAGAGGAGCACCTCCCGCCGGGAACCGACGCTTGCCTCCCGCTTGACGACCCGCCGCATCACCCCTGACGCCCACCAGCCTCGTGAACTACCCCTACATCGCCGCCGCGGCGCGGACCCCTGCGTTCGCCGCCTCCTCTGAGTGATCCATGGCCCGGCCGCGGCGGAGCCTTCCGACTCCACGGCCCTCGGACTCCGCCCCGACTTCTTCCCGGCCTAGCTACTTCCTCTGCGTGCAGCTGGCCACCGGAGGGGAGGGCGACATCGCCAAGCGCCCCGCTGCATCAAGGCGAGCGCGGGCAACAAGATGCGGTACGTGCAGATCCATGGTCCTCCGGACGAACAGGTGGTGACCATTTGGACCCTGCACGATCGAGTGCACGCACGGTGGCGGCGCGAGTACGAGGTGCCCTTTGTCGAGACCTGGGACGGCAAGAGGTACAAGAGGAGCGAAATGGAGCGCAAGGTCCCCGCGCTAGCTGGCGCTCTTGCACCCCAACGACCCCGACGTGATCTACTTCTTCCAGGGCCAACTGATGTTGGGCGGCGCGGAGGGAGGTTCTGGAGTACGAGCTCTTCGGGATGATCCACTGACCAAGACGCCAAGTGTTGGTACTCTTCCCTTCTTCGTCCGCGTTTGGGAGGTTCCACCGTCGCTTCCACGGACTGTTCCTCCAGTTCAGCATGGTGCATTTCTTCTTGCTTACTGCTGCAGTGCTGTTTTTTTTTCTGTAGAAGAATGCTAAATTGCCGAATGGTAGAGTTTTATGCAAGACCTCTGCTTAGGCAAGAGTTTTTAGCTAATAATTCACCTGGGGTTGCTTATTTCTGTGGTTACCTTTGTCCTAGTAGTGGATGCTTTCAGAAACTTTCAGATATACATAATTATAGCTACCTTGTCAGTTACTGTTGTACCGCATTTTGCCATCAGTCCAGGTCTAGACATTATATGGACTATCATCAGTTCGAGTGCTAAAGGATGCTTTACATTGCTCTCAAGGTGTGGTGGTTGTTAGTTACACATGTTTCGTGCTTAAATAATTACTCCACCCAACTGAGGCCCATGGATGTCGTAGAACAGTCTTATGGATCAAAGTTCAGATTATGTGTTTAGAGAGGGTTTTAACATGTGCTTTCAGAATTTCGTTGAACACTAGCAAAATCATTGAAATGGGCACATATATATTCATTTTTCATAGTACTAAGCATATCTCATGCATCTACAAACAGGATGCTAGATAAAATGTAGTCTCTATACTGTTCCTCTGTCCCTTCATTACTTCTTGCGTACTGTGATTGGCTGCTCTGGAATGCTGTAGCTGTAGTTTTGTAGTGATGTTTCATGAGGAAAGGTAAATCAGTACAGCTGGTCACAAATTCACAATGTCAATTTCTGCCTGAACATATACAGAATGTCGTGGCCCCATGGGTTCTGTGTATGCAGATCTTTTCTTTTTGTTATCTGTGCTGTTACCAGACAATCTCCTCAACTGAGTTGGCTTGATAGATCATCTCCTAATAGGATGCATATGAATGCATGTCTTTAGGCAAACATTTGTCCATAATACATTTAAAATCATATGACTGATCTAGGTAAATTTGCTCTGAGTATAAGCTGTGTGTTTGGCTGTTCAGTATCCGCTTTTATTTCCAAGTGTCAATCCCATATCGTTTTGAACCCAATAACATAAGAATGCTAGCTGTTGCTTGAGTGTTTAAGAACGCGCTCATTCTGAATATGCACAAAGATGTGCTGCATAACTGCTTTTGTTGTTTTGGGGGGGGGGGGGGGGGTATTAGTGTTAAGGTCAACAGTATCAAAGCTTTCTTGGCCCTTTTTATTAAGCATTGCTTTCTAAATAAGCTTCACATGTTTGCTAAAAAATGAATTCATGCTTTCAGATTTGAAACTCTTATATATGTAGCATCAGGATTTATGATGAATCATTATATTTCTTGTCCTTTCTGTTCAGAGTTCTCTCTCTGTCTTGAACTCAAAATGGACTTTATTGTTTCAAATGAGTTGTCCCTATCTACAAAATTATTAATTAGCACTGATTTTTCTGCGTTATTGATCAATGAATATTTGTCTGTGAAGTATCAAGTATCATCTGATGTTGATGAGGAAGATTGTCTATGTTTGAGAACTAAAATGAAGATCATGGACTTACGGTGAAAGGCCTAAGGATCTGCTATTCTGCTCCATCTGACTACGCCTCTTCTCACTAAGGTGATTGATCCACTTATATGACCAGACGACCTTTTCATTCAACTTCAAACGGCATGTGATCTTAATTGAGAAGATTTCATAAGTACATAACTAACTTTCCTTAATTTGATCTAGGTCTTCCATTAAAAAAATGATACAGGTCAGAGACCAGTCACTGCTATGATTCGGATCTACTCCCTCCGTCTCAAAAAAAAAAAGGCAAACCCTGAGTTTCCGTGTCCAACTTTGATTGTCCGTCTTATATGAAATTTTTTTATAATTCGTATTTTCATTGTTGTTAGATGATAATACATGATTAATATTTTATGCGTGACTTGTCTTTTTAATTTTTTTTTATATTTTTTTCAAATAAGACGGACGGTCAAACATTGGGCACGGAAACCAGGTTTGTCTTTTTTTTTTGGGACGGAGAGAGTATATGCTTCTGTTGGCCAGTGCATGCAAGACAAGACATTTTTTACGGACTGAAATTTTATGGTGCTTGGAATAAATCTTGTAACATTTGTGACTTGTGGGCTGTGAATTGTGATAGAGATGACCTGGTAATCTTTGAAACGAGTTGTTAAAATACATGTTTTTAGTGGACCAATTGGTCGCTGGATGACTTACTTGTTCGTCCTATGTCCCCAGATTGGTTGTCATTCTGAACTCCGTATTTTACACTGTACATGTATATAGCAGTACTGATAATAAATGCGCTCTTCGTCCAAAACCATTAGTAGTGAAGGATTTTACAGTAAATAACTTTAAATTTCGGTATGAAACAGGTAAATATCCTGTGCCAAAAAACCATTTAAGCAGGCCTACCGCTATAGGTGCAGGATTTTACAGTAAATAATTTTAAATTTCGGTATGGATCAGGAAAATATCCTGTGCCTCACTGCCTCCTGGGCGAAAATTCATTTATACAGGGCCTGGCACTCAATACAGGGCTGACTCCGCTCGACCAGTGACGGCTTCACAAATGTGACAACCAAAACTTCTTCGCAAACGTGGCAACCAAACTTGCCGTCGATCTCCTGTTTCCCAATTTAAATAGCCAAACTCCATTTCGCTGCCCAAAATTTTCAAACACCAAACCCCCAAATCGATACCGTCATAGCAGCTATACTCGCCTAGCTACCACCACCGCAACCATCTCTCCGCCTCCGGCCATTGCCGAACTGCAAATGGCGAGGCTGCAGGAGGAGAGGGCGGCGGAGGAGATGCAGATGAGGGAGGCGGCGAAGGGGTGGTGGGTGATCCTCGTCTCCGTCCCGCACGTTGCCCACGACGAGTTCCACTTTCCTCCGGGCACCGAGCTCCGGTTAAACTTCGGCGCCCCTCCGTTCGCCTCCCGCATCACCGTGCCCCGCCGCATCGCCCCGGACCGCAAGGCCATCGACAACTACCCCTACCTCGCCGCCGCCGACGAACGCCACGGCCGCCTCCTCCTCTACGCCACCCAGGGACCCGACCCGGAGCCGCGCCCCGCCCTCGACGCGTTCTACCTCAGGCCGCTCGGCGTGCACCACGGCTTCGCCAAGGCCTACTTCATCTGCGACACGACCACCCGCGAGGCCAGCCGCCTCCCTGACCCCGACCACCCGTTCGCCATCCTCTATCCAGGCAACGTCGGCCTCCTCTGCTACTCCATCAGCTTCTACGTCGCCGAGCTCCAGCCCGCTCCCGCGTCCGGCACCGCCACCCTCCTCCTGTACCGCTCCGATTCCGACGCCTGGGTCGACGAGGAGCTCAGCTACCCGCCGCACGACCGGCCGTGGGGCGGCAACGGCATGGTCTCACACCAGGACAGGCTCTGGTGGGTGGACCTCTCCTATGGCCTCCTCACCTGCGACGTCGTCTACGGCGACGACCCCCCGGACCTGCACTACGTACCGCTCCCGCAGGACAGCGAGCTGCCCGCCGGCACGCCGGACCTCGAGAAGCGCCGCTGCGTCGGGGTGAGCGCCGGCCGTCTGCGGTACGTGCAGATCGACGACGAGCCCGACGGCGACCCGATCGTCAGGATGTGGACGCTGCTCGATGAAGATGCCGGGGAGTGGGGCTTCGACTGCGCGGCGAGCTTCGTGGCGATCTGGGACGACGAGGCCTACAAGGCGACCAAGCTGCCGCGGCAGGTCCCCGCGGTGGCGCTCATCCACCCCACGGGCCCCGGCGACGTGGTCTACTTCTTCCTGCGCTCCCGGATCTTCGCCGTGGACGTGCGCGCGCGCAGGCTCCTCGAGTGGCGGTTCTTCGAGATGCTCCACCCGCCGATGCGCTACCATTCGTCCCAGTTCGTCCGTGCCTGGAACCTGCCAACTTTGTTCCAGTGAGATTTTGGTATGCATTTAGACTTTTAGTAACTGCATAACCTTGCCTGATGTTGGTGTGGATGCTAACAGTGTGGCAGTCAGTGAGCAATGTTGATTTTGTACTGATAATGAGTTGCCATGTTTTAACCTGACAAGATAGCATGCATACCAAAATCCTTGTTCATTAGTAGTAGTGCAGCACTACTAATTGTAATCTGTGGTACAAGTATACTACTTCATGCATCATGGGATTACTCCACCTGTTGTTTCTTCATTTCTGGATCGTTATATGTGAGTGACTGCAATGAATATATTTTTTGACACATGTATTTGAATACTGATTACTCTTTATTTCCACCTGTTTACCCTGTTTTAGCTAGCGTTCATAATTAAGCTTGTCATGATCCTATTTAAATACTTCGTAGCTGCACCAACATCAATCATCAGATTCGTTAGCATATGATGAAACTAGCTGGGTGGCCCACGCAATTACGCGGCTAGCACACATATAAAGTTATATATTTTTTAATATAATTTTATTTAAAATTTATTAAATAGTTATCTTGTTGTCTTAAGATTTTGAAAGACCAAACCTTATCATCCTCGTGTTTTTAATTTTATAGTTTTTAAAAGTCACACCAGCTGCTACCCCTTACTACTGTCATATTATTCTTTATTAGCTTGCTCGATCTACCACTTTTTCTATTCATTCTCCTCGGAACCTTTAAAAATTCAATCTAAAAAATTATATTTTTAGAGTTTATTGTCCTGTTGGGCATTTAGAAGTCCCCGTGTTTCTAATTATATAGTTTTTAAAAGCCACACCAGTTGCTACCGCTTATGTCATCTCCTTCTTTATTTGCTTGCTCGATCTACCACTATTTCTATTCATTCTTCTTGGAACCTTTAAAAACTGGATTTTATAGTTTTTAGAGTTTATTGTCACGTTGGGTTTCATTTTTATAATTTCTAGATGTCCCATCAAACATTGCCATTATACTCCTCTACGGTCCGTCCACTGTCTCTTCTCTTTATTGTCATTGAGATTTTAAAAATCGAACATAATTATCGTTTGGGTTCATTTTTACTTTCTAAAAGTCCCGCCAAACTGTCAGCGGCTTTGTCATTGTACTCCTCTACAGCTCGTCCGCTGCCTCCCTTCTTTATTGCCATTGAGATTTTAAAATCGAATATGATTAACATTGTTTTTTCTTTTACTTTTTAGAAGTTCCGAACCTTTAAAAATTGGACTTTTATTTTTATTTTCTATAATTTTTAGAAGTCCCATCAAACGATGCCACTATGCCCCTCTACAGCCCGTCCGCCGCCTACTCTTTATTGTCATTGTGATTCTAAAAATCGAACATAACTATCGTTGGAATTCATTTTTTAGTTTCTAGAAGTCCCGTCAACCATCGGTGGCTCTGCAACTATACTCTTATACACCCCGCCCGCAGTTTCTCCTTTTTATTGTTATTGAGATTTTAAAAATCGAATATGATTATCAATGGGGTTCATTTTTTTTACTTTCTAAAAATCCTGGCAACCGTCTTACTCGTTTGCTTCACAGCCTGCCTGATGTCCCTCCTTTTAATCGTCATTAGGATTCTATTTGGTGTTTTATTAACAATTTTTATATGTTGTATCAACCGCCATCACTCTACTCCTTTATAGGCCTGTTACTTAATTTATCTCATCATGTGTTTTGGACAATCTTTTCTTTCAATAATCTTTATTTTTATCACAAATTTTAGTTATTTATAAATTATATTCCTAGCTGAAATCTTATTTTTCTTTTTCTAATTTCAGTTTTTTTTAAAAAAAATTACTTCCTCCGTTTCACAACGTAAGACTTTCTAGCATTATCCACATTTATTTAGATGTTAATGAATCTAGACATATGTATGTGTGTAGATTCATTAACATCTATATGTATATGGGCAATGCTAGAAAATCTTACATTGTGAAACGGAGGAAGTAGTCAATACCGTATTATGTTCTTTTAATGCTTTTTTTTTATTTTCAATTTCAGTTGTTTCAAAACTGTATTCCTACTTGAACTCTCTTTTAATTTTTTTAATTTTGGACATTATTTTATTTTTAATTCTAAATTTTAATTAATCTCGTATTGGATTCTTATATGGACTCTTCTTTCAACATTGCTTATTTTTAATTCCGAATTTCAACTAATTTTAAATTATATTCCTACTTGAACTCTTCTTTTATTTTCTTTTGCTAATTTCGGATTTATTTATTTTTATTCCAAATTTTAATTAATCTCATATTGGGTTCTAATATGGACTCTTCTTTTAATATTCCTTATTTTTAATTCCGAATTTTAGCTATTTTTAAATTGTATTTCTACTTGGACTCTCTTTTCCTTTTCTAATTTTGAATCTTATTTTATTTTTATTTCGAATTTTGATTAATCTCGTATTGAGTTCTTATATAGAAACTTCTTTCGATATTGCTTATTTTTAATTCCGAATTTCAGCTATTTTTAAATTGTATTTCTACTTGGACTCTCCTTTCCTTTTCTAATTTCGAATCTTATTTTATTTTTATTTCAAATTTTGATTAATCTCGTATTGGGTTCTTATATAGAAACTTCTTTCAATATTGCTTATTTTTAATTCTGAATTTCAGCTATTTTTATATTATACTTCTACTTGGACTCTCCTTCCCTTTTCTAATTCTGGATTTTATTTTATTTTTATTTCAAATTTTGATTAATTTTGTATTGGGTTCTTATATAGAAACTTCTTTCAATATTGCTTATTTTTAATTCCGAATTTCAGCTATTTTTATATTGTACTTCTATTTGGACTCTCCTTTCTTTTTCTAATTTTGGATTTTATTTTATTTTTATTTCGAATTTTGATTAATCTTGTATTGGGTTATTATATGGAAACTTCTTTCAATATTGCTTATTTTTAATTTCGAATTTCAGCTATTTTTAGATTGTATTTCTACTTGGACTCTTCTTTTTTTTTTCTTTTTCTCTGACTAACCCTGGATTTGAATCTAGACATACCCAGGATTTGGTTTTTTTTTGGACGGGGAGAGTATATGTTTATTGATAACTATTATATATATTGACTATTAAATTAACTTTACATGATTTGGAACCTATAGTTGACTATACCGTTAAACTTGCTCTCAAGGCAGAGCTCATGCCTTTCCTACTCAAAAAGGGGAAAAAAGAGAGAATCTCTTATATGCTACGAAATTGGCCAGTTCCCTTATATGCCATTTAAAATTGGCTTCTCTCTTATATGCCATTGGTTTAAGTTTTTCCACCCTTTTATGCCACTCTCAGCACTACAGTGTTAGTTGACTGTTATTTAAATGTTAGTTTTTCATAAATGACCAATATGCCCTCTCAACTAAAAAATATGTAAACTTCAAAAAATTATAACTTAAATCCTTTTTGAGTGAACCAAATTTTGTTAGAGCCAGTGAAAAATGCTCTTTGTACTAAAAAAAATATTGTTGGAAAACTACATATTTCATGATTATATTGAATTTTTTTTTGATGGTGATGGCTAAAATTGCATGTGATGAAAAAAAAATCAATTTTCATATATTGTATCCAGTAGCTATATTAGTACTAAAATACTTATTATTGGTTGTATACCAACTCTCAAGGACAAATTCGTTTGTTAACTATAAAGTTAACGGTCAACTGGCGGTGAAGCGACGGCAATGGCATAAAAGGGGGGCGGTGGAGCGACGGCAATGGTATAAAAGGGAGGACACAAACTTGAACCAGTGGCATAGAAGGAATAAGCTAATTTGAAATGGCATATAAGAGAACCAGTTAATTTGAAGTGACATATTAGGGATTCTCTCAAAAAAAAATTAATGTGCTGATAGCCTGATACAGAGACCGAAACTGAAACCATAACATTGCACTGTTTTGGTTGATGTGCCGTGCGTGGCGCAGTCGGAGAACGCGGCCAGGAGCACCGGACACGGTGTCCTCCAAGTGACCGCTGCATTGCAGATCACGTGTCAAAGTAAGCAAAAACTGGAAAACCAAGTACCCACGATGCCTGACTGGCTGGGTGCCTGCGTCGACGCAGGCCAGACCCCCGTGTGCCGGTGTGCGCGCCGTACGATCCAGACCACAACCGCCTCGCTCTCCCAGCGTGCGCCCCGTCGTCTCGCGTCGTGTTCCCCGCCCATGGCAATCGCACGAGCTTTCGGCGCGGCGCTCTCGCTTCGATCGATCCCTCGCCTGCGCGCCTGTCCATGTCCATGCGGCTGGCGCCGTCGCGTACTCGGTACTCCCGTGCGCCCGCGCGTCAGGCGTCACCATCGGCGCGCGCGCGCGCGCACGCGGTACATCGCACTCGTGCATGCTCGCCGTCCGCTTCTCCCCTTCTCCCCTGTGCTAGCTCACGCTTGCCACCGCGCCCCCCAGGCTATGTCTTCGCTACCCTGAACCTCGCGCTCGTTCTAACCGTTGCATGGCAATGCCGCGCACGCGCACGCTAGCGCTGATGAACCATTTGCGTTCTCTTCTCGAGCACGAAATGTACCGGCTCGTGCCATCCACGGGAACTCCACGCCGAGTCGGCGATATAAACCACGACACAACGGCGGCACAGAACGTGACCAGACCACGGCCGGCCTCTCCCCGAGACCAAATAGCGAATCCACTCTGCTGCGAAAAAAAAAAATCCCCAAACACCAACCCAAATCTCTCTCTCCCTCCTCTCTCTCCCCTCTCTCTCTCTCTCTCTCTCTCTCTCTCTCTCTCTCCAGCCATGTCCGAAGCGCCGCCAATGGAGAAGGTGGATACGGCGGTGAAGGACAAGCGCTGGCAGAAGAAGGACGGGCGGAAATGGGTGCTCCTGGCTTGCGTGCCGCACGTCGTCCGCGGCGACTACTTCGAGGCTGGCATGGACAACGTGATCAAGGCCGCATTAGCTCCGCGCGCCACCCGCCTCGTCGTGCACCGGAGCATCGCGCCGCGCCGCAAGACCATCGACGACCACCCCTTCGTCGCCGGCGCCGACTGCCATGGCCGCCTCCTCCTCTACGCCAGCCAGGGGCCCGAACCGGAGCCGCCCGTCCTCGACGGCTTCTACCGTGGGCCACTCGGCGAGCACCACGGCTTCCCCAAGGCGTACTTCATCTGCGACACGCTCAAACACAAGTCCACCCGCCTCCCCGACCACGGCTTCCCCATCCTTCACCCCGGGAACGCTGGTCTCGTCGCCATCACGAAAACCATCTTCCACGTCGCCGATCTCCACCCCATAGTCGGCTCAGACAAGGCCGCCCTGCTCATCTACTTCTCGGTTCCCGAAATCTGGGCGACGCATGTGGTCGACTACCCGCCGCGCGACCGTCCCTGGGGCGGCAACGGCGTCGTCGTGCACAAGACGATAGTCTGGTGGGTGGATCTCTCCTACGGTCTCCTCTCCTGCGACATCAGCGCGAGACGTCAGAATCTGCGCTTCGTCCCGCTCCCTCCGGATTGCGAGCTGCCGCCGGGCACGCCTGACCTCGATAAGCGCCGGTGCGTTGGGTTTAGAGGCGACGATCTCCGGTACATGGGGATCCACGAGCGCGAGTACGACGGCAAACCGGTGGTCAGCATGTGGACGCTGGTCGATCAGGATGCCGGGACTTGGCGTCTCGACTGTCAGCCGCTCGTCAAGGATATCTGGAACGACGAGGGCTACAAGGCGACCAAGCTGCCGCGGGAGATCCCCACGGTGGCGTTCATACACCCGGAGCTCCCCGGCAACGTGGCCTACTTCTTCATGCGCTCGCGGCTGTTCGGCGTCAACCTGTACACGCGCAAGGTCCTGGAGTGGCAGTTCTTCGCGATGCTGAACCCGCCGATGCGTTACCACTCGTCCCGATTCGTTCGTGCTTGGGCTTGCCCAAATTCTGGTAAGTAACTGTATAATCTTCTTTCCTGATTTTTTTGTGTTGATTACTTGATTAGTCTCTTCTACTGCTTTTCTGTTTGGTGTCTTCTTGAGTAATTAATTAGTCGCCTAATTTGATGTAGCATGCATGTCTTTACTCTGAATTAAGCATGGAAATGAAGTACTTAAGGATTCACCTGGATAAGATGTCTCCTGTTTGCTAGGCCTGATCATGCATGCACTCTGTGAAATAAGCACTCGAAATTACAGCTTCATGTTCATGCACGGCTAGAATTCATTACTTTGTCCATTATTCTTCATTTTTGGAACGTTTAGAGTCAGTAAGTTGACTAAATCGCACTATTCAGCACTCTATCTCTATCACGCGCAACTCATTATAAATGTTTTGATCATATGAAATGATCTTAGTAAGTTTTGTACGGAAATAATCTTACTGATAATCTAAAATTAGTACTTCGGTGAACGCTAGATTCCAACCCAGTCTTGCCCTGTTTTACTGGTCTGCTCATATTGCTCGTCATGACTGCTTTAATGGTCAGTAGCTGCACCAGAATCTATCGTCGTGTGCATTAACATATCAATGTAAATTAGCTTTTTGGTAGTTTGATTTGTTGCTTAGTCACAGGGTATTCTGCCAAACCATTTTAGCACAGAGTACTGTACAGAGTCAGTTTTGGCATGAGCATGAATGCATATGATACTCATTATATTCTTATCTGGAAGTATTAATTTCTTTCTTACTACATGTGAACTTTTGTTTTAAAGATAATTAACGATATGGGAACTTTTTTTAGATAAGGATATGTGACTTTTTTTAGGAGTTCAAACTTTTTTATAGCAATTCTACAGTCCTTGAGGTACCATGAGGTACCAAAAAAATTAGTGTAAAATTTGGTATCTCTTGGTACATGGTACTATGAGGTACCAAATTTACAATAGAAAAAACGGTACCTCATGGTACCTCTTCAAGGATCGTAAAATTGCTCTTTTTTTAAGTACAAACTTGTAAACGATCTCAATTGAAATGCTAGTTTCCTAGAAGCTTTTATCCTTGCGTGACATTTCCATCATTTTTGCTTGTGTTGAAGGTTCTGACGATCAGAAAAAAGGCGTTCCTCTGGCGAGTACAAGTGATTCAAGTAAAGTCTCGCCAGTCTAAGGATCCACGACGAAGACAAAGGCCGGTTGCTTCCTCCTTATGATTTGCTGAGCATTGATCAATTGATCCAATGACCATGAGTATTGTTGCTACATGGAACATGACGTGTTCTCTTTCGTGTACCAGTAGGCAGTACATTCTACATGCCGCACATGGAACATGACGTATTCTCATTCGTGTACCAGTAGGCAGTACATTCTACGTGCCGCAATGCTGATTCTGATATCACTTCAATTTGAATAAAATTCGGTTGCTCGACTGACTATGCTGATTAACAGTTCCTTCTCTAAAAATGACTAATGGTAATGTCTCTAAAACAAAAGCAATAGATCGGGCATTATTACATAATTTGTTACTGATAGTTTTGGACTCCGATTAACTGAACCATCTTTGCGAACCATTGCCAATGACGTAGAAAACGTGTAGATCACTGGTGGAGAAAGCGTTTGTAGTCCTGATTCGTAACCCCCCTTTAGTCCCGGTTTTTAAACCGGGACTACCAATCCGGGACTAAAGATCGCTATCTTTAGTCCCGGGTGAAATAACCGGGACTAAAGATCGATCTCAACCGGGACTAAAGATGGTTCGTAACACCAACTGGGACTAAAGATCGAGCTAACCTTTTTTTTTGCATGGCCCTGTTGCTGCATGGTTTATATACATATTTATATACATACATACATACATACATACATACATACATACATACATACATATATATATATATATATATATATATATATATATATATATATATATATATATATATATATATATATATATATATATATATATATATATATATATATATGACCAAAATATATATTTACATTATACAAAATGTGCACATGTATATAGAAAAATAGACATGTATTAATTACAATCCATTATGTCCTAGCTAGCTACGATTTCGACGTAGTAGTAGTCGCTATCTCAGAAACTAAGGACCTATGAACTGTATTTCCGTCGTAGTAGAATTCACCCTTGGGATCAAGGATTTGTTCGTTGATAAATCCCATGAGTTGTTTTTGAACCGCCGCGATAAATTCCTTGTGTGTGATAAAGTTATCCCTCATGCGAATAAACTATATGAATGTATGAAATTAATTAGTAATTAAACAACAAATCGATACGTAATGAAATTTTGAATTTATTTGTACGTACATCGAGCTCTCTTGTGGTGATGATTTGGTTTGCAAGGCAGTGGCAATACTCGCACACGTAGTAGCCGCACAAGTTAGTTCCCTGCTTTTGCTTTGCTCGTTCGTTTACGTACGTTCAAATACAACGTTAAGTTCACGTTCGTTCATGTTCACGTTCGTTAACGTTCGTTCACGTTCACGTTCGTTCACGTTCACGTTCGTTCACGTTCACATTCGTTGACGTTCGTTCACGCTCGTTCGTTCACGTTCAATTCTCGTTCACGTACGTTTCGTTCGTTCACGTTCTCGTTCACGTTCATTCGCTCGTTCACGTTAATTCGTTCGTTCACGTGGCGGCAGCGGAGCGCCGGTGTGGCGGCAGCGGAGTGGCGGCGGGGCGGCGCGGCGGCGGCGTGGCGGCGCGCGCGGCATCGGTGTGGCGTGCAGCGCGGCGGCAGCGCAGCGCGCGGCGCGGCGGCAGCGTTGCGCGGCGGTGGCGGTGTGCGGCGGAGGCGTGGCGGCGCGGCGGTGCCGTGACGCGGCGGCGTCGTGGCGTCCCGGCGTGTCGTGCCGCCGCGGCGTCGTGGCGCGGCGGAGTCATGTTCAGCCGCGACGACGTCGGCGTCGGCGTCGGCAACGAGGCGGCCGGCGGCAACCGAGAGAGAGAGAGAGATCGAGATCGGAGAGAGAGCTAGAGAGGGAGGCGGCGGCGGCTCTCACCCCAGAGATGCGGCGGTGGCGGAGGAGGCGGAGGCGGCGATGACGACGCGCGCGAGACGACGGCGAGATACGACGGCGGCGTCGGCGCGGGGATGCCCTAGGCAGTGGCGGCGAAGGAGAAGCCGAGAGAGATCGATCGGGGCAAAAACTTCTAAGTGTTGATGGAGAAGACGAGGGCGCGCATTGGGAATATATATACCCCTAGATCTTTAGTCCCGGTTGATGAGAACAACCGGGAGTAAAGACATCTTTACTCCCGGTTGTTGAGAACAACCGGGACTAAAGAAAGTCCCGATTGTTCTCAACAACCGGGAGTAAAGATGTATTATAAGTCCCGGTTGTTGAGAACAACCGGGAGTAAAGATGTCTTTACTCCCGGTTGTTCTCATCAACCGGGACTAAAGATATTTTCCCGCTATTTCCAAATTCTTTTTAAACCCGGTTAGGGTTAAGAACCGGGACTACTGATAAGCGCACTGAATATTAATTTCCATTACATATGTGTTTCTAAAATAGAAAATAATGCATTAAAATTATTTAAAGTCGAAAAAATAATGACAATTACTTCGAAAAATTATTGTTGTTTGTAGTAATTTAAGTGGATAAAACGTAGTAAGCAAATATATGATTTAAAATTAATAAAATTTCTAATAATCATATATACTTAGCATATAAATAATATTAAATTGTTAAAAACTATAATTAGCATATGTATATACATACGCCATGCATGATTTAAAATTAATAAAAATTCTAATAATCTTATATAATTAGCATATGAATGATATTAAAATAATTGTTAAAAACTCTAATTAACATATGTAAATACATACGACATGCATGATTTAAAATTAATAAAAATTCTAATAATCATATATAATTAGCATATGAATGATATTAAATTAATTGTTAAAAACTCTAATTAACATATGTAAATGCCACATGCATGATTTAAAACTTTTAAAAATTTGAATAGTCATATATAATTAGCATATGAATGATAGTAAATTAATTATTAAAAACTCTAATTAACATATGTAAATGCGACCTGTGTGATTTCTAATAATCATATATACTTAGCCTCGTATATTGTCTCGGGCAATTTGTTTCCCTCCGGAAGAATGTTCTTGACGAGTTTCAATAAATCGCCAAATGCCTTGTCACTAACACCATTTTTTGCGTTCCATTGCAAGAACTCCAAAGTGGTATCCAACTTTTTGTGCCCCTGCTCGCAACCTGGGTACAACGACGTTCTGTGGTCCTCTAACATCTTGTCCAATTTATGGGCCCCCTTTTCACTTTCGCAGTCCTCCTTGACGTCCTGCAATATCTGACCAAGATCATCCGCAACGTCGTTACCATCAGCATCTCTTTCCTCCTCGCCCGTTTGATTTCCTTCAAATCCAACGTACTGAGCAAAGTCCGGAATATTGTCGTCTTCCACTTCATTTTCTTCCATTTCAACACCTTGCTCTCCGTGGGATGTCCAACAATTATAGCTTGGCATGAACCCCGACTCAAACAAGTGGAAATGAATAGTCCTGGATGCAGAATACTCCTTCTGATTCTTACACTTATTGCATGGACAACAAATAAAACCCTTTTGCCTGTTAGCTTCGGCCACTCTCAAAAAATAATGCACGCCGTCAATAAACTCTTTGGACCGCCGGTCAGCGTACATCCATTGCCGATCCATCTACATGACATGAAAAAAAATCGTACACAAATAATTATTCTTACAATAATGACAGTCATACAATAATTATAAAATAATTACAAACTCTTTGAACAGTCAGACAATAATGACATATCTTTATTCATATAAAAATCATAAAATATTACACCAAATAATTCTTATTTACTATTTCTAAAGTTTTAAACTTATATTAATGTGTTTTACTTCTTTTAATTTTCATTTTAGTTTGTTTTCTATTATTTAAGATTAACTTTCACTATATTTTCCTTCTCAACTATTTTATAAAACCTTCTTTAGCAAATCAACTAATTTTCTATATATTCTTTCTTCCCCACACAAATTTTCTCTCTCATCAACTTATAACTGAATTTTGGAGATAAAAAAGTGTGCAAAACATAGCTCCAAATGTAATATGACAAAAAAAACATTGGAGGATGAAGTTGCAAACCTTTTAGGCATCTCCGATTTGTATGTAATCACCAAAATAAATTCACTAAAAATTTTGGCATGACCTCCCATCATTTTTAAAGAAATTTTGAAGCTTGCTCGGGCAGCTGGAGGAGGAAGAAAACATATATATATAAGGGTGGGACTTTAGTCGCGGTTGGTGTTACCAACCGGGGCTAAAGATTCCCGGGATCTTTAGTCCCGGTTGGTATTACTAAAGGTACGATCTTTAGTCCCAGTTGGTATTATCCCGGAGGGGCCTGACAGGCCCTAACAGCATTTGAACCTAAAGATCAAATATGCCCATTACTCTTTTTAACCGGGACTAAAGATCATCTTTAGCTGATCTTTAGCCCCGGTTTTTATTGCATCCAGGACTATTGTGGAATTCGGTCGACCGACGAAAGATGGTTTCTCCACCAGTGGATACAGCCATACCGTAAGCAAACCATCACAAAAACGACGTGACGATCTCCGACGCGCTCGCACGTGTACCACGAGGCTTCGGCATCTCCCTCCTGCTGCGCCATTCGAGAAACCCAATTGCGGTAACGTCTACTGTCAACATGACGGCGGTGAAGGCGACGAGCCTGATGTCCAGCGTGGTTGCCTGCCGTGCCGCCAACACGAGGCGGGACAACAGCAGAACGGCCATAGGCACCGAGACGTAGCACCACTTGAACAGCTTTGGCATGTGGTCCGTAGGATAAGCGTACGTACGTGTTCCGGAAGTACAAGAGGCACGTAGGGAGCGCACGCGAAGAAGACGGTGGCGTAGGAGAGGCCCACGAATGAAACGTCGCTGATCACAACGGCGCCACCAGCGACCACCGCAAAGCGAATATTTGTGCATGCCATCTATATAGTCATGATCTTTTAGTCGCGATCACCTGAGAAATGTTCTTTTATATGGCCTGTATGCAGTACATCAATACTGTAGGAATTCGCTTAGATATATGTTTTTTAGAAAATCATGAGCTGCAGTTAAGAGTCTGATCGTCTAAAATTAGCATGCAATATTTTTAAAGCTATCCATTATGTATTTCCAAAAACGAATGAACTTAAAAAGACTCAGACTCAAATACGGATATGTATTTCCAAAAGCAAACGAACTTAAAAATCGACTCATACACGGATGACCTACCAAAGTACCGGCAAAAACATCTTCAATTTTTATTAAAAAAAAAATGCTTGTGCGTTGCAACGGATAAATGCTATTTTAATTTTATTATTATTATACGGTTTAGTTAGGATAAAATTCACCATGGAATTTGCTTGAATATTTCATTTAGAAAAGGGGGCTGCTATATAACGGAATCCCGTTTTCGAACGGGATGATCCCGAGTAGGTATCAGGTGTGATACCTATCAGGTATTAGACGATTCTACAGAACAGGATAATCCCGAGTAGGTATCAGGTGTGATACCTATCAGGTATCAAACGATTCTACACACGTTACAGGTGATACCTGCAAAGTATCATGTGATACTTATCAGGTATCATACGATTTTCTACCACGTATTGCGTGATACTCGCGAGGTATCATGTGAAACCTGTCAGGTATCAGATGATTTCAACCACGTATTGCGTGATACTCACGAGGTATCATGCGATACCTGTCATGTATCAGACGATTTCTACCACGTATCACGTCATACTCGCGAGGTATCAGACGATTTCTACCATGTATCACGTGATACTTGCGAGGTATCAGATGATACTTACCAGATATCAGGTGATTCCTGCTAGATATAGCTGGGCATCCCGTTGGGAGAGGAGCACCCCGACACGCGCGGTCGCCCCCTGCAGCCATCCCTTGTAGACGAGGACGGCGGCGGCGGCGGCAGAGGACGGGCGCAGCGGCAGGTGGGGGATGGGCGCGGCGGCGGCGGCAGCGTCGACGGGGGACGGACGCCGCGGTGGCGACGGTGGCGGCGGGGGACAGCGACGACGGCGGTGGAGGACGGGCGCGGTGGCGGCGGAGGCGACGGGGGACGGGTGCGGCAGCGGCGGGGGATGCGAATCGCGTTGTGGAGAGGAGCTATCCCGTTGGGGGACAGTATCCCGTCCCCTAGCATTCTCGTTTAGAAAATCATGAGCTGTAATTAGGAGTCCATATTCCATCTCAAGTTAGCATGAGTTTTTTTTAAAGAGATTTCTTATAAGATTCCTCTTGTATTTCCAAAAGCAAACGAGTTTAAAATCCAACTCAAACACAAACTGTATTTCTAGAAACGAACGAACTTAAAAACTGATTCAAACATGGATGACGTACCAAAATACCAGCAAAAACATTTTCAATTTTTATCATACTAGAGATAGAGATAAGTAGAGATTTACTTAAAGTTTATCTAAATTTTATTTATCTAAAGTTTATACACTCAAAATTTACATATGGGTCAGTACACAAAATTATGCCAGTGGCCATTGAGGCAAGCAGTTACAAGGAATTTGTTACAAGAGTTACCGGTGGACGACGTGTCAATACACTACTCTGCCTCGACCTCACCGGATTAGCTTAGGCGTTTCCTCCAAACCTGAAGCAGTAGGTGACTTCTCTTGGAGGTTTTTGTATTTTTAATTTTTTTTATTAAATGTTTTACAAAAATAATTTTTCATGTTGAAAATTGACAGAAGTGGTCGTCTACCGCCCTCTGGGAGGGCGATTTTTAAAAATTGCCATCCCAGAGGGCGGCGAAAGTGACGTGGCAGACGGCCGTTCGCTCTCGGGCGACGGCCGTCAACGAAATTTGCAGGCGGCCCCCTTGCCGCCCTCCGCTAGGGCGATTTTGTACTGTGCGGGGGGCCGCCTGCAAATGGGCGGCGAGGGGGCATGGAATTTTGCAGGCGGCCCCCTTGCCGCCCTGGGGGAGGGCGATTTTATACTGTGCTTTATATTTTTGTATAAATATCAATAGTTATCAAATCTTTTTATATTGAAAACTATACAAGATTAAAATCTCCAAGACTGGTAAAATACAATTTTATTATTTTTAGGGCCTATTTGGAATGTTACCGTACAAATATTTTGTTAGTGCCAAAATATAAGCAAGTTTTGGCACTACCAAATATTTGGTAAGGTAAAATTGCATTTGATCATATTTGGTTTGCTGCCAAAATGTAAAATTGTAGTGAAGAATGTTATACATAATCTCAAATCTAGATTACGTATTACCAATGAATAGGCTTCAATCGAAATCAAACACAAGTACTATTCAAATTACCAAAATATTGGTAGGGTATGTTTTTGGTAGCAATCCAAATAGGCCCTTAGTCTTACGCATACAAAAAATCACCACCATAATTAAACATTGTAATGATAAGATAGATAAGAAGTGCCATCGATACACGGTACAAATTTGTCGATCCCGACGAATCAAGCATGCGGTAACCTATCGGCCCCTTCTAGGTCGGTCAGAATGCATTGCATTCTCGTGGTCCTTCAATCGTTGATACTCTACTTGTGTTTCTGACTCTGTTATCTTCTGGCCATGATATGATGGAGTGACATTGTCGATCCATCGAGTAAATCCACCCATCCTTGGATTGCCCTGTAAAAATAGTAATGTTATTCAGTTTGGGTAGTAATTTTGTGCAAATCATAGCGGATTTTGTAAATGGTTAGACATACAACGAAATCGTTGTCTACATTGGGGCAGACAAAATATCTCCTTCGAAATGTTTGTTCAGCAAAGGATGTAGCCACCTGCCAGCGATCTCTGCACCCACACTTTGGACGCTCGGACCATTTAGGTAACCCTAATGGATTGTTCCTCCAGTCTAAGCTTGCAATTTCCACCCGACGTTCGTACTCCATCCAAGCATGAATGAACTGTATGGCCGGTTCAGGTTGCGTTATCGGCCTGCCACTTGAAGTAACTCTGACTGTGTCAATCCATTGTACGAATTGACATTTCCTTACATCCTCCTATGTACATCCATTTTGGGATAGTTAAGTTAGTGATAGTACTGAGGAGTGATGAAAAGAATAGTTGTAATTACCACGAAATCATCGTCGACAATGTTTGGACACACGAAACACCTTTGTCCTCGAGTTCGGTGCCTTACGGACCTTATGACCTGACAACGGTCACCACAACGACACTCCGGACGCTCACGCCACGTGGGGAGTCCTAGGGGATTTACGTGCCATTCTAAAGCCTCAGCAGCAATTCGACGTTCATGCTCATCCTTCCGCCTTAGGTAGTCCGATCTTGTTTCATTACGTGGGTAAGCACGGGTTCCGTTGTTTTGTGGGTTCTCCATGTCTACCCACTCGATGAAGTTGCACATTGGACGATATGTCTGCGTAAGATGTTACAATTGTGTACGAAGAAGTTAGTTTTTTTATCCATTTGAACTTCGAATAGATGAAGCATACCTGATCAAAGTTCGCGCATTGGAAGAATCTCCTGCCCCGAGTTTGTATCATGAGGGAAGACTTGAGTATGCATCCATCCCCACAATCGCACAAAGGACGGTCACACCATGGTGGAAACCAACCAGCAAAAGGATCGCTTTACCAGTTGAGACGCTCAAGGAATGGCGCTTCCATTTTCGTGTGTTGTGTGCTAGTGGGAAAGAAGATATGAAGAGGTTGCCTTCAGATTGTCAATTATATAGCGTCGTTTTCACTGCAATATATGTGAACTCAATGAGATACATTATTCATTAGATGTGACAAGACGATCACGCGTGGGCGTGATTCACTTTATGTCAACAGGCAGCGCCGAAAGTTGATAGTGACAACTCGAGCTGCCGCTTTTCATGTGTGCTGTTGTGGACTGTGCGCGCTACTGGATCTGACACTACCGTGAAGCGCCGAAAGTGTGTTGTCGTGAGCATAAGTTGTTCTAGCACCATATGAATGAAAAGGACTATGTAGACGAGACAAACACAAGTAGTACTACAGTAGTAATAGCAACAGTAGTACTGCTTTACAAGTTTGTAAGCCAAAAGAAACGGTCACATAAGGACTGAAGAGGTAGAACACTACTGACGAGGCCTCTTACCCCTGTCCCTCCTACCCTGCGCCCTAATGTGCCCCTGGGAGTATGTGAGTCGGTCCGGGGGTACGGCACGGCCAACCCGTCCTGCCTGTACAGGTGTGACCTCTGGCTGCTCCTGAGTGTGCGCCTCTGGAGCTCCTCCAAGCTGAGAGGAGCCTAGTACGTCGTGGTGGTGTGCACCGTGCAAGTCGTCGTTGTAGAACTGGCTAGTAGGACCAGTCCTACCGGCGTGAGACGAAGAGGCCCCAGTACCGAAGATCCCGGCTACAAATCCTGCTGGACAAGGACCATACAGGTATTTAATAGTATTAATAAAAAGTAAAGTACCGTGTGGGCGAGGGATCGACGCTCCGTGAGAGGAAGAGCTGGCGAACGCGGCCCCCTCATCCGCCATGCCCATGGCCTGCTCCTCCCTTGGTTGATTTTCCTCATTTTGCATCGATGGTCCAACAACATCCCCTGCATTGATAGGACCCTCTACATCTTCGGTTTGCATTGAAACATTTATATCTTTCTCTTGTACCGACACAAATATAACGAGGGGCCATGACCGTTCAAAAGCTATTTCCACATACCGTCTCCAAGCAGCAGTGCTGTCCATCGGCATTAGTTCCCAAAAATAACCTTCTGTTGCACGACTCACTACAACTGATACTGACATTGTGTAGACTTCTTGGTCTATTCTAAATCCTCTCAACAACCAACTATAAATTGACTGAAATATTCTCTCCGCAGGCCTATCGATGCCCTTAGATGTCATTACAAAATCTGACAGATCAACACCATCTGGACCAAATCTAATATTTCCTTCACCGTGAACTATCTGAAATGTGACCTTATTTGACATTGTGCCTGATGAAAACAATAACTGCGTTAACCTCGCATTTCTGTACTACGCCCTAAGTTACATTCTCTGCAATATTGTTCTCCAAAATTCTAAAAGTAGGTTACATTCTCCAAATCAAACTAAACTACATCTTACAATTAACACTACTGTCTATGTCTCAATTCATACTATTATATTCTATGCTCTGGATCTACACATATGTGCTGTGTGCTACAGATATGCTAAAATATATGGAACTAAAACTAAAACGCAACATATATACTCAAACATAACATATTAGTACAAATGCAAAAGATGTATGGGAGCAAACCTGTGATGAAGTGAGCGAACCAGCAGGGCTTCGCCGCTCCCCTTCTGCTGCCCTCCCCTCTCTCTCTTTCGTTTTTTTTGGATATTTAGTGAATATAATGAAATTTCAGAGAGGGGGGACTGGGCTTTATAGGGGGAGGCAAAAATCGCCCTCCCCCAGGGCGGCAAGGGGGCCGCCTGCAAAATTCCATGCCCCCTCGCCGCCCATTTGCAGGCGGCCCCCCGCACAGTACAAAATCGCCCTAGCGGAGGGCGGCAAGGGGGCCGCCTGCAAATTTCGTTGACGGCCGTCGCCCGAGAGCGAACGGCCGTCTGCCACGTCATTTTCGCCGCCCTCTGGGATGGCGATTTTTAAAAATCGCCCTCCCAAAGAGCGGTAGGCGACTACTTCCGCCAATTTTCAAAATGGAAAATTATTTTTGTAAAACTTTTAATAAAAAAAATTAAAAATAAAAAAAATTCCTTCTCTTGCAAGCTGGGAAACTTCTGGAAGAACCCATCCTAAAGCCCAATACGCATTGGTACGCACCCCATTGGTCAATTTGCCCCAAACCCCCTGCTCTATGCGGGCCTCGACCATCCCAGACTCGCACCCAACTTCTCCTCCAGGCACCGACCCGACCACTCACAGCAGTGCCGTCCCGTAAAATTTAGGGGCCTGTTCAAAATTTTAAACACAGCCTAAACATAAGTGATAATAAAAAAGATGATAACAATTTATACTTATGATATATTTCGTACCAACAAAATAATAGAAAAAAACTAATACCTTCACATAATCTTCACTTGAAAAGCACAAGACGACGCCTATAACCGTGAATTTTTCCGGTGTGATGGTTTCATCGTGCATACTGCAGATGCAGTAGTGCTCCGGCATCGGAAGCAGGGGAATGGCGTGCGGACGAGCTCACTAGCGCAGAGACCGAGTCGGTGGCCGGGCATAGGTGACGTTGTGCCAGGCAACGGCAAGAGTAGTGAGCTCTACCGTCACGGGCGACGGCCCACGGATAGGCGGTGAGATCTTAACATAAAAAAAAAAAGAAAAGAAAACAAAGCGAGGGAGCTAGGTGATTGGGCAGCAGGCCGGCGGATAGGTGGTGAGATCGATCTGAAAAAAGGAACTGTCGTGCATTCGTGCGCGTGCGGCGTCATTCCCTCGTTAATTGAGCTCACACTCACGCTCCAGCAGCCTCCATGCCTTTCTGTTGTTATCAATTGGATCAATGGGACTGAACCACGGAAGGGCAAGTATATGAGCCTGGGGGCCCCTTGAAAATGGGGGCCCTGTGCGAGCGCTCGTGTCGCACGCCCTCAGGGACGGGCCTGCTCACAGAGACACAGACACAGCCATGGCGAGCTCGCCGACCTCGCGTGAGCGTGACATGGCGGCGGCGGTGGTGGTGGAGGAGGAGGTAGGAGACGCGCAGCCGCGGCAGGAGTGGATTATGCTGGCCGCCGTCCCCGACGTCCGCCGGTCATCGAGGATGTTCCCGCCGGGCACCGACTTCGTCCTGGCGCTGAAGAAGCCCCCGCATGTCTCCCACGTCACCGTCGCCGCCCGCATCGCCCCCGGCCTGCCGGCAACTCCTACACGCTTCCCCTACGTCGTCGCCGTCGACGCGGGGGGTGCGTTCCTCCTTTGCGTCACCCAGCGCGCCAGGGAGCCGCCCCTCGCCACCGGCGCAGACGCGAGCGTCGGCCGTGCGCGTCGCCGCCGCGAGTTCGCCCGCGTCCCGGCGTACTTCCTCTGCGACGCGCACACTGGCGTGGCCTCCCGCGTCCCCGATCCTCCCGTCGGTGGTCCACTGAGCGACTTCCATAGGGTGGGTCTAATCTCAAGACCTTGCGGCGGCGGTGGCGGCGGCGGTGGAGGAGGAGGAGGAGAAGGAGTTGCCTACGCCATCGCTGAGCTCGTGCCCATGCTCGGCACCGACCACGCCACCCTCCGCCTCTACTGGAGCGCCACCGGTCTCTGGCTCAGCAAGGAGGTCAAGTACGCCGGGCTTGGCCATCCAGATAGCTGGGCAAACGATGCCGTCATCTCCCATGCCCAGAAGCTCTGGTGGGTTGATCTCTCCTGCGGCCTCCTCGCGTGCGATCCATTCACGGAGCACCAGGACCTTCTGTTCGTGCCGCTTCCAGATGGGTGCGTGCCTCCTGTAGCCGGCACGGAGAACGACCTCATCAAGCATCGCTGCGTTACTAGCAGCGGTGGGAAGCTTCGTTACATTCAGATTCACAGCAGACTTGGCGTACCGATCATCAGCGTATGGGTGCTGGCAGATCCGGAGCACGCGACCTGGGATTGTGAGTGCCATTTGCCCTTCTCGGAGATCTGGAGCAGGAGATGGGTAAGCAGGATCACAAGGAAGAAGAGCCTCATGGTTGCGGCAGCGCATCCTGTGCATACAGGGATGCTCTTCTTCGTCCACGGGCCACGGCAAGAACCTATTCACAGTGGATGTGAAAGCAAGAAGGATGATTAGGTGCACAGATCTTCATGCCACACACTGCAACCCCTCCTACTTCTTTCATTCATGGCCGCTGAACCAGCCTCTGAATACAGAACAACATGACACATCTGCAAATTCATCTGGTATGGCGTTTCCATGAATCCTTTAATGTGTCATTTGCTGCTGTGAATCTGAATTGATGATGCTACTGTCATGCTAGCACTGCATTATTCTGTGCTTGCATGTGTGTAGATTAAAATTAGTTTGCCTAATTAATGTGTGTTTCTGTAGCTTTCAACAACCTTGTTAATTAAACTATGTATGGTACTGTATTAGTCTGCTGATTCATCTAGTATCACAGTTTCATGCATCCTTAATTCCTTATCCGTGTTTTATGTTGTTGTGCATCTTAATTGCTCCTGCTACTGTCATGTGAGTATGTGACTTGCATGTCAGCAATTTTTGGATCGATCAAAATGATTCACAACTATTACAACAAGGCAAGAATAAGTAACATGACTGCACATCTCAATCAGTTCAACACATATGCCAAATTGCCATTTACCTCTCACATGTGCTCATTAGTAATTCTGGTTCATGTACATGGCTACGTACTACATTTCTACAAACAATGTTCTGCATGTATTAAGCTGCTGACCTGTTTAGTTTTGCTTTATTAACCTTGTGTGCTACGTTCTGATGCATGACAACTTTTGACTTGTGCAGTTGGCATGATTCAAGTACTAAGTCAAAGTGAACCAATTCAGCTGAAATATCATCGAGGTGTGCACTTGTTCCATTTTAGTTCTTTTCTTATTTTTGTAAATCAACAACAAGGCTCGTGACTACTTGCACTTAATCTGTTCTATGTAGTTCCCAAGGCGGAGGAAGATCTATTCGAGCAACTGCCTGACGATGTTCAGAATGAAGAAAGGAACGGAAATGCTAAACACCGGTATCCCGTTTGGGCTCGGTCGGGACGGGACAAATTTTTTACCAATCATCAGAAATCATCACGAGCTTATCCGAGTCCCACTCCCAAGAGAGACAGAACGTTTCTTGTGCTTATCCGAGTCCCACTCACAATTCTCTCACCGTGGGCATGGCGCGTGAGATCTCGCTGGCGTCGACGGCGGCGGTGGAGGAGCCGGCGGCGGCACCTGCTCGCGTCCGCCGGCGGCGGCAGCTCCACCTCTTCAGTGTCGCCGCTGAAGTGCACGAGGTCAGTGTGGGAGAGCGGCGTGAGCGTGGTGGTGGCGCCGACGCCAGCGCCCACCGTGTTTTCTTCGGTTGACGGTCTCCATCAACAGGAGGTTCTTCATTTTCTTGCTTTAAGCAGTGTCAAGAAAATCGGTGACATGAATTGGTACGAGCACATAGACGATACATCGATCGAATCTGATATGAACTTATTCATGTCCACTCCCTGTACATATATTTGATCTGGAAGTTGACGGAAGCAAAAATCGTTTCCCCATATATGAACAAATGAAGTGTATTACATGGGGTAGACTTTTTGTGGAGTAAATACCAGCCATGATACTGAGGAGGATCATGACACCTCCCAAGTATCACATGATCATACTTAGGTATAATCTATGAAACTCACAGGAACCATGATACCAGTCATGATACTAAGAAGAATCATGATACCTCTCTCGTATCTCATGATCCTTCTAAGGTATCATCTATGAAACCTAATGATACCTGAGAAGAATCATGATACCTCCCTCGTATCACATGATCTAAGGTATCATCTATGAAACATGATGATACCAGACATGATACCTGAGCAGAATCATGATACCTCCTACATATCACATGATCCTTCTAAGGTATCATCTATGAAACCTGATGATACCAGACATGATACCTGAGCAGAATCATGATACCTCCCACGTATCACATGATCTTCCTAAGGTATCATCAGTGAAACCTGATAATACCATCCATGATACTGAGGAGGATCATGATACCTCCCAGGTATCACATGATCATCCTCAAGTATCATATGTGAAACCCACAGAAACCATGATAGCATACATGATACCTAAGTAGGATCATGTGATACTTCACAGGTATCACACATAATGATACTTTGCAGTATCATGTATGAAACTTTTAGGTATCACACAAGATTATATATACCTAGCGAGGGATCATGTGTGAAACCTTCAGGTTTCATGATATCGAGAAGGATCGTGATACCTCCCAGGTATCACATGATTCTACTAATGTATCATCCATGAAACCCGTAGTCACCATGATAGCAGCCAAGATACTCACTGTCTTGATGGTGTTACTCTCATTCACAAATTTTTCCTGCATATCACCTCGATTTTTAGACTGGGCCTTCTCAACATGTTGTCCTCCCATTGGTGTCAAGTTCATTGATGCAAGCTTTGGTGTCAAGTTCATTGATGCAAGCTTTCTCAGCTAAACCTTGTATTGTTTTGATTGCAAGATCATATCCTTGCAAAACACGATTCCGAGGATGTTTCATTGGGAAGCAGAAGAGCCGGCGGACGGCGAGGGTTCCGCTGGAAAGAAGCGAGGAATCGCGCGCCGCAATTCCGAGGAGGTTTCACTGGGATGTAGAGGAGCTGGCGGATGATGCTCGCGCCGGTGGAAGGAAGCGAGGAATCACGCGCTTTCTAGGAGGATTTGCCATGATGCGGAGAAGCCGACGGACGGTGCGCGCGCCAGCGGGAGGAAGCGAGGAATCGCGCGTGGAGGCGCGCGCTTCCGAGGAGGTTTCGCTGAGATGCAGGGAAGCCGGCGTTTGGCGAGTGCTGGTCGTCGTTCATGTTTTGCTGCAATGCACGCAGGTGGCGGACGACAGTTGCTAAGAGCGATGCCATATTGGTACCAGAATCGTCCCGTTTTTTAACGGGATTCCGATATATAGCATAAACTCGTCTTCAATTCACTCGTCTAGGCTCCCACTCCTCTAGATTACTCATCTTCAATTCACTCGTCGCACTAGAAACAGTCGATGGATGTGAACTTGTCAGCGAAATGCCAAGAAATCGCTCTACTCTTTTTAGCAGTTCACTATTCAATTAGCCACTTACTGCTGCAACTGAACATGGATGCTAGAGGTTCCCTGTAATGCATGCTTGAAATGTCTGTTGCTGGACTGAATAGGAGTCAAGCTTAGTTGATCTCTGATTAATAATGCACTCAACGGTGCTCAACTGTTGGCTTGATATGATGCAACAAAATCGATCATTCCAAAATCTATTATCTTTCTTCGGTCTCTTTCTTGTACCACTGCTTTGCTCTCTGGGCGTGGTAGACAACTCGTTGGCATGGCGGTATCACCTAGGAATGCAGATGGGCTAGGTCGACCCAGCTACCCACTGACCCAGCGCATGAACTATGGGGCAAACACTATATGGGTCAACCCACATGGGCCAACATGGGTTAGTGCCCTCATGACATACGGACCACATGTAGGAAAAGTAGTCCCCGAATTACAAAATCATCCCTCAACCAAAAAACCAGATATGGGAACCTTCAATTTACAAAGCCGGGCTACACTAGGTCCTTAGGTGGTATTGACCCCGGTTTTATCTGACGGGGTGGCTGAGTTAGCATGGGATCCACATGGGCTCCACATGTCAGGGTGACCACGTCATCACCCCCCCTCTCTCTCTTTCCCCTCTGCTCTCCCTTCCTCCTCTCTCTCACTCTTCTCCTCATATGGGCAGGTCGGCCGGCGGGTGGGGAGGAAGTCGGTGAGGAGGTCCGGCGGCTGGCGACGGGTGACACGGCGACGACGAGCAGTCGAGGCGGTGGTTGCAGAGGCCGCATGCTTGGAGGATCCCGCCGTCTTGATGGCGGAGAAATCGACGGAGTTCCGCTAGAGCCTCACGAGCGCCAGCACAGCGTGGCCCTGGTACGTGGCGAACCAATCCGTCCTCACCCCGTCACCATCGGCGCCCACGCCGAACCAGCCATACGCAACCTCTTCCACTGCGGCGGCGGCGTCCTCCTCCACCTCACCCCTGCTGTTCACCTCCAGCTCTATCGCATCAATTCCGCCAAGTCCCCCCGCCGGGGCATCGCACATTGTTGGTTACCTCCGCCTCCACTCCACGGTAGGCCATGGCAGTTGCCCTCTCTCGTCGGCCACCGCGCCTCGTGGCAAACGCTAGAGCTTTACCACGCTCAGCGAGGCCCGACCCTCCGCCCTGGGAGTACCACCACCAGCCGTCTTGGACCTCGGGCACCATCCGCAAAGCCCCCGCTGGCCTAGAGGTCACCAAAGCCACCACCTCCGCGCCAACTGCCACGACGGCCATCTCCATCTCCGCATCGTGTCGGCTCTCGTGGGGCTCCAGCGGAACTCCCCTTTTGCCATCGTCGCAAGCCGCCGGACCTCCTCCTCTCCCGTCTCGTCCCGCTGACCTCCTTCCCATCCGTTAGGTAGCCTACCCAAACAAGGAGAAGAGAGAGGGTTATGACGTGGTCACCCTAATATGTGGGGTACACGTGAGTCCCACGCTAACTCATCCGTTACGTCGGACAAAATCGGGATCAATACCACCTAAGAACTCAGGGTGATCCGGTTTTGTAAGTCGAGGGATCTAAGATATTCCCGGTTGAGGTACGATTTTGTAATTCGGTGATAAGATGAGGGACCTCATATGTACATTTCCCCCACCGATCTACCCACCCCTGACCGGCAGCCGGCCTTCATCAAGTCTTTAGGCACCGGACCGCTGGCCTGTGGATGGGCTGGATTGGTGCCGAATACGGCACAGCCGGCCCGCCTATGCTGCAAGTCACGTTGGACAATTTTTTTTTTATTTTTAATTTTTTATTAAAATATTTACAAAACTAATTTGTGTTTCAAAAATTTACAAAACTAGTCGCCTGCCGCCTTTTCGTGACGTGGCAGACGACCGTTGGCTTATGCCTAACGGTCGGCTATAGGGGGCCTGCCATTTTGCAGGCGGTCCCCTTACCGCCCTTAGGGAGGGCGGTTTAACACTGTGCGGGGGGAAACGGAAATCCGATCCGTTTTTCCTAAGAATTAGCCATCGCGTTAGAAATATATATTGATTCCAGGGTGCAAGACCATTGTGTGCGTACGTCCAGTATTGATCGGTCGCTTACTTTAATTTACAGTATTGCACAATCCTGTCCTCCAGAAAATCCGGCCTGATGGAGGTGGATTCCTCTTCGCGTTCTTGCCATGTACTCCCTCCGTATTTTAATGTATGACGCCGTTGATTTTTTAATCAATATTTGACCATTCGTCTTATTCTAAAAATTTATGTTATTATCATTTATTTTATCGTGACTTGATTTATCATCAAATATTCTTTAAGCATGATATAAATATTTTTATATTTACACAAAAATTTTAAATAAAACGAATGGTCAAATATTGATTAAAAAGTCAACGGCGTTATACATTAAAATACGGAGGGAGTAACTAGCGAGGACAGGCTAAGCGCACTCCTTGATGATATTTTGCTCGAAATACTCCAACGTCTCGCCGACGACCTGCGTTCCGTTGTCAGGGCCAGCGCCCTCTCGAGAAGATGGAGACACCTCCCGCACATGCTTCCTGATATCAGACTCCATGCCCGTGACTTCACGCAGCCGGACATCGGCTCCGGCGGAAGACACAACAACGCCGCCGGCTACACCGTTGATCAGACAATGGCGGCGTACACCGCCACGGCGAGGTGGCTCCTGGAGCCGACGATCACAACGCCGCAGCGGGTGACCAAGAAGAGCATCGACCTGGCATTCTTCTTGAGAGACCCTTACCTGCACTCCATCGGCCGAGCCGTCGGACACGCCATCGACGGTGGCGGCGGCACGGAGGAACTGGACCTCACCGTGGAGGCCGACATCGCCGTCGCCGACCTGACCGACGAGCACAAGGTCTCGCTGGGACGACGCTTCTGGTCCTTCTTCCAAGCGTGTCCCGTTGTTTTCAGGTGGCTCACGAGGCTCACCGTGGACGACTGTTTGAGCGGACCGGACGACATCCCGACCCTCGTCAACACCTGCGGGAGGCTGCGTTTCCTCGAGCTGAGGCACAGCGACGTGGTCGACGACGCCGTCCTCGAGATCGACGCGCCGCGCTCGCAGCTCGTGTGCCTGAAGCTGCACCACTGCAACTTCCGGAGGGTGGATCTGATCCGGGTGCCCAAGCTTCGGCGCGTGTAGGTGCGGTTCGGCTACGTTCCTTGCCTTGATAACATCGCGTTCGGATCCGAGTGCCTGTTTTGGCATGAGCCGTTCGTTCTAAGCCAGTGGCTTTCTGGCGCTAGAAGCTTGTCGATTTTGTACCTGAACTTCCGTGGTCAGAAAGTACGTCACAGGCTGGGTTTTCATTTGTTGAATATTAAATATGTTCTGAATTCAGTAGTCTGTTGACGTGCGCTGTATTTAATTTGCCTTTTTTTTTTCATTATTGCAGATTTGGGTTAAACCGGAAGACCCGAAATTGCTATCTCCTATATTCGGTAACCTGAGAGCAGGGTTCACCTTACCGTTTTGGGGGGTTACCGACCCCCCGCGGTATGGTGGTTACCGCGATAACCGTGCGGTTACCGCGAAAAACCGCACAAATTTCGTTTCCAAATTTTTGAATTAAAAATCCACGGTATGGACACGGTAACCGCACGGTTTGGTACGGTAACCGCGGTAAGAGGACGGTAACCGCGATATGTTGGAACTGAAATAAGAAAAATGAAAAAAATAATAGAAAAAAACTAAAATGTGAGTATTTTAGTTTATGTTGGAACTGAAATAAGAAAAATGAAAAAAATAATAGAAAAAAACTAAAATGTGAGTATTTTAGTTAATTAAGATGTGGTTATACAACAGAAAAATTCGGCATGACCTACTCTATATTGTAGAGTCCACAGTATAATGTCCACGATTACAATTCTAGTTCGAATGAAAGGAAATAAACAAGGACATGCATAGCTACGCATTCCACTGATTATATGCCATATTGTACTCCTCTGTGGACATGAGCATCAAGCCATGTGAATGTAGCAACCCCGCCTTGTATTCCTCCCAACTTTGACCTGTCCATGATGATGTTGTTTGCCACTGAGCGTACAATTGAGCATACCACTGAGGCTCTTGCCATTCATACACCCATGTAGTAGCAGGATAATCAGAAGCTTGGGGACGGTTGTACACATACGTTGGATAGCCACTTTCAAAGCTAGAGACACTGAATGAGCTAGAGCTATCCTGTTGTATGTCACTGAATTGTTGCTGTTGTCGGACTCCCGGTGCAATGGTAGTTCGTTGAGAGCTTGGAGCACCATGATCCTGGTCCTGAGTAGCATGAGTGAAGTCGCCCTCACCTGCAAATCAAAAAATTGCAAGAAAATTATCCAGTACTGAATTGGAAGATGAAGGTTGAAATTGCAACTGAATTATATCACACCAGTGAATTGAACGGGGCTGTGGTGATCTGATTGTTGGGTGTGACCCCTAGGAGGCACATTAGTAGTGCCTTGGCCTCCTTGACCATCGTCGTCGCCGTCATCTGTTTCAGTTCTTGAGCTACTATCATTGGACTCTTGGTACTCTGGGCTTCCTTGGGTCTCTTCATCGCTATCAACACTAGTCGATCGTGGACCCTTGCCCTTTACCTTTTTAGATGGACGTGCTTTTGGCGGCTTTCGAGTCTTCCTTTTCCCAATATGAGTGTCACCTACATTCGTATCAGCCCACTCAGCAATACTAGAAGCTCCCGTGGTCCTTCCCAGGTCATCCAAGTTGACTAGGTCAGACACAAGTTGACTAGGCAGGGGAGCGTCACTCTCAGCTGAATCTTCATCTAGTTCGGGGCAAGCATTAGAGCGAGCATTGTCCATCCAGGCACTGATATGATTGTTAGTTTCATAGAATGAGAGGTCCGCTAATCTTTGAAGGGGATCATCGTCCTCCACCCTAATTTGGGCATTTGCTTGCTGAATTCGAAGGCGAAGGTTGTAGTTCACGTACACTAGCTTGTTGAGCTTCTTGTGGGTAAGTATATTACGGACCTTCGTATGTACGAATGCGAATGTGCTCCAATTCCTTTCACATCCACTGGAGGAGCAACATTGACCAACCAAACGCAACGGAAGCTTCTTCAAATTCGGCGTGTCTGAGGCGAACATAGACCACCATTGTGCTGCAAAAGCCAAGTAACATGTCATTTCATAATTCTGAATACATCAAGATCAATTAGATATATCATAGTTCCATGATTAGAAACATACCAGGTGAAGTTTTCCCATCTATGGCCATCCTTCTTGCTAGTGCCCTCCCAAATTCACCCGTCTTACGTCGGTACATCTCAACCTCCAGCAAAGCGGCGGCAGCCGTATCGATATCCGTCATCCACTCGAATGCATGTCGGAGGTCTTGGAAGACAGTAGCACTTGGAGAATACGCGTAGTGCGTCCTAGGGTTCAATGCGGCAGCTACAAAACATGGCACAGGTTAAGTAAGAGTTACATAATATGCCATGTGGATTATGTTATGACCAATATTTACCGGCATTGATGAGAGTCTCATTGGTTAGGTCGTGCATCCTTCTGTTCACGATCTCCATGTATGCTTCAAACTTGTCCCTTTGATTCGCAAAAAGACTGTCGTACTCCATTTTGAGCAACTGATATCTCAAAAGTACCTCACTCAAATTAGGGTTCTTGTCCTCGTCAGCAAACCGAAGGAATGAGTACATAGGTTGGACAGAATTCACTACTGCCTCTAAGTTCTCCCACCAAGACAGACTAGATAGACATGCATGTGCATATCTACCT
The DNA here is from genome assembly GCF_034140825.1 of Oryza sativa Japonica Group. NCBI lineage: Eukaryota > Viridiplantae > Streptophyta > Magnoliopsida > Poales > Poaceae > Oryza > Oryza sativa. Next base: position 8,006,985 of record NC_089035.1, on the reverse strand, counting down.
TCCAAAGTCCCACTAAATTTGCTTTGCATGAAGACAGAGGAAGCCATCCATTGCATGAAAAGATCTCGCTTCCTAAGGAAACTCTGGAGAAACATGTAGTTTGTTCCGAACCTTGTAGCATTCCACTTAGTTTGTTCCGAACCTTGTAGCATTCCACTTAACCAGTTCACCACCTATAGCTAAGACCATCATAGCATGCAACTTGTTATGATTGTATAGCCATCTGCAAATTTTCCTAGCACTCTCAATCACTATTTCGTGGTCTGGCATTTTCCCAACCTCCTTAAGCATCAAGTTAACTGTGTGTGCCACACAAGGTTGCCACACAATTGTCTTGTATTCTTGCCGTAGTAGTCTGCACGCCTTCTTGTAGTTAGAGCCATTGTCAGTGATAATTTGAACAACATGCTCCGAGCCTATTTCGCGTACCACCTTCCTTATCTCCTGCATTGGTAGATAACATAATAAAAATTAGTCCATGCCCCTAACACTGACGATAACAGGTGATGAAGTAATTTGTTGCATGAACCATACATACCTTCAGCACAAAGTTAGCATCCTGGCTTTGCCCGGTCGCATCAATGGACTTGTGGAAAAACATTATTCCATTGCAGTATATCAGAAAATTGATGACCGACATACTCGTCGGACCTGTCCAAGAATCACACATTATAGTAACACCGTACTCATCCCAATCCTTCTTGAACCTATCAAATTGCTTCTTCACATCCTTCTCTGTAGAATCAAGATATTTTCCATCTATCTCGTTACCAGTTGGAGAAGGTACACTTTCACCTACAATTGACGTATGAAATAAGTAGTGCGCAATGAGTTAGAAAAAAAGAAGTTCCTTAATAGATGCATACGTACCCCACTTTTGTGTCTCCCGAACGGCGCTCACAAAGTATGGATTATCGGCGTTTCTACCAGGAATGCCGGCGGTAAAGAAGAACCTTGCCCATGACTCACCAATGGCTTGCCTAGCTTGCTTCCCCTTCTTTGTGAAGAATCCTGTGTCAATGCGTGGCTGCACAGGGGCCTTGGCAGATGCTAGGTTGTAATCTCTCACAGCAGGTGACTCCCTATGAGACGTAGCCCTTCGTAGCATATTGGTAATTGGGTTACTTCTACCTTTCCGTGCCTCCGGCTAAGCGGATCCACTCCCACCGCCATGCTCATAAGTGCCACCACGCTCCTCAACATCCCTCCTAAAGTTTTCGTCTTGTCGTGAGGCTGCAATGGCTGCTTCCATTTGTTCCTCCTCGTCGGCATCACCTGTTAGGTCATAATAGTTGACCCTTGCTGCTTCAACCCTTCTTCCGCTATCACTCTTACGCTGGTCACCTGCATCTTTTATCCTGTCCAACTCACGGCAGAAGAACTCACGGACATCCGGAGGCACTGAATTGCAATATGTAACCCCCTTCCCTCTTGCAGCCAAGTGTTGCTTTAGTCTTGTTGCCCCACCACCGCCCCTCTTTGTATGGCAATACTTACAGCGCCATCCAGGTGGGATATTCTCCCCGTGCTCCCACACAGGGTCCCTACTATCTGACATCTCCACCCTGTATCAAATGCATGAGAAATTATCACTGCTAATTATAAACATACCTCCCATTATGCAATAATACGACGTAATTATATGTACACTGGTAAGCATGCATCCAAATTCTTCCATACTATGACGTATTTAATTTAACCTATATGTACATAGACCAAAGCAATCAAATATACTTCACATGCATGGTTTTAGCCAAGCACGGGCAACCAAATGCCGAAATAAACTCATATTCCCAATGTATTTCTCATGCATATTGGTAAAAATATGTTCTATTGACCTAAATCCCCAAATATGTCCATGCATATCACAGTAAAAAATACCATACCACGGTTCAAGCCACGGTAACCACGGTAGGGTGGACGGTTACCACGGTTTTCACACGATTACTGCACATACGTATATCGTCTCATAGATTACGAAGCCGACGGTAACCGTACAAAACCGCACGGTTACCGCTCCTAACCGTGCGAAAACCTTCAAAACGGAGGGATTACCTCTTGCCCGTCGACCCAGGCGGTTACCGTCGCGTACCGCGCGGTTACCACCGCTTACCGCGCGGGAACCGGCCTCGCCGGCGCGGAGGCGGCGGATCTGGCGCGGGCGCACGCCGTCGCCCCTTCGGTCCTGAGCGCAGCTACGCGAAAGAGGGGAAAAACGGTAGGATTCGCCAGAGAAACGAAGCAGAGGCTTCCAAAGATATTTTCCTCCCATTGTGGGCCTTATTGGGCCTCATGAACAGTGCATACTTGGCCCATTCCATTTAATCTTTTTTCTTTTTTATAATTCACAATAGGTTTTGTGCTCAAATTTGAATTTACCTGCATCTTTTTGATGAAATTTTTTCACCATAACAACATACAAAACAAGCTTTACATCCATGATTTTTTTTTGATTTTTTTCGATTATTTTTTAAATTTTTGAATTTGAGCAAAATTTGCCCAAACCCTACCGCCGGTTTTCGTTACCGACCCCCACGGTAAGCCCGGTAACCGCGGTTACCGCGCGGTTACCGGCGAGAAAGTGAACCCTGCCTGAGAGACGTGCATCTCCGCAACATCTTTAACGGATGCGACCTGAACTGGACTCTTTTTTTACTTGACGCTGCGCCCTCCTTGAACAGCATGTATATTTCGGTATGTAGATTGATATATATTCTCTCGGTTTAGTATTACTTTCTCCGTTTCACAATGTAAATCATTCTAGCATTTTCCACACACTAGTACAGATCCTTCTATCTGTGACGGGCTCTAATATGCTTAGAAATAGCGGGCCGTCACAAGGAAGTCATCTCAATCGGGCCGAAAAGTGCCCGATTAAGATATGGTCGCACAGACATGTTAGATGGGTATAAAACTTAAGCCCGTCACGGATGACACATATCAGTGACGGGCCACAACTTTAGGCTTGATTGAGATAACATTCCATATCTCAAACGGGCCTAAAGTTATGGCCCGTCACAGATGACCATCATCTGTGACGGGCCACAACTTTAGGCCCGTTTGAGATAACATTCCATATCTCAAACGAGCCTCAAGTTGTGGCCCGTCACAAATGACCATCATCTGTGACGTGCACCAACTTGAGGCCCGTTTGAGATAACAACTAGGCCCGTCACAGATGACTCATCAGTGACGGGCTATATACTTAATCTCTATCGGGCATTAACTAAAGCCCGTCATCGATGACTATTTTTCCATTTTTCATATGAAATGTTTATATTTGTAAGTTAACTATAGCAAAAATAATTTTACAGGTAGTAAATGATTTCAAATGGAAAAAATGTCAACAACAAAGTTGTATAACTTATCAATATTTACAACTTTTAGTTTGGTCATTTTTCAATATAACATTTTTTTGAACAGTTTGAATTTGAATTTAAAAATATGACAACTTCAAACAACATTTTCAAATACTAAATGATTTCAATTGAAAAAGTCATCAACAACAAAGTTGAATAACTCATCAAGATCTAAAACTTTTATTTTTGTTATTTCTTCATCTGACGAAATGTTAGTAATATTATTCACAAATTTTACATATATGTATTATAGTTTATAAAACCAGATAAGAGATATGTCAATTTTGTGAACAATGTTACTATCACTTTGTCGTATGAAGAAATGACCAAAATAAAAGTTTTAGATCTTGATGAGTTATTCAACTTTGTTGTTGATGACTTTTTCAGTTGATATCATTTAGTATTTGAAAATGTTATTTGAAGTTGTCATATTTTCAAATTCAAATTCAAACGGTTCAAAAAATGTTATATAGAAAAATGACCAAAATAAAAGTTATAGATTTTGATGAGTTATACAACTTTGTTGTTGATGACTTTTTCAGTTGAAGTCGTTCACTGATCTAAAATTCTATTTGAACTTTTCAAACTTTGAATTTCAAATTTCAAATTGTTTAAATAGAGTCAGATGGAGAAATGACCAAAATAAAAATTTTGCACCTCGATGAGTTCTACAACTTTGGTTTTGTTGACTTTTCCATTTGAAATCATTTAATAACCCCAATTTAACATCCTGGCCTAAGGCATAATAGGATTAATAGAATACTCATACCAACATGTCACAATTATTTTTCCGGAAGCCAATCTCTAAAGAACTTTGACGTTAAGTGTGCACACGAGTGAGGGCTAGCCAAAAAATAAAATTTATTTATTTTTGGAATATACTCATCTGTGACGGGCATTAACTCTAGCATAAGTTAATGCCCGTCACAGATGACTCATCTGTGATGGGCTATAATTAATGCCCGTCACAGATTACTCATCTGTGACGGACTATAGTTAATGCCCGTCACAGATAAGGGTCATCTGTGACAAGCACTAGTTGTAGCCCGATTGAGATAGGTCATCTGTGACGGGCTATAGTTTGACTGGTCGTCTGGGTCAAAGCTATCGGTGACGGGCTTTACTTAGGGCCCGATTGAGATAGAATCATCCGTGACAGCCGTTTGCCCGATTGAAATAGCTCTTCACATCAGTGACTTCTAGCCTGTGACGGACGCCATGCCCGATTGAGATGGGGCTTACCGCCCGATTGAGATGAGGGTATCCGTTCTAGTGACATTCATATCGATCGATCGATATGAATGTGGAAAATGCTAGAATGACTTATATTGTGAAACGGAGGGAGTATAAGTCATTTAACTTTTTTCTTAATCTATTTTTTTAATTTTAACTAATTTTATAGAAAAATATAATAGTATTTTCAACACAAAACAAACATATATATTGTCAAAATATATTCAATGATAGATTTGATAAAACTAATTTGATGTTTTAGATGTTGGTAAATTTTTCTATAAACTTGATTAAACTTAACAAAAATTTGATTAAAAAAAAGACAAACGACTTATAATATGAAATGGAGGTAGTACCTTTATATATACTCCCTCCATCCCAAAATGTTTGACGCCGTTGACTTTTTAAAACATGTTTGACCGTTCGTCTTATTCAAAAAATTTAAGCAATTATTAATTCTTTTCCTACCATTTAATTCATTGTTAAATATACTTTTATATATACATATAGTTTTACATATTTCACAAAAGTTTTTGAATAAGACGAACGGTCAAACATATTAAAAAAAGTCAACGGCATCGAACATTTAGGGAATGAGGGAGTTTTTTTTTTGAAATTTCTGTTAAATGGAGTCACTATATTTCATCTAAAATGATTGATGCGTATATATGTGAAGTAAATATATTTCTAACGTCTAACATTTGTTGAATGCAGTTATGCCGGCATACGTGTGAAGCATGCGAATGCGAGTATGGTGCTGAGAAGACCAACGTCACACGGAAAACTTCAGATTTCAAGCACCATAATTTGAGCCTACTGGAAATGAAAGGGTTTGAGGTTAAGAAGAGGGTGATGCAATACTTAGGCCTCTCACAGTGCACTGAGCTAGTGAGTTACCTAGTTGCGCCAGCTCAGATTTTCACCGACGTGGAGCAAGCGCCCGCGCCTTAGTTAGGTTTGTCGTCCCCTACCTGAGCGACGCAAAGCCTCGCCAAAACGAGGGCACGCAGCGAGGAGAAAAGGCGGGTCACGCGCGCTGTGGGCGGTGCAGCCTCGTGCTCGCATGGCCTAGCGCCCAAAATACCCTCACGCGGCAGCAAAATTCCTGATTCGCCCTTCCAAAATCCCCTCCCGCCACAAATCGGATTGATAGAGAAGCAATAAAATCTTGAAGATTGGAAGAGAAGAACAGATCGGATTCAACAAAATGAAAAAGAAAAAGAAAGCAAAATCATCACAGGATTCGCGCTGCATCGGCGCGTCGGCTCCCACCGTCTTGACGGTGGCAGCGTCACCGCTGGCGGTGGCGTTGAGGACGGCGAACTCGTCGAGGCTGATGAAGCCGTCGCCGCCGGTGGCTGTGTGGCCGAGGCTCTCGAGCCACGAGATCTGGCCGTTGCCGTTGTCGTCGAACTAGACGAGGCTAGCCACCGCCGACGGAGTCTGCCCTGCTCCGGACCGCCGCCACCTTCTCCATCTCCACCTCCTTCTCGGCCGCGGCCCTTCACCGCCGCCTCGAATCGCTCGCCGCTCCAGGGCCTCACGCGGACAACCGCCGAGGCCACCAGATCCGCCGTCTTGGCCGGAGAGATGCCGAGCTCTGCCGCCAACACCGCCACGGATAAGCTGCGGCGGCGGTGGACGGAGACAGACGTGGGAGGAGGCCTCGGCCGCCGCTGCTCGCGGTCGCCGTGGTGGAGGAGGCGCGGCGAGGCGCGAGTGAGGCGGCGTGGTCGACGGGGAGGAGGCGGCGAGGTCAACGGGGAGGAGGCGGCGCGGTCGAGGAGAAGGAGGCGCGGCGCGTGGGAGGGAGAAGAAGAAGGGGCGGTGCGGCTAAGAGAAAGAGAAGGGTCGCGAGAAAGGAAGGGTAGGTGAGGAATTAATTTCCTTTGCCTGCCAGTGCCACATGTGGTAGGGTACGTCCACTGTAGACTTTGTATACTTCAATAGTAGCTTCATCTCATTAGGTCACTCAAAAAAAATAACTGCACTGTGGGCTTGAGTGTCTTTGGGTCACTTTTTTGGGCTAAGCCCCTCATTGAGTGTCTTGCACTGTGAGAGGCCTTAAGGCTTATAATTCAACGTGCCGTGTGCTTAAAGAGAATCTGCTTGCTTGGAAAGGACCCCTGCATGGAATGCGACAATGTCAACAAGCATCGATCCTTGCCCCCAATAAAACGGAGATTCATTGACGAAACACAGAAGAGCCTTATTAGGGCGCGACTTAAAAATGGGCTGTCAACTTCTGTAGAAATAAGTATAGGGTGACAACATCCTATTCATTGAAATATATGACCGGTTCTTAAATTAGACTAGGGTAAATTACTCATTTAGGACTAAATACAAATTTGTTACCATTGTTAGTTTTAGAGGAGGGCTAAATGCAAAATGTTTGCCACCATGAACAACAAAGTCATGGGGCGAGACTTGCCAAAGGGGCTATGGATCTCAAGTGATTCATAACACCAAAATTACATATATACCTAGATGAGAAATTTACAAGATTATATGTGCACGATACCACGGTCTAAATTGAAGGACCAGCAGTGTATTTTACTCTTATATACTTCATTCAAAATTCGTCAACATTCATTCTTCTTGACATTCAAAATTCTAGTATCATCAGCATCACCTGGCAAATTTGACCATAGTGTTTATGATGCCAAATAACTTCAGCTCAACTCAGTTTCAGACATAAGAAAGGGGATGTAAACTCACCTGAGAAATGTTCTTTTATATGGCCAGTATGCAGTACATCAATACTAGGGCTACATTTCGGTAGAGTTGATGCACATGAGGTAAAAATGGTGTTTGCTAATCTTTTAGGCATCTGCTTGGGTTTATCAGCCAATGAATGAGCAAAGTTAGCAGCACCAATATTACAGTGCTCATATTGTTTATATCCTGCCAAAATCAAGCCAATAAAGAATTTTAAAAAAATAAGGTGCATTGTGAGGTTAAAATAGGTAACTCATCATCTCAACTCACCCTGAGTGGAGGATACTACATTATATGCACAGGAGGGCAGATTATTAGGTCCAGGAGTAACTCTATCATGGTAGATGGGCATCTCCATCACAGGCAGCTGTTGTGAGTTTAGTTTGGATGAAGCTGCTGAAGAAATCCAATGAAACATACTGCCCCGAAATGATGCAGAATTGACGATAGCATTCAACCTGGTTCTTAAAGTTTCAAGATCCATATACTTAATCTGAGAGAGAATCAATGTTAGCAAGTGACTGAGAACTATTTAGATAAATGAATCCAAACAATCAATTTCTGAGTATACCAAACTGTTCAGCAGTAACTATTCTGTTTAAGGATTACAAGAATATGCTGAATTTTGTATTTATTCAATAAAGCTTGTAGATAAGTTCAATATTGTCCAATATTAGAGTAGAAACCACACCAAATTCAAGCCCTATATAGGTGATCATATATCCTATAATATATCCTATAAGAGTAATTTTTACCATCCTTGGGAAGGTACGTACTAGAGGTACTATATTTTTCTACTGTAAAATTTGATATCTCTAGGTACTAAGTATTTCAAGGTATCAAAAATTTTAGTATAAAATTTAGGTACCTTAGGTACTTTTTTAAGGACTGTACCTAGAGGTATCAAATCTTCTATTATATACTAAAAGTCTATTAAACTTCCTACAAACACTCTCAAGTTGCCATGTGGTGCTCTAATAAATTAGAGAAATCCCTAGAAATTCTAAGAAAAAAACAAAACATCTACCCCTTAATTTTCACTTAAATTGGTGAGTCCATTATTATACATTATTAGATGAAATTGATCATAAAACAAACAAAATACTATGGGTCCCACCTCTCCTCTTTCACATGGGTATGTAGTACGTACGGCTCCTTTCATGTTTTTTTTTCCTCTTTTTTCTTATATTTTCCATTTATACAATTGATATATATTTTTAAAATTTTACAAAGAAAGAATATACAATCATATAACTCTATATAACTCTTTATAAACACAGGTAACTAAATTAGCTCTACAATCTTTGAAAATAAAATTTACACCATTATACGTTTACCCATTAAATCAATAATGTAAGATAATTTTCAATTAAACCAGTGTACTCATTATTGTACTATTATTTTCAAATAATGCACTATTTTAAAATACAGTTTACACAATTATATTGTGTACCTATCAAATTTATACGTGCACTTAAACATATGGACCCATTATTTAAATCATCGGATCTATTTTTTATTACTTTGGACTATTATTATCAAATAATGCACGGTTTTAAAATAAACTCTACACTTATTATATTGTGTACCCATTAAATTAACAATTTAAAATCTATATTAACTAATTTACATTTACACTATAACCGGTGGACCCATTATTTAAATCATCGGATCTATTGTTAACAAATAAAGTGTCCGAAGTTCTCTTTTTTGGCCCGCTGCATAATGCACATTTGCATCTTTGCCTTTCGCACGTGTGACAAAGTGTCATGTCTGAGGCATCTAAGGTGATCACGACCACTGCAGCGCTACCGCTTTGCCACATATCAAATCATATATGGAGATGATTAATTTTGTTAATAACATGAAAAGAAAATTAAAGGTGTGATGTAGAGAGAGAAGAATTAAGCACCGTGGGTTGAGTTTTTCCAACATTTAGCTCTATTTAAACTGAAACCCAGAGTTGATTACATAATAATTATATCGTATTGTGTTATGTCGTATTTGGATTTTATATTATTTGTTTATACGGTTGCAAGAACAATATTAATAAATATCAATAGAACTCTTACTAGTACAAGAGTGTTATAAGGGACTTTAAGGTCTTTTTTTTCATAATTCCATCTTTTGGATTTTTGTTTGCACGCTCCACGCTTTCCAAGTTCCTAAATGGTGTTTTTTTTAAAAAACTTTTTTAATTTTTTGAAGTTAATTCATTCGTTTATAATCTCAAATAGCTATCACATAAATCAGATAATTCATCAATTTCAATTGTCCTAAACCTAAGTAGTACACATTTTTTCATGTGAGTCATGGTGATTAGTAAATTGGTGATCAACGCATAATTAAGATCATAAGATGAATCTGCAAGAGCTACTATGAACAATTGTAAATAGGTGTCAAAATTAATTGCTATTAATTAGACTTCTAATAGCTTACTAGCAACATATTAATTTCTCTCTACATGTATATAAACATGGACTAAGCTGGAACGAATATTAGCATATATCCCATACATATATATTACATGGTTAATATTCTAATCACATGTGGTAAGTCCGTTAAAATTTCTTAAAATGCCCCCAAGCTGCCACGTGGTGCTCTAATAAATTAGAGAAAATATTATAAATTCTAAGAAAAAAAAGCAAAGTATCTATTACTTGACTAGCAAAATACACGTGCGTTGCACGGGTAATGTCACGTTGGATAAAATTTAACTGAACGATTTTTTAAACAGTCTAGTATGATAATAATAATCACAAAAGTTTTCTTTTTTGTTTGGAAAATTATTCCACGTGTACATGTATGATATGAACTTTGTGAAAAAAATCTGTATTAAAAATAGGTAAGTTCATCATAAAATTAACTAACAATAATCAGGACAGATAAAAATACTTTGCATATTTACTCATAGTCTCTTAGTGGTGACATGTGTGCGTGTTAAGATGATCCGAACAAGAATCAGAGCAGCAAGAATGATGTCCATGTTCCATCTAAAAACTTGCAATTAATCATGTAATTCCAAGCTCACAATCAACAATTTTGCACCACGCCAGGTAAATGCCCGGTACTCAGCCATGAGTAGCGAACGCCAGAAAGCATGCATCGGATCGAGCCATGCAGTGGTCGCGGTGCAGCTTCACCTCATGCCGGCTAGGTTGCTGCTGCTGCTGCTCCTCACGCCATTAATGGAGGCACGCAGCTTCGCGCTGATGCGGCTGCCGCTGCCGACGCCGGCGCACGCGCTTCACGCCCAATCACGGTGTCAACTAACAGGATTTGGGGACATGAGAGAAAAGGAGAAATGTTTGCTTTCAGATTCTAACTTAACACGTGTTGCGCAAGAGGCTAATGCTGTGGTCGAGAGGAGGTGAGTTTGGGAACTCATCTCCCGCGTACGCAAAACGGAGCAACATATTTTCTTATAATTAATTAAGTATTTATTATTTTTTTAAAAAATAGATAAATATGATTTTTTTTTAAAAAAGCAACTTTCATATAGAAAACTTTTTTTTTTGAAAAAAACACACTGTTTAGCAATTTGTAAAGCGTCCAAGCAAAACACAACCTAAGGCTGTGTTCGGGATGTGCCGTGTACGTAAAACGGAACGACACATTTTCTTATGATTAATTAGGTATTTATTAATTTTTTTAAAAAGGACTGATATGATTTTTTTTAAAGCAACTTTCATATAGAAACCTTTTGCAAAACACACACCGTTTAGCAGTTTAAAAAACGTGCGCGTGAAACACAAGAGAGGTGAGTTGGGAAAGATGGGGAAGAGCAAAGCCTAAGAGTCCTTTGCATGAGCGAAGGACCGTGGTCCTATGGAATTTTATTTTGTCGAACCGAGAGCGTGGCGCACATGTAAAAAAAACAGAGAGCGGCATACCCCCACGTGCCTCGATCCTTCCGTCACCCTTATCTCCTCGTTTTTCTCGGCCTTCTCTCCTCTGCCCGCCTATCACTCCTCCGCTACGCACCTGCTCTCCTTCATCGCCACCCCTTCCCTCTTCCCCATCAGCGGCTTTCCCTCCACCCACACACCCCCATCGGCAGCGCTGCTGCTCTCACTCCCCCTCCCTCTCTGTCACAGTCCACGACGCCTTCTGTGGCGAGCGGCGCCCTACCCTTGGTGGGGTCGGCGATGTTTGGTTAGTGCGTATATAGAATAGTTGGGTGTGTATTGGATTGGGATAATTGATGAGTGTACTCCGAAATGTATAATTCCTTATTATATACGGTGCATGTATATACGATGGTATTGGCGAGTTAAATTATACAGGAACACTAATGAGGGATACCCATATAGGTGCCGATTCATTTAAAACTGACATTTACAGAGCATTTTCTATCCATGTGATTCTTAGAAAAGACAAAAGTTAAAAACCGCACTTATAAATCTCTATATATACCAGTTCTTATTAAAACTAGCAAATGGGCCGGTTTTTATAACAACCTACATAGTAGTTATGAGTGTTTTTTTAAAAATACATCCATAGTATTTCATTTTAAGGTTTTAAATTAATATTAATTAATTATGTGCTAAAGAGTGCTTCGTTTTATGTGATTGTTCTCCACACAATACACAACGTTTGATGAATTACCAATCAGATAGCCAGATATATTACAGTAACAACTCGTGGTCGTAGCAGTTAGCAGAAGCGTTTCGTTTCGGTTGGGTGGCGTCGTTTTCCTGCCCGCCGAGGAAGGAGGAGGGGTATTTCACCTTTTCTCTTCGCGCTCGCTTTGCTGCTCCGTTCCGCCTCCGCCCTGTCACGATCAAAAACGGCGGTCTCCTCCTCGCCTCGCCGCCACATAACAAACGTCCGTGAGTTCGTGACATGCCACGCCCACCACCTATAAGGTGATTCCGATTTAGATTTGGAGTGGGGTTTTGTGTTTGATTTGGATTGTGATGATTTGAGATTTGGAGAGAAGATGTGCTCAATGTGGATTCTATTTGTGTGATGATGGAATTCTGACTGGGACTTGGGGATGGGGTGGTGACGGACAAAAATCACCCTATGACGGAAAAAAAAAAGGTTACGGGACGAAAAAACCGCGCGGGGTGAAGAAAAAGGGGTTACGGACGAAAAATACCGAGATTACTGCGATGTGATGACCGGAAAAATCCAAATATTTATATTAGTTATAGATTTTACTTAAATCGGTGGGTCTAATATTATAAGCCATTAGATTAAATTGATCTTAGGACAAACTAAATACTACGAGGTCCCACCTCTCCACCTTCGGTACGCACCTACTATACGTGGGTACCTACGCTTCCTCTCCACATTTTCATTTTTCCCTTTCTTCTTTTTCACCATGTATACAATTCCCTCCCTTTCTCATTATATCATGTGCCTTCATGAGACGATTTAATCACAAGAATTTTAAGTATCTTTGCTCTCGCATTTTTCATTTGTAGCCATACTACAAGCAATAGTTTATTATTTACTCGAGAAAAAAATATGATTCAAAAGTCGTAAGTATTTAATCCATCTTCTACTCAAAAGTTTGTGAATGGATTTTTAAGATACCTTAAGAAAAATAGAATCCTTAAATTATTACAAAATAATAGTATCCGAACTTTAGTTTTCCCTTAATCTATGATACAAAATTTTTGAACAAACAATAAAATTTTTTACCTTTGAATAATATAAGTGCCCGCACATGCACGCGGGCCACCTTTCTAGTTTTACAGTAGAAAAATATAGTACCTCTAGTACCTTCTCAAGGATGATAAAAAAAAAATTTACCTTATGATATCTTCTCAAGGGTTGTAAAATTACTTATTTTTAGATAAGGATATGTGATTTTCTTTTAAGAGTACAAACTTGTAAACGATCTCAATTGAAATGCTAGTTTCCTAGAAGCTTTTATCCTTGTGTCACATTTGTATCATTTCTGCTTGTCTTGAAGGTTCTGACGATCAGAAAAAAAGACCTTCCTCTAGTGAGCACAAGTGATTCAAGTAAATTCTTGCCAGTCTAATTAAGGATCCACGTCGAAGACAAAGGCCGGTTGCTTCCTCTTTATGATTTGCTAAGCATTAATTAACTGATCAATTGATCCAATGACCATGACTCCATGAGTATTATTGCTACATGGAACGTGACGTGTTCTCTTTCGTGTGTACCTGTAGGAGTACATACGTGTCGCAATGTTGATTCTGCTATCACTTGATCAATTTGAATAAAATTCGGTTCCTCGACCGCTATGCTGATTAAGAGTTTCTTCTAAAAAAATGTTGACTAATGGTAATGTCTCTAAAACAAAAGCAATAGAGCATTATTACATTATTTGTTACTAATAGTTTTTTTTACGTGAAAGTGGCAAGAGTATTATTTACAGTCTTCGAGACTGTAAATGTCCGCATATATTAGAAGGAGAAGTGTGGGTTACATAGTTATTACAAGTGGACTATTACCGTCTAAATGAAAGCAACTCGCAGCGGTAAAAGCTATATATATCAGCATATATACAGCTTTTACCGTTGTATATATGCTGATTAATTGAACCATCTCTGAGAACCGTTGCCAATGACGTAGAAAACGTGTAGATACAACCAATACCGCAAGCAAACCATCACAAACGACGTGACGATCTCCGCCGCACTCGCACGTGTACCACGAGGCTTCGGCATCTCCCTCCTGCTGTGCCATTCGAGAAAACCAATTGCGGTAAAGTCTATTGCCAACATGACGGCGGTGACGGCGACGAGCCTGATGTCCAGCGTGGTTGCCTGCCGTGCCGCCAACATGAGGCGGGACAACAGCATGACGGCCATAGGCACCGAGACGTAGCACCACTCGAGCTGCTTCGGCATGTGGTCCGTAGGATAAGCGTACGTGTCCCGGAAGTACAAGAGGTTCGTAGGGAGCGCGAAGAAGACGGCGGCGTAGGATAGACCCTTGAATGAAACGCCGCCGATCACAACGCCGCCAGCTACCGCGACCGCGGCCGACACGGCCACCGCAAAGCGAATCTTGGCATCCCGGATCGCGTACCGGACGTCAACGGCGGCATGGTTGTTGGACTTTTTCATCCGCTCCTGTACTTTGCAGATTTCCCCGTACTGTCCTCTCCTGTTTAAAGCCACGCCCATGGTGCCACCGTGCGTGAGGCACCACGCGAGGGACAGGACGGCGGCCACGTCGGCGATCCAGACGACGCAGGCGGCGAAGGCGACATCGCCGCCGGCTCTTCCTTGGTTGAGCACCGTCAGCACGGCGACGGATAGCGCGACGGGGGTGGCCGTGGCGCACGTGATCATCGACAGCGGCGTGCGATCGATTGGGTACGGCGGCCGCAGGAACTCGAGCGCGTAGACGGAGAACGGGAGCAGGAAGAGGAGCGCGCCATAGCCGAGCGCGAAGGCGCGCGCCAGAGCCGCTGGAGCGCTGGCCGGGTAGGCCACCGCGGCGCCGAAGGCCGCGTAGGCCATCGACGCCGCCAGCGAGATGTCGACCGTAGTCTTGAAGCGAAGACGCATTGTTTCGATTGGATCCTCGATCGACTTGTGTATGCGTAGCGTACGTTGCAATCTATACATATATATACATTCAGGCTCATTTAGGAGTGATCAGGACTTCAGGAGCGTACGTATATATAGTTCGTTTCACAATCAGTATATGGTACGTGGTATACTCGTGGTCGTGGACGACCCCAACATCTCCGTGCGTCTCGGGTTAAGATTTTCCACGGGAACAGATTCGGGCATCTAGTGGGGGCCGGCTAATCACCTCCCATCCCCTATATACTACTCTCTTCCTTCCTCCTCTCCTTCTCTTCCTACTACACCATAATTTTAAAAAAAATAAAAAACATAAAGTTGAAAAAAATTATGTATAGAAATACTATATATAAAAAAAATTAAATTCAAATTCAAATTTGAAACGGTATATATGTAAACTTTTGACTTATAAACTTTGGACCTATAAACTAATATTTGAATTTAAATTTGAATCGGGTATGTAAACTTTTGACTTATAAACTTTGGATCTATAAACTTTAGGTGTATAAACTTTAGATGCATAGAAATACTATATATAAAAAATATTTGAATTCAAATTCAATTTGAATCGGATATAATTCAAATTCAAATTTGAACCGGGTATGTAAACTTTTGACTTATAAACTTTGGATCTATAAACTTTAGGTGTATATAAATACTATATTTAAAAATATTTCAATTCAAATTTAAATTTGAATCGGATATATAAACTTTTGATTTATAAACTTTGGGTCTTTAAACTTTAGATGTGTAAACTTTAGGTGTATAAATTTACTAAAATAGGAAAGTAATGCGGTGCCAAAAAAAGAAACCATATGGAGGAGAGGGGGGCCCGCTAGGGGCGATCGATCGCCCCTTAACAATCTCGCATCTAGTGGCTTTAGGATGGTTTCTAATCACTTGGTGGACGTTCACCCGTTTATTACATGTCAACCAAATAGTTTTAAAAAAATTTCAGAACACTTGATAAGATAGATCAATATGTAATATATCACCCCACAAGCATGTAAGTTTAAATTCAACTTCTATAAGTTGTAACAAAAATAATAAATTCAACTGCAAATATACTTATACTAATTTAAGTTTTAATTGTTATTTTTGTTACAATTTATAGAAGTTGAATTTGAACTTGTATGTTTGTGGATATATTACATATTGATCAATCTTATTTTTTTAATAATTATTTAGATGGCATATAATAAACAGGTGGACGTCCACCGTGTGATTAAAAGAGTTTCCCCTTTAGGATGGGTCTTCTTCACAGCTTCAGGTTTTATGCAAATGTCAGCTAAGGTGAGGTCGAGGCTGACGAGGCAGAGTAGTAGTATAGCTCTAGCACTTAGAGCAAGTTTAATAACGGCGCCGACTGATGGCTCCAAAAACTTGCCAACTCATTCAATAGATAAATAATCTACCTGACATACAATGCAGGCTATTAGCTTTCAATTTTTTAATCGTGCTATTCTCTTGTTCTAATGCTGCATGTTGCTCTCCTATTTTTTTACTGGTTGCTGTGACATGCATGGGCCCCACGACATGTAGATTTACATATGCGCGCGTGCTCAGCCGGTGACTATTTAGTCGCTCGCTTTTCTCTCTCTGCAGTTTAGCTCTATGCCACATGTACTAAAAAGCGGGCTATTAGCTCACTATTGTACCTGCTCTTAACGTGTACTTTCTTTCACCGTTAACTCGTACGGAGTATAACAAATTTATTAGTGCTATTGATTTCATGCCTCAATGGCTACTACCATAATAATCGGGTATGTCTAATACGCGAACGCTCGCTAGCGACAAACCTAGCGAACAGAAAACGACAAAAAGAAAAACGGAGCCACAAAAAAAAAGGTGTTTTCCGGTTTCTCGTTTACCTATCACGCGATGGGAAAAGATAAACTTTTCCTTTTATCGTTTTTCTGTTAGGAGGTTTGTTCATATTGGATTTTTTTTTTGAAAAATATCTTAGTTTTTTTTATTTCTAGTAAAATTTATGCACTAAACTTTCGAATTATAGATATAATTTATATATAAAGTTTACATATACAAAGTCTATATATAAAGTATACATATACAATATATATATATATATATATAAAGTTTATATATTCAAAGTCCATATATATAAAGTTTACATACATAAAATCGATCTCTCTATATAGAAAGCCTATATATAGAAATTTTCCAAGAATATTATTCATTTAAAAAATTTCCCATTAGCATTTTGTTATTTCTGCACTAAACTTTCTAACTATGATGTAATTTCTATATAAAATCTATATATAGAAAGTTTCTATAAACTTTCTATGATATACAAAGCCTATATATACGTATATAAAGTTTACATATATAAAGTCTCATTATATATAGAAAGTTTCCACGGAAATTATTTGTATAGAAAATTTCCGTTAAGAAGATATTAAAATATACTATGTATAACGAAAAAAGAAATCTGAGAAATAAACAGAAGTGAAGAAAAAAAATAGAAATACTTATTATAGAAGAATCACGTAAAAGATGCAATGGATTACAGAATAATCACGTAAAAAGAAGGGAAAAAGATGAAAACGGAAGAAAATGGCGTGTCCTCCTGTTTCGCGTGTCCCTTCTGAGTTATTCGCTGGATTAGGTAACCACGAACGTTTGTGTACTACCCTTTTCGATAATAATCACATATTGTTAAGGGTGTGTTCTTTCCTTTATTTCGATTTTGCTACTTTCTTATTTACCATTAATATATTTTCCAAACCGCTAAACAGTGCATATTTTCTTAAAAAAACTTTCTATATAGATAGAACTTTCTTTAACAAATAGAAAACTCATTTTCAATTTTGTAATAGGTGATACATAGGGTCTAGTCAATATCTTTTTTCATAAAATTTGTTAGACATAAATATAGTATAATTCACATGTAATTACAATATAATATAAGAGAGAATATCTACTTTAGTCCCTAAAGTTTCTCTGTAGGATCAGTTTAGTCCCTAACCTTTTAAATGGTCCAAAGAAATCCTTAACCTTTGTCATAAGACCTAGAATAGTCCTTAGGTCCACCAAAACCATCATATGGATATGCCATGTCATCATTCATGCAAAATCTATAATGAATTGTCCAATTTATCCTTACGTATATCATAGAAAAATAAATATAAGGGTGAATTAGACATAACCATAGGAAAAAAATACTTCTTTTTTCACCATTTTGAGGTATACTTTTGCTCTTGCATATACCATATATTTTTTAACTTTTTCCTTTTGTTTTTTATTTTCCTATGCGTAAGGGTAAGTTGGACAAATCATATAGATTTTGTATAGGAAGGTGACATGGCATATCCATGTGGCGATTTTGGTGGGACCAAGGACTATATTAGCCCACATGACAAATTTAAAGGACTTGTTTGGACAATATGAAAGATTAAGGACTAAAATGACCCATGAGTGAAACTTTAGGGACCATATTAGCTATTCTCCCATAATATAACTTGTATGTAACTTTTAAAAATCGAGCATAACACACTGTTTTTGCAAAGCGGAGGTCGGAGGACCAAATTAATCACCTCATCCATGCATGCACTATAATTTTTTCCCTTCCCCGCTTTCATGAATCTTGAAGAAAATCTAATGGTTCAAAATTATATGAAAGTTTTATATAAAAAAAGCTACAGTGTAATTACAATATGTACTTACATTTGATAAATTTGTTGGAGAAATTCTTTTCAACAAATGTATAGCAAAACCAGAACTAATTATATACTAATGTGTAAGCCTCGGTTTTCGTTTAACCATCGAAAACTATTTTGATGAAATCCTATGGTTCTTTGATTGTATCTAGGTTTTTTTTGCCAAAGACGATCTCAATTAGATCAATCTTTGTGACCTCAAAGTCTTGGTGTTTTCTTCTAAATTAAATTCATGGTATTCGAATTTTGTAGTTGAAGTCCTTGCAATTAAATCCTTTACAAAAATTAATCAACAGTCCTCCTATACTTTACTCATAAAAATGTATCACATGTACACATTCTTTTTTTATCCTCAATTTTGCTAAGATTCAACTCTTGCTTTAATCAAATCTCCTTATTCCCTACCATTTTTATCCACTAAAAAAATCAATGGCCAAATTAATTCTTTCCTATGATCCTAAAATTTGTATTAAAAAAAATCCTCTCCCATATAAAAGTTCTCATGTTCAAAATTTTGAAATTCGAATAGCATCCTAAACCACTATTCAGAGTTTTATCCGAATTCATATCCTTTATTGATCCTTTTAATTCTCTATCCATTCCATTCTTTACAAAATTTTCTCAAAAAGCAAAAATCCCTACAAATCTGTCCAGGTGCATCCACCAAGTTCTAAATCCGAATTAAAGGTTAGAGCAATTTTACGGTCCTTGAGGAGATACCATGAAGTACCTCGGTACCATGAGGTACCAAAATTTGGTACCTCCTCAAGGACCGTAGAATTGCTCTAAAGGTTATGTAAGAACCATGTTTAGGAATTGATATCCCTCAAGGAGGTATTTTATAAAATAAAAGCAAAACCTATTTTCAAGTCTCTCTATTAATCTCTCCATAGCTAAGTCCTCCAAAATATCAAATCTAATTCAAATGCATCCGCTCTTCAAAGTTCAATCTAATTTTCATCCCAGTTCACCATCCCCCTAGACTTATTCAAATTCAATTCAAGATCCAAACCTCATATCAAATATAAAAAAATCTCAAACACATATTTTCCTTAAATTTGTAATGTCTCTACCAATTCGAATATCGAATTCAAAATCAAATATCAAGTCAATCAACCAAATGTCCATTCATACAACTATCTGGAAAATCATCAAAAGATATACTACCTCCGTTTTTAATAGATGACGCCGTTGACTTTTTCTCACATGTTTGACCAATCGTCTTATTCAAAAATTTTATGCAAATGTATAAGATATAAATCACACTTAAAGTACTATGAGTGATAAAACAACTCATAATAAAATAAATTATAATTACGTAAATTTTTTGAATAAGACGAATGGTCAAACATGTGAGAAAAAATCAACGGCGTCATCTATTAAAAAACAGAGGAACAGAGGGAGTACTATTATACACCCGGGCTGTTCGCTTGCAGTCCTGTCCACCATCGGCGCCGTCGCGTACTGTCGCCTGCGCGTCACCGCCGCCTGCTCACCGTTCCGGCTTCCCTCGCACTCTTCTGTGCCCCCCGGCCGTCCGCTTCCCTTTGCCCCCGCTCGACATCATGCTCCTTTTCTACGCGCTTCCCGCACGTACTGATGCTTCACGGTGACCGCGCGTGGTTGCAGCCCACGCCGACGCAGCGACGCTGCCTCGTGCTCGCCGACCCACTCACCCACACAACGCGTGCGGTCGCCGGAGCAAGCCGACACCGTACGTTAGCCCACCCGCCCAAACAACGCTCGCCGCCGCCACGCGATTGCCAGCCGACGGATGGACTCAGTGATGGCGTCACAGGCGCGCACACACACAAAAAAAAAAAAAAACCTGCAACCAACACTGCGGTCCACACCAACCAACCGCCTTCTTTTTTCGTTCTCGAAGCGTGCCGCCCACGGGGAACACCACACGCCGAGTCGACAATATATAACCCACGACACAGCCGCGCGCGGCGCGCGGCGGCACAAAACGTGAGCACCAAACTGATCCCCTCCTCGTCTCCACGCTCCGCTTCTCCTCCAAGCCAAATTCTGAAACACCAACCCAGATCCTTCTCTCTCTCTCTCTCTCTCTCTCTCCGGCCATGTCCGAGGCGGTAGATGAACAGATATCGGCGGGGAAGCAGGCGAAGCACAAGCACTGGTGGACGAGGAACCGGAAATGGATGATCATGGCTTGCGTGCCGCACGTCGTCCGCGGCGACCGTCCGCGGGGCTTTGATTGCGGGATCAAGCTGAAAATTCCTCCGCGCGCCACCCGACTCGCCGTGCACCGGAGCATCGCGCCGCGCCGCAAGACCATCGACGACCACCCCTACTTCGTCGCCAGCACCGATCACCATGGCCGCCTCCTCCTATGCGCCAGCCAGGGGCCCGAACCGGAGCCTCCCGTCCTCGACGCCTTCTACCGTGGGCCGCTCGGCGTGCACCACGGCTTCCCCATGGCGTACTTCATCTGCGACACGCGCACCCGGAGGTGCACCCGCCTCCCCGACCGCCGCCTCCCCATCCTCCACCCCGGGAACGTTTGCCTCGTCGGCACTGCGAGCGGCGGGTTCATCGTCACCGATCTCCACCCTACGCCCGGGGACCAACAGGCTATCCTGTTCATGTACAACTCGGCTTCTGGAGTCTGGAAGGACCGTGTGGTCAACTACCCTCCGCGCGATCGTCCCTGGGGCGGCAACGGCGTCGTCGTGCACCAGATGATGATCTGGTGGGTGGATCTCTCCTACGGCCTCCTCGCGGACCTCGCCTTCGACCAACTCCGCCGCGTCGTCCCCGGCATCCATCACGATCTGCGCTTCATCCCGCTCCCCGATGGCTGCGAGCTTCCACCGGGCACGGCGGACCTCGACAAGTGCCGCTGCGTGGGGCTGAGGCGCGACGATCTGCGTTACGTGCAGATCCACAAGCGCGACGGCGACCCGGCGGTCAGCATGTGGACGCTCGATCAGCTTGCCGGGACTTGGAGCTTCGACTGCGAGGCGAGCTTCAAGGCGATCTGGAACGACGAGGGCTACAGGGCGACCAAGCTGCCGCCGGAGGTCCCCACGGTGGCGCTCATCCACCCGGAGCACCCCGGCGAGGTGGCCTACTTCTTCCTGCACTCGCGGGTGTTCGGCGTCGACCTGCGCGCGTGCAGTGTCCTGGAGTGCGAGTTCTTCGCGATGCTGAATCCGCCGATGCGTTACCACTCGTCCCGATTCGTGCGTGCCTGGCGTCTCCCAGTCTCAAATTCTGGTACGTGACTGTATAATCTTGCCTGATATTTGTGTTAACTACCCCTGTGAGCTGCTAGTACTTTGGTGTCAGTCATGAATCGCGCCAAATTTGATGGAACATGCCTGTCTTGGCTCTTAATTAAGCAAGCAAATTTGCTCAAAAAAAAAACATGCAAATGGAACACCTAATTAAGGATTCACTTAGCTAGGCCTAGTCAACATTCACTCTGTGATATAAGTAGCTAGCTTTACAACTTCATGTTCATGCACGCGGTTGATGGTATTACTCTGTCTAGTGTTCTTAAATTTTTGGAGCGATAAGTTTCACTGAATTTACTATATGGCACTTTGCAGTTCACAGTTTTGCAAGTTCTTTCTTGCGGATTAAGCACTCATTGCGACATATAATGATATAGTACTTCGGTGAATGCTAGATTCAATTTTCCAACCCAGTCTTGCCCTGTGTTAGTGTTCATATATATGCTGGTCATGTCTTTGTTTTAATGATCAGTAGCTGCAAGATTCTCTATCGTCATATTAATTATCATATCGTGGTACAAATTTCCTTTTTTGTCAGTTTTAATTCGTGTTTAGTCAGCCAAGCACAAAGTAATCTGCTTATGCATTTTGTTTGGACCGAGTACAAAGGCAGTTTAAACCTGAATGTAGGGATAATGTCACAACTACTTCCAAGTTTGACATGATACTCTTATATAATCAAGCTTCACGTACGTACGTATGTATTGTGTAGGTTTAAGGAGTTCATCCACAAACAATCTAATGAAGATTTTTTTTTTCAAGATACTTGAACATTGGAATCATTTTTCAACTCTGCACATGCTTGTTATATGACAAGATGCATTTTCTTACCTAGTAGCAATAAAATCCTGCTAACTGCTTGTGAACTCTTTAAGGTGATTAAGTAAATATAAATAAGAGTAATGGAAATGTTGAATTAACATTTCCATCTGTTTGCTTGTCTTGAAGCTTCTAACAATCAGAAAAAAGGTACTTACGCGCCCAGCGAACGAGGGATCCGCGCGTCTTAATTAGACAAAGGTGAACATATTCAAGTATATCACGCTTTTTTTTTTGAAGACTTAAGTATGTCACGCTACTCTCATATATTAAGCCTCATGTACATATGCATTATCTAACTTAAGGGAATTTGTGAGGCAATAGTTTGCAGTGTTTATTTTCTAAAATATAGTTTATAGTGCTAGCTTCAGTCAAGAAAATTAATTTTTAAAGATACTTTGACGAGGTACCACACCTCTCGGTACCTCTTCAATCAAGAAAGTTTCTAGGTATTTGAGGAGGTAACTACAGATGCATGTGAACCATTTTATTTTAGATAAGGACGTGTGAAAGTTTTTTAGATAACAAACAACGTGTAAACTACCTTAGTAATTAGTGTAAATAACTCTCGATTAAACTACACATGCATGAAAGTTTTTTCCCCTAAAAATTGATAATTAGTTTCATGGAAGTAAATTTACCTTGTTGTAACATTTCCATCATTTGTGCATGTTTTGAAGGTTATGACGATTAAAAGGGGGGAAAAAAAGGTGCTCCTCCGGTGAGTACGAGGAATTCAGCTAAGTCTAGCTCACCGGCCGGTCATGACTTTGTCCTGATGATTTGCTGATCGTTGAACAAATGATCTAATGACCATGAGTATCGTTAAGTGGAACATTTATGCATTCTGTATTTCGTGGACCTATGTTGGGATATTTCATAGCACCATTTGTTTTTCCTAAATGTAGATTGTCAATCGTCTTAAATTTGTTGGTTCTTCGATTGTTTGCATCTAATCTCTTGGAAAGCTGGTGGAAAGCTGCAACGATGTTGTCCGAATCCCCGTTGCGAGATCTCTCTCTCTCTCTCTCTCTCTCTCTCTCTCTCTCGTGGATTATCATCGTAGTATCGTGCAACTGCAGTCTGCAGATCCATTATCGACAAGTCTGGGTGATAGATTGCCACTTGCTCAAGAGAATTATGCCCAATTAATTGTTGCTATGTCCAGAGGGGTGCAAGCGGAGCGGGCAACCGGACCTTTTTTTTCCCATTTATTTCACTTCTAGTTCATTTTTTAAAAAAAAATTATATTACCATATAAAAAATAGACTAACAAACGGGTTTTTATGCAGGTAGCGGAACTATCCACTTACATCCTTGTGTCGGAAACGTTACATCTGGTGCAGCGTGTTGATGTCACAAACATCCCCGCTCCAGTACGGGAGACGCGCTGATCATTTCAGCGTCACATGCTGCGATGGGCTCGGCGCGGCGCGTTGGTCCGTCTTTGAACCATCACGCAGTTGCAGCGGTGCAAGGAGAAGAACTTGATCAGCCGATCTATCCGTGCCCGTGCGCGCATTTTTCGCCGTGGCGTAGGTACGTACTACTCACGTTGTCACGCGTGCGCCTCAGCGGCGCTGTCCCTCGTACTCGTGCATTGGTGCGCGCGGGGTTCCAAACGAGTGCACGACGCCATCTCACAAAGCTGCAACCAACTGCGTTCTCTGTACTTTCAGTTCGAAACGAAACAGATCGTGTACGGCCGTGTCTCATGTCGTCCACGGACGCCATCTCACAAGCTGCAAACCACCACGCCACGCACGCTGAGTCGCCACTATATAAGTACACGAGTGACGGGGACAGCCGCAGCACAAAACGTGACCACCAAACTGCCGGAAAATTCTTTTCGCCCCTTCTCCACGCTCCGCGCACACGCCTCTCCAACGACCCAAACCCACGCTTGCAATGGATGATGACGTGGCGGCGTGGAAGCGGTGGAAGGGGCAGTGGGTGACGGAGGACGGGAGCGAGCTATGGATGGTCCTCGCTTGCGTGCCACACGTCGTCCAGGACGGCTACTTCAAGCCGGGATTCGACAACGGGTTCAAGTTCCGCTTACCCCCGGGCGCCACCCGCCTCGTCGTGCACCGGAGCATCGCCCCGCGCCGCAAGACCATCGACGACCACCCCTACGTCGCCGGCGGCGACTGCCATGGCCGCCTCCTCCTCTGCGCCACGCAGGGGCCCGAACCGTAGCCGCCCGTCCTGGACGGCTTCTACCATCGTCGGCCGCTCGGCGACGGCGATCACCGCCATGGCTTGCTCCCCAAGGCGTACTTCATCTGCGACACGCGCACGCACAAGTCCACCCGCCTCCCCGACCCCGGCCTCCCCATCCTCCACCCCGGCAACGCCTGCCTCGCCAGCATCTCGCGCGACGCCTACCTCGTCGCCGATCTCCACCCCACGGTCGTCGGCGCCGACCACGCCACGCTGCTCCTGTACTCCTCTGCCTCTGGAGCCTGGAGCAACCTGGAGCTCAACTACCCGCCGCGCGACCGTCCATGGGGCGGCAATGGCGTGGTGGTGTGGCCCAAGGAGATCTGGTGGGTGGATCTCTCGTACGGCTTCCTCGCCTTGGATCTCAGCGTCGCCCACCGTGAGCTGCGCTTCGTCCCGCTCCCGGTCGGCCGCGAGCTGCCACCGGGCACGGGCGGCCGGGACCTCGAGAAGAGCCGGTGCGTGGGGTTGAACTTCGGTGAGCTGCGGTACGTGGAGATCGACGAGCGCGACGGCGTCGGCCCGATCGTCAGCATGTGGACGCTGCTCGACGAGGATGCCGGGACGTGGAGCTTCGACTGCGAGGCGAGCTTCAAGGCGATCTGGGCCGACGAGGGTTACAAGGCGACCATGCTGCCGCCGGAGATCCCCACGGTGGCGCTCATCCACCCGGAGCACCCCGGCGATGTGGCCTACTTCTTCCTGCACTCGCGGCTGTTCGGCGTGCATCTGGGCCAGTGCAGGGTCCTGGAGTGGCAGTTCTTCGAGATGCTGCACCCGCCGATGGCTTACCACTCGTCCCGATTCGTGCGTCTTTGGAAGAACATTCCGGCCTTCCGGTGCTAGGTGCTAGCTTCTGGTGAGTTTGTTGCATAATCGTGCCTGATTTTTTGTGGGGGGTTTACTACTCTATCTTGAGCAACTGAGTCGGCAAATTTGATGGAACACGTATGTCTTCAGCAAGCGAATTACCTGCCAAAGAATTCACCTAGATAGTATGCCTCCTGTTGGCAATGGCGGGAGAGATGCGCTCTGATGTGCTAACACTAAACACTGTAACTGCATTCAGAATAGGTTGACCGGATTACTTCATCCATTGTTCTTCATTTCTGAATTTTTAACGTTCACTGTCTTGCAATGTGTTACTGCTCATATGCATGCTCATCATGGCTGTTTTATTGATCAGTAGTTGCACCAGCATCCTTGATGATCATACTCGCATCTTTTTTTTCTCTAGTCTATATTGATACTGAATTTCAAGTTTGATGTTCATTGATCTTTGCTCTGTTCAAGTGCACTTCCATGGGAAAAAATTCTGGTGTACTGTTCCTCACAAAAAAAAAGAAGTGGTGTAATGTTCCTCTCAAAAGGAAAAAAAAGTTATTGGCTATCTATCTATTATATTATTAAAGGAATAGAAAAAGAAGCCTCCACGTTCGCTCTCATGGCCTAGAAATTCTCACATTAATCGGAGAAAAAGAAAAAGCAGAGTCCATATAGATATACAATTTAAAAATAGTTGAAATTCGGAATTAAAAAATAAGGAATATTAGAAGAGGAGACTAGAGTGCATATATAAATACAATTTAGAAATAGTTGAAATTCGGAATTAAAAAATAAGGAATATTAGAAGAGGATACTGGAGTCCATATAAAGAAATACAATTTAGAAAGAGCTGAAATTCGAAATTAAAAATAAGGAATATTAGAAGTAGAATATAGAGTCCATATAGAAATACAATTAGGAAAGAACTGAAATTCTCGGAATTAAAAATAAGAAATATTAGAAGTAGAATATAGAGTCCATATAGAAATACAATTAGGAAATAATTGAAATTCGAAATTAAAAATAAGAAATATTAAAAGTAGAGTACAGAGTCCAGATAGAAATACAATTAGGAAATAATAGAAATTCGGAATTAAAAATAGAGAATATTAGAAGTAGAGTATAGAGTCCATATAGAAATACAATTAGGAAATAATAGAAATTCGGAATTAAAAATAAGGAATATTAGAAGTAGAGTATAGAGTTCATATAGAAATTTAAAATTAACTAAAATTCGGAATAAACATAATAAAATTAAAAGTAGAGTTTAGAGTTCGTATAAAAATACAATTTATAAATAACTAAAATTCGAAATTAAAAAGAAACATGGGAAGAAGAGTCTAAAGTTAATATAAAAATACAATTTAGAAGTAGGTGAAATCAAAATTAAAAATCAATGAATATTGAAAGATGAGTTTAGAGTTCACATAGAAATACAATTAGAAATAATAAAATTTCAGAGTTAAAAATAAATAATACTGGAAGAAGAGTCTAGACTCTATATAGAAATACAATTTACAGATAATGAAAATTCGGAATTAAAAAAAAGAAATATTGAAAGACGAGTCTAGAGTCCATATAGGAATATAATTTAAAAAAACTAAAATTTAATATTAAAAATAATTAATAACCAACACGTATATAAAATACAATATGAATATTACACATTAGTAGTTTTGTAAAGTTAGTATAAAATTTAAAATTATGTTGTTATTTTAATATATTTGAATAATACATTGAAAAAACATATATGCTATTATATGAGAGAAAATATAATGATGCTAGCCGCGCAATCTAAGCGGGCCACCATGCTATTTCTTGGTTAAAACAAATGCACAGCACATACCGGTCAGATTACATGACTGAGTTGTTTGGTCAAATTTTATGTGTGTTTTTCTTGACATTTTCTTGGGTACATTTGAAATGCTCATTATTTTCCTAATAAATTAGTACTACTAGTTTGCCTTCGTATAGTTGGACAATGAATCTGTTCCCAGTTTACATTTCTTATTTTTATACGGAGTACTTATAATAAAAAAGGAGTACTACTGGAGTATATGCTGCATGTCCGAACAATAAGCGACACTGAATCTGTTGCATGTCCGAATCTTGGTTTGTTTGACTGGAAGGTGGCATATGCCACTCCCTCATTCCCCAAAAAAAAATATAATTAGTGGCATATAATCTTGGTTAGATTCCTGGTTAATCTAGTTAGATTCCTGTCCAAATTCGTTGTGCTAAATTATGTCTCATTTCATACTGGGTTAAGTTTTTTTTAGGATGGAAAGAGTACTCCTTAGTCTTAGAATGAATTGATCTAGTATCGGATATAACATATCCTAATATAATGAATTTGGACAGATTCATGTACTTGTCCAGATTTATAATATTATAATATGTCATATTCTGTAATAGATTAACTTATTTTCAAATAAATGTAGTACTCTACTAGTACTTCATTTTTCATTCAGATGTGACCGATAACAAATATATAATAGGGCTCATTAACACCTACAGTAAAAAAAATATTCTCTCTATCCCAAAATATAGCAACCGAATTGGATGGAACATATTCTGATACACGGACTCTGTCTAGATGCATTGTACTGATATATCTCATCTAATGACGGGAGTAACTCCTAGCTATTATATCTCATCTAATGACGGGAGTATTAATTTGGATATGCATATATCTAATTTCAAAAATTTCAAAACTAGGACTGATTCTTTTTATATATGGAAGATATAAGAAGTTGGAACACAGTTAGCCCAAGAGAGATGAACATGTATGCAGAAAGAATAAATTCGATTATTTAAGTTTAAGAAGACATAATTTAATGGTTTGGGTTAGTCCAACGGCCCAACCATGAAAGAAACGGGATGCATGCTGTAGAAACAGCATCTCGCCAATGCGGTGGACCCACACGGCGTCACGGCCAAACCTGTAGAAACGCTCTCTAGTCGACTCCAAAGGCGAGTACTCCACATACATACGGAGTAGTATGCAGCACACAGTGCGTAGGCGTAGCAGCGTCGCCCTCCAGCTTGATCGATCGGCTACGTCACATGAACTGACGCACTGTGCATTAGGTGGAGCATCGTCCAACCGGGGGAGTTACGTCTTTACCGCGCACGGCGAATCACGTGTGCGCGGGCGTACAACCGCTACGCGGCCGCGCGCGAAACGGCGATCGCGCGGGCAGCTAGCCCGCACGGCGTTCATGGCGAAAAACGTCTCAAATCAAGCCCACGGTGCGTTGCGTGCGTACGTCGGTGTGGCAATGACACCTCCCGGGCCGGCTGCACGCGCGCGTGCCGCGCGGCCTGCGAGGTGGCCTACGCCTGCGCCCGTCTCTGTGCCACGGGCCGCTCGCGAGTCCGCGGTTGCCGACGCCGCCGCGCGCGGGCAATATATATAGAGCGCGCGCGTGCTTGCCGGACCATGTCGCCACCGTCGCCTGCCCCGCCCGTCCGTCCAGGATGTCGTCCGGATTCGTACGCGTCTAGGAATGGGAGAGCAGATTAAATTTTCAGGCATTCAGGCACCTAGATAAGCAGAGTAGACTGTGTTCGGGATGCAAGTTAAAACCCGTTTGGACCTATATATTACATACGACAAGTTTAGTGTTCTAAAAATACATGTTGGGAGTTTAAGGATATAGATGATACACCTGCATAAGTTTAGAGAGAACACCCATGTATTTCACTCTTTGCAAAACTCTCTCATTTGTTAGCTAAGTGGAATTATTGTCTATTATTTCATGCATTGCATGGTTTAATGGGGAAACTGGTTTAGGCCTGATTTAGTTCCTAATTTTTTCTTCAAACTTCCAACTTTTCCATCACATTATTCCTACACACACAAACTTCTAACTTTTCCATTACATCGTTCCAATTTCAATCAAATTTCCAATTTTGACGTGAACTAAACACACCCTTAGTCCCTCAAGGTTTGTTCGAATACACCATTAAATTCTTAAATAAAATCTTAAAATGTTGACACCATTAGCAGAATATGGAAATGGCAATAAAAAAATTAAGCTTGAACTCAAATCATACATCAAGAAGGAAAAAAATGCAAATCCTACAAATCCAAAATAGTAATGGTAGTACTAGTCAGGCAGTCACTTTAGAATATGTTCTTTTCCTCAATGTGTTAGATCGATTTTGAACTTGATTTTGGTAAACAGATATAGACATCATTATACTCTATATTGTTAATTTTTGAAACTTTTTTACAACCATTTTGTATCGAATCTGAGACAAAAATATATATACAAGTGGAAATCTCCTCGAGAGATTAATTCATATCCCGGTTCACTGTGTAATTAATTCGTTATGTCATGCGAGTGCCAGCATTCCAAATTTTCAACTGCTGGATCACTAAGAGTCGCGATTAAGTAATTAAGTTGGGTATGTCGTGGTGGTGCGTCGTGGTGCCACTGCCATTTAATTTGCAGAATCGAGTGCACGGTGTGCTCCTCGCCGTACGTCCCGATACTTTAGCCGTGTTTACCCTTTTTTCATCCTGAGAAGGGAATTCCACAGGTTCGCGTTTCGAGCAAATCTTTTTCTTGTCAAAGGCTGCCATGGAGATGACAGGTGAACAAGGCTGGGCAAGTTGCCCACTACCCGTTCCGATGCTACGATTGCTAGTATTGAGAATTTGAGATTGCACAAGGCGACCGTGCTACCAAACTCAAAACGTCCATCAAATCAACACACAAAAAAATGTGAAACAAATTATAAGACGTGCAACACTACGACTAGTAGCACCACACACATACACAAAAAAAACTCAAAATATGATGCCACATGAAGTACGAAAAAGAAAAAAATATACTAGAAAAGACAAATTCCTTCTCCAAAGAGAGCTCAAAAAGGTATTTGTCCCCTTTTTTTTTCAACTTCCAGTCCACATCCTTTGCTTCACCATCCCAACAAAAATCTGGCGGTGATCAATCTCTGCCGCGGTGAGAAGAAAAGCAGAAGTCCTGCAAAGCCAACAAAGCTCTAGTGCAACACAGCACCAAGGCCAAGCCAAACCATGGAAGGTACGGAGTAGTTCTATGGGAAGGGCTCCGTTTTGTCCGTGTATGGAGAAAAGCGCTCGAAGGACACTGCGCCCCTGCAACTCTGCAAGCTTCAAGCCCTGCCCCTCCTGCACACTCCACCCTGCACAGGTCCTTTATCCAACTAGAACTTGCGGCGCGCTTCGCGGCGCCCTATCAGCTCATATTCAGTGATGTAAAAGGAGTAAATTGCTAAGAGGAATATACGAATCATATTTTAGCTGAACTGGAAGTTTAGGCCTTGCTCAGCAGGCTAATTGTTAGGAAAACAAAAACTGACAGAACACGTAGAGAAAACACTAAGCAGCTGTTCGCATGATCCATGAGCATGGAGAGGCAGGTGAAAATGTTAGGCTTTAAAGCATACATAACAGAGGGCAGTGTTTTATGTAATTAAGGTAGGCGACAACGCCTGCGAACTTCAAGAGGAAGACGGCGTGGAGCTATGGCTGGTGTACCGCCTTCAACTGGTCCGTTGTTTAGATCAATCTTCAAGGGCACCCAGCTAAATGTTTTGACAACAGGGACACGGGGCCTTTGCTGCTCATATTCCCTAAGAACTTCTCCATCGCTATCACTCCCGCTGTCTTCGTCAGTGTAGTCGAACAGCTTCTCTATATGAACCAGCACAACTGACAGAGCTGCATTGTGCATCCAACTAATGTTTGCTGATCCTCGACGACCTTCTTTAGTCTCAATGTTCCAGCTTATCACCTTGGGTATAAGGTCACAATCTGTTGTCCAGGCAGCTAACTTAAAAATTGAGAGTTCTTGGATATGGTGCTCTCCATACAACTCCTCTACAAAACAACAACTGTCCATGAGCTCTGATATAGCTTCTTTGTTCCATGATTCTGGTGGCACGCCTTCTAGCGCAAGTATAACCCGCTGGCGCAGTGGATTTACAGTGCTACCAAGATTCATCTTGAAAGGCTCAAATGTGAGGCGAGTTGCCTTGAAGGTGAACGATACCTTTTTGAAAGCTCTTTCAGACAGTTCTTCCTGCAGATCGGCATCCATGAAGATGGCAATGAACATCTTTGGGTGGAAAGGGAGCAATGCGAAATCATCAATTTGACACCTGCAGACGGCGCTTATCATCGCTGATATTCTTGTTGTGGTCGGATTTCCAGCTCCAGACACCTTAACAACAACAGCTCTTGTGTATATGATGTCAGCTAGCATATGCGATATCTCCTTGCGCCTAGAGAATTTTGTTGCTAGTAATGGACGATTGGTTCCATAGGAAGAAGGGCGTTGTGGCTGCCCCACGCCTAGCTCAGCGCTCCAATCAAACTGCATCCCTAATAAAGAACATCCATAATAGTATTAGACCGGATTAATTGTTTTGCTAGGTTTTTTCTTGCTATATGTTTTATTTTCTAAAAATAGCTCTTGTTCCTATCGCCAAGCGCAGGCAGCATGCGCGGCTAGGAAAATAGAACCGGATGTATTATTACCGAAGCATCAGGCAATGCAATCACGTCGAAACAGAAGGCTGCATTTCGTATAGACTGCATAGCATAGCAAGGCATAGAGAGATACCCTGGAACAGAGGTAGAGAAGAGCACCCTTACCCGTAGAAACGATGGTAGGAAAAGAGTTGTTCTTCCTCGAGCAGGAGTTCTTCAGATTCAATCTGTGAGACTCGGCGAGGAGTGCTGAGCTGTGGTGGAAGAAGAGGATGAGCTGAAATGAAATAAGTGTAGAGTGTGGGATGCATTTTTAGCAGGTCGTGTTGTCCCTTCATAGGAGTAGCTAGCTGTGTAGGCTGGCATGTCACTCTTTAAAAAGGGAGTCAGTGTGCAGGCATGGGCTGCACATTTTGCGTGGAGCGCTGGCTGTTGAAGGTTAAATAGATGTATTTGTGGTACAAATCAGTACCACGACACAATGTGATACGTTGTACGCGCCATGCCGTGAGCATGGAACGCATTGTTGTTTCAGTAAACAGCTGTATGGAGGGATTCTAAAACCAAGCAACCATAGAATCAACATCGAGTTCGATTGCTCTGGATTATAACATTAGAACAGTCTAATTAATCTTAGGAGGTCCAGCATAGAACGTTCAATGAACAGCCAGCATTCATGGTTATCACAGTGCATCTATGATAACATAGAATCCTAGCTAACTACAGAACGCATGGGTAGATGTTTTCGTGGTCCGTTACAAAAGTATTATGCTCATAAACACACAATGAGCAACACAATAGCACAGTTTGCATAGGTACATAACACATTGCCCAGTGAAGCCGTAGCGAAGCTGGAGGCAGCATGTAAGGCCACTGAACCTGACGGTGTACTCTCCTGCAACTGTATCAAGCAAAAGCTTCATATTCCCACAATGCATCAGGCATTGTTGTCTCCGCTGAAATGTAAGTGCAAAATAGCTTAGTCATACATTCTACGAACTTCTTTTAGCACAGGTTGTACAGGCTGAGTTTACCTGCCATCAGCAACACCATCACCATTATCCTTGAACAACTTCTTAGCAGCTCCTATACCGGGAGATGGCCTAGCCCTGTTTGGCAAATTCAGTTAGAACATATAGAACAAACTATTGCTCCTTATGTGTAACATAAACATGTTTATGGAGCTTGGTACCTTTTCTTGTAGGACTTGGACGTGCTATGTTTAGTAGCATCGTCAGCAACTATCTGGCTTAGTGGAAGGTTGTCATCATCCTATATATATTACGACAATATTAGCAATGTTAACTTTTAACATAGAAATGCTTTATGACAAAAATTCAGACTATGCCTGCTCGATTACCTCTGCTTCGTCCTGAGGAAGCTCAGCTGGAGGTTTTGACTGATACTCAGTCTCCGGTTTCTTGTGCTTGATTGAAGCGGCTAATGGGCTGTCTATTCCAGCTGTTGGATCAGCAAATCCAATAGATGGATCAGCCGCTGCCGAACACTGCCCAATAGAGAGACCATGTGATAGCCCTGGTGATAAAGCCTGAGAAGGCACTGCAGACGATGCCTGAGATGCAGATGGGGATTGCAAGGCTGAAGAACAGGGATTGTCAGGACCTCGAACGATCAAATTCACTTGGAACGAAACAGTGCTGGAAGACAGGGTGTTTTCAGTGAAGGCAACATTCCAAGTAAACTCCTTCTCAAGAAGATCTGTAATTTCCTTTGGTATGAACTCAATGCCAGCAGGGTTGTTCTGTATCAGCATCTCGACTGGTCGACCGATAATGCGTTGTGCTGTGCGCCCAAAGAGCACAAACTTAGTGTCACCTGTGTCGTCTCCTGCAATGAGGCTGAGTTTGATCCTGCAGGGATCCAAACATGGTTAGACTCTAAATTGGTTTTAGGTATCCAGTTCTCATGACATGCAGTACTCACCTAGGTGATGCTGACACCACAGCAGGGCAGGATGTATTGCCACACCTGTATGACTTTCCATATGGTTTTGCTGTTCTTTTGCAGGTATCACATGCAGGGTACCACCAGGATGATTCTGTGTCGATCTTCTTAATGACGACAGTAACCATGAATTCATTTTTCTAGGTGTAAAAAGGATTATATGTTAGCTGGAGCTTATTGTCATGGATCTATAAGATAGCAAAGTTAAATACACAGAACATATAACATACCCTAAACATAAAAGGGTTGAGGTCCTTGATCTGGGCAATTGACTTTTGTTCGGCGCCAGTACGAACAGCTCCAACAGCTGGGAGCTCAATCATTTTGATAGGTTCATATTTTCCCTGTATGCTGTAAAAAACACACAGATGAGCCTAGATGGGAATCTGTAAAAGAGTGGACCAAATCTACTCGAATTATATGAAAGTTAGAACAAACCTTTCTTTGAAGGAGTTGACCTCAGGAGTGTTCACATTAATGTACCATTTGCAAGCTGAGTTGCCTGATAGAGATATGTCGCCTATGAAAGAAATGTGTTAGTGCACGATATGTAAAACAATTGGAGTCATAGTCTAAAAACACATTTGGACACATTGAGAGCCCACTCACCATAGCCCCTCACAAGAGTGCCCACAAATATCGCTATCTGTGGTTCTTTCTGACCAGCAGCAACCACTTCATCGACAGGAAAGCTTGTAGCACGTTCTCCCCATAGCGCCACATTTAAGATTGTATCGCTATGGAATGGATGTAGTAAAAAAGTGCATAAAAATCTCGCATGTGTGGTTTGTTGGACACGATGATTATGTTAGAGCATATAGTTTCTATGGGTATGATTTGTGTAGTGTTGAAGAAAAAAAGTCAGTACAGCTGGAGATAGCTGGTTAGTCAACTGACATAATACATAAACAGATCAAC
Source organism: Oryza sativa Japonica Group (assembly GCF_034140825.1). NCBI lineage: Eukaryota > Viridiplantae > Streptophyta > Magnoliopsida > Poales > Poaceae > Oryza > Oryza sativa. Next base: position 7,971,981 of record NC_089035.1, on the reverse strand, counting down.
AAATCTAGGGAAATGCAATTCACATGAATGAAGATAATAGATAAGGTTTGAGGCTAACTTAGTATCACGTATGTAAATGCTTCTCTTCAGGCTATCACCATCTCGGATGCGCGTCTGAACTGTCGTAACAGATGTTACCTCAGTAATAATGCCAATGACATCTTTTTTTTGTATTGACAATAAGAGGAAGCAACTTGTCAGTGATCTGAAGGACATTATATCATTGTACGTCATGCTTTTATTACCCAAAACACAATGAGAATACCTGTGAATTCTTCTTTCCTATCGACACGCTGACGGAGTCCACCATATGGTGTGAGTGAGTAAGTGTACAAAGGGAAATCAGCTGCCGGATCTGCAACCTGTTCAACTTTAGTCCACCTTGTAAAACAAATTGACAGGCTGTTGTTGACTGGCCTGTATCGCCTGCTCCATTCCCTCACACGGTAGTACTCAAGATAGTACACTTTGCCTTCAGTGATGATTTCTCTGAACTGCAGATCGCAGGGAGGGTATATCTGTGCTGCAATGCTAGTGCCCTGTTTCAAAAGCACATTAGTAAAGCAATCTGTTTCTACAGAAAGCTGGGTGCTCAGTGCTCTGAAGAACTGACCTCCTGATCAATCAAAACCAAACCAAGGTGGAGCAATTGTGTCTCATCATTTGGATTAGCGAACTCCCATAGCCTTGAAACACGAACACAGATGCGTGGGTTGTCAGCACCTAACTCAAGCTTAGAGAGCATGCTGTAGGCCATCTGAAAGCAAGGTAAAAGTTTCTCATTAGTGTGAAGGCCCTCCTAAGAAGTAGGAGCTGCATGTAAACAGAGAACAAAGCTTACAGCAAAAGATCCTGAGAACATAGAGAAACATTTTTGCACAAGAACACGATAACAGAGCTGATAAAATAGCCACCAAGAACAACAGAGCAGCAGCAAACATGGACGTTGTCACTTGGTTCTAGGTACCAGAATCCTACATTTTAAAATGAAATTAGCACCTTAAAATATATCCCAGCACTCTGGATAAACATGGTTCGTGTCACGTGGAAATCAACAATCGAGAATATACCATTAATCTGACTGCCTCCAGCACCTCATGGTATACCACGTTTCTAGTCTTAGAACTACACGCGCCATCGTCGTCCTTAATAAGGATCCTAAGGCCATCTCTAGAGGTCGATCTAGATACAGCAACATACAATTGGCCATGTGTGAAAACTGCTTTTTTAAGGTAGACCCCAACCCTTGAAAGTGTCTGTCCTTGGCTTTTGTTAATTGTCATGGCATAGCACACACGTACAGGGAATTGCCTTCTTTGAAGTACAAAAGGCCACTTAGAACTCGTAGTGCTGAGCACAATTCTTGGTATGAATGCTCTTTCGCCAACGTTTGATCCAGTCAAGATCACACATTCTAAGAGACGATGCCCGAGAGAAAGGACCAACAATCTAGTTCCATTGCACAAGCCAAGGGATTGATTTAGATTCCGCAGCAACATTACTGTTGCGCCTTTTTTCAGTGCAAGCCTATGCGTCGGGAAGTTGTTGGCATTGATGGAGTTTAAAAATTCAGTTGGGTACAAAATGTCGAAGTCAGGTATGTGTTCGGATGTTTTTGAAATAGTGTCACAACTAAGGTACTCTTTCATTTCACCAGGTATCATAGCAACCATGTAGTCATTTATCTCGTCAACTGTTGAGTTATTTGGGCAGACAATAGCACGCGATGCTAGGTAAGAAGAATCTGTGTATCTATGCACATAACATGGGAAAACCTCATTTACTATTGAATATATTTTGTCATCCGAAGCTCTAATTAGTAGATCATCAGGGATATCAATCCAGGTCGCCTCAGACTCATCGATCCTTTTTGATACTGGTAGCATACCATCCCCAAGCGCTAAGACCCATCGAGCAAATTGTTCAAGATCATGACGGCGTCCCTCAGAAAGACCGGACTGGAAGAGCCTCATGTTAACAGTGAGTTTAAGAAGGACAACATGTTGCCAAAGCGGTGAATTTGTTATAGATGCGTCAACTATAGAATTGCGTGTCCCCTTTTTAATAACCGGTAATATCTGCCTGAAATCACCACCTAGGACAACAAATTTCCCACCAAATGGCAGCACACTATTTGAAGGGTTATGTTCTGAAAGCAAATCTCGCAACGTTCGGTCTAAGGCCTCAAAGCATCGTCTATGTGTCATGGGAGCTTCATCCCATATAATAAGGGACGTTTTCTGAATAAGTTCTGCAAGCATTGTTCCTCTTTTTATACTGCATATGCTATTTTCATCTATATCAATCGGTATTTTGAACCTAGAATGGGCAGTGCGCCCTCTAGGGAGAAGAAGCGAAGCGACTCCTGAGGAAGCAACTGCAAGAACAATATTTCCCTCAGACCTTATCTTAGAAATGAGCACGTTCCACAAAAACGTTTTGCCAGTGCCACCATGGCCATACACGAAGAAAAATCCAGGCCTCGACTCACTAACACGGCTAACTATTGTGTCAAAAAAATTTTGTTGTTCAGAGTTTAGTCGTGGTATCATCAGGCTGGCATGAGCAGCCAAGGCAGCAGTATCAAGAGCCAATTCTTCGTTGACCATTCTATTTCCAAATTCATCATCTGAATGTATCGTTGATCGCGGGAGGTCATAGTCATCTATGTTACCACCGCTGTTTGCAAATGCAGAGTGTAATTCTTTAATCAAAAGAGACAGCAACCTATCATGTGGAACAACATAAGCAGGGTTTGAGAGCGCTGTTCTAAGGCGATGCTGAATGTCATCAGTAAAGTATAACCAATACTTATCAAACAATGATCGGACGTTTCCAACAGAGCAGAACATTACAACAGTCACAAATAGTTGCCTTAACTGCAGGGACGACGCAGAAACTATCGCCTCATCAAACAACAAATGCCAATCGTTATCATTCTCAAGAAGGCCTCTAGACTCACATGCCTGCCTAAAAGTTGGGTAAACAGTCCCTTCAAAGGTCCGAACATCAGCATAGCTTTTTGCGCCTTTAACTGTCATCAACAGCATGCGCAGGTAGTATAGCTCTCCAGCGGCTGGGCTGACATAATAAATTCTACCAATTTTTTCGACTGGTGTCCTTGGGCGCCAACAGCGGGCGCTATTGTCCCAGGTCCATTGTTTTGGGAAATCACAATAGGTCAGTGTTCGTGCATTTGGATGCTTTTTATTACACTCGAACCACTCTGTTAGCATTGTTTTTTTTGCAGCAGGACTGTCAAGCAATTTTTTTAGGTCGGTTCCTTTTTTGTACTGAACAAAATTCATATTTGGAAGATGAATAGGCAACCGTTCCACAGCAGGAACTCTATAGTGTATGTCAAACTCGAAAGCACGCCAAAAGGCTTCACAGGTTGAGAGGAACCTAGCATTGATGTACTCATCAATCTCATTTGGTGGCAAAACAGTACCATCAACAGTCTTGTTTGGTGTGTTGCCAGTTGTTTCAAAGTATAGTTTGGTTCTATCACCACCCTTTGTTATGTACTTGAAAAGGTATTTTATCATGTTGGATTTGTTGCATGATTCAACGTTAATGTGCGCTTGGTATTTTTTCAGTAATTTCATGTTGTATGGAACGACCCATCGATTGTCAAGTTTAATTCCATTCTTAACCACATATCGTCCATCATTTCGACGCCTATATACAGTAAAGCCAAACTCATCCATGGTCGTCTCTTCTTGGAAGCCTTTAGGGAAATGCTTGGAGCAATGCCCATTTTTCATACAGACACATGATTTATTCTTGTCACCACAAGGGCCATGGATCATAAACTCATCGACTAAGGCATAGCCCAAAGGATCACTAAACACATCAGGAATTTCAGCACAAATTAAACTGTCCACAGCGGTAGCACTAAATTCGGCGTCAGCTGCTGCACGCCACACAATACAGTGTATGTGCGGGAGACCACGCTTTTGGAATTCCACGGTATACAACACTACATGGAAGCATGGATATCAGCAGGAACAGTACTAACATGACAAAATGATATAGGAAAAAACATGTCTAGATGACGTCTACCTGCCAGCACAGGACCGAAGGTCCTTCCCTCCTTAATATCGGATATGAATTCATCGACCTTCATGCTAAAGACTCGTACAATCATGTCAGACCGATCGCTCGGCACCTGGCCTGGTTCAAACACAAGGGCATCGTATATCTCTTGCCATTTGGAGTTGCACGTGAAGGTCACGAATAGGTCGGGCGAACCGAACACGCGGCAAACAGCCATTGCGTCCTGGTAATTCTGGACCATGTAGCGACGACCTCCAGTGAAACTTGATGGCAAGACGTACTTTTTGCCAACAGAATCACCAGATTCGAGGCCATGGTCAATGGCATCGACAATCCCTTGAACACACTCTGAACGTAACTCAGGTTGGTGGTCATGTATAAATTTCAGCCTCGATCCCTCAACAGTTGAGTATGCATCCACACATATCGAGTCACTAAGACGGCCACAACATGTATATGGATTCGGTTTGTTTAGCCTATAATGAAAGCGATATCGATAGTATTCAAGCATTGTCACGTATCGCCGTGATGTTCCAGCAATACTCGGGAAATCAGTGTACTTTATACCGAGGTGGAACCCTCGTTCACCGTAGGGGAAAAGCAAAGGATATTGCAAAGCCATGTAGGAAGGATGCAAAGCAGAGACTTGTCTCAGCCTATTATCCGAAGACTGGACAACCACATCATACGTGTACGCATCGTTTGAGCTGTCGCCCACTATTATTCCTGCGATCTCACCACTCGTTGGCAGGTTATATTGGACTTCATCTTTAGCATTGCACCCAAGCAGTCTAAGTGCAATCTGCTCATTACCATGCTCGTTTAAACGATCTCTAGCATAGCGAAACGATTTGACCAGATCATTGTGTTGGTCGAGCATAGCGCCAAGTCCTGTAACAATTGATGGGTCAGGCTCATCGTTTGAGTTTTCTCTATCGAAAATGTTAATTCGGTTAGCGGTTTCATTCTCGGTGTCATATATGTATAGCTGAGCAAACTTGGGCTTCGCACCACGCTGAGGCAAGAGGCTGCCAATACGATGGTGCACAACGCCGTTAATTTTAAAGACATATGGTGCGGTTCCATTGTTAATTGACTTTTCTACATCAGCCCCTAATGAAGTGAATGCAAAAAGCGAGTTGTAAGATCGAATTTGGCGTAAGAAACGCTTTGATTGTGCATCACCATCAAATTTCAGAAGCTTCGCTAACATATCCGGTGGGTATTTTAGTTCAGGCAGGCTGATCTTACCACCCCTACAGCAGAGATTATAGACAATCCTTCTCTGAGAAACAGCACTATCTCTCTTTACCCTCTCCTGGTACCAAAAAACGGCACCACAATAAGGACACTCATGCGAAGGGCCACCATAGTATGATCGCTCTGGGCACAAAGCTGCATTGTTTGCAAGCATTAACAACTGCATTGATTGACAGAAAGGAAGCTATGTAAGACAGCAGACACCGAGCAAACCTTTTAAGGACGCAATGTAATCCTTAGGTAAAGGCAAGATGTCATCCACTGTAGGAACGGGACCTATGCATTCGAAATCCCAGGAAGCAAGCATCGGTGAAAGCAAAAATGGTTAGCAGACATAACTGCCACACTAAGCGAGCACAGGGGAAACAAAAGGTATATTTAACCATACCTTCTAGGATTTTTCTTACCAGGTGGTCTGGCTGAGAACCAGACCTCTTGAGGCGTCGTTTTTCCCTGTTTGCTGCAGCAGTGTGGCGCGGCACATCTAGTAGGGTTCTCTTTCCTAATCGCAATGAGGAGAACAAAGGAGCTAAGCATAATCGACATTGTCAGGAGTTATGGAGCCCATGGGACAACTATCGCTCAACTTACTGCTAGCGGTGGTTATGGAATTCTGGGTCAAAGGACCTGTGCCAGCAACAAAGGCAACCTGAGACCGCACATGAACATCAGAAGCCAGAGCTTGTTCAGGAACCGACTGCTCCACATCTATTCCAGCATTTGGCGAACCATTTGGTCCCCTAGAGACCACAGGATTTACGCCGCCGAACAGAGGAGCCTGCAAAAATGCTATAAACCCCAACTATCTGGTTGATCAAACTTATCGATCTAACCCAAGAAGCGCCTCTAAATCAAGTTAAGAAGCACAAACCCTGGCCAATAGAAGCACGGCGTCGCAAACGGCTCTCACGGGCCCGTTGAACTCGCGGAGAGGGATTACTCGTCATAGCTCAGAGGCAACAACACAGCGGATAAAAGGGGAGCTGTTTTTTCGTCGTCAGATCAGTCGTAAGAAAGAGAGCACCGAACTAACCGAAAGCAATGCACAAAAGAAGAACATAAGATCGAAAGCAGACAATACAAAACATTATGTAATAACATCATAAAGGCACACTCTCATTGCAGACAAACTCAGTAGCGAAAAACACTAACACCCTCTAAAGGAAACAAAATACCCCTAAAGGTTGTGCATGTTGCTAAACATGTGGTCCTCATGAAGAAAATTGAACCATATAGTGTTACATCGCTGGACAACACCAGCACACGATAGATCTGTCGGAGCATATCGTGACTGGAACCTAGCAAGGCACGCTGAGGCTGTAACAGCTGCATCTACTGTAGACGCTGCTATTCTCCGGTAGGAAAGTAACATCTGAAGATTGTAATCGTGGACAATAAAGCCGTACCTAGCCTGCAAGAACCTAACAGCCTGATGCGCGCCCATTTCATGCGAGTCACTTGTTTGAGTAGACGCGCAGACCCAAAAGAACTTGCTAACAATCTGGCCGGCCATGTCTTCCGATGGGAGCGCAAGCTCAACACCTGCTAGCAGCATGCCATTCCCATCTATTTCCCAAAGATAGGACACCAGCGGGAGCTGACAATGCCAAGCAACGGCATTCAACAGAGAGACAAATGAGACCCCCACATTAACCATGGCGCTGCTAGATGGGGCCTAGGTGAGTGGTAGAAAGGAAGATCTGGAAGGTTGGTCAAAAACCAGCAAGAGCAACCTCTACGCAAGAGGCAAGTGCCCAGAGAAGTTTGGGTTATATAAGAAGAGGGAGGCAGCCAGTACTGGTACGCGGGCCTGTACGGGCCCATGCACAGTAATCTGTGAGGCACCAACTGGCATTATTTTCTCACGCACACAACATAGCAGGATGGCAGACACAACAGAGGCCACCGAGAAAAGAACCCAGACGAAAAGGCAAGGGCAAACATAAGAACAAATAGAAAGGAAAAGCAGGGGGAAAATCAGCGAAGAAAAGAGCAGCAACCTCTTCGAGCCGGTGCAGGCACACTCTGATGGAAGGAGATCAACTTGCCCTCGACCGTGAACTGCCAGCGACCAACAGGCGGTAGAGCAATGCGACCGCCTCCCCTGCCCCTGCCCACAGCAAGCAAAACGAAAGGATGAAGAATCGACCATCCAGGACACAGCACATCAAGGAAGCAACTAACCAGTGCGAGAACACCAAATCCTACGCAGCAATGCTGGCGGAAATCCCACACGCAGACCTGCACACCAACCGTGTAGCGTCAAACCAACCAACCAAATCGCATGAGGAAGACATCTGCTAGGTATGGAGGTAGCAACCCACCAAGCTGTCGGCATGGCTGAAGAAGTCAGCAGGAGAGGGAAACAGCAGAGCAGAGCAAAGCAAAAGCGGAGGAGACAAACAAATCTCTCAGGTGGTGTTTAGATCCAGGGACTTAACTTTAGTCCCTGTCTTTAGACACTAATTTAGAGTATTAAATATAGACTACTTACAAAACTAATTACATAAATAAAAGCTAATTCACGAGACAAATTTTTTAAGCCTAATTAATCTATAATTAGAGAATGTTTACTGTAGCATCACATAGGCCAATCATGGATTAATTAGGCTCATTAGATTCGTCTCGCAAATTAGTCCAAGATTATGGATGGGTTTTATTAATAGTCTACGTTTAATATTTATAATTAATTTTCAAACATCCGATGTGATAGGGATTTAAAAGTTTTAGTCCCATCTAAACAGGGCCTCACAATGGGGAGGAAGAAGCTGAAGGCAAAACAGGACATTGCCCCATTGATGATCACGCACGCTGGTATGGCGGACGCCGACGTTGATTGGACCTCACCTGACAGCGGGCCGGTGCAAGCGGTGGGCATTAAAACATGGCGCAGCAGGGAGGCAATCTATTTGGCGCCGTGCAGCAGGGAGGCAATCTATTTGGCGCACCAGAGCATATGGCATGTGGGACAGCGCAAAACAGCGAGCCCACCCGCAGAGGGTTTACAGAGGAGACGTTGTGTGGTGACTTTTTTTCAATGCAAGCCCAACGGAATACACAGCGGATCAAAGCGATGTAGCAGACCAAAATAGCCGTGGGCCTGGTCCATCACGCATGCACACCGTAGGCCGAAGGGCTCTACCTGGAGCACGGTAGACCAGGTGCTGCATATAAGCATTCGGCGGAGCACGCATGGCAGGTAGGCAGGAGCAGAGTCATGCCGTTAGGGAGCCGTGCAAACTGCACCATTGGTCAAGCATGTCAGGGTGTTAAAAACCCTGTACTCCATGTGCACTGTGAACCAAAGAAGCTGCAAGTGGGGCACGCAGAGACAGGTCCAGAAACCTAAGGCAATGGACTAAGCGCACAGGCAACGAAAGCATTGATAGGACCATGAACAGCAACCCACATCCCTCCCTGCCCCACATAGCAGTGACGGTGCGAGTACGCTTATGGGTTCACACAACACAGCCATGGGTTCACACAACACAGCCACACCAAATAGGGCGACGTGGACACAAGCAGGTGCGAACACGCCGGCCCAAAAACGCCCGGAGCGCTGTGGTGCGAGCACTTCGCGGTTGTCTTTAATTTCCCCGATGTCAGAGAGGATTCTCTTCCCCTGTGCAACTTCTACACATGGCTTGCTGCTGTGCATACTGTACTGGTGGTGTACAGTACTGTATAGGAGTAGCAAGCCACTCTCTACACATGGCTTGCTTCTACACATGTTTGTTTTCCCTTGTTCACCTCTACCGCGTACAGAGTACAGAGGTACTAGGACACGAAAACATAAAATTACGACAGGAAAATAATTCATTAGTTCATATTTAATGAATTTTAATTATTATGAACTTGAAAATTGATTTATCTAATATTTTAAAACAACTTATACGGACCTGTTTGACACAGCTCCAGCTAGAGGTGTAAGTGGGTTAGCCACGAACCCACTTGTAGGTCCAAATAATCGGGTTCGCGGCTTATTTTAGCTTATAAGTGGGTTTCGCGGGTTAGCCACTTACACCCCTAGCTCTAGCTCCAGCTCCACCCATCCTGGAGCTACAGCTCAGCCAAATAGTTTCAGCTCCACCAAAACTGGGAGCGGAGCTAGGTGAAGCTCTCTCATAAAATGAACTAGAGTTGTGGAGCTAGGTTTAGGGCTTTAGGCAGCTCCACAACTCTACTCCAGACTCAACTCCTGAAGCTAAATTTAGGAGTTAGAGTTGTACCAAACAGGCACTACATACAAATTTTTCGCACGAAGTTTATCGTGGAGCGGTTTAAAATGTGTTAACGGAAATCAAAATAAAATTTGTATCTTAATTAGAAAAAAGGGGGTCAGAGTATGTATAAGGGCTAGGTTGAAGAATTTTAGTCCTATAAAAGTTTTCCTACATAGCCATTTGGATCGAAGGAATAACTATCCAAAAATCGTATGAAATACCTTTGAATTGGCTCAAAACATAGGAGTTATCGAGGAATTCCTCATGGATAAATATTTTGTCTATATCTCTTTTAATTATGTGTTTTTTCATACGCTCCATCAAATAGTTATTTCTATATTTTTTTCAAAATGTAGAATAAAAGATGTTAGAGCACTCTAATCAGGGGTATTTCCCATGCATCTTGAAAATCCACAGTTTTAAAGAAGCTCTAATTTAAGTAGAGTACCGCTACTAGTCACACAATTTTGATTTCCATGTATTTACTACTCGTATTCAGCTCTTTCCTGTCTGGTCAAGGGAGCACTAGGCGCAGAGGAAGGGAGAAAAAGCAGCGCAGAGAAAGGGAGAAAAAGCAGCGAGCGATACGTGATCACGGAGATGACGACTACGGCCGAGTAGGGGTGAAAACGGAGCGAATACGGACGGATAATGCTCTTACCGTATCCATTTTCATATTGTTAGGCGGATACGGAAACGAATACGAATAACTCGGATACGGAAACGAATACGAATTATCGCGGATACGAATAAGGATCGAATATGATCGGACACGAATACGAAAACGAATATTTCTCGGAATATAGAGACCACTCAAACTGCTCGTAGATACAAATGCACCACATATATTTATCTAATTTAATATAAATATCATCGTTGTAGGACGCATCACAGATTAAACAAAGTGTATCGTGTTCAAATCGAAACACGTTGAAAAGTTCAACACATATTGAGTTCGAGTTCTATAGGTAACACAGATAAGATCAAAATAGTAATTAGCCCAAAGCAATTTTCAGTACACTTGCAGTCCGATGCATGAAAACTGCAACATCATTATTCATCCATTTCATCCATCAGAACATCATCCTGTTCCATGTCATCATTATTCTCCTCTTTTTCCTACAGGAGTCGAATAATATTGTTGTTATATTAAGAAAAATATTCATAGAGGTAAAATAAGAAAATAGCTCACCACTATCAATAAGTTTGCCAGATGCCTCTCTACGCTTTCAATGTCCAATTCATTGATGATAGCCTGAGTCTTATAACCTAAGAATGATGCCAGATCAGATCATGGATCAGCTATACATATATTGATATATACAAGAAGGAATGGCCAAATAAGCAATGAACACAGACACAAAGTGTACTATTGTTAGCTGCTTTAATCCAATCTTTGGTGCAAACTAAAGCTTGCACAGCCTCTGGATCAAGACGGGTGCGAAATGGATCAACAACACGGCCACCAGCACTAAATGCCGACTCAGAAGCAACAGTTGACACTTGAATACATAAGAAATCACGAGCAAGTTTGCAGAGGATAGGAAATTCTGCTTGTTTGAGCTTCCACCAAGACAAAATATCAAATGGATCTTTGGAAGTCCATAGTAACAGTGGTTGTTCCATGTAAATTTGTAACTCAGTTTTATCACTACAAATTGGCTGACTTCTCTCAAGCAAAAATCTTTGAAAATGTTGCTCATGATCATGGCTACTGTCATTCTCATTAAAGATATCATCAAACTCATCAGTATTATGAACAGGATCAGGTTGAATTTGAAGTTGATGCACATGCATTTCAGCACCTTTCTTCTTTGATGTTGCACACGCACTAGTAGCATAAACATCAAACAATTTTTTGATAACCCCATTGAACTCATCAAATTTTTCTGCAGCTTCTAAACCATAAATCTTCATACCATAGTACTCTATTGAACTTGTTTTGTAACGTGGATCAAGGAAGCATGTAACAGCAAGAGCCATATTCGACTTCTCCCAGTACTTATCATATTTAGTTTGCATGGCGTTTGCCATGGTTTTTATTGTTCCATCTGTACTGTTACACCAATCAGCAATATAAAGCTTGATGGAACAAAACTTACCGAAAAAATGATTTGCTGTTGGATATGTAGTACCAGAGAATAGTTCAGTTGCTTCATGAAATGGCTTCAAGCACTTGCATAGTGCTATTGCCATAGACCAGTCTACCTTGGTGGGAGCACACTTTGCATACTTTCTACCATGCCGAAGAAACAACCTATCAAAAGCATTTCTGTAGTAGATAGCATTCTTCAACATGAGAAATGTGGAGTTCCATCTTGTAGGAGTATCCATGGAAAGGCCCTTTGTGTTATCCAAACTAACTTCCAAGGCACACTTCTGAAATGCCTCAAACTGCAGTGGCGAGTGCTTTAGAATTGAAATAGTATTTCTGATCTTTAATACAGCTCATGTGATTTGTTTCAAACCATCTTGTGCAACAAGGTTCAAGATATGATTGAAACATCTCACATGAAAGAAGATGCCATCGCAAATTAAAGGAGAGATTTTACGGAGTTTTAAAATAACATCCTTAACACAAACATCATTAGACGATGCATTGTCCAAAGTAAGTCCAACAAGCCTTCTATCAAGATTCCAATCAACTATGCTGTCATAAAACTCTTTGCACATATTACTTCCTGAATGATGTCCTTCTACATGCATAAACTTAATGATCCTCTTTTGCATCTTCCAAGTGTCATCTATCCAATGAACTGTGATGCACATATAACTTTTATTTTGGTTAGATGTCCACATGTCCATGGTTGTGCTAAAACGGCATGAGAGTGTAAGCAAATGCTGCCACAATTTCTTCTTTTCCTCTTCATATATGTTTAGAATATCCTTTCTCACAGTAATGCGACTCTTAATTGGAAAAGTAGGGCGTAAAGACTTAATAAAATCCACAAAGTAATCATGCTCAACAATGTTAAAGGGATACTCATGCATGATGATTGCCATATAGAACTTTTTCAGGCTAACCGTCTCATCATACCTGTATGTCTCAACAGCTCCTTCAGTACCATCTTCACTCTTTTTCATCTGTAGATGTTGTTGACCTGACTTGATGTTGTGCTTGTTATTCAAGTGATTCCAGAAAACAGAAGTGCCACAATTACTCTCACACCGACGTTTATATGAGCACTTGTTGCATTTAGCATACTCCTCTACAATCACAGTGTCACCTGACCCATTCTTGCTTACCTTATATTTAGCATACTCCTCTACAATCACGGTGGTGACGGCTCCTAGCCTCCCACTGTCCCACGATTTAGGGAGATAGGAAGCACAAACAAGCACTAGGGGGATTGAAGGCCAATGCCCAGCAACTCCAGCAAGGAGCCAAGGAGATCTAAGACAGCCGCCGCCACTGTCGCCGGCTTGCCGCTGCCGTCGTCACCGCCGCCGCCGCCGTCGCCCATCTGGCAGCTAGGGTTTAGATAGCCGAGAGAAAACTATGTGCTGAAATTGAAGGGATGGGCTGGAGGCTGGAGAGACATCAAGCGTTACGCGGATATCCGCGCATCTTAATCTCCGGATATTCGGCTCCGTATTCGAATTCGCCGGAAACTGCGTTACCATATTCGTATCCGTATCCGGAGAAAAAATATCCGTATTCGTATCCGTATTCGAACTATCCGAAAAAAATCTGCTCCGAACACTATCCGTATCCGTTTTTGACCGGAGCGGACGGAAACTATCCGCTCCGTTTTCACCCCTACGGCCGAGAGATCCTCTCAGCTCCCGAAACCCGACACGCGGCACCGATCGATCGATCGATCGATCGTTACGGCTCGGATCATTATTTGGCCACGCTCCACGACGCGAGGAGAGAATCCCGAGGACTCGACGCGCCGCGATGTTCAAACTACAAAGGCTGCTGCTGCTGCGCCTCTGCACCACCTCCACCTCCACGCCTCCACACGGTATCACCACTTCCGCCGCCGTTGCCGCCGCCGCAGCCGCCGCGGCATACGCGTACGCGGAACCGCTAGGCCTCACCCGCGCGCCCTTCTCCTCCTCCGCCTCGTCGCCAGCCGAGACGATGGCGTCCGCGTCGCCGCCGCCGTCGACGTGGGTGATCCTGGGCAGCATCCCGCGCGTCTGCGGCGCCGACGAGAAGGGGGCCGGGGGCGGGATCCCTGCGGGCGCCGATCTCTCCCTCGCGCTCAAGGCGCCCCCGCGCGTCTCGCTGCTCACCATCCCTTCGCGGATCTTCCCGAGCGCCACCACGTCCGACAACTTCCCCAGCGTCATGGCCGCCGACCCCTCCGGCCTCCTCCTCCTCCACGCCGACCAGGGCCGCGCCAAGGGCCCCACCGTCATCGACCGCCCCGGCCGTCAGGAGTTCATGTGGCGCCAGTTCGTCCCGGGCTACTTCGTCCTCGACGCCGCCACGGCCACCGCGGTCGCTCTCCCCGACCCGGAGCTCGTCATGCACATGGGCCACATGGGACTCCTCGCCTCCCCCGACGGCGGCGGCCGCTACGTGGTCGCCGAGCTCCAGCCCATCCTCCACGCCGACCACGCCACGCTCCTCTGCTTCTCCTCCGACGTCGGCGAGTGGGTCGAGAAGGAGGTCGCCTACCCGTTCCCTCCCCGGCAGTTGGCCCCCAACGGCGCCGTCTCGCACTCCGGGAGGCTCTGGTTCGTCGACCTCTCCTGGTGCCTCATCACCTGCGACCCCTTCGCCCCCGCGCCGGCGCTGCGCTTCGTCCCTCTCCCGCCGGGCAAGGAGCTGAGGTGCAGGGAAGCTTGGGGAGTGCTCGACAAGTACCGCTGCGTGAGGGTGAGCGCCGGCAAGCTGCGGTTCGTGGACATGTACAAGGCGACCGCTCCCCATCAGCGCGGTCCTCACAAGATCAGCGTGTGGACGCTGGCCGATCCGGACTCCGAGGAGTGGACACTGGAGCACGAGGCGAGCTTCGCCGAGATCTGGGCCGACGACAGCTACAAGGCGACCGGGCTGCCAGACAAGATCCCCGTGCTCGCGCTCATCCACCCCGAGAACCCGGACGTGGTCTACTTCTTCCTGGAGGAGCACCTCTTCGGCGTCGACGTGCGCGCGCGCAAGGTTGTGGGGTCTGAGGTCTACGAGCTGGTCGCGCCGCCGAGCGAGGTCCTCGCTACTCGCTTCGTCCGCGCTTGGGAGCTGCCACCGGCGCTCTCCTCAGGTAATGACCACGGTCACCACGCATCCTGGCATCTGAGGTGCATATTTCTGGATGAATTACAATCCCATTTGTGTACTTGACAACAATGTGTTGATTTATTGCTTATGCACCTTGATCACTTCATTGATATCTTGTTCATTCATTCTTTTAAAGTTATCATCGCTCTCATATGGCTTTTGTGCATTGTAAATTTGTGATGTATTTTGCTGTAGCACATCATTCCATTCAGATGTAGTATCTGCATAAGCCTGTTGCATAAATGTGGGGTCATGTGTTATTCCATCCAGATGGAGTATGATTTTGCACAGTGTCCGAAAATCATACCCGTTCTTACATTCTGTTTTCTAGAAGTGATACTTCTTAATGTTGATGCTTCTGTTTCTGTCAATAGTATTGTTATCTTGATTATACAGAAAATGACATCTGAACTCGATAGCCACTGCTATTTTCTTGTTTGGTCTCTACAACCATCTCTCACGCCATGTATTTCGTCACACACTTTGTGGCCTGTGCCATCCAAATAGTAACTGTAGATGTGTTTTCATTTTATATTGTTTGATCAGTTACAAAGTCTAGATAAATTTGTCTGAGTGCCCATCAGTATTACTAATATCTTGTGCCAAATTTTCTTTGATCCAGGTTCGAACTGAGTACTGACCATATGATGTTTTGTGAAGGTCTGGTATGGTAAACTCTGCATCGATGGCTGGTTTTTTGACAATGGTGGGGGTCCTAGTGTGCTCAGTAACTTATGCTGTTTTTTGTTCATCAGTTGGTGAAATGTTAGGTAGAATTTGGAATATCTTGCAATGCCTTTTATATCTATTAGTTGTATCCTTACTTTCATGGATGAAGAACTGTAATCCAAATGTACGCTTGGAATTGTAATGCCATGACTCTTTCAGTAATTCCTGCAGCTTGTCATCCATACAGATTATTTGATGCAGTACTGTTACGCTTGGAATTGTAATGCTATGTGAGGTTATTAACTTATTACCATCTCATGTATGCTAAGCTATATTACTTGGCTAATTTGTGTCTTTGGATGGAACAATATTGTCTCTTGAGTTACTTCAAGCGATGCGCTTTCAGAGTTTCAGTGCCCTAAAGGCTAAAGCTGCAATGCTGTTACGCTCTCTTGAGTGTGGTTCTATTGCTTTCGTGCGTTTGGTGATCCATGCTATAGCTTACACTGCTCTATGAACTTCACCCTATTTTCTCAGCTAAACTTGCTTATGAGACGCTTGCTTCTGGTTGTCATGTGTATACATTAATACTGATTCAATTTTCATTTGCTTTTCGAAGTCCATTTTTCAGTAGTCCTCATGGCTTGTAGGTTTTCAGCTGCTTTCTGCTAAGTACATCGATGGAGTTTTGGACAGTGAAACAGTTTTTCGGGTACAGTTTAATTTTACAACTAGGAAAAAAATCGGTGTTCGTAAACATATTCAAATTTCGTTGGACATTCTGAAGACGATTCTAGCTTTATCTCTTTCAAGTCGTAAAGTCTGAAACTCTGAATACCTTTGGCAAAGCTCACATGCACGATCCAAGAAAGAAAACTGAAACACGTAGGAGTAGTATTACACCGTAGAGTAATGTACTGTACTCGTTTGATCACGAGACAAACCTAGCATCACAACAGGTCACAGCTGGACGCAACGGCTCGATCTCCAGTCCAGTCCGAGTCGAGACAAAGCGAAGGAATTAAAACTCGTACGGACACTCTCCGACGAGGCGACAAGCCAAGCCATTTCCCCTCCTCGCCGCCGCAACGCCTTCCAAAATCAAACCCTAGCCTAGCCTTCCCTCACTCGCCTCGCCTCCTCCAACCAAATTACCAACCCGAAACCCGCTTGTCTCCTCCCGCGGGAGCACGGATGTCGTCACCACCGCCGGCCACGCTGTCCACCGCCGCCGCCGACGTGTCCCATCCCGCGCCCGACGCGCCGGCGGGCTCCACCGTCCTCGCCGCGCCGCCGTGCGTCTCCCTCGACCCCGCCGCGCCGGCGCACCAGCAGCCCGCCGACACGGTGTCCGCGCCGCCGCCGCCGTCGTCGACGTGGGTCATCCTGGGCAGCATCCCTCGCGTGAGCGCCGCCGCGGACGGCGAGCTCCCCGTGGGCGCCGACCTCTCCGTCGCGCTCGCGGCGCCCCCGCGCGTCGCGATCCTCACCATCTCCCCGGACGTGTTCCCGGAGCCCCCCACGCCCCGCTTCTTCCCGTTCGTCCTCGCCGCCGACACCTCGGGCCTCCTCCTCCTCCAGGCGAACCTGGGCATCCCCATGAGCCGCGAGGTCGTCGACCGCCCGCACCGCCAGGGTCTGAGGTGGCGCGACGCCGCCTCGCGCTACTTCGTCCTCAACGCCACCACCGCCTCGGCGTTCCACCTCCCGGACCCCGAGGAACCCATCCTGCACCAGGCCCTCCTCGGCCTAATCGCCTCACCTCGCGGCGATGGCCACTACATGGTCGCCGAGCTCCAGCCCCTCATCGGCTGCGACAAGGCCACCCTCCTCTGCTTCTCGTCCGAGGTTGGGGAATGGGTCGAGAAGAGCGTCCGTTACCCGCTCCCGCCCCGTCCGTTGGCTCCCATCTGCGTGTTCTCGCATCACGGGAGGCTCTGGTGGGTCGATCTCACCTGGGGCGTCATCACCAGCGACCCCTTCGCCGACGAGCCGGTGCTGGGCTTCATCCCGTTCCCGGCGGGCAAGGTGTTGCAGTGCAGGGAAGCTTGGGGAGTGGCCGACAAGTACCGCTACGTGGGCGTCAGCGCCGGCAAGCTGCGGTTCGTGGACACGTACACCGCTCCTCGCCGCGGCGTTCCTCCGAAGGTCAGCGTGTGGACGCTGGCAGATCCGGACTCCACGGAGTGGACGCTCGAGCACGAGGCGAGGTTCGACGACATCTGGGCCGACGAGAGCTACAAGGCGACTGGTCTGTCGAAGAAGATCCCCGTGCTCGCGCTCATCCACCCGGAGAACCCCAACGTCGTGTACTTCTTCCTGGAGGAGCACCTGTTCGGTGTCGACGTGCGCGACCGCAAGGTTGTGGAGTGCGAGGCCTACGAGCTGGTTGCGCCGCCGAGCTGCTTCATCGCCAACCGCTTCACTCGCGCTTGGACTCTACCACGGGCGCTCTCCTCAGGTATTGCATCGTGCATCCCTGCATCGTCATTGTGTACTGTACTAATGTTCTGTTGCTCTGTTGCGATGTCTCTGCTCTGTATCGATTGTCTCTGCTTTATGTTCAGCAGTTCAAAGTTGGCCCTCTTCTACATAGAAGCTGTGTTGCATACTAATACTGTCCTTTCTTGCATGATCATGTAATTTCCCTTACATATGTAATATGTTATGTTTAGAATAGAAGCTAGGGCATATTTGAGAGTCTTTGGTCCATCATGAAGGGTGCCTCTGTGGTTCTATACAATTGAGCTTCAGTAGTTAACTATTTCAGTAGTAAGTGTAGTAAAAAAGCTTGTAACTTCCAACTAAAAAATGCTTTCAATTTGATTGCATCACAGATTATAAGCTTTTCAACTTGAACATTCAAAGTTTGAACATGATATTTCCAATTCTCTACATGATTATTAGCTTGAACATTCACTTAGTGAAAAAAACTGTACTGGAAACTTCCAACCTTCCTTGTCGAATTAAAAATTTTCTACTGAAAGTTTCCGACTTTACCTTATTTAACAGTTTAACACTATCAAAAAGTTCCGCTCATTGCTTAACTCGTGAGTATTGAGGCCCATCACGTTGTTCAATTAGGATGTAGTTTGCTAACTCGTTCTTTTCACATATCCATGTTCATGCATATGCTTTGTTTCAAGAATATTGTTCATTTGTTCTTGTTGAGACTATGGCACTATGCTGGTTGATTGCGCCCGGATTTCGAAGAAATCTCCATGGTTCCCATGTGGCATTTCATGGTAGAATGGTAGACTGTTCCAGTTCAAAGAAACTTTTCTGGAAGACTAGTCAGTGTAAATTTATTTGTTAATTTGAGACAGTAGTGCAGCATATCATGCTAACGTAGCCTATTTGACTTTATTCATATGCATGTCTTCACATACATGTTATGTGGGCATATATGCATGGCTAGTTGTTCAGCATTTGCCTTTGCCTTAACCTACGTAGTTAGAGGCTTCATGCAATAGATCAGGATGCTTCATGTTATAGATTTGTAAATTTTCTTTCTCCTTGTCCCTAACTAGGACATGGTCAGAGAGGATCTACAATAATATTTTGGAAAGGGCTACTGATCTTATCCACATTGCGATGGTTTCAATATATATGTAAATTGATATTATGTCTTGTACATGTGTATAAACTGATGCTAGGAGACTAGTATTCTTCAGTCGTATTTAGGACAGTGGAGTAGATATCTGTTGTTGGTGCTTTTGGAAATTTGAGTGTGTGAGACTATTAGTGGCAAGAGTATACTAGAACAGCATTATAAGTGAGTACCAAATAGCATCAGAATTTTGACATCCATTGCATTTTCCTATATACGAATTCGGTTTAGATTTATTTTGTGGCACTAGCAAGCATATCATCAGAATGATTTAGCCATGAATTTTCAGCATAGATGTTGTGTGGTTAGACCTATTTCCTATTGCTAGCAAACACTTAAAACAAGTTGAGTAGCTAATGCCATCCAAGGACTACATTTTACCCCGTAAGATTGATCCCATCTGCAGAGTTTCAGATCTGCCTATTGGCTTGTGTGTTTGACTTCTATTGATTTCTTGTGTTTGAACATGAAGGGATCTCCAATTGGTCTAATGCCATCAACCTGGCTGAAAAGGCTAAATCCCGACCATCCCGGCGAGCTGCTAAGAAAAGTAGCAGGATGATGGGATCGCCTGGAGATTATCACTTGGTGGGAATTACCAGGCAGACATTCATAGGATGATCAGGAACATGGAGCAAGAGGTTATGGCTAACTGTATCCTAGGTGAGCTATGTTTGTGTATGCATCATCTTGGTTCTCTAACAGTCTAACTAGCTTCGAACATCATGTGTCAACTGTAGTAACTTTCTTATGCTAAAATCTCCTTCTGGTTGCAGGTTGTTAGTAATGAACTTAACTACTTAAGTTATGGAGTGGGCGTGGGACACTGGGAAATGACAAGTACTCTCATGCTGGCATGTTTTTGGCTATCGCGGTGTACGGTGTGCCTCATGCAACAGTAACTTAAACGTGTTTTTTTGGGTCAATCAGGTGGCCAAATGTCGATGGAACATTGTTAGTTTTATTTAGATGTAATGTTGTATCCCTCCTTAGATTGAACGATGTGTTCAGCCGGCGTGATGCTTTCAGAGTTTCAGTGACCTGCAATGCCATGATACCCTTCAGACTTCAGAGATACTCATTCCCTGCATTTGGTGTTCAATGCTTATTCCTAGTAGTACTACTAGTATTTTGCTTTCAATTGGTGTTCCCTGTCTCTACATAATTACCTGTGTGGGACAATTACGACGAAATGTGCTCCCATGCGTTGGCTAGTTCAGCCTGACCGTAGCAGTAACACATAGACAGAGGACCGGACCTGTTCACTTTGATGCCAAAAAAAAAATCTTGGTAACAAAATTTTGGTATAGTTGTAAAAATATTAGTAACTTGCCAAAATTTTGGCAGGATTTCTTATATAGTTACCAAAATTTGGCAGCAAACTAAATGTATCCACTTTTTGGCAATATTACCAAAACTTGGTAAGGTTGAAAATGACATCAAAGTGAATAGGCCCAGAATGATAGAAATGCAGTAAATTTTACTGGATTTTTAGTAGTGGAAACGCATAAAATTTCACTCCACATCTATCTATCTTCTATCTATCTATCTATTATATACTAAAAGTCCATTAAATTTCCTATAAACGCTCTCAAGCCGCCACGTGGCACTTTTACAAACGCTCCTAGACCGCCACGTGGCAATGTCTAATCTCACCGTCGATTTTCACTTAAATCGGTGGACCCGGTAATTTAGACCATTAGATTAGATTAAATGTATTTTATTTAAAAAGAAACTAATACCTTACTATTCACCGGAAAAAGAAAACAAATTAAACTGATTTTAGTCCTCCCCTGTACCCCGCGCGGACATATGCATCCATCCCCGTATATACGTATGTACAGGTAACGTACTAACGTACATACGTAAGAATAGAAAACAATGAATCTTACCTTAGATTATATGTATTTTATTTAAAAAGAAACTCATACCTTACTTCACCGGAAAAAGAAAACAAAAACACGAGTACTCCATATGTATACATACGTAAGAATAAAAAACAATGAATATATTACCTACTGTTTATTGAAAGAAAAAAACTATGCACAGGCTTACTGTAAAAACAACAAAGAAAAAAAAACAAACGTGTGTAGTACCATAAAAAATCAATTATCTTTAAAATAGAGTTTTCTAATATTTAAAGATAAAATCTATTACTATATAAATTTAAGCAAATATCACCGCCGATTTTTAATTAAATTGGTGAACCCAATAGTTTAAACCATTAGATATATTTTATTTTAAAAACTAATAACTTTTTACTCCGTGTACCTATACGGGAGAACTATATAACAATTAGGGTAGAAAAAGAAAAAAAACATAAGTAGTCTCTACGTACATACGACTTGAAAAAAATAAATAAAGCTTAACCGCTATCCATCGAAAGTTTGGAAGAAAGAAAAATCTACGCACTGTGGTATTTTGAAATAGTATTATATACTATTTAAAGATAAATATATTACTCTACAAATTTACGTAAATATACTTAGTTAAACTAAATCTATGTTATAAATATAAAATATCCCATCAATGATCTTTGTTCGTTCGATCTTAACATACGAGGTTGATATATATAATAATTAATGTTTTGATAATTTCTTATTTCACATCATATTTTAGGGTGTCAAATATCACTCGACAAATATACAATGCTAATTTAAATTTATATTTGTGAAAATGAAAACAACACAATTTAGTTGTTTCATTTTACACCGTTAGATTAATTGTTTCTCCTATATACGGATATATGAGAAATATATAACTGTTGACTGGAGAAAGTACTCCGTAAGTACATATGGTTGAAAAAAAACAATAATGCTTACATATTGTTTGCCGGAATAACATAAAACGTATTTATGATAAAGCCCCCAAAAAATGGGCAGTCCTTAAAAAATATTTTTCTACAATTTAAGGATAAAAATATAATAATCTTCAAATTTACGTAAATGTAAATATAAAATATCCATTCAATGATTTTAATCATTCTATCTTTTAAATTATTTTAAAATTATATATCCAATTTGTGATCCGGTTGTATTCCTTTAAATAAATAAACTACTAATATCTATAGCCATAAATACATTACAAATATGGAGCCGACATGTAATAATTAATGTTATGATAATAATTTCACATCATATTTTAGGTGTGAAAAACACTTGACAAATATACAACACTAATTTAAATTTAAATGTACATATATATTCTCCAAATTACTAAAGGTGTCTCATGTGATTAGAAACAATAGGTGTGGAAAACAAACCGGACACTGAACGAACATGCACTACAGTATATATATTTGTCAAAATATGATACGGTACTTTGGAGATTATCGTGGTAGTATTTAGAAAATGTAACGCCCCGATTTTCGGTCGGGATTAAAAATCATTTAATAATGCATTGTCTAGAAATTAAATAAAAGATAAATCAATTTAATCAAGTGAAATTATGGAGGAAATTAAAATTTCCTTTAAAAATCATTGGCCGAGAATATTTTGTAATATTTTTTGTGCCCTAATATACTCTCCGGAATTTTCCGTGAATTTTTGGAGCTCAAGAAGTAATTTTAATAGCACAAAGTTCATTGAATCAATCAATTAAATAAAAAGAAAATAAATTAAAAACTCCCCTTCCTCCTTGGGCCATTTTCGGCCCAAGAATCCTTCCCCTCCCCCGCGGCCCGTGCGTCCCTCCCCCTCTCGGGCCTCTCTCTCTCCCCCTCGGCCCGCTCACCCTTGAAGTCTAAATAACCCCCTGCTCCCTCTCTCCCTCAGGCCGACAAGTGGGACCGCGGGACCCACTTGTCAGGTCCATCCCCAACCTTCCTCCATCCCGGCCAGCAACCGCCCGAAGCCGCCATGCCGCCCGTTGCCGCCCACGTCGCCACCGATTCCGGCCCTCCCACTCGTGCCCTCGCACCCAAACCGAGTGAAATCGGTTCCCCTCCACTTGCTCTACACTCTCCCCACGTTTCCCCCAAAAATCGCGCCGGGATCGAGCTCCACTTCACCCACGATGTCGCCCACGTCGCCGGCCGTTGCCGCTCCAAATTCGCCACTCCCCGGCCTCCCCGTTGCTCCCTCGCGCTATAAAAAGCCTCCCCGTGCTCTCCTCTTCCATTTACCCTTCCTCCCCGAGCTCCTCGCGCCCTCTCCCGTGCTCCCCACGCGAGCCCAAGCGCCGCCGCTCGCCGGCGACCCTCCAGCCGGCCGCTGCCGCCGTCCCCGCGCCGCGCCGCTTGTGCCATTGCGTTCGCCGCTCTTTGCCGCACCCCGGCAGCTGCTCCATTTTCCCCAATAGCCACAGGAAAGCCGCCCCACCGCGCCACCAACCTCCGCCGCTCGCCGGCATCATTCAGCCGCCCACCACCACCGTTCCCGTCGCCACCGTGCTGCGCCGTTTCCACCGACGGCTTCGCCGCATCAAGCTCCACCCCGGCCTCCACTCCGAATCCACAAAACCACCACCAAAACGCCATTCCACCATGCATCTGAGCCACCACTGCCTCCCGCCGCGTCCAGCCGGCCACCACTACCGCCCTAGTGGCCGCTGCGCTGCGCCGCCGCCGCCGTCAGCATCTCCATGCTGAGCTCCACCCCGGCAGCCGCTCCTCTCCCTTCAACCATCACCGAAAAACCATCCCCACCGCCAACCTGAGGTTGCCGCCGCATTTGCCGCCTCCGGCCGCCTCCTGCTGCCGTCTCATACCACCTCGCGATGCGCCGTCGCCTCCTTCAGCTCTGCAAGGACGAGGAGTCCCTTGGCTGCCTCCTCACCGTCGCCATCCCCCGCCGGAACGCCATTTGCCCCACGCGAGGTGAGCTCCGTCGCCGTGCTTGTTGCCTCCAGCTGCCCTTCCTCGTGGTTCCCGGCCACCCCGCGCTCGCCTAACCCATCCATCACCTTCCTCAGGTCACGGCGCACCCCTTGGCCGCCCCTTTGTTGGCGCCGCCCATCGCCGGAGCGCCGCCGCCCCCTCTCCGCCCGAGCTCCGCCGACCGCCTTCCGTCGTCGTTCCGTTGCCTGCGCCCCTCGGTGAGGACCCCCTCCGTCTCCTCTCCCTTTCCCCTCTTTTCGCCGCCGCGTCGCGCCGCCGCAGCCAGTGGCCGTCCGGCCATGTGCCGCCGACGCCTGGCGAGTCAGCTCCCTCCGTTGCCGATTTTGGGCGCTGCCCATGGACCGCCCGTGCTCCTGCTCCACGGTGCCGCCTAGGCCGCGGTGGACTTGGTCCACCGTGTGCCCTCCCCTTGGAGCCGCTGACGTGCGGGGCCCGCGTGTCGGCGCCGGCTTCTCTTGCTGATGTCAGCGGCAGCCCTTTTCTATTGTGAAAATATTTAATAAATGCGTCATAAACCGATAATAATTATAGAAATTCATTTAATGGCTCAACAACTTCTAAAATTCATATCTAATTCATTCAAACTCCAAATTGGGCCATTCAACTTGCAAAATTCATCTAAAATTGAGTTCTACATGTATGTTTACTTTTTATGTATTGTTTCCTTGGTTTTTATTAGAGTTTTTCCTCATTTTGCGTGCCAGGGTGTAGAATCCGTCGTTTTGGAAGTCCGCGGTCGCGAGGAAAAGAATTCGGAAGATCAAAGTGAAGAAGCAAGGCAAGTCAATCATTCCCCTTGAGCATTTTGATCCTAATTTATAAACGTTTTACCGTTTGCAAATAAACATGCATGTCTTGCTAATTACATGGGATCCGGGTATTACCTATCTGCTTGCTTGTGCTATGTTTACTTGATATCTGTCCTTTGTCAACATTGGGTAATAAATCGACTAGCTCAAGTTACTTATGTGACCTAGCTAGAAATGCTTAGCCATGCTTAATTACCACTAGCTCAGTTGATGGGATAATTGCAGTATTAGACCTTTTTAGCATCAGAACGAGCTGCGTGCTCGAGACACC
The DNA here is from genome assembly GCF_034140825.1 of Oryza sativa Japonica Group. Lineage (NCBI taxonomy): Eukaryota > Viridiplantae > Streptophyta > Magnoliopsida > Poales > Poaceae > Oryza > Oryza sativa. Next base: position 7,947,010 of record NC_089035.1, on the reverse strand, counting down.
CGGCCATGTTTCAGTGGCCGTAATTATCGAACTAAAATTTGACTGAATGGTGGGCTATGGGTGCATGGTTTTACTAGTCGCACCCATGGCAATTAAGGACCGGTTCGCGGGATGCCCTGGAAGAACTTATCGTACTTACCACAAGCCAGCGTGGGCAACGACTGGGCTTGTAGTGTAGCTTTCCTCTAGCTGACGCATCCAGGCAAGGGTGGGCGTGATAGAGTTTGGATGGGCCCTGCGATGGCCTATGCGGCTTCCGGATTCACCTAGGCACGAGAGGGGACTGCCCACTGCCTTGCGAGGAGTGGGGGTGAAACCTGAGGTGTGGTGTGCTTGGTTAGAGGGGGTTATGCGAAGGGTCCTGTCACGGCCTCTTTCCGATATGTCGTGGTGGCATGTCGGCGCACGGAAACGTGTCGTGGGGCTGTGTATTGTGGGTACAGTTGTACACCTCTGATCAGAGTAAAACTATTCGAATAGCCGTGCCCGCGGTTATGGGCGGTCGACCAGATTCACCGTGATTAGTTCCACCTTAATAAATCGACTCAATGCACTGTAGTTCAGGTGGGTTGGTTGGGCCTGTTCAACGTGGTGTAGCGTTGATCAGTGGAGATTTAATGCTACTTTAATTACTCAACAATTTTACTGTTTTTCTCAATAAAACGTTTTACAACCGCCTTTATGCAAATAGCCTCAAACCGTCCTTGTATTCCCCTTGCACGCCTGCATCGTTGGTGTGGCTTGTTGAGTATGGTGGTTGTACTCAGCCTTACTATTATTCCCCCTTTTTAGAAGTGTAGTGCTTCTGAGCTGAAGACGGAGTTAGAAGACCAAGACTCAGACCTCAGTTGAGTTTTGCCTGTGGAGTGGAGCTGAAGCCCCGCTAGGATCGCCTTTTTTCCGCTGCTGCTACTTTTGTTTCGGTGTGAGGACTAAGTGCCTCTTCTATAAGTATTTTACGCTTTATTTACGTTTAGAACTGTTTATTACTTGTCGTTTTGTGTACCCTGGCTGGTCCTGGTCAGGGATTTAATGCACAAAATAGTCTGAAAATTTGGGCTAAATTTCTGGGCGTGACAGAAAATCACCGTCTTGGTTACGTATAAATTCTTCTATTATTTTGGGATAAAATTTATCTCCTTCGATTTATGTGATAGAGGGAATATAAGTCTATCTTTGATTAGATGGAGTAGTATCATTAGTTATATTTTTAATAGAAAATATATTTCATTAATATAAATAAAATTAAAATGTTACTTAAAGTTATCTATAGCATAAAAAAAATGTTATATAAAGTTTGGAAACTCCAAAAATTTTTTAAAAAAGAATCACACACAATATAAATAGGTATGAACTAACTCCATTATTGAGACATATTTTTTCTAATAAATTTAAGGATATACAGGTTCAAGTAATACGCCCAATAGTTATTAACGAACATACGTTTAAAATAGAGAAAAAAAATATTTCAAAAATATCATTCACACATAAACATTCGTAATAATAAAATTTCAAACAAGATTAAACAACATGCCCGCGCGTATACGCGGGCTACCTTCCTAGTTATCTAAAAAATAATAATAAAATTTTACTCTAGCTTTCAACTCACTTTATTTTATTAAAGACTTCCCAAAACTGATTTCTACTTCCCAAAACTTCTAATTTTTACGTGGAACTAATCACAGCCTAGCATATGCACGGTGCTACGAATACGATGCACCGCACGCTCGACACCGACACGGCAACGATTCAAACAGCCACGTACATTCGAAGCCCAAGAGACTCGGGCCGCCGCCGCCGCCGTGGCCGCGTGGGTAATCCTTGCTGGCTTTGCCCACCGCCGCCACTAGGAGCCTGGGAAGCTGGCCTCTCCCTGGCGCGGCGCCGCCGGAACCCCATCGCCCCTACCAACTACCCCCTCCGCCCGCCCGCGCCGCCGCCGACTCCTCCGGCCTCGTCCTCTGGCTCCTCGCCATGGCTGCGCCCTCGAACCTCATCGCCGACGACAATCCTGGCCCCGATCCCTTCCTCTGCCGCAGCGTCAAGCCCGCCGCGGCGCGCCGGTGGTAGCCATTTGGGCACGCGGCCGCTCGCGCTACCCGAGCAGATCAGGGCGAGGAGTACGTACACTGTGGAGGACAGGCTTTGCCCAGCGGTCGAAGAGGGGGGGGGGGGGGGGGGGGCGCTTCGTCTCCGCCGGTTTCGTCTTGGCCCCGAGCTCCAGCCACCGGCCCCGAGAGAAGGTAATATCAAGGGTATGCTCGTCTCTTCTTGCATGGTGCTGTACTGCAGATTTGCAGCTCTGAGTTAGAACTTGGAATTGTTTGGTGTGCTACTTTGCTAAGCTCATGGTAATGGCACTGCTCCCCCCCTGCTGTCTGTCTATGTCTGTTTGACATTGGTTGCTGAAATCCTCCTGGGGAAAACTGCTGAAAAATACTTCCCCGTTTCATATTATAAGATTTTCTAGTATTACCCACATTTATATATATGTTAATGAATCTAGACATGTATGTGTGCCTAGATTCATTAACATATATATGAATGTGGACAATGCTAGAAAGTCTTATAACCTGAAATAGAGGTAGTACCATGATAGGGTACCTTATCTCCTGTGACTGAGTACTGTACTGTGGTCTGTGTGGTTGTCAGTTGTAGCTAATCTTCTTTAATTACTGTGAGAAATGCAATTAAGGTGATCTGCTGGCCCTGATCAGAATCTTAAAAAACAATAATGAACATTTGCACATTGGTAACTGGAAACATGTCTTTGAGAAGTAAAACTGCCAAAGAAATAGTTTACATTCATGAGGATAAAACCTTGGAAGATACAAAAGCTTGATATTGATGAACACGAGTCTTTCAATATGAGTAATAACATAGAAATAGATATGCAAGGTAATTCATCGCAGTACTTGATTCACTTGTTTGTTCCTTTTTTCTTTGTAAATTGTGCATGTCACTGCAAACATATTGTGGAAAGCTTTGAGCAGTAAAGTTGCTATTGTGATCGACAAGACCTCTGGACGCCTAATGAACTTCATTCACTTGATGGGCCCCCCAAGATCAGGCATTGGTTGATGCTCTTTTTACTTTGCTAAGTCCTTTTGAGAGTTTGTTAAGAGTTGTCTTAGTCTTAGCTAAGTCTTTACTGATGCTATCTTTTGTGTTCCTCCCTGTAGAGGGTTACCTTTTGTCTCCTTCCTGGGCTGTTGTCCTTGTATCTGCACCTAATGATGTAAATGGGCATCCCCCATAACTATGCTGTTTTGGCTTTCTACATAAGCCGGGCCTGTTGGCCTCTGATCTAAAAAAAAAACCTGCAAACATATTGTCTTGATATCTTAGCAAATTGACAATAACTGTATGTTCTGTTGTGCAACTTGTGTTTGTGGTTCTTGCTTTGGCATGTCTTAGAGGCAATGATTTTTTTACTTACTTTCCATCGAAGGCATAGTGCGACGAATGTACAAATGAAATGATATGAAAAATAGCACTTGAGTGTGTGCTTGGCTGAATGTATTTGGCTGTGGTGGATGGCAACTGCCCTCAAAGATGATTATGTGAGTTTATCAGTAAGCTAATACTTATTAAGAGAGTTTTGTCTTAGCTTATTACTGTTGTTGCTATTTCCTTGAATCTACTAACTGTTGCTCACTTTTGCTAAAATAAGAAGAGGCATTGAAACAGTTGAGCTGTATTTGGAAGTGCACTATTTCAGGATATATATGAAAATCCATCTTCTATATGTGTAGGTATCAAACTCTGTGAGTTTACTGGAATATAGAATATTGGATACTTCCCTGAGTGTTTTCCTTTTCACTTGACAAAGTTGTATTTTCATGTGATAGTCATCCTATAGAAATCTATTGGAAATGATGTTTCATCTTGTAATAATATGTTTTTTACGATGGTATACGCAGAATGTTTTTCTGTACTTGACTAAGTTATTTCTGTAGTCTCGCTTTCAAATCAATCCACATGTATTAGGAAATTTTGATATGATCATATATACTGGTTGGTTCTTTCAGGACTGGAAGAAATTTCTTACGAACCCTCTGTCACTCTTCAGTTCTGGTAACTATGTGCTATTCTACCCCAAAAGTATGAAAAGTGGTTCAAATGATCCCAAGTATCATGTTAGCGTCACTGCATATGCACAACACACAATTTGATGTATGATTTATCCTTCGAGAAGTAAACCGCTAGTTCAATGTATATGGTATTATGGTTAAGAGTTAGTTTCTTGTTTGTTCAGCATTACAATAAGTGTGACCAAAGAATCCACACCACAAGCATTGATGTTCTCCCCAATATGTGGCCAACCAATAGGAATATGGATTGAAGTTAATGGCTAAAGTTTCACCAGGTGAGTTTAAACTCTTTTTTCATGTATTGTCAGCATACACTTTGTCTTGTAACAGCATCTGACAGTAGGTTTCTTTTTCTACTTTTTCTTTGATCTAGGTGTAGGTGGCACTGAACTCAAGTTACCTGGGTATCGGATCTGATGTTGCTTCTGCTGTTCAATTTAGTAGGATGGCTTTGTGTACCAAGGTCATTGTTAATGTTCATAATGTTTGGGCAGTTTTATACTTAGGTTTTGCTTTACATACATGTGCAATGACACAGAATAAATGGTATGTACCTTTCTATCCCACTAAGTTCTAATCATGTGTCTGTCCTGCATGTTCAAAAGTGTCCACACGCCCTTACCAATTCTTGGCTTAAGTGAATGACTAGCTGCTAATTATCATGCATCATGAGATGCTCTCTAATTAGTTAAACTTAAGTTTTGTAGTTCCCAAATTTTTTCCTTGTTCGTGCAAAAGGGAAAACTGCTAAAAACTGACTGAATCAGGAATTTGATCAGGCTGGGAATAGCAGGAGCCAGCAAGGCATCGAAGTGGCAAAGTCACGTATGAAACAGAAAGGAACAAAGCAAGGGATGGGCTAAACAAGCACTGGCCTACCATGTGTCGGTAAGTGACTGATAATAGGCTGATTAGCTGATGGTTAGACACTGAGAATGGATTTTCTGCTCTTGCAGTCTTGCAAGGTATGATTTGTGGATCTATAACAAAGATATGGAAACCATTCATGTTGTACAAATAGGTACTAATAGATAAACATGCTTCCAGTTTTGAATCTAATTTATTTTTCCTGTAAATCCATAAACACAGAATCTCGTTCCCAGGGTAAATAGGTACTTGCAAGGTACTACTACTTGTGTCAATAATTGGACTGACAGAGAACAACTTCTGAAATTTCAGACTAGTTTGAACAGTAGTGCTTTCCCTGCTGTTTTGACTTGCACACATCACAAAGGTCATGGACAGAGGTAACCACGGTTGGACTGATGCTGGATTGCTGGTCAATGTGGGCCAAAATGTTCTGTAGATCAACCAAACTCTGATCGGATCAGGCTTCAAGAGTTCAGATGCCACACAAGAAACCAGAATTATTTATCCTGCTCAAGACCAGGCGCACATGGTAGGTTGCCCTGGGGAGAAGCTAGAAACCAGAGTCACATGTACCATGACCAACAAGCATCAACCTCCTTTTGTTTTCAAGCAGTGGTGTAGTACTCAACGAGGCAATCAAGTAGCCCTTTTTTAAGCTTTTCCCCCATCTTTATAAACCAGCCATCTGCACTAGACCCTAGCACTCATCTGTCTCTTTTAGGCCTTCACAGTAAAGCTTGGTACTGGTGCTGGTGCCTGCTCCAGAGCAAGATGGCAAGAGGGGCTCAGCCATCTGCATCCCTCCTGCTCTTCTCCCTGGGGCTTGTGCTCCTCTACTTCTCCTCAGGTAAGCACATTTCTTCAGTAAGGTGAATTAGACTGTTGTTTCTTCAGTAAGGTTTCATTTCTGCTGAATTAGACTCTTTTTATTTCTCCTGAAGTCCTGATTCCCGGTGTCCTAGGAGATTGTTTTCCTTGTGTTGTACTTGTTGATTTGGTCTAAATATGGTGAACATCATTTTTAGATATTGCTACTGGTTTATAGTGAGGGCAGAGTATTGATCTCGATAGTTCAGGGAAAAGACAACCAACCTATCAATTGTAGATTCATTGCCAAGATCTGCTTATGATCTGAACTTACTTGCTATCCTTCTTCAGGGAATTATACCTAACTTTTTAAGTCATTTGAACTTTGAAACCAATCTAAAATTGACGCTTCTCCTTTTCACAGGAAGCACCATTCGACTTGCTGAGGGACAGGTACCTAAATTTAGCTTCTCCTGCTTCTCTTTTATGCCTATTGCTATTTATTCTCTTTTACGCCTATCCTTATTCTTTTCCTGACGATTGATATGCAAATCCAGTCCATAATGTAAGATGACTTTTTTTTTTTACATAAGATAACATTAACATGCCTTGTTATGTACGCCTATGACTATCAGTGTAAAATGTAGTCTTCAGCAAATCTAAGCATTCGTATTAGTATGACATTCTAAGCACTTAGTGATGACATGCAAAGCTCCTTAAATTCAGTGGAATAGCCTGCTAGAAAGGGCAAAAGAAAGCCATTTACTGCATTTGATTCATCCTTGAGCTAGAAAACTGAGAACATGATTTACTCATACCATCTTTATCTTATAAATCTGTGAACATCTTCAATGTTCACACACCAATAATCTGTTTTCATCTCTACCAACACAGAAAACTTGGTGCGTGGCGAAGCCGTCAGCAGATGACAAGGTTCTTACGGCGAATCTCAACTACGCCTGCTCTCAGGTGAACTGTGGAGTGATTCAGCAAGGTGGCCCGTGCTTCAACCCCAACAACCTGGTGTCGCACGCCGCAGTCGCCATGAACCTCTACTATGCTGCCCATGGCAGGAATGCCTGGAACTGCTACTTCCAGAACTCAGCTCTCGTCGTGCAGTCTGACCCAAGTATTTAACCTCAGTACTTGATAGAGATCTTAGATTGAAAATGCTCCCTGAAATCTAGTCCCTGACAGATGTTCTGAATCTGGTTTTGCAGGTTATGGTTCCTGCACGTACTACTGATTTTAAAACTGAGGTCGAGGTCGAGGCAGGGCCTACGCAGCTGAGTTTGTATTAGGATGTCTTTTACTCCCATGTTAGCAGTGCCGAGATTTCGTGGCGATGCCCTAGATCCTCTGATGCTTAGTTTATTGATAAGATGAACATTGATTTGCTCGGATCTTGGATGCTGTTTGTGGCGTCCATTCCCATCAACCTTCATTGGATGTTTGGAAATTCAGACTTGTTGATCCACATGCTTCATTGCTTCCTGTTTCCTAGCATCTCTTGTTTTCAGTTTGATGGAAACCGGGGATTCGTTGAATGAATATATGATTTGTCACTGATGCTCACTACTACTCCCTCAGTCCCCAGAATATAGCATCCTATGATGGGATAAGACCCATCCTAGGACAATGTATCTGGACATGAGACATATCTAGATACGTCTCATATCCAGATACATTGTTATAGGATGAGTCCCATCCTACATTGCTATATTCTAGGATAGAGGTAGTACTACCTAAACCCTATTCTGGAATAGAGGTAATAACAACTGAACAAATTTCATTATATGTCACTCAATTCGCACTCCATTTGAGATTTGCCAATCAAAATAGTGAAATTTTGGTAGTAGTTGAGTTTTGTGATCTGTACATCTTGAGATCAACTTCAGAAGTCAGATCGGAACCAGATAAATCGCAACTACGCGTACAATCATAAAAACGCAGTGTACTGTCCTGTGTACTAGGGGAGACATCTGAAACACACGCATAACGCATTGACCGCGATCCGCTCCAATCCGCCGCGTCGTGCGCGTCCGGACCTTCAAATTGCCGGCGCAATTCGCGGCGGAGCGCGGCATTTCCGCCGGCGATGCGGCCCTTCTCGAGGCACGCCGGCTTCTTCGCGTCACTTAAGCAGGTGGAAGACCGGCTGGCGGCGGAGCAACAGCCGCCGCCGCCGCCGCCGCCGCCGCCGAGACAGCCTGAGACGCTGCCGTTCTCGGACACCATGACCGCGTCGCCCCTCTTCCTCGGCCCGGCGACGGACACGGCGGCGGCCGACCGCCCCGGCGGCGAGAGCAGCGGCCCCGCGGTGGACTTCCTCACGCTCTCCAAAGACGAGGAGCGGTTGCAGGAAGAACCCCGAGGCGCCGCCGGCGAGGACGACGACGAGGACAACGACGAGATCGGGGAGGACATCGCGCGGCTCATGGCGCTGCTCGGCTTGTCGCCGCCACGGCGCGGCCTCGAGGGCGGCGGCGGCGACGACGACAGCGGCGGGTGCGATTGCAGCGGCGGCGAGGGGTTCTTGGCCAAGGTCGTCGGCGTGGTCGGGCCCAAGTGCGACAAGGAGAAGAGGAGGGTGGACGGCTGGGTAGAGCATTACTTCAGCGGCGGCGAGTGCAGGGAGCCGGCGAGGCTGGCGCACCTGCTGCTCGCCAAGGCGGCGGCGTCGTCGTCGTCGTCGTCCTGGGAGGGAGAAGGGCACCGGGGTGCTTCACCTTTTGCCTTCCCGGCCACCGTGAAGGAGTTCTTGGATCGTGACGCCCCACCGCGCTGCACGGAGGAGTAGCAGAGGTGGTGCTTGGCCATGGTACACTGCTGATGAATCTTGCAAGCTGAATATATTTTTTTTTTGAAAGGAGAGCAAAAGCTTTGCCTCGTATATTGATAGAGATGGAGAAAATACAGGGCGATAGAATTATGTACAAGGTAGTCTAAAAAAGAACTAAGCCCGTAAAAGGTGATGGTTAAGTGATATCTCCCAAGATTCCGAACTCTTGAAGCCTAAAGGCTCCTGCTTTGACCCATGCCTGACCTTCCTCTTTTATCTTGACGAGGATATTCCCCTTTCATATTTGCCTTCTGAAGTGTCAAAACAAAAACAATGTGGTATTAGCAGATGAAACGTCTTGATAAGATTCTCCAAGCATTGCCTGATGAAATCTTGTCTACATGCATTTACCTGAGTTATGGAAGGATATAATGCCTGATGAAATCTTGGAAGGATATTGTTTCTCACAAGATCCATTGATGGCTCTGGCTCAGCAAAATGTACTCCCACTATCCAAGTTGTATGGTAAATTGTACTAGTATTATGAAACGTAAGCTTCATCTGCCAATGTCAAATATGTGATCATTTTGTCCCATCACTGTAAATGTCAATCATTTTTTTAAGATAATGTTTGGGCCTGTTTGTTACAGCTTCAACTCCTAAATTTTGCTCCAGGAATTGGATCTGGAGTGGAGTTGTGGAGCTGCCTAAACCCAGCTCCACAACTCTAGTTCATTTTGTGAGAGAGCTCCACCCAACTCCACTCCCAGTTTTAGTGGAGCTAAAACTGTTTGGCTGAGCTCCAGCTCCAGGAGGGGTGGAGCTAGAGCTGGAGCTATGCCAAACAGGCCCGAAATAGCAATCACTTGATCAATCAAAACGGAAGATTAATGTACCATTCGCTGTTCCAAGTCAATCAAAATAGAAGATTAACTGTTCCAAGATTAATGTACCATTCGCTGTTCCAAGTCAATAACTCGAGACAAAAATGTATCAAGCATGCTACAGTGCCTACAGAAACTGAAATCTCATCATGCAAATACTAATGGGACCAGTGAAATCGAGTAAAACAGTATCCTATATTCCTATTCGCTACTGACCGACTATAGAGATGGAAGAATGGTGAGAACCGTTAAAAGATTCATGGATGAGCTTTCTGAATTGACAAATAATTTCCAGTTACATTTAGAATTCATCGACCAATAATAGTTTTGCAAATGTTTTTCAACAACATTAGGTAGCTTGTTTTGCTAGCACCAAATAAGGTACACATGCCTGTTATGCCTCTTTGAAGGGTTCTCCTTAGATGGTATATTCTGACTTTGGACAAGTTCCCCATTATTATTATTTTTGCATGAAAACTTATTAACCATAAGATTCTTAAATCATGAACAAAGATTCAAATACAAACAAATCTATCAGGTTAAGATGAAAACCTGCTAGTCTCCCACCACACCAAGTGTTCAGCTATCAAATTCTTAATTACCAGGGGTGCTGGAGTAGAGGTTTGCCTGCACCTAATAAGCCATAAACTATCATCCAGTATTCCAGTGCATTATTTTTTTTCGAACGAACGCATCCAGTGCATGATTTATTCTGAGATCTAAGGACCTAGACTTGCAGCACAGCAGCAGTTTGATACAGGTAAAGGATCAGACCATAAGAAAGAACATAAAAGATAATAGTACGAAAACTGAAAAGAAATAGAGTTCACCTTCAACCGCCAACATATGAAGACCGAGGGCTGAGGGGATTCATCCTCAAACAGAGCTCACCAAGATTAAGGGCGCTGCAAATGCACATGCCATCTTCAACTGAGCACTGAGGAGCTTCCTCCCCATATTTGGCAAATAGCAACTAAATCAAATTGGACAGGATAAGTAGTCGAACGCCATCTTCAACTATGAGCACTGAGGAGCTTCCTCCCAATATTGGCAAATACATTACTAGCAACTAAATCAAATTGGACAGGGTAAGTAGTCGAAAGTAACTGACCCACTGTACAGAAAAAGACAATGCAATCATTCTCTTTCCATTAGCAAGCCAAAATATTCATTCATCTGTTGAACCAATCACGACTACAGTCAATTATTCACAGCTTGATCTTCCAAAGAGGCAACTACCAATAACCAAGCTTGGCAGTTTGGCCATCTGCAAACCAAGCAATATGTCTGGCACATTGGCACATGCCAAGGTGCTTGGCGTGGGCTTCATCCTTCCCGTAGCCCACATCTGACTAAACAAGGAGAGGGCATTCTTGCTTTAACCATTTTGATCATACCCGCCGCTGATCATCGCAATCCAAGAGATCACGTTCTTCCTCGGCATCCCCTCAAATAATGCATAAAAGCATCGTGGGCACGACCGCTGCTGCAGTACACAGAAATCGTGGCATTGCAGCATGCGACACACCCTCCCGGCCCGCATGAGCACGCCAATGGCCGCCGTCCAAGAGACGGCATTCCGGTCCGCCACAGGCATTTCGCCGAACAGCCTCAGCGCGCCGGTCGGTGGTGCGGCCGCGGGAGAGGTCGCGCTCGGCGGCCGCCGATGAGGTGCGCGGAGAGGAGGCGTCGTCGTGGCATGGGCGCGGAGGAGGCGCCGGCCGCGGCGGGAGCGGAGATCGAGAGGGGGGTGGGCGCGCGTGTGGCGGTGGCGGGAAGGTTTTCATTTCATCCTATCGCAGATTCGCAGCTTGTTTGGTGATTGGGGAGTTGAATGATCGCAAACGGGACGATAATTTTGGCAGGCCTTCATTTCGCCCGATTCGCCACCGAGATGCAGAAGAAAGCCCAATAATAGCCAGTGTTGGTCTTCGAGCCCAACAAACGTCCTGATCCACGAATCTTGGAAAAACCCATCATTCATTCCTTCCCCCTGTTTGATGCAGTTTTTTTTTCATAAACACAGATTATTCATTTGATTAAACACAGTAAATTAGTGTTTTTTTAAAAAAAAAACTTTAATAAGTTAGAATAGACAGTATAGACAATGAAATAGAAAAAGGTTATTTTTTAGAAATCATATTTTTAAGAAGCACGAGCAAATAATCCGTAGCGAAAAATCAAAGAAAAATCACCACATGTTATTCAAGTTTCAACCAGGGTTCACTCTATCCGTTTAGGGTTGTTGATCGGGGGTCACCGAAATTTCAAAAATTTAGGTCCGAAATTTCCAAAATTTTGAACAAAATTTAGTTGAATTTGAACAAATATTACCCAAATTCATGAAAAAAAATTCAAAAATTCAAAAATTTTGGCCGAATTAATATTGTATCGGGGGGTCACCGAAATGACCAAAATTTTGGCAACCCTGGTTTCAACGCCATCGGGTGAAATTGGCACTTGTCAATTTTTTTTTAACGAACAAACACGGGGCATTTGACACAACATATTACACCCACTTATGTCATTACCAGAATCCCAAATTTTATTGAGAGGCACAACCCACCAAAGATGGAATAAAAATCACCAAGGTAACAAGTTTTGTCGGTCGACCAACGAGGAAAACCTGCCAACGAGAACGAGGGAAAAGTCCATTTTCTTGGTGGCTATCCGTGATGAAAAATATTCGTGGCAGTATAACTGATAATAAAATTATGGTCATTTCCAACTTTCCCAGTGCGTCAAGAAATCGAAACTTATATCAGTTGAAACCACCAATTAAGGCTTTTTTTTTTCTCGTGAAAACCACCAAGATTATACTTTACCTTGGATGTTCCAAAATCATCAAGGACTCAAAGGATATACTTTTCCTTGGATGTTGAATTCATATATAGAAGATAAAGATGAGGCCAGACTGTTCATGGCGAAACGTAAGTATTGCTGCATGCACCGACGTACCATGTTCCAAGCGATGTTTTGTTAGGTAAAGCAACTGAAGATATAATACTATTAGGTGAAGATATTCTAGTAGTCGGGTTTAGACAAAATTCAAAGTCTTATGTTCCACGGTGCAAGGTTGAATGTACAACTGAACATATATGCGTGCCGTACGCACTTGAAAGTTGAAAAATTGATGACCAATCATTAATCTGGCAGGCATACTGCATGAGTCCCATCGTTCCATCTATTATAAACGGCAACGTGTATTAACGTAAAAAATAAAAAAAATGTAGGTAAGATTTTTATATACATGTACTTTTAACAACTTAAAAGATAACGTTGGAAAAGAAACTATGATGACAAAACACTAAAACCAAATATAAAAAGTAAGATTTAAAATTTAAATTTTGGTTGTGGCTGATAAACTAAAGAGCAAAGATAAAAGCTCTGAGAATGTAATAACGCATATTGCACATTCTAAACCAACTTCCCTTTGAACAAAGGAATCCCAGAGAAATGAGAGAATCTATTCTATACCACTGAATTTATTAGAATTCAACGATTTGCCATCGAGATTGCCGCTTTCTATAATATACCGATAACTTTATCAATTATTTTATAATACTTAAGAACAATACCCTTATACACATACAAGGTTAATAATTGATTTATCTAATTTAAAGTTTCAAAAATATGAAAACTTTTATGTGGCCTCCTTACACAATTTTGCAAGTTTTTTACATTTCTATTTTTTTATTTCTATTTTTTATTAAAAAAATATAGAGTAAATTTTATAAAACTACGTATACTTCGCACAATCTATCACAAAACTACAGATTTAAGAACTTGTTTCACAAAACTACAGATTCAATATCTTCGTTTATCACAAAACTGCAGATATTTTGCACAATATATCACAAAACTACAAAACTACAGATTTAAGAACTTGTTTCACAAAACTACAGATTCAATGTCTTCGTTTATCACAAAACTACAAGTTTAGTATCTTCATTATCACAAATCTACAGGTTTTAGCATTATTAAAAAATGTAGTTTTGTGATAATGGAGACACTAAATATGTAGTTTTGTGATAAATGGAGACACTAAATGTGTAGTTCTGTGATAAACGAATACACTAAATCTATAGTTTTGTGAAACAAGTTCTTAAATATGTAGTTTTGTGATAGATTGTACACAATACCTGTAGCTTTGTGATAAACGGAGACACCGAACCTGTAGTTTTGTAAAACAAGCTCTTAAATTTGTAGTTATGTGATAAATTATACAAAATACCTGTAGTTTTGTGAAATTTACTCAAAAATATAACTTATTTGTTATATGTTATAAAATACTTTTTTATTATTGTTTTTAATATAAATCATCTTTCATACACTACATAAGATATTTTTATGCTATTATGTCCTGTATAAGCAAATTCTCTCTCATATACCACATAAAAATATTTTTTCTAAAAACTAAATATGCAGAAAAAAAAATTGAAACTTGTATACAAACTCCCATGTTGTGTAAGGAGGCCACAAAAAAAATTCATAGTTTTTTGAAACTTCGGATGAGATAAATCAACTGTTAATATTGTATATCTCTAAGGCTATTTTTGAAAATAAGGTTCAACCCAATAACGTATTGTAAAATAGTTGATAAAGTCACCGGTATATTATAGAAAGAGATAATGTCGATGACAAATCATTGAACTTGAACAAACTTAGTGGTATAGAATAGATTCTCTCCAGAGAAATTGGATCAGTTCTGAAAGAAACTGGAGAAAGTTTTGAAGGTGGTGTGATTAAATTTACCTTGCAAATCGGTGCACATTTGGAATTTTGGATCGAATCAGTGTGGATGCGTAGTGTGGGACAATTACCAAGTGATCTAGTATCATGATTATCATCTTTTGTGCCTTTTGCACTACTCATGGGCCATCTTGAACATTATCTGCAATGGCCGCCGTGGCCATGGATGCAAAGATTCCTCCTAGCTATCTAGAGAGGGCCATATCGATCGATCACTTTACTCACTGCAAAACTGCGACGGCCACGGATAATTGCATAATGCGAATCAAACCATGGGACAGATCAGTGATGCACAAGTGTTCATCTGCAGCATATCCTCTTGTATGTTTCCTCTCTTTGTAGTTTGTACACCCTAAACACTACATCTCCCTACTAATCTTTTCTGCTTGGAACCTTCTCCTAGTTCTGTCAAAATCAGGATAAAGTAGAAGCAGTATTTAATTTAATTTTGATATCCGGCGTAATTAAGACAAAATAATCAACAGTATTGATTACAAAGATTATTTTTTTTTGAGGGTCAGTACAACGTAGCAATCACATGGTACAGAATCAAGAACCTCCGGGGGCCGGCTGGTTAGGAGAAGTGGAGCTATCAAACGGGAGCCCAAAACGACGATGGGCGACCAAGTGTGGAACATGGATTGTTTTCGATTCGAGGAAGCTGCTGCTGTCACCGGCCTAGGCACTATCCTCCGCACAAACGCAGAATTAAACTTATGGTGCCACGTCGCCATGCTTTCTTTTTTATTACACGGAAGATACAAACGCACCCTACTACACACTCCTTCACAGTACGCAGATATTTTTAGATAATGGATTTTTATTAATCCAGCCTCTATATTCATGAGAGATATACACAGCCAAAAGGGTACAAGAACACTTAGACTCACAACCAAAAACGAAAAAACTACGATCTCGTCTCGGTACGTCGCGTCCCGACATCCTCTCCTAAAGTGACCAAATTCGACGAGTGGAAGTCATTTAGTCATCACCGCCCCCTAGTGCGTTGTCGCTACGAACTCCGTTGGTGCCATCTTTATCCGCTTCAAGTGAGCTGACGCCACGCGATGCCGGTTAACCCATCTTCATCTTGTCGTCTTCCAGTCAGAACTAGCTGATCAGGCACAATCTGAAATGATCCATCTCTGCTTCGTCGGGTTCCTAGGCCTTCGCTGCCCATAAAATCGCCGTTGACATCAGAATCCTCCTCCGTCTCTCGGACTCCAACCCACCACTGCCTTTGCCAGAGTCCTCAATCACCGCCGCCGAGGATATCCTCTTCCGCCTAGACTTCGAGACCACCGTTGGGATCTGCCTCTGCCTGATCCGCCTCCTCCTCTCCAAGATATGACGTTAAAAAGGATGAAAAGTAGCAGTAAATCACGCCTCACTTAAATTCAACTAAAAACACATCCACATATATGTAATTATATTCATATAAGGGACAACCGATGTACATACGATAGTACGCACGTATATGATCTAAATCTTGTAAGTGTTGATTTTAGTGTTACAAGAGCGTAGAGCCTATCGTTGTGCAGATTGCCGTCGTTTATGTGAACTACTTTTGTGATATGAAATGATTATGCTCAGCAGTCAACAGGAAGATGGGAGGACAACTACACTATACACGCACGAGCACATTGATATCAACAAATTAAAAGCCACGGATGATAACGATGGTTATCTCATGAACAGAGCATGCAACAGCCGGCCACAGCTTGCCAACCGTGCCTTTAACTTGGCCACCATTATCTCATCCTTCCCATCCATTGTGTTGATTATTGCAAGTGCACAGTGTAGTAGTACTGCACCAACGACGTACTACCACAGATCGTGAGATGATCACTTGATCAGTGGCTCAACCGTCTCACCCTTCAAAAAAAAAAGGTTTCCCTACGTTTTGTGAAAAAGCCGTTCGATCAGCCAATTCAGTAGGAATGATCGGCTAATAAGGCGCCGGCCATAGATCTCATCTCCGTCTGCATGCACTTGATGTCTAATCAAGATGGAAACGTTTGATTTGTTAAGAAGTGTTTTAGTGTCTTGACGAGCATGTAAATACTTTCTCTCTGTTCTTTCTTTTATTTGTCATCGATACTATTTATATATACCTATCGCAAAAAAAACTATTTATATATACAAACTTTCATTGCTTGTTTTGTTTAAAAAAGTATAAATAATTAGAAAGATGTATATTAAAGTTTTAAACTTTTAAATTATGACGTTTCAATAAACTATTAATACTTCGTTCATCGAAACATCATAATTTGTATGGGTTAAAAGAAAAAAAAATCAGTGTCAGGAGACGGTGGAGGGATATAGGAATCGGCAGCGAACATATATATCGATCCATCCAGATTTACGGTGGAGCGGGATCGGACGGTCCAGCGCAACCCGTGGCTGTGTCCATCGCCGATCGAACGGCTGCCAGCAAAACGGGAGCCCAATGATTAGGTCGAGATTGGGTTAGGAGACACGGCACGCAGCCGTTCCTATCCTCCTGGATCCATGGGAGAGAGAGCCAGTGAACTCATCCAGCCACCGCGCACGCATGCATATGGCTCCGTCCACCGGAGGCGTCGCGGCCAGGGAGCACAAGCGGTAGGACCATCCACCATCCACAAGACCACAACCATGAGCGCGCGACGCCGCACTCTCGTCACCTGTCACGACTCACGACCATCTCGCGCGATTTGCAGAGCGCAACGGTACTATACCTTCGTCGTCAATGGTAGTATTGAGTCGTTTGATTTTTTTTCTGCTAGTTAATTTTTTAAAAGTTTGATCAAGTTTATTAAAAAATTATAGTAGTATTTTCAACGCAAAATAAATGTATTATTAGAATATATTTAATGTTAGATTTAATGAAACTAATTTAATATTTTAGATGTTGCTAATTTTTTAATAAATTTAATCAAATTTAATAATAGAAAAGAATAAGTAGATTTATTATGAAATCGAGGGAGTATTAATTTTTAAGTTACAAATTACTCCATCTTTTTCATATTATAAATTATTTGACTTTATAGAAAAAAATTAAGATCATCTAAAATATCAAATTAGTTTCATTTAATCCAGCATTGAATATATTTTCATATGTTTGTTTTGGGATAAAAATACTAATATATTTTTCTATAAACTTATCAAAATTAGAAGAGTCAAACGACTTATAATATGAAACGGATGGAGTATTATATTTTGGGATGAAGACACTGGTGGAGAAGTGCTTTTTTAGTCCCGGTTCGTAAACCCCCTTTAGTCCCGGTTATCCAACCGGGACTACGAATCCGGGACTAAAGATCGCAATCTTTAGTCCCGGGTGAAATAACCAGGACTAAAGATCGATCTTTAGTCCCGGTTGGTAACTCCAACCGGGACTAAAGATAGAGATCAAACCCTTTGTTGTAACCTTCTCTTGCACCCTTAGGTTCTTTTTCCAATAATGCTAAAAACCAGTGAAATTCACCTCTTCTTGTTGTTTGGTTAAGGATCGAGTGTGGACTTTCGTCTTTATCAACCTGCGGCTAAGGAGAATCAAGCACCATTTAGTGGTTTGTTCTTAGACCGACTCAAGCGATTGAGAGTAAGAACAAGAAGCTACGTACGGCTATAAATAAAGATAAAATCAGTCTTGGGAAGGAAATCTCAGGTTTGGCCATGCCCATTTATGAGCAATAAATATAAGAAAGAGCATGGAGTGCATCCAAGGGTGCTACAAGGCTACAACACTTCATCGCCACCACCAGAGTTCAAAAACAAAGCTGGGGAATGCCATTGATTCAGTTCAGTATCATGGTTTCTTTTTTTATTGTATTGAAACCATTGAACAGAAAATGGGTAGAAGGATTGCGGGAAGACATTGAAGGGATCTTTAGTCCCGGTTGGAGTTACCAACCGGGACTAAAGAGGGAATAACAGCAGTATAGATGGTCCTCTTTCCTTTTTTTTCTCTTTTTTATTTTCTCCTGAATCAAGTGGCATGCATATCCCCAAATCCCAAATCAAATTAACATCCCAAATCCACATCACAAATCTTTAAGTTACTTATACACATAAATCAAATACATCGCAAATCCTAAAAAAAATTACACAAATCAAATTACATCACAAGTTCTACAAAATTCATCGCAAATACATCACAAGTTCACATCGCACACAAATCAAATACATCACAGAATCATGCAATAAATCATAAATTCTAAAAAAAAAAGAAAAAAACCACAAAGGCGCCGCTCGGCCGACCGCTGTCGCCTCCTCTCCACGCCAGCCGGCCACCGCCGCGCGGCGCCGTGCCGCCCTGCGCGCCGCCACCCGCTGCCGCGCAGGCTGCCGCCGCGTGGCCCTCCGTGCCGGCCGCCGCCCCGCGGCCCTCCGTGCCGCCGCACCGGCCGCCGCCCGCCGCCCGGCCGGCCCTCGATCTCGCTCGATCCAAAAAAAAAGAGAGGAAAGAAGAAAGAGATAAGGCAGGAGTTAGAGAGGAAGAAAGAAAGAAAGAGATAAAGTTTGTTGCGTGGACGAGAGAAGAGGATAAGTAATAGAGATTATATAGTACGTGTTGATTTTTATTCCCGGTTAGTAACACCAACCGGAACTAAAGTTAGACCGGGACTAAAGATCCTAGGCGCCTGACACGGTCTGACATGGAACCAACCGGGACTAAAGATCATCTAGTTCTATTTTGGGTCGATCGATCAAAGATGGTTTCTCCACCAGTGAGATGATACTACATTAAGTAGCAGAGGACGACGACGCGACGGTTGCGACGGCCCTGCCGTGCTGACCGACATAATGCCTCGACAAGCCACGCCTTTTCTCAATTAAGAGCCGGGAGACGGGGAGATGATACCGGTCGCGATCGAGACCGATCGATCGCCATTAAAATTGGAGCGTGCATCGCGCTCGTGCACATGGATGTGCTCGATCGATTGATCGGCCGATGCACGGTCACCGCGAGCGATGATGCAACCGGCCGCGGGTAACTGATTGACTGAGGATGCACGTCGTGTTCGATCGATCTGGTTTGTTGGCTGCTGCCAGCACAGCAGCACTAATTACTGTAGTAGTGTAGCTAACAATAGTAGCCATCATATTCTCTCTGCTTAATTTGGGTCAGTGTAGTGTGCCAGTGCGGATCCAGAAAATTTTTAGTCCCCGTCTTATCCCTATAACTGATAATAAGCCATAATGATTACTAAAAACAAAAAGTAATTTATAGATAAAACTATGTTATATGTATTCCTGTCGCTTAAAAGCCAATATAAAAATAAATCACAATAAAAAATTAAAAGCTAAATTTTAGAATTTAATTTTGGTTATATATGACTGATAAGTTCCAAAGCAAATGATAGAGTTGTACTCTATTGCCACATGCCGGTGAGCCAGATGTAATAATTCTGTATTTGCTATTTTTCCCAGGAGAGCATGCACCGAAGTGGAACACGATGCTACGAAATCCAGTGGTCCTGGATTGACATTTGCAAGATCATTCTTGCAGCTACAAGCTGGACTGATCGATCCCATTTCGTCATGCACGTAGATTTTGTTGGTTGGTGTAACAATATTTTCCTGTCACCAGGTGTTTCCACAATTAAAGTGGTCCTTGTCACTCCTTGATCATGTTGTAATACTGCTAGGGCACAGCAGCCTGCATATATGGGAAGTCGTAGATCCAGTTGCCATCAGATCATTCTTTCTGCAATGATATCACTCATCAATCCAAGTCGCAGAACAACCGGACACCGATCGGTATACGTATGTGCCATGATCATATCTTTCGATCTGACCGAGGGAAATGTCGATTGGCTAGCTGTTGGTTCCGTGGCATTTCCACGCAGCAGAGAGATGGGAGCTGGAGAGATGTCCTTGACGGTGCAATGATAAGGGATGTGTGATTTCAATCTAAGATCATGTGTTCAATACTTAACAAACACATAATTTCTTTTAAAAAAATATTTGGAGGGATGTCTCTCTTTGCAAATCATGTTACTGAAGTACTACTTACTTCATCCCAAAAAGAAGGGGGTTTGCATGTGTTCCTCCTGTTTTTGTCAGCTATAGCTAGATGCAACAATGGTCCAGTACGGATGGTTGTGGCATGATGTCAATTTTGGGGTGTGATTTGATCTTAATACACGGGATTGTTAATTTCTCAGTCACCTGAAAATTACAATAATTTTAAAATGATCTAGATTGATCCAAAATTGATACAACTACATTGCATTGTGATCTTATCTTCTCCTCCTCTCTCTCTCTCTCCCCGACGTGCTCCTGCCCAAATCAAGAGCTCACCGATGGCGGTGTTGGGACCCCCCCTATCAACCCCCCCCCCCTCCCACACACCAACACCAATCGTCCAAATCTTCTATGGTTTGCCACTTCCCTACTTAACCTTTTTGCACTTCTATCTTGACTCTAACAGTGGCACCGCCTCACCACCCGCTCATGTCCATTGCCCACCATAGATCAACCGCTACCCCCAACTTCTATTTATAGCCGTTCTCACCGCCCACTACCCATTTCCTATCCTCACCCATAAAACCCTAGTAAATACTACCATCATAGGGCTACATTGAAATGCATGAATCCAAAAACACGGGAATAGAAAAAACACAGGTTTAAAATGTTGTGGCTCATTGAATCTTACGAGAACAAAATCACATGAATTATTCAAAGTGGTGTTGTTTGTAAATCTCACAAGAAAAATACAGAAAATGAAGATTATATGTTGATTTATTGAGAGAGAATATACCGAGAGAGGAAGAGAGAAAGTACATTGAAACTTTCAAAGGAATTGTAAACATATAGTTGAACCTCTTGGTAGAAATCCTCCAAAACATGAAAGAAATCAAAGACTACTATTCAAAAGCTCTCTCAAAGGATTGTTTTTTTTTCCTGTGGATTCTATTCCTCCATATATTTTTTTTACAAAATTCCTTTAATTCAAAGGAGTTCTAAGGTTTTGGGCCCAGGCCCAAATAGTCTCCTGAATATATATTCCTTGAGTATGTTGACACACACATTCTGACCACGGAATACCATACTGAAGTACTGAACCCACTAATGATTGGCTCACAGCCTCACAAGTTAGACGTCAAAATACTGTCAGACGTCAACGTTATGCATGATATGGACCTGCTTCCGCAATGAATTGGAGATTAATTGACCCCAGATTACCTAAATAAATTGATTAAACCTTGTGTCACACTAGCATACTAGCTAGCTACCTAGCTAGCGACTACTCTTTAATCCATAATGCAAAAAATTAACAATCACCCAGATGATGATCCGTTTCTGCTAGGCTGGCAATCGACATGAACAATCATATTTAGCCCAAACAAGAAAGGCCGGTTAGATCATATGGCTTGTCAGACGTCGACGTGTCGGCACGAGGGATTAACTGCAAAGAATCAACTAATCGGCCGGAAAGTTCTTTCATATATTAACTAAACTGTTTTATATGATTAATTAATCCCTTCTTTTTCCCTCTGGATGGATCGATCACTAACTGCAAAATTAGTGAGGAAAGAGATGATGCGAGATATCCGCTAGCTAGCGTGCATATGATTGCTTAGACTTTGCTTGTTGGCGTTGTCGGGAGCATCGAGATTCGTGCACGATCATCTCGGTTAACCAGGCAGCTCCATCTGTCCATTGCACCGGCGACCTAATGATTGACCTAAGCTACTAATGGTCTAATGCCAAGCTGGCTGGCTGCTGATTCTTCGCGTCGTGTCGATCGATAGATCCAACGGCTGCTGCTTGTACTGCAAATGTGCATTTTATTTTTCGTACATGTATTATTGATCGATGTAATCATCAGGGAGAGTGCTTTTTTTATGTGGCTGTGATTAGCTGTTAATGTTGGATCAGGGAGACAAAATGATTAATCGATCGACGATGTGTGCTATAGTTGCTTCAATCCTAAGAACATGGATGTGGCTTGCCATTAGTTGAGGCTTCAAAGCGATAATTGGAGTACCTATAATTCTAGCTATAAGCAAATATGTAATGCCGGCCTCTGGTATATATGCATGTGCTGATCGAGCTTGTTTATTTTTTTTAAAAAAAAATTACACAATATAACACAGACATTTACAACGTACACACACTCGTCCGTATGAACGCACGCACGTAAACCCTACGTTTATAAGCATCTTTGAAGAGGTATACGACCTCGCTCGGCCACGTTTGTTCAACACCGCAGCTTAATTTCCCTTTTTTTATTATTTTTCTATGTCTTTTCACCTCATGATCAATGGGCCCTACACGTAAGGTTTTGGTTAAGAAATTAAACACCGATGTATCTTAGGAGTATAATTTAATTACCAGTACAGGATATGTTTCGCTTTAAAAGAGATTTTTTTATCAATGAACCTGATACTAAACACTCCTTTAAGACGGAGCTAGCTAGTAGTTTAATACTAATAATCGTTCACATTTTTTGTCAAATTAATTGGACAAAACAAGAGTAAGAACGGAACGGAGCTGCTTTTGAATCTAACTGTCGCGCACGAGGATAGGCATAACAGTGTGGAACTACAGTTTGATTATCTGTAGATCGATCAATCCAAGTTGGGTCCAAACTCCTTGGGCGCAATATAGTCGCATGCCCTACCCCCATCAAATCACCGATAGTGTATGCCGGCCACCGCTTTTACCTTCGTTGCAAACACGACACGTTGAGTAATATAAATATTTAATATTTAGAGTTAGGTTGGTCAAACTTTTGAAATTCCAATCATCAATTTTATATCATATATAATAGATTTTATAAAATATAACAAGTTTATGATAACAGTATATTTCACAAAACTACATATATTTTGATCAAATTATCATAAAACTACAGATTTAAAGTGGAGTATCGTAAAACTATAGATTTAATAACAAAATTATCACAAAACAACATATTTTAGAGTTAAATCCTCAGCATTAGTGTTATGTTTGAGTTAATCATGCAAGTTTTATGATTAAATTATCACTAAATTTGTAGTTTTATGATAATTATATGATAATCTGTAGTTTCACAAAACTACAGATTTAGTGATAATTTTATTACTAAATCTGTAGTTTTATGATACTCCACTTTAAATTTGTAGCTATGCGAGAAATTTAGTGTTAAATCTGTAGTTTGTGATAATTTAGTCAAAGTATCTATAATTTTGTGAAATTTACTCTTATAATAATTATTCTTTTTATCTTACTAACCGGATTATTGAACACATTTTTGTCCACAATTCTAAAAATACGTTTTCTCAAAAAAAAAGTTCTATTGAATTTCTTAGACCACTTGTTACAAGCTACTACTTATAAAGTTTTTCCTCAAAATATTTAATTTACCTTTACGATCAACTAGATAATGTGTGACAATAATTTGTACAGCAATTTATCCTTATAAGTATTCAAGAAATTATTGATGATCAGAGTTTTAAAGTTGACCAAAGTCATATTGAAAACGTCAAATTTATCTATACTTATACTAATTAGAAAAAAAAACTAACCAGCACACTATAATGACCATAGTCTGCATTTTATTAATTAACATCGTGGGCCACATTAATAACACATCTATATTCTACAACGCGGGAAATGAATACAACTTAGAAATGAATACAACGACTTAGTTTTTTACTGACTCCAAATTTCTGACGTATCAAAACATAGATAAGGCACAACTAAACTCTAAACGAGTACAACTCAATATTTCAATCACGTATTCAGAATTATTAATAACAATAATATAACAACACATGAGTTGGCGACTAGTAGTATTTATACGCCAGATCTCTCTCAGACAGAAATGAACTCACACAGAGAGCTAGCGAGAGCGTACGTACGTGCACGTACAGCAACCAATGCTGGGTACCATCTTATACTCAGATGCGGATCAGATATTCGGATACAGTAGTGTACTAGTGTACACTATCCAATTATACACAAGAAAGTGTTTTATGGAAATTAAAGGATCGATAATATATACTTCCTCCTTTTTAATATATGACGTCATTAACTTTTTATCACACGTTTGATCATTCATCTTATTTAAAAATTTATGTAATTATAATTTATTTTGTTGTGAGCTATTTTATTTCCTAAAGTATTTTAAGTATGATTTATATTTTATACATTTTCATAAAACTTTTGAATAAGACGAATGATTAAACATATATTTAAAAGTTAACAGAGTTATCTATTAAAAACTGGAGAGAGTATATGTGGTGTACTTGTGTCTTTCGTCTCAGACAAATTAAGGGACGGCCCATGAAGCCATGATCCCCACCACAATTTGATGTGTGTGTATATTAATTATTATTGTTTAAATTTACTTTGTTTCAAAACAAAATACGAATTTTCGGCCGACATTTGAGTTATTTTTTATTTAAATTCATTTTGTTCCAAAAAGTAATATACTAGATTTATAAACATGCATGTGCTGTGCAGATGTATGTATATAACTGATTTGCTAGAGTCCAATTACATTTGGACCAAGCATATATATTTCTGCATGTGCATATATATATTTATACGCATGCATGGATCGATGGGGAGATTGTTCGATCTATTCGATTGACGTCTCTCCCCGACATGGCACGTTGCGTGCACAGTGACCTCTGCTACCGACAGAAGATGCTGGAGCTTTCCTGCGGCGTGTGTGTGCAGCTAGCTAGCTGTACGTACGCACGCGTATATGTATACGTATTCCTGTAACTCTTGGGACGTCTGCGGGCGCCGCTCTCTCTTTAGGGTGTTGCTTTAACTCTTGTCTCTCCCATTCTTAAGATGAAAACCTTGTCTGGCTTTCGGGACGGGCGACGGCGGCATCCTTGGTGTCATTTCCTTCTTAGAGACGTCGTCTCGAAGATTTTCTGTTTCGCTCTTGTAGCGTTTGTCGTTGTAGACGCGTGGTATAGTTGTTTTTTCCTTTCTGGGCTATAGTCTTCCAGTGCTATAACTTGTATTTTTCTCCTGCTTTATCAATACATGAAACTCGCACTGTCTTGTGCGGTTCGTTTCAAATATATACATATATATATATATATATATATACACACACACAACGTATTCATGTACGGCTCATCTGTGTGTATATACGTGCATACGTACGCCTGCAACTGATCAATCTCATCCATCAATACGGTGTTAATTGGTAGTACGCACTACTACGTATCTCGGATGTGCTATATACGTGCGTGCTGTCTGATTGTCTATACTGCATGTACAGTACAGTACAGTACAGTAACTTGCCTTTTCGTGTACATTTGCAGTGATACGTATGTGTGTGTACATACATACATACATACATACATACATATATATATATACATATATATACATATACATATATATATATATATATATATATATATATATATATATATATATATATATATATATATATATATATATATATATATATATATATATGTATTCTCTCCTTCTCTCTATATATGCATAGCTATATGAAACAAAAAGAAAACTAAGATATGCAACAATATAGGATAAAAACGTATTGCACACCTGGCCTCCAGTCAAAATTATTTGACGTACGTTAGAAGATTGAGAGGAGAGGAATAGAGAAGATTGAGAAGATACACAAAACGAGGTGAGCCATTAGCGCATGATTAATTGAGTATTAACTATTTTTAAACTTCAAAAATACATTAATATGATTTTTGAAAGCAAATTTCATATAGAAATTTTTTTTAAAAAAAACACGCCGTTTAGTAGTTTAGAAAGAGTGCGCCTGGAAAACGAAATAAACAAACTCACTTTCACCTCCCTTAGAACACAACTACTATATCATACTCCCTCTATCCCATAATAATATAAAGGATTTTAGAGAGATATGACATTTCCTAGGACTATGATTCAGAACATGAAGCCTATCTAGATTCGTAATCCTAGAAAGAGACGTATCCCTTCCAGTATCACTTATATTATGGGACGGAGGGAATATATTTTTAGTGGAGAGAGTATTCATTAATTATAGGGTCCCCTTGTCCTCTTGGCCACTTTAAAAGCCAGAAAATCGTAAATAAAATAAGTATATCGATATTCAAACTATAAATACCAAGAAATTGAGAAATCCATGAAATTAAGTTACATAGACAAAACTGTTTGAAGCCAAAAAGAAAAGTGAAAAAAATAGAAAAGTCGTATCAAAACGACTTTTTTTTTAAAAAAAAAAAAACTAGTGTTCTAAATTTTTGGGTCCCAGCCTAGTTCGTGTTGGCTCCTAATGCCGACTATGGTACTCATCATATCACCAAAATATGCATGGACTGCATGGTACAGGCACCTACTCTGAGACACAACGTACGTCACCTGAATATGCATGGCATTCCAAGCTTTGCAACGCGGCATAGTGATATCCATATCTAGGTTCACAAGGTCAAGAGGATGGATGCTGGCGATGACTCCTGAGCACGGTTGGAGGCAGATTGCAGTAGTAGTTGCATGGAGAGAATTGCCTGGAATGGAGGGAGGCCAAGTGGTTATACAACTATGCATGGGAGAGGAAAGAGAGACTACGTACGTCACATGAATGTTATATAGGTTAAAAAAACCTTAATATTGATTTACATAATACTGTATAAAGTGCTCGACTAACATGGCCCAATATTAGACTCAACGGTGATGAAAATATGAATTGCGAGATACTAATAGCTTTTCTGTATATATTTTACTTCGAACAATGGAGCTAGCTCCGGGGTAGGTTTGTGTGACCACCCGAACTTCGTGGTACTAACTTCACCCACGGTTGTTAGCATCTAACAAAATCAATCGATGATTGGGAAACATTAATAGTCATTTAGGTTCGATAACACTGTTGGCTCCGCTACTGTTTATTCTTGCTCATGCATACTCCTCGATCTAGCTAGTCCTTATCAACAATAGCTTAAGCTAAAGCATATGTATCTCAATATTTTTCTAGGGCTTGAAGAGTTATTAGAAGGTTGTACACGATTAAAACTATAAATATGGTACCTCCTTAAAGAAAAGAAATTTAGCTAAGCTCGTACTATATAACAAAATTGCAGGTATATTGATAGATTAAAGAGCTAGCTATATTACATCACAAGTTTGTTTTGCACATCGGTCAAAATTTCACCCTGTGTAATACCCTTTGACATAATATATTCAAGTGTGCATTTCGCTCCCGATAACCCGTCAAAAAAAATAATCTCAAGCTGCTAGTGCTTAATCAAGCTCCACACCTAGCTAGCACCACCAACATTTCATTATTATTCCCTCTTAAACAAAATCGTCCTCCTAGCTAGCATGAGCCGGCCACTATACCAATCTAGCTAGCTCTCGTAGCTAGCCGGCTAGCTACAGATACATTGCAAACTAAATAATGCATACAATCAATCAATGACGATGTGGTGACCACATGCACATATGGATGTCTAGCGCGCCGTATAGCTCTAGCTAGCTCCCAAATCAAGTCCCACTCCCACCTCGATCAATCGTGTTTCGCACCCATGAATCTCTCTGTGACGACCGCTCGCTCAAACCTGCAAAATTGCTAGCCGCACCACGACGTGCCTACACAGAAACCATGAATTAATGCAGCATATATGCATGCATGGTTGGGTGCTCCACCGGCCCACCCACTCTCCTCCCCTCTACCCCATGCTGCACCACCACCACCGCCATTGATCACCACTACTTGGATGATCACTTATCAATCGAGTACAGCTAAGCTAGCTCTATGGGCTCGTGCCTTTTGCCATAATGCTAGTAGAGAAAAGGTCTTTACTCCCGGTTCGGAAACCCCCTGTACTCCCGGTCTTTTGGCGTAGATAAGGCTCTATGGACGTTGTGCGTAGATAAGCCTCTATAGACGTTGTTTTAAAGAGTGAAGGACGGATTATCATATTTATTTGTCACATTTACAAATTTACCACTAGTTTTTTAATTTTGTAATGTTGTCACTCAATGACAGTTCTAGTGATTTCTTTTTTAAAAAAAATAGTGGCAATGTTGCATTAACGATTCAAACCAGTGACAAATTTACAATTAACCATTTTTAGTCTGATGGGCATTTAGTTGATTTTTTAAAGGGAAATTTAGTTGATTTGACGATCATAGTCTAGGTAAGGGATGCATATAGGAGAAAACCATAAAGAATAAGGAAAGAGCTAAGTTTAATGGATTATTTTAAGAACAAAAGAGTTAGTGTAGCGGGTAGCAAAACAAATGATGATGATAGAATATAACGAGGTCACAGTATTTATGTTAGGCCGTTAGTATAATGTTTGTGAAACATTTACTATATTTATAGAATTTTAAACAAACATAAAGTATATGTGGATTGAAACCGCAGAATTAACCACTATAAAATATAGTCACACGAGTATACCAAAATCCAGTGCACTTTCTGGTGGGGTTTTGCAATTTTCCTAATTGCCGAGAACTCTAGTCCTTCTGACCATGTGAGTATGTGAATGTGACAGCAACCACGCACGAATCCTCCACAGTGGAATGATAACAAGAAGGAGAAAAAGGGAAAGCCTCTTCTTTTCCCCTTTTCCGGATTTTGATAGATCGGTAGCGACGACATGTGACCTGCCGGCCGGATCCAACGTGCTCGCACTTGCTATCTACTAACATTAGCTTACATTACATGTACATATGTTCATGATAATAATTATCTTGGTCATCAAGACATCAACGTGTCATTAATCAACAACATCTGTAGTAATAATGATGCAGCGACAAGAGGACCAAAAGAGCTGATCACTGCAATTCCCATCCCAAACATTCCAATTAGCTGCTTACTTACTGCTATACGTACTCAACTGCTGTGCTAAGTTCAGAAGAACCACACGTTTATCTGTATCAGATACAGAGCAAATAGTTCCCTTGATGTATAAAGCTCAAAACCAATTATTCCGACGTTGTCAGGATGATTTGGTCAGTGTTTTTTTTTAGTTAGAAAGGGAATAAATAAAAGATGATTGACAAGTCATGTTAACTAGATAAGGGGGGGATTAAATTAAACAGAAATAGTGATGATCATTGGGCTCTGTTTTCCAGTTGTTTGTCCACTAAGAGAAAAATAATGAGCAAGCCACTATTCTGTTTTTTCTCATCTGTTTCTTAACTTGGACACAAAGAATAAAAGTTTAGAGAACTTGATTAATTAAATTAATTTTCTCCCTGCTCATGATGTTAGTCAGTAGTCACCGACTTTAACGACGTTGTTGTTAGATGAAGCCATAATGTCATCTCTTCCAGAGGAATTTCTACAAAACAACACCTACCATCTCTTTCTCAGACCTTTTTAGCTTTCCCAATAGACAAATTAACCTACGTGTGCTAGCAAACTATGTTATACATACCGATATGATTCAATTGGTATGTGAATGAGTTACGGTGGCCCATTTCCCTATATAAATGAGGTTAGAATTATTTGCTAATAGGGTCTATATGTTAATCAATCACCCAAATAGCTAATTAACTGGTACTAGTAGGACCAATCTAATTTTCAATAGATCAATGTAGGGCCATTTTACTTATCAACAATAAGCAGAAAGGGAAGACATGACAGCCAAGATGGTGTCACGGAGTCCTCTCCAGAAAGCAAAGCTTGGAGACAAGCTCATTCGCAAGAGGAGGCGCACATGGAAACCACAAACACAAAAAAAAAAAAACAATCAAGAAAGCAATCTTGCAATGGCGATTAAATTAGTAGCAGTGTGTTAAGCATTAAATTAATGGAGAGCACAAGATAAAGAAGGGCCCCCATCAAAAACCTTAGGAGGGGAATCACATGAATACACATGAGGCTAGCCGGCCCATCCCCGGCGAGTGGGCCCCCACCCTGTTCACATGTCTCCATCTCACCCCACTAAACAACTCAAAGAAAAATCATATTCCATTCCACACTAATCCTCAACATAATATTTTACCAAACTTTTGAAATAAGAAAAAAAAACTTTTAAGATCACTTGCTTTTTATAATACAGAAGGAATCATATAAGAAATCTGTTTAAAAAAACTTGCATACTAACTTGAGACGATCGGACTCCTAACTGCAGTTCATGATTTTCTAAAAATATATATATCCAAGCAAACTCCCACAGTGAATTTCATCTTAAGTAAACCATATAATAATAATAAGACTAAAATAGACTTTACCTGTTGCAACGCACGGGTATTTTTTTCTAGTAAAACATAAAAATAAATGATAGGATTGTTACAACTTCTAAAGTGTAGCCACCCCATTGAACCAAAGTGTAGGTACTCAACTGCAAATTCCCCCGAACACTTCGGTGGCGGAAGGCCAGGCGTGAAATAGTACAACACCAAAGCAGCCGCGCGCACTCAACCGCGACAGCGCCTCGCCTGCCCTCTGCCTACCGCGAGGCGCGACTCATACCTCGCTCGTCTCACCTCACCGCCAAATTCCACACCAAACCGAACGATCAAAAGGCGAGGCGAACACCACCACCACCACCACCACCTCACCACGACACCACTCCCCATGTCTAATCCACTCCGCTAATCACCACCACCCCCCGCACCAAATAAGTACACCCAACCCCAACTACGCCACAAAAGAAAAGCTTACCTCTCTCTCTCTCTCTCTCTCTCTCTCTCTTCTCCTTTCCCTCTCCTCCTCTTCCCACCACCACCACCGCCGCCGCCGCCTGATTGGTGGTAATCGGAGGTGGAGGTGGGCGTGATGATCTCTACAGGCAGCGGCTCGTCGTCGGCGGCGTCGTCTTCTGCGTCGTCGTCGGGGGTGAGGGTGGCGGGCATGGCGAAGGTGCGGGGGAAGGCGGGTGCGGGTGCGGGCGCCGCGGCGGCGGCGGCGACGAGGACCAAGTGGAGGAGCGGCGCGCAGGAGAGGATCTACGGGCGGCGCCTGCTCGACGCGCTGCGGGCCACGCGGGACGGGGCTGCAGGCGGGGGCGGGGGCGCGCCGCCGCAGCCGCGGGCGGTGAAGGCCGCGGCGGACTCGGCGCTGGCGCTCACCGCGCGGGGGCAGTCGAGGTGGAGCCGCGCCATCCTGCTGGCCGGCGCGGCGTCGTCCAGGCGCCGCGTGCTCGTCAAGGCCGGCGGGAAGATCCGCCGCGGCGGCGGTGGCAACAGCTGCCGCCGCCCGCAGGCGCGCGCCGCGGCGGCGGCGGCGGCTAAGGCGGCCGCGGCCGCCTCCTCCGCCGGCGAGCCCCCGATGCTGAAGGAGAGGAAGGTGAAGGAGCGCCTCCGCGTGCTGGGCCGCCTCGTCCCCGGATGCCGGAAGCTCCCCGCGCCGGCGCTGCTCGAGGAGACGGCCGACTACGTGGCCGCGCTGGAGATGCAGGTCAAGGCCATGCGCGCCCTCGCCGACGCGCTCGCCGCCGCGCAGCTCTCCTCGTCAACTCCGCAGCAGGCGGAGGCCGCCGCCGACGAGACCGAGATGGAGAGGTGAGGGTTTCGTGGTCAATCGTGAGTTCATCACACGATCGATGATGCTGGATTCGATTCGATGGCTCGGAAATTGGAACGGCTCGGGGAAAAAATAAGGGCGATTAATTAGTGGATTATTATTGCGAGAGGGTTTGGGATTTGAGGAGGGTAATTGCGATGATTGATGCTGCTGATAATGCTGCTGCTGCTGCTGCTGCTGATGATGATGATGATGACGATGATGATTTGTAAATTCTTGATACTTGTATAAGTAATGCTGCTCTGCTCCTCTCTTGTTTTTTTCTCCTTGATTCTTGAAATGTTTTTCTCCTCCTGATTTCCAAATCATGTTGGGGATTCCTGATTTCCTGTTTCATCTTGATTAGTAGTATTATGCTGTGATTGGGGATTAGTGTGTTTTGCCCTGTGTTAATCAGGGATTATATGTTCTCTCTTTTTTTTTTTTTGCTTGCGAAGAATTGGAGAGAAAAAAATGTGAATTCTCTCAAAATAGGTATTATCTCCCAATCTCCCATACTATCCACTTGTCAGGACGATTTCTTCGTAAGATAAGGTACAAAAACATGCAAATTGATTGACAGAATCTGAAAAAGAAATGCCTATGTAGCTATAGCACCAGCAATTCGAGACTCGATTAAATACCAAATCGATGTATGAACAGTTCGTACTTTGCTTATCGCAAATCTGGATGACCAAGAACAAAGAAGCAATCCATGATAGCCAATTTGGTCATTGCGGGGAAAGAATCGCACAGTGCTAACCACACTGCAGCTACTGCACTTTCGCAAAATGGATTTACTGTTATTAAATTTCTAACGATTTTGCTAGATATTTGTCATCAAATTTCTCCCCCTAATATTTGTCAGATGTAATTACAGTACAATCGTAGTGTAATTATACTGTAACTTGCATGTAATTACACTGTAACTATAATGTAACTTGTATGTAACTTTCAAGAATCTCTCGGTAACATGTTATTTCAGTAAAATAGAGGTCGTGGGAACAAATTCTTTCATATATGTGTGTGATGTGATTTTTTTCTTCCTCCATAGAACAAATCTTGTAATAGATCTAACGATTCAAAATTACGTGAAACTTACATACAAGTTACACTGTAGTTACATGCAAGTTACAGTGTAATTACATACAAGTTACATTGTAATTACACTACGATTGTACTATAATTACATCTGTCAAATTTTTAGTAGAAAATTTGTCGACAAATGTATAGGTGGTCCCAATTTCTAATGCCGTCAAGACACGGCAATAGTGTGCGGATTGAACTAATAATTGGGTAATTAAACAAGAACGCGTAAGGCGAAAGCTTCCTCTGATTCCTCTCTGGTCTCCCCTGAGTCCTGACCCTTCTGCTACCGGATCAGATTCAGACCGCCCTGACACTCGTTGGATTACCAGAAAGTTGCCGCATTTGCTGACAAGAAGATCTCTGAAATGCCTTTTTTGCTGGTAAAAATGTTCTCTGCACGAGCGATCGACAGCACGGTGATGTGCACCCTGCATCTCCTTATCATCGTCGACTTTTCATTTTTGTTCTTCAGGTTATAGCATCCTGCATCCTGCATCCTGCTCTTTTCGATTTGAAGAATGGGAAATGGGGCTTGTCTTGAGCTTTTGTTGCTTGTTCATCTAAACAAACTTCCCGTCAAAATCACATCATCTTAGCAGACTTGTGGTTGAACTAAAGAAAATATGATTTGGTATGCACGTGAAAATCCTGAAAAAAAAGGTAGGACTAGTTGCTTGGATAGGAAATTACAATCGGTTAAAAAAAAGAAAATAAGATTGACAAACATTACTCTGGGTTTGCTAATTAGCGCACGTGTATTATCAGTGCACATTTATTTTCCTTTCCAATAGCACTTTCATACGAAACTTTCTTCTCAAATCATTTTTAAGGCCTCAAAACTTTTATCTTGGATTACAAAATTTTCAACTTAAAATTTGAAAACTTTTATTAAAAAGTGCATGTGCAAACGCACCTGCACAAAATAGCAATTTCGGCATTACTCTCAACCTGAACAGTACAAATATACAATGATCATCCCATTTACCAGAAGGAAAGGAAAAAGATTGTACTGTCTCGTCACTAGATAGTTATAAATGAGTGGGTATCTTAATGATTCTGTGATCACTGTTTCATATATATAAGTTTTTTTGTTAAATTAGGAGTAAAAAATGTGACCATTCATTGTTCCATTCCTTAAAAATGAGATTGCTTAGGACACTTAAATTTGTGTAATTTGCTTGTAAACATTAAAAAAGTATCATAGCTAAAAAGACACCTTACAAATTACCAATTTGCTGGAAGATACTTTCGGCTCAATTAAAGTAAAAAAATTCTTCAGACGATAATACCCATTGAGCCATAGGCTTCTTACATGGTATTGGAGTGAAAACTTAGAAATTATACAAGTCTAAAGTATCCTAAGTACATTGCTAGCATATATCATATTCCAACTTTACTCTAGCCTCATGTTTGAAACTTTTGGCTCTTAGAGCATTCTTATCTTTTTAAAAAAATTCTTCAATTGAGTCTCAAGTGTCATATAGCAAAATTTGTAAAAAAAAAAAAACCCTAAACACTACCAGTGCTCTTGCAACGCGGCAATTCTTACCGAAGAGGAAAAAATAAAAGAAAAAGAGTAATTTTTACTTTGGGCCACTTTTTATTACCGGTGTTTCGCTTTGGACCACCCTTCAACAAATGTTTTCAAATTGGACCGGTTAAGTTTACCATTGTATCACTTTGGACTACCCTCAACTCTCTTATTCATCTACATCCAATTTTTCATATGTTAAAGAAACGGTCTAAATACAGCTAAAGAGGTTTATTGACAAATAGGATCTGGCATACTCGAGGTCGTTCATATACTTGAGAAGAGAATCGGGGTGGTCCAAAGTGAAACAAATGTAAGATTACCCAGTCTAATGTGAAAATGTTAGTTGAAAGGTGACCCAAAGTGAAATACCGGTAATAAAAGGTGACCCAAAGTGAAATTTCCTCAAAGAAAAATAACCATTTCTAATTGAACGGTCAATTCTTACCCATTCATGGTTCGATTAACCATGAATCGGTTAACCGAACGGTCCAAAACACTGAGCCAACTGCCAACCAAGGCAAAACGGGCCAGTCAACGGACACGTCACCCGGTCAGCGCCATCGAGCTCACGCCGCGTGTCTCCTCTCCTCCTCATGCCGAGGAGACGACGAGCACGAGATCTCTCTCTCTCTCTCTCTCTCTAGCTTCCACCTCCTGATCCACCCGAACCCTAGAATCCACTGCGACGAGCAGCTGAGGAAGAGGAGGAGGAGGAGGAGGCGTTCTCCTGGGAGGGGACCCCGTCCCGCCCGTTTCCGCCATGGCGGCGGCGGCGGCTTCGTCCTCCTCCTCGCCGTGGGCGGGGCGGATGGCGGCGGCGTTCGGGGCGCCGTTCCTGTGGCTCGTCTGCCTGATCTACTTCATCCAGGTTCCGCTTCCCCCTCCCCCTCTCCGCGCCCACCATTTCCTGCGACGCGATTGATCCCCGATTCTTTTGGAACGCTCTCCGTTCGTTCGATCGTTCGTTAGATAAGAGTTACGCGGCTTCCTGGGAGGAGTGACGACAGCTGTCCGAAAACCTCGCGTTTGGATCCATCAGCAAACGCGGAGCGGAGGCGAGATGCCAGACGAGTTTGAGATCGACATGTGGTAGTGTGGTACATCCGTGTGCAAGAGGCCGAACTGGTCGCTGTCTGTATAGAGATCGAGGAGTGCTTATAGGAATTTGGGTTCGGATGATTACATGGTCCTTTTGCTTCCTTCGCTTTTGTAAGGCAATCTTGGATTGTTTTTGCCAGGTCAAATCGTGCTCTCTGTGTAGGATGATATTATGGATTGCTTCTTGTGTCTTGGGTTTGCCTAAATAAGTAATTATGTCATTCATTTTAAGAATTGGAGGTCTGATGGCTGCATGAACACATTTTTCTTTTAAATATGAAATCGAAGGTAGTTCATTTGTGATCCGTTGTAAGGATTGGAACTCATTTAGGGCATTAGGAGGGTAGAGTTATTTCTATGATAGATGACTCAATATGTTTCATACTAGATTTAACTGGTTGGTTGGTGTGCAGACTTAGGTAGTGAAAGTTTCTCTAAAAAGAGCTTAATGTTGATGGAGAATCTCAGATTTGTGAAACTATGGAATGCTATACGAGTTCAGCTTCGGACTGTAATGTCTGAAAACAGCCTAGTGTGATAATTTCACAATTATAGCAAGGATTGGTGGTATGTCATATGTCTTAGCATGACATGCAATGGGATGGGGACCAAATTTGTTTATTTGTGTTGTGAGCTCATGTGCCATGCTTTGGTGATATGTCAAATGTTAGCATGTTCAATTAGTTGTAAATTCCTTGTCTCAATCAGAACTCTTCAAGATAAACTGTATTTTGTAGTAGAGCTAACTAAATATAAAGAAGGCAGTTTTGGTTTACCGAAGCTTATTTTCGCCATTAGTTGAAAGCTTAACAAAGCACTACACCTTTTACTTTGATAGATTTTAATATTTATTCTGCAATTCTTTAGGGTTTCAGGTCTTTTGTCTGGACAGCTGTCTCGTACCAAATGAAGGACATGATGAAACTGTCACCATCAACATCACAGTTTTTGGTCTCAGTTGCATATTTCCCTTGGAGTATAAAGCCTGTATATGGGTAATGTTACTTCTGTTTGCTTCTGCTGTGAACTGAAATTTAATCATGTTCCCTACAACCTAATTATGTTTTTTTTGCTACAGAGTAGTTTTTGTAATGTACTGTTTCAAACATCATGTGCCTTACACAGTTACACCTTAGTTTCAGAAATCTTACATGTAATTATACTTCTTACAACAACAGAGTTTCCCTGACATGTTTACTGTGGCTTATCTCTATTGCAAGTGATTAAAGTGTAGTTGCTTACAAACAGATGGGTGCTCAATATTTCCTGAGCAAGCAACAATTATTACTTACTGCCTTCGGACAATTTGTCAATTATGACAATTATAAATATTCTTTTGTAGCATAAGAGCTAAACAATTTGTCAATTTTATATTTACTGCCTTCACACAGATTAACACGATTAATTCTAAAGGATGTTTCTGAATAGGGTATATATCAACTAATTTTGGAAATTATTTTACTTTAGTGGAAAATGGATTAATATGTGCACTGCATTTGGAGACCCGACAGTAAATGTGAAAAGGCAAAAGGAAGTGCTGCAAGCACTCCAACATCGATGGGTATTTTTTTCTGTTGGATCGCTTAGTTTTCCTCATGCATTTATACCCACTCAAATGTTTGCTGCATACTTGCTGTGGAGCTGTGCATTATGGCATTATGTAACAGATAGTCCTGTGTAACATTAAAATCACAGGTCTTAGAAATTTCTTCTATGTTGAATTGCACGGCTTGTCGGCTTCTGAGCACTGGCTGCCCATTACTGTAAAACATCTATATGCGTTTGTGTATAACTATAATGAGTTTCAGATTGTACTGTACAAAATCCAGATACTCGTTACTTCCGGATGAGTCTCCTCTGACTACGTCAGAGGGACTTTGTCACTGACATGTGGGACCCACAAAGGTTGGGCCCACACATCAGTGACCCACGTCCCTCTAACTTTACGTCAGAGGAGCGCGATCCGTTACTTACACATGCATCTTTGTGCCTGCAGGATTTTGTCAGACTGTATTCCCATCAAGCAGAGGAAGCGTACGCCCTATTTGATCATTTCTAGCTGTCTATCTCTATTTCCGTGGCTAATCCTTGGGATGTCAGAACCTTTGAGGAGCTCAAGCAATTTTCTTACTGCTTTGCTGATAGTACAGAACTTGGGATCTGCCATGGCAGATGTTGTTATAGATGCAATGATTGCAGAAGCAGTTCGATCAGCTGGGTGAGTATCTTAGTGTAATATTTTCACTGGTTAGCAACTACTATATGATTACAGATTATCTGAACTCAAAACTTGACTATATTTTTCCAGGCCAGAATTTGCTGGTGATCTCCAGTCACTATCTTGGTCATCAATGGCAGTAGGGGGGATTTTTGGGAGCTTATTGGGGGGATATGCACTGTCCAATCTCCCTATACATGTTATATATATTATTTTCTCGGCGCTTCCATTGTTTCAACTAATTTCCTGCATATTTGTTGAGGAATCTCCAAAAGGATTTGAGAGTAGAATGGATAATGCTGCACCTAAACATGTCGAGGATCAAACTATTGATGCTTCTCCCGGAAAAAGCTCTAGTGAATCATATAAATATGAAGATACTAGAAGGCGAAAAGGAGCTAGGAGAAATAATAAAAGGAAATCATTGTCCAAACGACCTGAGGACCATGACAAGAACAAGTCAACTAACTTAAGGCCATACTTGTCTCTGAAATCAGCATTCTTCAGTTTATGCACAGCATTCAAACAACCAACTATTTTACGGTAACTAATCATGTTATGATTTCATTTCCTCTTATGTTTACCCCTGTCACTGAAGAGACTAATTGATATCTTCTTTTTACCTGCCAGACCTATGGCGTGGTTTTTCTTTTCGAATGTAGCAATTCCAAATATCTCAACAGTCATGTTCTACTATCAAACAGAGGTCCTACATTTGGAGGCATCCTTTCTGGGGACTGCACGTGTAATTGGGTGGTTCAGTCTAATGCTTGGCACATATATCTACAACCGCTATTTTAAACACAAGAAACTCAGGAATATTCTCATGTAAGTTATTTTTTATATAAATGCAAAACCATATGCATTACTGGCACGTGTTAGGAAGTTGAAATGTTGACATATATATGCTTAGTGTACTCACTGAGAATTGCTATTGGATAATTTGCTAAGTTTATCGAAGGAAGAATTACCAACCTCCTCCCTAAAATCTGATACCCTCTTTGTTTGCTTTCTCCAAACAATGGGCTGTTTTGGATTAGTGCCAAAAACGTGCCCTACCAATACTTTGGTAGTTTGAACAGTGTATCTGGTGATTTTGGTTTGAAGCCAAATCATTGGCATTGCCAATGCCCAATTTGATATTTTCTATATTCTACTCAATGCTTGGTTCTAAATTGGCCTCAAACCAAATACAACTCTACCCTACCAAAAAATTGGTAGTACCAAAACTTGCCTAGGTTTTG
Source organism: Oryza sativa Japonica Group (assembly GCF_034140825.1). NCBI lineage: Eukaryota > Viridiplantae > Streptophyta > Magnoliopsida > Poales > Poaceae > Oryza > Oryza sativa. The sequence goes on along the minus strand of NC_089035.1, from coordinate 7,908,216 downwards.
GCACTACCAACATTTTGGTAGGGTATTGAACCAAACAAGCCCAATGTGCACCTTAAATAACCCCAGGAGAGAGAAGTGTTTAAGGTGCACTAAACATATGAAAACAGAATGCATGCTGGATTATTTCCATTTGCGTGAGCATCAGAATTCATGAGGGATACATTATGCCATTGTCAGTTACCTTTTGTTCTGTGCTTTGGCCCAGTTAACAACTACGTGTGCACATGCTGTATGATCTTTTATCCTGTTACAAAATGCATATATAATTCTTTATGAGCCATTAGCTACAATACAAATATGTTTTTACTTACTTAAAGCCTTCATATTTATTACTTTTAACATTTGCTGTTCTTATCCCGCAGGTTTGCACATGTTGGTCTTGCCATAATTGGCGTACTGGACATTCTTTTGGTGTTGCGGTTACATGTTCACTATGGAATTACAGACAAATACATGGTCTTGTGGGGTTCTGCTTTGGCTGATGCAATTAACCAGTTCAAGTATATACTTTGGCCTCCATTTTTTTAATCACAATATCTATTGCTTAATTGATAACAAGCCCTTGCAGTGTTTCGAGAACCAGTTGTAGATTGGTTTCTGCTATTTGACTTGGGTCTTATTGTGCTTTGGTTAGGCACCATTCTGAAACTAGCCTATTTCCACAATATCTGGATAAGAAATTACATAACCTTAATAATATTCAGATGAACATATTAGTAAAATGGCAGGTCATGAACTTCATATGACTAACTGTGACCTCATCATTAATTGTCCTCCATCTGTGCATTTTACTTCAAATTGAGAAAAATGCTCTTTATTATCTAGTAAGATCACACCTATTACCATAAATAGTTAGTACTGGTTTAGTCACATCGAAATATTGTTGTTTTATTACCAAGTCAACACTAAAACAAACATGTGAAATTAATCTTTCAATTTAGGGCTTGTGATACAATTATGGGCATCACTATTGGTGTTTACCGTTTGTTGTCTTCAGTTTTGTAAATTACAATCTCATCTGACTCTCTTTATTTCCATCTGTTATTCTTGTGCCCCTCCTTTTATGAAAAATATAAATCAGAATACAATTTCTGAAAAGAATATTCTCATTTGTCAGGATGATGCCGTTCCTCATCCTCTCTGGGCAGCTTTGCCCTCCTGGAATCGAGGGAACACTGTTCGCTCTGTTCATGTCCATCAACAACTTTGGCTCGACTTTAGGCTCATTCTTGGGAGCGGCTCTGGCGTCAGCTTTAAGCATCTCATCAGCACAATTCGACAATCTGGCGCTCGGCTTAGGTGTACAGCTGATTGGCACTCTCCTACCGGTTGGATTTTTGTTTCTGATACCAAAGGAAGTTACAGGGCTAACGTCATAGGAAGAGGGATACACATACCTGACCATCATTTTCTTTTTTCCGGATTGGTTTGCAGTCTTAAGTGCTGGAGTAATTCAGAACAGAAAAATTAAAGGTAGCATGATGAAGGTACTAAGGTAGTCAATTCTGTTGAAAGATGTATACATGAATACACTAGAGTGAGGAAGAATACAAATAGACAGTAGATGGTAGGCATTGCCAAGAGTTGAGCAAAGGTTATGTACCTGCGTAATGTACTACAGTGGAAGTGACATTTTTTCCCCGGAGAAATTGACATTACTGACATTGGAATCTCTCTCGTGCTTTTGTTTTCTTTGCCCTCTAGCGGATGAACCTCCTAACTTTTCTTTTGTGCGATACTACTGTTTATTGGAACCTCATGTGTCAAACTACTGAAAACAGACGCTATTTTTTGTTTATTGATAGGGCTTCATATCATAGAAACAGGATGGAAACAGGGGCTGATAAGAAATGAACATTGCATCATGAAAAAAGTACAGAAGTATGTATGACAATTTGAGACACTGCTATTTTCCCTACTCCCGATCACAACTCATCCAGGCCCGGATCACTTGCATTCATTTCGTTAAGAAGTTTACAGCATATCAGAATGCAACACAAGTACACACAACCGCCCGAATCACTTGCATTGCATTTCGTTAAGTCTGCAGCATATCAGAACGCAAGACAAGTACATAGCCGCTGTTTCGCCTTCCCATCTTCCAAGGTTCAATCTTTGTAACCTCCTAAAAAGTCCCAATCGTTACAAAGAATGTAACCTAGATGTTGCCCTACTCTGAAGTCTGAAAAATGGGGTTTCCTATGAAGATGAGACTTTTCAGCATAAACAGGAGCTAAAGTTCACCGGTGACTTGGAAGAATGTTTCAGCCTTGGCAAAGGCTTGTACCCCCTCAGCTTGAAGTGAAACTTTCTTAGTATTTCTCTTCAGACTCACAGCCATCTCTTCGCCTTTGCAGCTGAATTCACCGGGGGTGGTGTCTTGGCACCTCTTTTATCGCTACCTGCAAACCAAACAAATTGTTCTTCAGTAAGAACTGAGGATCATCATTCATCACACAAAACCTCCTTTGTTTTAACAGGGGGCAGAAGGATCTAAAGTAAAACAAATCAGATGGGTCTTTTGTTTGACAGAATTTTCCTCTTAAGAATGCAGTTCGGAATGAATAAAATACAGTCTAAAGCATCCATTACGAGCTAACAATATTTTCAGGAAGACACATATAGGCTCAAAGGGTAATGGCAAGAATCACGGATGTTAATGATGTGGCCTTGGGTTGCACTCCGGTATGTCTATCAAGATTCAAGCATTACTATATTTTTGGGAAACGGCAAAGCAAGCAGGTAATAGTGGCATGGGAAGCTAAGGATCGGTCAAGAAAGATTAGAGAATTCACATTGATATTGTTCAGGCCATCTGACCCAGGAGAATGGCAGTGGCTTGTACTCGCTGGCAGCACATGCACTGATTGGGCTATTTTTAGCACCTTCCATCAAATGACAAGACAGCCTTTGTCATCACGATTTTAAGGATTTGAAGCAGAGAAAATTAGAATTTTCTTGGTTCAGAAAAACTTACCTATATCTGACTTCCCTCCTAGAGATGATCTACGTGACATGGTCGATGGTGGTGGTGGGAGACCTGTTAGTGATTGTCTTCTCCTTAACCTTAAATCAGGTGTAATTGAAGATGGGACATCATTGTTTGTGCTATTAGCAATTTTAGCAGGAGTTGCTTGTCCTAAATGTTGAACATTCCTGCAACATATTTACAAACAGCAGAGAAAGATTCAACACATACGAAACACTGTATGTTGGTTTGTGATAAGAACATACTGAAGAGCATGCTATACCCACCTTCTTTCAGAGCCATGGATCAATTTTCCTATGCTGCTTTGAATGGATTTTCTTAGATGTGATCCTTTCTTCGTTGCATTACTCGAGGTCATTTTCTCCAATTTGGCAGAAGAAGAAGGTTCATCGGTCTGACCAACTTCCAAGTTCAAGTTCCTTGATCTACAAGGTGTTCTCAGGAGAGTATCCAATCCTGATTGCTTGGACGAAATATAAGCATCAGGGTGTAGTCCACAAAAGGGAACTGTGTCCACTGTAGTAATTATTTTCTCGGTCTCCTCTCTAACTGGATCTTCAGAGGATGTTGCAGACATCTATTTACAATTGGTGAAGAAAGGCAACGGGTCAGTTGCTACAACATTAGACAATATGAAGCTATTGAGATATAAGAGCAAGAGTACCTGCATTACTGATCCTTGGTGCATGATGTGGTGATTGAAGCCATCAATGCTGTCATGAATTGTAGCATGATCTCTGTTCAACTTTGTCACTGAAAGAGGGGACTTTGGTCCCTTTCTGTCAGGTATGCTACCTTTGCCAATACCAGTATTCTCTAGGCTTAACCTACGTGGCCTTGGTGGGGTGCGCTCCGGTACTTGTTTTGCTCTCTCCCTCACCACTGTATTTTCCTTTAGTTTAAATGATGATTTTTCCAGCTCTTTGGCTGCAAGTGCCCTCTTGAGATTTTCTACCTGAAAATAGGTTGTACATTAGATGTATTTTCTTCTGTTTGTAGAACGAATGAAAAAAAAAGGTCAGATAGTATGTGGAACAGTAAAAAATATATATACATTTGTTCCACAAAGATAAATGTAAACATTTTGTTGGGAGAAAACAAACTTCAGTCCAGCATTTCAATCAAAACAATAATTTTACTGCATTACAACTTCTTAATAGGACGATCACATTATATTATTCATTGTAGCAAATCTAGCATTCATGTGCTTAAAGAAACATTTATGTGGTAACAGAAAAAATGTACCTGCTCTTTAAGCTCCCTTATTTCATTGCTTTCTTTGTTTGCATGTGCAGTTCCAAGTTCAACGCAAGAAGCCCTTTGAGCAAATTTCAATGTGCTAAGAGTTTCTACATATGAATCTGCCTCCGGACTTATGTGGGCAAACATTAGCGTCTTCGCGTTTCCCCCTATTGTTGGCGAACAGTTGATCGGTGTTATTGCTGGAACTTGTATTATGATGCTAATAAAGTGTGAGATAATTCAAGATAAAGGCATATACCATCAAGAGGGACGGATCAACATGTTGATCAGTCATATTGGTATCCATAGCTAAAATAATTGGTGCAAACATGTTTAAAGGGAGAAATATATACCTAATGAACTCTGCAGCAATTGGGTGAGTTTGCTATTTCTGTAGGGAATGTGAGAATTCTTCTGAGCTAAGGCCGTGATAACATCTCCCAGGCAGGAAAGTGACTTGTTAATGTGCTGAGCCTCCTTCAACCTGTCTCCTGTGGCTTCCGACCTATCAACTCTTTCACTTCCTGCAAGATCTACCAAATGCAAACTGCTACGGGTTACATTACCAGACATGTCCTTCCCATTAACATGGACAGTCAAGATACTGCAGAAAAAAAAAGATTAAAATGTCAATTGCAAAAAAAATATTAGAAAGACAGCAAACCAAAAGGATAACTAGCAAAAAGATATATGCTGATAAAAACCTATGGGAACGACTGCTTCTATGGTTCATTGCTGTTGGACTGGAAGCCCGGTGCTTTTCACCCAGAAGCATCAAATTGATAACGTCAGAGGGAGACTGCACTGGGCACTTTTTTGCATCTGGAAGGTTCAACAGACCGTTGCTTGAAGTCCTTATATCTAACGTAAAATCAATGTCAGGGACTAACACCAACAAATTTTCGACACAAGTAAAACTCCCTTGTGCACCATAGCAAATTTGATAGTACTAGAAAGAAACTAGCAATAATAGCATAAAGGCATAAAAGGATATTTAGTGCTTGAAGTGTCTTCATTTAAAAGGTCACGAACTTGCTCATTGTATATTTCAACCATCTGTACATGTATATCATACTTTACATCTTCCCTAGAAGTTGATGTCTTGAAGAGATCGTTCAGAGCCATATAACTGATTCCCAAATCTTGAGATGACAACCCACCAGATGGACCACACTAATCATCATATGCACCATAAAAGAACAATTAGATGTGATCAAATAAGTTGTTAAGCAAATAAGGAGCAACTGTACAAAATATGGTTTATTTTATACCATTGTATGAGTTTTTCCGGAACCTGTCTGCCCGTAAGCAAATATGCATACGTTATAGCCATCCATTACCGATCTAATCAAATATTGTGTCTCCTTATAAACCTCATCTGTAAAAGAAAAACAATATGAAGACAAAACAAACGGATAATGGCTGATACCTCTTTGTACAGTTTACACCCATGTTACCTTGAGTAGTTGTTGGCCCAAAAATTTTGTTGAACTGGAATATCTTACGTGTAGTTTGCGGCTTAAGTGGATCACAGACCATTATTGAGCCATCATTTCCAATATGTTCAATCGAAGAAATTGACTCTGAGTTAATAAGTGGTCTTATCCGGCAGAATACTCGAATATTTCCTGAAAAGGAGTTCCCAGAAATTATTCCAATAATAACATTAATGGCCAAAAATGGACTATACCATGTGATACCTCGCAATTCTTGAAGCAAGTTATACAAGCTTTTGTTTTCTTTCACAGCTTGGTTATAACCAAGAGCTGCTTTGGAAAGCCCTTGTACATTATCACCTGTAAGTTTAAGTTGCATTGTTATTCCACATCATTAATGTTTGATGTCATTTTCTCGGATACCAAAAAATGACTAGGTTCAAAGATTGCACCTAATTTAATGATATCATCTTGAAACTGGGTCTTCAAAGTCCTAAAGTCAATTTTAACCTCTTGAAACATAGACTTCAGCTCCTGCAAAATAAGCCATTTAATTACAATTGGATACAAAAACAGAACACATATAAACCAAGTAAATTACCAAGAGGAAAATAAACCATTAATATCAATCTACAACAGACCTTGTATGGTAATGTGGATTTCAGAAACACAGAATAAAATTCATAATGTAACTGGTAATAATTGATATAAACAAGAAAAATAAATAATCATGAATTGAAATGAAACCGTGAGTGGATGATGGTAACTGTTAAATCTAAATATAATATACATAGCAGCATGATATCTCACCAAAAGTTCAGATTCCTGTGCTTGCAAGAGGCGCCGTCTATTTTCAACCTGTGAATTTGAACTCTACAAGGCACAATTGGTATAATGTATCATAATTATGTACAGGTTGACTACCTGACTGCTCAGTAATACTTGGAATGACTGAACATGCAAACTCAGAAGGAAAAAATGATTTTATATTATACATCAAGGCCTTAAAATTGCTTCAAGACTTTAAAATAAGAATGCTACCAAATTTTCCTTAAATATTTTCTTACATTTATAGATCAATACAACACAACTAGAAGTGTCCATATGGCATATGCTATTAGTGTTTTAGAAAGATCATAATCATGTTTGCAAATTGTCTAAATCCGATTTTCTTTAAAAAAATAATTACCCTACCACATTGCCAAAATATAACAAAATGCGACAATGACAACACAACTAGAAGTGTACATATGGCATATGCTATCAGTATTTTAGAAAGATCATAATAATATTTGCAAATTGTCTAAATCTGATTTCCTTAAAAAAAATAATTACCCTACCACAAGCCTTATGAATGATAGGCCCTATTACGGCATAACCAGTTTTTTAGACCCTGTCAGTTCTAGAACAAATTCGGGAAATCTTGAGACAAGGGTTTGAATCGAAGAAAAGAACTTATTTCAGCAGACAAAGTGTCATGAAAATTAGTACACCCTCTGCTACGAAAGTATTTGTCAAGGAAAATCTGTGCATATGATTTTCATATCCAATCTAAATAATTAAAAGGTATTAACATTCGGAGTTCTAAAATTTTACGTGACCAGGAGTATTATGTCTACTAGTGAATTTCTTAGAATTTAGTATGAATTTATTCCGTTCTTGGATTTAGTAAGTACTAGAATTTATTCTGCATCTCAATTGTGAAGTGTGTTAGTAAGCCTAATATAGCTTGTGAATAAAATGCAAAATAGCTCATAACTTTTTAACACAATGACCAAAAGATAAAAAATATACAATATGTCAAGCTAAGAGAATGCATCACTGCTTAAATACAGAATTTTGTTCTTCGCTTACAACTGCTAACATAACCAAAACCAGCTCCTACTTTTAGTCTTTTACTAATAAATGCAAAGTTGAATTGAAATTCCCAATAAATAATTGCAAAAATGGTACCTCAATAGGTGGACATGATTCATTTTTCACTGTAACACCTTCTGGAGAAAAGAGTTGAAGAAGAGGTTCGAACTGCATTAAAAAGCATCATTTCTGCTATAGTTAGTGCCGACTGAAATATTACTCAAATTCAGAAAGTACCTATTAACATTGACAAATAGATGAATAAGCTACTAGTCGAACCAAAATGGTCATAGTTTATTGCGCAAAATGCACAAATTTAACAGCATAAACAAGAAAAACCCGGTAGTACCTTGGTGCAAAAGTCAGATAATATAAAATGTGACAGATCAGATATGCCAACTTCAGCTTTTTACCATATGTTACACTTCCTAAATATTATCATTCAGCACAGTGAAACTAAACAAAAAATTTTAGTGGTCAACATATTGAACAGCACAACAAGGTGACCCTAGTTATTATCTCTAAAGGGTGTATTGCATCCATGCATGTACAGAATACAAAGTAAAGTGGGATATCTGTTAGTGGTAGTATAGAGGAACAACACAGTGATAATTAGAGATATAAACAAGTTATGATTAAATTATGCAATATAATTGATCATCTATGGAAGGCAGGGTTACACATCACATATATGTGAAACTGTACACTTGATGAAGAAGAATACAAGATGCATGGAAACAAATAGGATGGTACAGATTTAATTGAGATGGTGATTAGGGAATAGAAAAATATTTGGTACAACAACCATCTGAATAGACATGGACTTATGATTGACAAAAAAAGTTTCCAATGCTCTGTTGCAAATAATAGCACTTCAACTAATAGGGTAGGACCACAGCTGAAAATTGCTAAAAATCATTTGATCAATCGCTTAGCTTGCATATATGACACAAGGATGGTTGAAAGCACTGCAAAGATGTGCTTATTTTTTTTCTGTTTGAAGCAGAATGTACTCAAATTAATACCAAAAAGTGCCTGAAGATGCCTCAAAAGAGTTCCATGATTAATCACCCCCATGAATTTCTGCTCCAAACTAGATGCTATTTGCAAAGGTGCAATGAGAATGACATAATACTATACTTTAGGTGACAAACGACATCAAGCTTCATCGTTGCAATCATTGTGTAGCATTACCATTTTTGCGGGTGGATAGCTATAACTTGTATTTCTCAAATATCCTATGTTATCATCATATACCAATATTCCATGTTTCAATAGGTCAAATTATTTGACTCACATAACAGTGGAGATAAATGCTGCCAATAGGATAACTTATACATGTTGAAAAACAGTCTAAGCAAAACGAAACCATGGATGAAGTAGTGTTTTAAACATAAAAAGTAGATGGCATTACAGTGTACCTGTTCCTTTTCCAGTTGACGTGATAAAATAGTTCCAACCAACTTATATGGATCCTGGAATAGTGATCAAAACATGTCAAAAACATGGATCATGATTTAAACAGTACAATACATGTAACTGGAATCCTCATATCATTTTTTACTAATAACCTTTTTCAGAGAATCATTGTCCAAATTTTCTTTACAACTTATCATGCAGTCCAAAATAACCTTCTGAAGTCTTTCCATTGCCTCTGAAAATGCACAATAGATAGCTGGTTACATTGTTGATGATGATATCAATGCAAAGAAGTTATTATGTACATGTAAAAAAAAGCAGGCAATAAAAGTTATACATAAACTGTATCATGTGTTCCAAGAGAAATGCATCACAAACCTTGACAATTAGGACCCACATTTTGATTTGGTTGTCTCTCGGTATCAGTCTCTACCAAATCTAGACGTTTTGGGGTGGAAGAAGATCCGGAACAAACATATTCAGACTGAACATGACTTGCAGAACGTGTTGCAAGAGGTGATTTCAAGTGCTTGAGGTGCCCATAACTTCCTCCCCGTTGCCTCCACTCATGATAAGACTTCAAGGAAATGACACAATCGACAATCTTGCCTACTGACCCAGCATCAATATTGTCCTGCAGAAGCAACACAATTTTCTGGGTGATTACACATCCCACCATCAGGATTAAATTGCTAAGCATAGTTAAGTAGCAACCTTTTCCAAATCAGAGGCCTCAAAGCATGGAAGCTTCAGCTCTTGAACAGCAACCAAGAAGTTCCGGATGTTCTCAAAATACTGGAAAGCCGTCGATGGCTGGCTATCACAGGAGGCATTAGCCACGACCTTTGGCACAGCGCCTGGTTGTATTTTGTTAATTGCCTTGCATAGGACAATGCCATTCCTTACAGCGGCAACAAATTCTTGCTCCGATGGGCACCGGGAGAGGCCGAAGGGCCCTATCACGCTCTCAAGCCAGGTTGCAGCCTGGTGCCGTCTCAATGCTTGCAGAAATCAAAGAAACTACAATCAGCCAACGAATTTAACGAAAACTAAACCAGCCAGCATTAGAACAGCAAAGAAATTTTGCGTGCTACATTCTATTAACATTATTTACAGTACTATATTATTCTGGAGACAAGGATGGGATCCATGTGGCTATTGCTTATAGAAATTTATCTACGGATCATTGGGATTGAAACAGCACGAGACAGCTTGGAGAATCACTGAGAACTAGCTCTCTAAACGCATTCCTTGCAGAAACCACGGTCCAAGCAGAAGAACTAGCTCTCATAATAGCAAGACTATCGCGATTTAATCAATAGAAGCAAAAGCTATGCATCATATCGCGTAAGATTGATTCGGGGCCTCCGCATAGAAGCGCCCAAAAACGATCACGAAGTGGAACCCCAGCGCGAGATTCTCGCAAGCACTCCACCTAAGTTAGCAGAAATGCCCCCACCAAAAAAAGACCAAGAGCTTTTGCCCCCCCACAAACCCGCCTAAACTCTAAACCCCAAGCAGCAGAGCAACCCGCAAGCAAGCAAGCAAACCATGGAACCCTCGACGAGAACGCCATGAGAGCGATCGATCCACCGATCGAAGAACCCCCTCGATCGGTATCGGGCCCGTGGGAGAAGAGATCTTACCAGCCTCCTCCGCCTTCCGCGACGCGAGGCGGCCGTCGCGGAACGACACCCTCCGCGGCTCCGCCGCCATGCCTCCCCCTCTCCCGCGCTCTCAACCCCCGCCCTCGTTCGCCACGAGCCGCCGCCGCGGCGCCCTCGCGACGCCCTGGGGCTTCTGGAAGCTTCGATTGGGAGGAGGAGGAGAGGGAAGCGAGACGGGGAAGGGGATTGGTTTGAATTCGAAATGTGGGGTGGGTAGTGGGGTGGGCCCGGTCTCCGAGGCGGTCCGAGATCTCGACACGGATCGGACGGACACGCTCGCCCCGCTGGGTGGGTGGTCGGTGCGCGTGCGGTGCGGCGCGGCGGGTGGGGAGCTCGAGGCTCACGCTTACACGTGGGGCCCGCGGGTGGTGGGGCCCAGTTGTCATCGGCTGCTGCACGAAGCAGGGCCGACAGCGTCAGGTGCTCCGTCGCGACTGCATAGGCACGGCTTAACAGCTCTATATACCGACCGACGGCCGACGAGACGGCAGCTCCGCAACGATTGAACACTGTTGCTTTGCTTTGCTTTTGATTTGGGATATTAGGAGAAACGAGAATGCTAGGGGACGGGATACCGTCCCCCAACAGGATAGCTCCTATCCACACGTGATTTTTATCCATACACTCACTTGTCGCCGTCGTCGTCCCCCGCCGCTGCCGCGCCCGTCCCCCGTCGCCGCCGCTGCCGCCGCGCCCATCCCCCGTCGACGCCGCCGCTACGCCCATCCCCCACTGCCGCCGTTGTTGTCCCCCGCCGCCGCCGCCGCCACGCCCATCCCCCACCGCCGTCGCGCCCGTCCCCCGCTACCGCTGCCGTCGCCGTCCTCGTCTACAAGGGACGGCTGTTGGGGGCGACCGCGCGTGTCGGGGTGCTCCTCCCCCAACGGGATGTCCAACCATATTTAGTAGGAATCACCTGATACCTGGTAGGTATCATCCGATACCTCGCAAGTATCACGTGATACATGATAGAAATCGTCTGATACCTCGCGAGTATCATGTGATACGTGGTAGAAATCGTCTGATACATGACAGGTATCGCATGATACCTCGTGAGTATCACGCGATACGTGGTTGAAATCATCTGATACCTGACAGGTTTCACATGATACCTCGCGAGTATCACGCGATACGTGGTAGAAAATCGCATGATACCTGATAAGTATCACATGATACTTGTAGGTATCACTTGAAACGTGTGTAGAATCGTCTGATATCTGATAGGTATCACACCTGATACCTACTCGGGATCATCCTGTTGTGTAGAATCGTCTGATACCTGATAGGTATCACACCTGTCGAGGAGAGATCCTCAATAGCGGGGAATCGTGAGACCCCCCATTTGTGAGTTCGGCCTGGGGCGGAGGCTCATCTCTTGGAAATCACTCGCTCGTCCCTAGGATTACCGGCAAGCTTGCACGCAGTCGGATTATACAGGTTCGGGCCGCTATGGAGCGTAACACCCTACTCCTGTGTTTGGGATTATGGATGTGTTTTACAAAGATTTCTTCACTCTAGAAAGCGCACTCGCTTCCTCTCTTCTGGAGTTCAGGTTTTCTCGGCGTCCCCCCCGTCTCAGTGGGCAGGGTCCTCCTTTTATAGCTCAAGGGGATACCACATGCGCCGCCTCTACCTACCCTCTCTCGGAGGGGGATCCCACTCCACTTTTCCTGGGCTTTAAATCGTGCCTTCTCCCGGAAGCTAAGCAACAACCGGTTCTCGAGTGGAACCAGGTGCCGGCCCCCGCCTGACACGGTGGACAGCCCTGTCATTCCCTCATAAATGAACGATGACCTGTGACAGCCCTTCCTCGAGTGACGCTCGGACGTGACGGGTCATACCCACCCCCACTCCGCCGGGTACAAGAGCGACGTGAGGACATGATTGCCCTATCCGTCGGATGTGACGGTGTCAGGCCGGTCACAGATCGGTCACATCCGTTGGACAGAGGTTAGCTAGGCGCGCCGCACGTCTGCCCTTACCGCATTAAATGCGGTGAGGGACAGTTGGGGCATCGCACATTTATGGCTGTTCAGCCTGTGCTCTCGCTCTCTCCCTCCGCCGCGTGGCAGCCGGGTGAAGGCCTCGGGGCGAAGCCGCGGGATAGCCCGAGGGGGTGACGCCATGCCCCGCGCCCCCCCCCCCCCCCCCCCGGCGCTTTCACGACTCGCGTGACGCACGAATGGGGCTAACTTGCAGAGTCACGTGGCCGGAGGGAAAGTAATTCCCCTCTACTTCACACACATACCCCCGGGTCCATATCTCCGACAACACCTGATACTTACTCGGGATCATCCCGTTCGAAAAACGGGATACCGTTATATTGCAGCCCCCTAGGAGAAATTGTTTCTACTGAATATCACGCCCTCCATCCCAAATAAGTGTAGTTTTGGGTTTTCATGTTCAACGTTTGATCGTCCGCCTTATTTAAAAAAAATGACTAGTATTTTTATTATTATTAGATGATAAAATATAAATAGTAATTTATGAGTGACTATTTTTTTTAAAATTTTCAAATAAGACGGATGGCCAAACGTTGGATATGTGTTCCTAATAACTTAAAAAGGTAATGCTGAAAAGTAAACTACGATAACAAAAAAAATCAACTCTAAAATTAAGTTTTTAAAATTTAAATTTTCGCTAGCTATGGCTGAAAAGATTAAAAGCACGTAGAGCTCTAAATTTTGGGCTAATTTGGTTTGAGATCTAAATTGACCTTACCAATATTTGGCAATTTCAATAGTGTTTAGTGTTTATTTAGTTTGGAGCCAAATTTTGATATGCCAAATTTTGATCGCCCACCTGCACCCGCTCGATGGCGGCGACGTCTAGCGGTGACTTCTGGAGTTAAGACAAGGCCAGCATCCAACTGGAGGGGAACGAGAGAGGTGGCTGGACTGTATTTTCCCATCTATCAGCCACTTGTTCTTTCTCTCCGTGACAAATACTTATTTAGTCAACTGAGTTTGACTTGTTTTGGGACATCGATTTTCGGCCTGACACATAGTAGCCGGCTTCTACAATGTATTTGGTTCGGTTTTTTCTGCCCGCGTCGGTTTTTGTCTCACACCGGAGCATCCTATTAGAATATTGCACTGAACATATTAAAATATATATACACCATACTCGGCATAAGAAACCGAAAAAAAAAACAACACAATATTCGTGCCCATATTAAAATTTGCTAATCAAATTCTCGAACTTACGTCTTCTGCCTTTAAATAAGTGACCTAGTAACACCTAATGAAAAGGTTATTTCTGTTAGATTCCGTTTGTTTCCTAGCTACAGATGACCACCACCAACAGGCAACAGCAGCAGCGTGGCGCCTTGACCGTTTGACCTCGCAACCGAACACGCAAAAGTACAGTAAAAAAACGACCTGGCGAGGCCGTTGCGTGCATCAGCGCGCGCGAGATTTCCCACCCGCCGCCGCGTTGGCGCCCCGTATATTCTTCCCCGCCCGCACGGGCCACGGATCCATCCACCCCCTTCCTTCTCTCCGACGTTGACGAGCGCCTCCTCGATCGGCGGCACCGGCGCGCCGCCCCCCTCTCCCGCCTTCCCTTTCCTTCTCCGCTAATCAACCGGTGGTGCGAGAGCGAGAGCGACGGGCGGAGGGGATCGACGATGGGGAGCAACGGCGGCGGCGGAGGTGGCGGGAAGCAGGTGCTGTGGGAGTTCCACGCGACGGGGCCCCGCAACATCTCCAACCCCAGCTGGAGGGACCTCATCCGCTCGAGCTGGTTGGTGGTTCGCGACCCATCCCTTCTCCCTCCCTCCTCCTTCCGCTGTTGGATCGTCCATGAACATGCACATGTGCTCCCATTCTTGGTCACTCGCGTACGGTTTTTGTTTACATCATTACTACATGTCTGAGATGTTTGGAGTGTTAAGGCCATTCCCAACCCAAAACACTAGACATAGTTTCCATAAACTCTACGTCATCGAGAAATTAGTACTAGACACTAATCTTCCAATGCAAACACCACTATTCCATATTTAAATTTAATGCTACTTATCTCACATGATGTCTTGGATGTTGTGTAGAAACGATGTCATTCTCTTTCCTCATTTATTCATTTATCATATTATTTTTCATCCTATGTGGCAGCTTATTTAATGCTATAGACACCATTCTAGGAATGGCCTTACGCGTGCTTGGGTCACTTGTCTAGAACTGTGAATTGTTACGGGATTTTTACCTGCCTGCCTGAGAAATGGTTAACTCTGCGTGGAGTTCAGGGATTTTTCGTGCTATTTGATCGAACCTCGTGTCAGTCGTGTGCATGGAGCTTAAGGATTCCTGGTGTTTCTTTATGAAACCTACAGAGCTAGTCCTAAAAGATATTATGTATAAAATACAGTTGCCCATTGAGAAGTCATACATAAGTACATAACTGAAAAAGCAGAGGAATGTGGTGCAAACAGCTGTTGCAACCAATTGCCGAGGTAACGTGTGTTCGTCATATTTCAGTATGATGGCAACTAGATAGTACCATGCCAATATCATGTTTTTTTTAATCACCAGTCAAGGCTGTAAACAAATTGAATGAAGTAGTAACTAGGATTGTTGGCAATATGTTAGTTGACCGCTTGTCATACTCCAGCTTGTAGAATGCTGGTCGTGTAGTGGAAATAATTTTCAGGTAAAGGAACATGTCAAATTTTATGGCTTTAACATGGTGCATTGAACAAAATATATATATATATACTACTCTCTATGTGCAGTGTCGTGTCCATAATTTTGCTTAAATGTAAATGAAATTTAGTCCACATTCTTGTCCTAGGGATATGAGTTCCCTGTTTTGTTTCCATTTCTGGAGATCATGCCTTTTTGTAATGTTTGATAACCAAACTAGTAATGTGGGTAGCACTGATTTAACAGCATTATTTATGCTTCTTCAGGACAGATCCCAACTACCGAAGAATTGCGGTTTCATGCTTCGTGCAGGCTGCGTATCTACTGGAGCTAGACAGGCAGGAGAAGAGAAACGGTGAAAGCGCCCTTGCTCCTAACTGGTGGAAGCCATTCAAGTACAAGCTGGTGCGTCCTCTAATTGATTCTAGAGATGGATCCATATATGGTGTGCTGCTAGAATGGGACCAGCTTGCTGCCCTATCAGACTTGATAGTGTTGAGACCTAATGGCGCCCCGAAGGTTGTCCTCGCGATAAGGGGAACAGTACTTAAGCAGTCGACAGTTGTGAGAGACCTCGAAGACGACTTCCGGTTCTTCACCATGGAGAGCTTGAGGGGCTCTGTCAGGTTCACCGGTGCTCTCGAGGCGCTCAAGTCGGCGATCGACAAGCGTGGCAGCAACAATGTGTGCATTGCTGGGCATTCCCTGGGGGCAGGCTTTGCTCTGCAGGTTGGCAAGACTTTGGCTCAAGATGGGATCTTTGTAGAATGCCATCTGTTCAATCCACCATCAGTCTCACTTGGCATGGGGCTGAGGAAACTTCAGGAGAAAGCCGGCAAGGTCTTGAAGAGATATGTCAGTGGAAGTTCTTCAAATGCTACAGAACTTTCTCACCCAACAGAGGATGGAGGAGCAGCTTCTGAAATTGGAGAAGAAAAGCTGATCAAGGAGGTAAAGAGATGGGTGCCAAACCTGTACATAAACAGCTGTGACTACATTTGCTGCTTTTATGCTGATCGCAGCGGTGTCGCCACTGTTACTGCCGAGAAGCATGATGGCCATTCTGGGACTCATTCCAAGCTGTTTGTGATTGCCAAAGGACCAAAGAAGTTCCTTGAAGCTCATGGGTTGCAGCAATGGTGGTCAGATGATTATGAACTCCAGTTGGCCGTTCATGATAGCAAGCTCATGTATAGGCACCTTAAGTCGCTGTATGTGAATGAATCATAGGAAACTGAATTTTGTAAATGCATCGTGTTCTTTTGCTTCTCTAGCCAAGAAAATGTGAATTTTTCTTTTGAATGGCGCATGGCACAAGCCTCGTACATTCTTTTTTTTTTTTTGACCTGGAAAAACAATCCCAGTGAGATCGCTGGTCACCAACTTCACCACCTCAGGGGGTACATCATCCCAGCTAAGAATGTTGTGAAGCTGATCATTACAACCCAGTGCCGCTATAGCATGCGCTATTTTATTACAATCCCGAGGGCAATACTTAATAGCAAAAGAACTAAAGCTGGAATTTACAAAATTATTCATTTCATTCATTTGATTGCACAGAAACGCACCTGGTATCTATATCCATTCCTCAGTGACCCAGGTTTGTTCTCAGGGCCAAACTGTTATGACAAAGCCTCCATATGAAGTGTTTCACCTTTCTCGGAACCTGCATATTCCATACCTTCTTCCAGAAAAAGATCAGGCTTGTTACTCTCATTGGATGTAGCTGCATTTCCTCTCCTTTGTCTCTGTCTCTCCCAGTCTCGGTGCACTTTATATGCCGATTTCACCAAAAACAACCCCTTCTCGTCATAATGCCATGCCAGTACATCATCCATCTCAATGTGCACTGGGATCAAGCGAATTGTGTCAATATCCTACTCCCAGAAAGTTTGCCTTAGCAACTCAAGATCCCAACTCCTAGTACTTAGATCAATTAGTTCCTCCACCTCCGTTATAATATTGTTGCCTCTCGGCGTAATTGGTTTCCTTGTTTGGCCACTGACCAATACGGGTCAGACCAAATATTTATGTGTGAACCATTACCAACTCTCCATATCATCCCATTCTTCAGTACCCCAAGGCCTCGACAGATACTCCTCCAAGTGTAGGACATGCTTGCTGTTTGCTTTGCCTGCAAGATGTTCCCCTGTGGGAAGTATTTTGCTCTTCGGACCTGGGCACACAGAGACTCAAGGTTTTGCAGTGATCTCCAACCCAAACAACTAACTGTGAATGTGAATATGACTTTTTTTTTTTGGTAACCCAAACAGCTACCTTATTGAGTATAGTTGTGGGATTATGTGTCCAATGTTTAATCGTCCGTTTTATTTGAAATTTTTTATGATTAATATTTTTATTGTTATTAGATGATAAAACTTGAATAGTACTTTATGCGTGACTTTTTTTTATTTTTTTCACAAACTTTTCATAAACCCTACTGGACTTAAAATGGGACGGAAGGAGTACATTACTACTTTAAGCTCTGCGATGGGATAACAAATCCAGACTTCATCAGACACTTCTTGTCAGATCGAGCAAGTGACTACTACTAGATCACCAGTTGACAGTGACAAAAGTTGAAAACCAAGCCACAACTTCTATTTTCCTGTCACATTAGATGTAGGTATTCAAAAGGCGAAATCGTCTCAACCTGATTTATTTATGACCATGAACAAGGGCATCCGTTCTCCTTGTTAAACATTAAAAAATCAAACGGAAAAGAAAAGCTGAATAAGGTACATCGCAGACGACATACTAAATGTTTGTGCATCCATGAGATATACAGTATGTACAATAACGACACAATGTAAAATGTAATTAAGCAGCTCCAGCGGTAGCTCCGATTATTATAGCAATGGTGGCAAGGACAGCCTGTTACATCATAAAAATGCCATTAGAGTGACTGGAATTTTTTTAAAAAATACAAGGTACGACTGAAACTAGATAACTGATCAATCTAGAATTTCATCAAAGCCATTTCCACTTATCATTACATTAGCTGTTGGTGTTACCAAGAGAATATGCATCAATGAACGAATTATGTTAAAGTACGACAATGTTCTCTGGACTTGATCCTTCATGTATATATATGCTCTGGCTACATACATGTCCAAAACTCGTGTGGATTATAATGGTATTGGCTCAAGCAAGCGTGCAACTGGTGAAGAGCAGAGATGCTTCAAACATGAAAAACAGTAACCTAAGGTATGCACTGTATATGATTGAACGAAGTTAACTCTATTGTTTTTTTCTGAACCAACATTGAAAAAAACATTGAAAAAAAGATCAGACACAACAAGTTCATTATTGTACCTGTAACCTATTTTTGCAGTACTTTTTTTGCTGGAATGCTGAGGCTAACATCTATAAAGTCATCAGTCCAATTCCTAGTTCCCTACTTGCTCCTGATGCATTATTCAGTATTTGCACAACAAAGTCTGATAGTTGCTTTGTTTTTAGAAACCAAACTTCACGCCTTACAAGAGCAAGATGGACAAATAGCCGATGTGCTTGACCATTCGTTTTTGTTTCATGAAGATTATTCATGTAAACAGCTATACGAGGAACCCAAAACAAGCGCGCACAAACTTCATGTACAATCCTGAGGTGAACTAATATTTACATCAGCATGTCATGAGAAATATATTTTCAAGTTTCAACACACAAGTATGACAAATGGAATTATGTATTCCTTGTAAATGACTAGTACTGATCTGTTTGATCACACACACCGAAAAAGAACAGATGGAATAGGCAGCAGAAATGGTACAATGCACTGCAGTAAGAATCAAAACAAATAATGTTATAGTATCGGATGAACTCAAGAATAAATTATGTTACTTACCGCTATAGCGCATGCTACATATCCTGGTTTCTCCCTGTAGTCCACTCTAGAACACCACAGTAGGAATGCTCCGACATACCAAGGAATAGCACCGAGGAAGAAACCGACTATGAATCTAAAAAACAAGGGTTTGTCATGAGGATAAGCAGGTACAGTTCAAGAAATGGCATGATGCACCTAAAACTTTTGGGGTACTTTTTCCAGATTTCAAAGATGATGTTGCTACAATAAGAAATAGAAGAACAAAGCAATGCTCGCTTACAAAAACCAGCCAATGCCAATCCCACAGCAAGGAAGGCGGTCATGACCATGTCCACGAGCACCTGCTTCATAATCTCGAGCTGAAAGAAGAGCAACGAGGTTACAATGTACTGGTAATTTTGTAACAAAACTTATCTGAATAAGTACTAGTTAATTTGGAATATAATAAATACATAAAGACTGGACTAACTCAATTCTGTAAAGGACTGCTTTTTATGTCAGAAAAATCGAACTCCATGTGCCAAAATATTTCACCGTTGATTACATACAAAACTCCAATCAAACTAAGGTACTAAAGAGGTGTTAATTTTGCCATTAAGCACCACCCCAGTAGTCACTACACTAGCTGCCCAGGTTTATGGAGTAATGGAGCAATGAGTTTTAAACAACAGGAGCACACTACTCGCCTACAACTGGACATCACGTAAGTTTCAAGCAGACCACCTAAGATTTTGCATATCTTGGACCAACAACACGAAAAAAATTGCATAATGGCAGTAAATAAAAACTTCAATTCCACAAAGCACGGTAAATTTCAAGCAGATAGATCCCGGATCGCGTGATCATGCCAAAGATCTGTAAGAAAACGCCCTCTAATCCTCCAATTCACCTCAATTTCGACCAATCACTCATCAACCGGTTCTAGATGGTTCAGATCAAGCAGAACCCCTCCACGATTTGAGCCCGATCACGCACCACCGAAATTCCAGTGATCCAGTCCAGACCTAACCTAACCCGCATCCCTCGTGATCCCCCAAACCAGGCAGGCCAGAACATTACCGGGAATGCCCTGGTACCCGCCGCGGGGGCGGTAGTATGGATCGCCCTGGCCGTAGAGCCCCGGCGGCGGCGCGGGCTGCGGGTACCCGACGACCGGCGGGCGCGGGGGCGGGTAGCTGGGCGGGCCCTGGAACGTCCCGTACTCTCCTCCTCCACCTCCTCCTCCTCCTCCGCCGCCGCCGCCCTTGGCCTTCTCGCGCTCGTCGCCGCCGCCGCCGCCCATCTCGTCCTCTCTTCCTCCTTGCCGCGTTCACACTGGTGACGAGAGCCCAGGCGAGGGGCGTTTAGACAGCTTGGATGTACAGCGACGGGGTCGGGGGGCCTCGAGCGCGCGTGGTCCGTCCGATGCGTGACCGACGGTCCAGATCGTACCTGGGGGATCCATTCTACTGTTCCTGTCGCGAGAAAGGAATTAATGGCTCGTGACGCTGATCGACGAACGGGACCGTGCCATCTTATTACTACGACCGTGTCGGGCCCTCGATAAATCGGTCGAGAAAATTGACATTTTGCCATTGT
Organism: Oryza sativa Japonica Group; assembly: GCF_034140825.1. Classification (NCBI taxonomy): domain Eukaryota; kingdom Viridiplantae; phylum Streptophyta; class Magnoliopsida; order Poales; family Poaceae; genus Oryza; species Oryza sativa. The sequence continues at coordinate 7,887,559 of NC_089035.1, read as the reverse complement.
CAAAACATGTTTTGCTAGAATAACACTTTTAAAAATGATTTCGTTAAAATATCACTCTCAAACAGGGGCAACATGTTGCAATGCCATTTCATCCATTTCTTCTCAATTTAATGATTTTTTCTTGCTGAGATGATAAAAATACCCTTGGATCCTATCTCATCTCTCTTCTCTTACCTCATCCTCTCTTCGTTGCAGATGGTGGGTGGCGCTGGCGCAGCTCGAGACCATCGCCGTACCGCTACGAGATGAGAAAGCTGGCCACGTCGGGGATGGTGCCGACGCCGCCCTTCACCGCCCTCACCAGCTTGACGGCGAAGCTCACCGGGTTCACGCACAAGTTGCCGGCGGTGGCGACGGCGACCGGGAACGGGGAAGGCAGCGCGCCTTGGGACGAGGAAGGCGCCGGCGTGGACGGGGACGACAGTTCGGCTCGGCGGCGCGGCGCACCAAGCACTCGACCTGACCGCGCGCCACGGTGTCATCCCCTTCTCCGATGAGCTCCTCGATGTGGGCAGCGACCTGCTCACGGCGGAGCTCCTTGTCGAGGGGACCTGCTCGCGCGCGCAGCCGCAGCCAGCTCCACCCGCAACGTCCAGTCGCTTGAGCGGGCCCTTCAACCTCATCGGGGAGAGAGATCGACGCCGGCCATGGTGGAGCTCGCCATTGAAGAGGGACTTTAAAATCCACCACGGAGTTAAGCCGATTTGAGTGGGATTTGTCGGGGGAATTGATGAGGAGGACGAGAGGAACTGATTTTTGCATTCAAATTTGGGCAAGAGCAACCAAGGAGGGAGATCAATTTGGGGCATGAGTTCATCGAAGAGAGAAGGATGGTGGTGGACGAAGGTGGAAGACGCTCCTGCCAAGCAGGCCCCACGGCTGAGGCAAGGGCATTTGGGTCAAACCAAATAAGCAAAATGGTGGAAAACATTTGCAAATAATCAAAATTGGTTAAAATGGCAGTGTGGCAAGATGGGGTCATTTGAAGATGGCATTATAACGAAGCCACATTCGGCGATGGCATTCTGGCGAAACCCCAACCCGAGAATGGCTAAATATCAATTTTCTCTATTAGATATCCCATCGTTTCACTTGTTGGAGGAATAAACCAAGCAATATTTACAAATGGAGGAATAAACCAAATAACATATTTACAAATGAGAAATAATTTGAGAAAAAAGTTTTATATATGTGTTCTTAACGATATAAAAAAACCGAAAAATAAACTTCAATGAAAACCCCTAAAATCAACTTCAAATTTAAGGTTGAAAATTTAAATTTTGGCTGATAAGCATAAGCGTAAGCTAAAAGATGAGAATGTGGGATTGGAACTCGAAACATTTCGCTTTGGTATTATGTTAAAAGTTGTATACATCGACTACTAATGCAATTAAAACCATAGGGAAAAGTACGAATTACCCCCCGAACTACCGTGGTCGTCCGAATTACCCCTCCCCCCGAACCACAAAACCGGGCATTCTTCACCCCCAACTATGCAAACCGGATAAATTACCCCCCTCGACTCAATCCGCGGTGGTTTTGGTCCACGTGGCGTACATGTGGCAGTCCAGTTAGTACACGTGGCAGTACATGTGGCGTACGCGTGGGCCCACTTGTCAGTTTGTCCCCTCTTCTCTCTCTTCTCGCCAAGAACGGGCGCCCGCGGCGGACCTCCATCTCTCTGTCACCGAGAGGCAACGGCGGAGAGGGGCGGCGACGACAATGTGCGGAGGCGGAGCTCGGGTGGCAGAGGAGGAGCCTGTAGCTGCCGGCGCTCGGGGCGGCGAAGCTCGAGAAGCCCGCAACTGCCGGTGCACGGCTCGTCGAGGCGGTGGAGGGGGCGCTCGCAGAGCAAGCAGATGACGGCGGCGGGCAGAGCTCGGGCCGGTGATGGCGATAGGCGGAGGCGAAGCTCGGGCGGCGGAGGAGGCGCCCGCAGCTCGGACGGCTGCGGCGGGAGGACGCGGCGGCGGCGGGCGGCGCCAAGGATCCCCCCTGCTCTCTCTTGCGCATGCTCTCGGAATGGCAGCCAGCGGCGGGCGGACCTCATCCGGGCAGTCGGCGGCGGAGGCGGTCCTCGCCCGGTCGGCGGCAGGCGGCGGAGGCGGACCTCGTCCGGTCGGCGGCCGGCGGCGAAGGCGGACCTCCTCCGGGCGGCCGGTGGCGGAGGCCGAACCTCGTCCGGGCGGCCGGCGGCGGAGGCGGACTTCGTCCAGGCGCGAGCCTCCGCGGCGGCGCCCTCCACCGCCCGCAGGTGCGCCACCGCGCCTCCTCCAGCCCACTGCCGCCCCGTGAGAGAGAAGAGAGAGGAAGAGAGGATGAGGAGATGACAGGTGGGTCCCACAATTTTTTTTTATAAATAGAGTGCTGACTGGACTGCCACGCGTACGCCACGTGGATCAAAACCACCGCGGATTGGGTCGAGGGGGGTAATTTGTCCGGTTTACATAGTTGGGGGTAAAAAATGCCCGGTTTTGTAGTTCGGAGGGTAATTCGGACGACCGCAAAAGTTCGGGGGGCTAATTCGTACTTTTTCCTAAACTATAGAATTGATGATGAGAGAAGAACAGCCAAAACTAAAAAAAAAAAAAGAGGAGAAAGGTAGGCTCCCATCGTTGAGTAAGCCAAACGGCATATTTGCAAATGAAAAGAAAATTTCTAAACAAAACTTTTATATACATGTTCTTATCAATCTAAAATCAAAGGCTGAAAAATAAACTTCGGTAAAAAAAAATCCTAAAATCAGCTTAAATTCATATTTAAGGTTCAAAATTCAAATTTTGACTAATAAGTACTCCATCCGTAAAAAAAAAACTAGATTTATTGTAGTTCATATTGATTATACTGGAAGGGGATTGGGTTAAATCCGTTAATTTTTTTTAGGACGGAGGAAACATAATAATAATAATAATAAGGAAAAAGTACGAATTACCCCCTGAACTATCGCGGTCGTCCGAATTACCCCTTGAACCACAAAACTGGACATTCTTCACCCCCAACTATACAAACCGGACGAATTACCCCCCTCGATCTAATCCGCGGTGGTTTTGGTCTACGTGGCGTACACGTGGCAATTCAGTCAGCATTCTATATATATATATAAAATTGTGGGACCCACCTGTCATACGGTTCTCTTCAATCTCTCTCTCTCGGGGCGATGCACGGCTACGGGGCGAGCAGGAACGGCGGGCGCGGGTGGCGGCGAGCGGCGGTGTGCGGGGGCGGACGGGCGGCGCGGGTGCGCGGGGGCTGACGGTCGGTGGGCGGCGGTGGCGGAGGTGGGGGCTGAGGGCGGCGGCGCGGAGGCGGCGGCTGAGGGCGGCGGGGGCGGCGGCTGAGGGCGGCGGACGTGCCGCCGGTGGTGGTGTTGCCGCCGCGTCGCCGCTCGGCCTAGACGACGCCGTCGCCGCCCCCGCGCACCCGCGCCGCCTCCCATAGATTGAAGAGGATTGCTCAACTAGAAGCGCAGCGAGCAGAACGAAACACCGAGCACAGCTCATCCTCCTCCGACGACCCGGCGGCGGCGGCGACCTTCGACGACGGCGATTCCCCCACGCCGCTGTTCGCCGTGGGGACCCCCTCGTGCTTCCCCTTCCCTTCCTCCTCGACTCCTCGCCCTCCCGCACGAGTTTTCCCCCCACCAAGCAGAACCGGATGCGGCGCGCAGGCCTCCCCGGCGGCACCCTGCAGGTGCTCCTGCAGGCACGGTCGAGGTTGGCGAACGCGCGGCGCACGCACCGGAGCTCCTCCCGGTCCACCTCGCTCATCCGGCGTACCGCCGCTCCGCCGCCCGGGGATCGTCGTCACCGTTGGTCATAGCGGCGGTGATGGCGTCGTCTAGGCCGAGCGGCGACGCGGCGGCAACACCACCACCGGCGGCACCTCCACCGTCCTCAGCCGCCGCCTCCGCGCCGCCGCCCTCAGCCCCCACCTCCGCCACCGCCGCCCACCGACCGTCCGCCCCCGCGCACCGCCGCCGCCCGTCCACCCCCGCGCACCGCTGCTCGCCGCCAACCGCGCCCGCCACCGCCCGCGCCCGCCGCCGCTCGCCGCCAGCCGCGCCCGCCGTTCCTGCTCGCCCCGTCGCCCTGCATCGCAGAGAGAGAGAGAGAGAGATTTTGAAGAGAAGACCATATGACAGGTGGGTCCCACAATTTTTTATATATATAGAATGCTGACTGGGCTGCCACGCGTACGCTACATGGACTAAAACTACTGCGGATTGGGTCGAGGGGGGTAAATGGAGAAAGCTACGCATCGGACGTCTGGAGATTTGCAAATCTCCGGACGATGTTCCACTGTATGTTGAATGAATGTTGCAATGTTCCATCGCTCGAAAAAAAAAATGTTTCAACATAAAATCTCCAGACGATGTTTCACATTATGTTGAATGAATGTTGCAATGTTTCACCGCTCGAAAAAAAAATGTTTTAACAAAAATTGTTTCTTGATGTTTCATCTTTCATTGAATGTTTCACCGTGTTTCACCGCTTTATCGAAGATGTTTCAATCGAATGCAACACTCGATAATGTTGTCTGCAACAAAAAAAACCAATATATGCAACATCCGAAGAAACCAAATGCAACATCCACTACCGATTTAAGAAACATCCAGAAAAAATGGATTGCAACATCAGGAACACACTATGTGCAACAAAAAACATGTAGTGTGCAGCCTCCTCACCTTCGTCGCCGAGCTCAGAACCCTCTCAGGTAATGGCGTCTCAAGCATTTCCGTCGTGCTGCCCCGTTGCCGCCAATGTGGTTGCCGGCGCTCACCGCATCCCGCTGTCGGAACTGCTGCACCGGCCACCACTCGAGCGCATGGTAGTCCTCGCCGGCGACGAGCACCACCCTACGCTTCCTTTTCCATCTGTCGTCGGGGAGAAGCTGAAGAACAGCGGCGCGCGGTCGTCGCCGTTCGACGCCGCCCGACGCCTCCATTGCCAGTGCCACCAGGAACACGGCCACCGCGTCTGCCACACGACGCCGCTGATGAACGTCGCCGGCGACACCAGAATCCGGCCATCCGCGACGGCAGCCCCGCCGTCTACAGCGGCGGTGGCGGCACCGGCGCCGGCTGATGACGCCGTAGCCGCGTATGCAGCGTGGAGACGTTGAGAAGAAGTTGAACGAGAGGTTGGGGATGAGAAGGAAGAGGATAAGATGGGGAAAGGTGGGCCCCATCGACCGTCCGGAGTTTGTCTCGTATCGGACGCTCGATACGAAGCATTTTCGGGGCTAATTCGTCCGGTTTATATAGTTGGGGGTGAAAAATGACTGGTTTTGTGGTTCAGGGGGTAATTCGGACGACCGCGATAGTTCGAGAGGTAATTCGTACTTTTTCCTAATAATAATAATAATAATAATAATAATAATAATAATAATAATAATAATAATAATAATAAGTGAAAAGATGAGGCCGGTACTATCTTCACGTACCCTAATTAGTAATCACTAGCTTATCAGGATAAATAAAGAAGGAGAGAGATCTGGGCGCCGACCATTCGGACATTTCGAAGAATCTGGCTCTTGGAAGAAAATTTAAGCACGGTGTCTCGTATGATCGTCTCATTAGGATTGGATTCTCAGATAGCCCATTACCACAAGCCAAAAATTAAATTTTGAACATTAAATTTAGAGTTGATTTTAAAGCTATTTCATTGTACGTAGTTTATTTTCTTCATTTGCTTTTAAATCATTATAAACACGTATATAAACGTTTTACTTATAAATTATTTTTTATCTACTAGAAAAAATGCACGTGCGTTGCAACGGGTAAAGGCTATTTTAATTTTATTATTGTTATACGGTTTAGTTAAAGTGAAATTCATCGTGATAATTCGCTTAGATATATTATTTTTTTTCTAGAAAATCATAAGCTGTAATTAGGAGTCCGATCATCTTAAGTTAACATATAAGTTTTTTTAAAGATATTTCTTATACGATTGCTCATGTATTTCTGAAAGCGAACAAACTTAAAACTTGACTCAAATACGGAAATATAGATCTGTATTTCTAAAAGCGAACGAACTTAAAAACCAACTCATCAACAGATGACGTACCAAAGTACCGGTAAAAACATCTTTAATTTTTATAATAGTAGAGATAGAGATAGAGATAGAGATAGGTATATCGTTTAGCTTATTCCCTTTTAATCTGCTCAATCACACAGTAGAATTAACGCCAGATGTCACAGATAGAATGCTCTCTGGTGCACCATCACTACTCACTCACAAGAGAACGACCGGACCAGGGGACCCTGCACGCTGCTGGCTGGCTCAACATGGCACGTACTCCATATATGCACGAATTCCACGGGCCATCGCTTTCTGAATCCTGACAATATCTCCAGCCTAATTAACTACAGCAACAATCGTACGTGGACGGTGGACCCACGGCATCGTCTCTGGTCCCGGGTAATCCCAAATTCCCAATATCCAAATGGATTATATCGTCGACAATAATTGTTCTGCTTGATGATGAGCTAAGGAGAAATAATTACGTACTGTGGAGTGGACACTTGTTTAGCTTAAGCCTTAAGATAGGTTTCTTGCGGTTAAGATATGGCATGGTCACCAAAGCACCAATTAACGTGCTCCAGATCGCACGGTGGGCACGGGGTTTGAGATTAGCGTCGGCACGTGAGGACGACGTGAGCTGGCAGGTGAGGTGAAGCCATCGCCCGGGAATATCCGTGTCGGCAAGATAAACAAGTCCGCGTCTCTGGTTATTTATTTAGTACAAAGTTAGTACTAGTATTACAAGCTGATGTTAGGTGTTGATGTGTGGCTGGTTTGAGGTTGATTATATAGTTTTCTATTGTAGTTTATTTTACAGTATTTATTTTTAATTAAATAGCTAAGGACATTACTAGTATATAGAAGTATATTTTATATTTTAGTTATTAATAAATAATATGAATAATTATAAATATAAGTCAAGAGATGATCTGATATTTGTGGAGGGGTCAAGTTGCAGAGTGTTAGTCGACAAAACTAGTCACTACTTCACGACTGTAGAGTATTTTAGTTGATTTACTTTTGACATACCGGGGAAAACCGTGCAGGTTAGTATTTCACTGATGTCATGGTGTGTAGGGTTAGTATCTGACTGATATCATGGTGTGGAATTCAATTAATATGCTTTTCTTGTTTGTTTCTAACTTGATATAGATCTTATAAACATTTTGGTCCTTCACGCCTCATCAAATTTTCAGTCCACTACACTTACAGACCACTGGCCGTGTAAAGATTGTGTATACGTAATAATGGAGTTAGAAAAACTATTTTTTTATGTTAGATAGGACTAGTAATATTAGCCTTCTAATATGATGTAAAACCAACCATAAATAAAAGCTTTTTATTTATTTGGTTTGTTATCGACTCAACCGTACTTAAAATTGATAAAGCAACAAACAGAACATGTATAATAATAACTATTTCTACCCTGACACAGTTTCCTTCCCTCGAAGTTTCCACTCTTAAGGCAGTGTTCCGCGTGCACGTTTTTTAAAAAAGTTTCTATATAAAAATTGCTTAAAAAAGTTAAATTAATCCTTTTTTAAAAAAAATAGCTAATAATCAATTAATTACGCTCTAATATACCGCTCCGTTTTCCGTGCATAGATGATAGGTTCGCAACCCTCTCTAACGAACACAGCCTACTACCACCAAAATATACCCCTACCCTACATTACCAAAATTTAGCAATTTATTTTTTTCATATTACTAAGGGTGTGTTTGGTTGCAAGCCACACTTTGCCACAGTTTGCCACGCCTAAGGTTAGGCAAATTTGACAGGTGTTTGGTTGTAGCCACAGTTGTGGCAAGATTCCCCTCCAACAAATTGGGTCCCACGTGTCAATGGCTCAAAAAAGTGTGGCAAGATTCCCTTAGGCTTAGTAAGTTGTGGCTAACAATTTGATCACTTCACCTTAGACAAGGTGTGGCAACTTTTGTTGGCAAGTAATGGTAAAGTGTGGCTGGGAACCAAACAGCCCCTAAAACTTGATAGTGTTAGACAACAACCAGTCACGAAAGAGGTTGTGCCCATTGGCACATGATGACATGAACCTGACCGAGCCGGAGTTGAGTTGGGTGCGCGTGCGCGAGCACCTTTTTCTGTTGGTCGACGTTGGGTGCCTTTCTGGCAACAGTTTCTCACTTAGGCCCCTACCATTTCCCAAAATAACTTTTCCGGACCAGACCACGCCTCACTCTCGTCGGCTCGTCGCCTTGTCCGCGCGTGCGCCACCGTTTCCACCCAGATTCGCGCCCGCCACTTCCGACTAGCTCTTCGCGGCAAAAGAGATCGCCGGCTCGCCGGCCGGCCCGGAGCGCGGGGGTTCCGCTTCCGCGGCGGAGCAGCCGTCGGCTGGGGAGGGGAGATGGACGCCGGCGAGCTGCCCATCGTGTACCACATCGGCATCGTGCTGGCCGCGCTGTGGGCCGCGGGCTCCCTCGGCTTCCGCCACTCCGTCCTCTTCCTCCTCGCCTTCCTCTACCTCTACATGGTACGGTGCTCTTCTGCCGCTGCCGCCCGCGCCTCTCGCTGATAAGTTGATGCGACTTTTTTTTTTATCTTTTTTGAGCTCCTTTACGGCATATGCTTAGGTGACAGTTGTGATGGATGCATCGCTCTCTGGGAGGTTTTTTTTTTTGCCTTTTGTTTCTATCAGAAAATTTCCTTTCCTTTCCTTTCTGCGATGCGACTGATTTTGTATCTGATTCCGGTTGCAAATTTCTTTCCTTTCTGCGATGTGACTGATTTAATATCTGATTCCGGTTGCGCTTTCTTTAAACTTGAGTGTATAATTCTTAGTGTGTATGGGAGAAAATGATGTATATCGACATGCTTTGGAATGGTTGAACATGCTATATGGTTGCTTGTGTGCTATGGACTATGGTTGGTTGATTACCACTGGGACATGGTGCTAATTGATAGTTCTCTATCCATATGTATATATCAGCTGGTACAATGGTAGGGACATCAATACTGCCCTATTAATCTTATGTATTCCATAATTTTTGTATTTTGGCCCTTTTTTATGGAATTATTTGGTCACAATTGGATATGTACTAAAGTTCATGTTATGGAATAGAATTTATTTCTCTTTTAAATAAAAGAGATAGAGTGGAATTCATAGTTTCATACTTCCAATATAGATGAATCGGCATGTCTTACACATCAGATAATCGAAATGAAACAAAAATATGTTACTCTTTCGTTCCAGAACTAAAGTAAATATTGTGTTACCTTTTCATTGTAGGTAAATGCTCGCTGTGCAATGAAATTGCGGAAGAGAATACAACATGAAGAAATGAAATCTGCCTACCAACGAAGAGTATGCTCCTTTCTATGATCTATGATTTGTTCTTCTTTTATATTTTGCAAGGATGAACCTGGTTAACTAGGCTCCCACATTCTTTTGCTACTTTTCTATTTCTACTGAGACGTCTGAGAACGCTTGAGTAGATTTAGCTCATTTTGTTTTATGTATCAGCTGCTATCTGATGCAGAATCAGTACGCTGGTTAAATTATGCAATAAAAAAGATGTGGCCTATCTGTATGGAGAAGATCGTCTCACAACTTCTACGACCCATAATACCATGGTTCTTGGATAAGTTCAAACCTTGGACAGTTGTACGGTTTCCTTCTTGCCTCTTGCTTTTGCAATTGATGAGATTCCACTATATGAATTGTACCTTGAAGTTCTAGTTTTGCCATGAAGTTCTATAAATTTATTTTTATTTCTTTAAGTAGGCATTGCCCTCAATAGCTCAACTGTTGTAGTTATCCCGCAGAGTAAAGCAGGAGTTCAGGAGCTTTATATGGGCAGGAATTCACCACTGTTTACTTCAATGAGAGTTTTACCTGAGACATCAGATGATGACCATTTGGTGGGTACTAATGTCTTCTGATTTGAGTATTTCTTTTTCGTCCATGGTAAAAATTGTAATGATTTTTGTGCCATCTGATGGCCAGGTTCTGGAGATAGGGATGAATTTTCTATCTGCTGAAGATATGAGTGCTGTACTTTCTATGCAGCTGCATAAGAGTGTCGGACTTGGAATGACTGCAAACATGCATCTGACTAGCATGCATGTTGAGGGAAAGGCAAGTTCTACGTTTTTAAGGGGATGCAATTTATCTACTTAGCTTCATTATTCTGTCACTAACAAGATCAACTTAACATACTATTAGAAATAATCAACTTTTAAAGCCGTTACAGCACATGGATTTTCAAGTTCTGTGTTGTTTATATCTAATGGTAAGTTTGATTTCGGAGATACTACACTAAGTCCAATCACTAGATTTATTTGTATCTTTTACAGTCTGCTTCATTAGGCACACTTAACTTTTTCAGGTTTTTTTTCAGTCTATTTTGATCTTGAAATCATCCAAGCTATTTGTTTGTGGTTCTAACGAAAGCAGACAGATATTTGGTGCTGAGACAAGTATGGTGTATTTCCCTCTAACATAAGAAAGCTCCTTTCATCCTAAGTGGATTGAAATTTATGTTATGATGATGTTGCCTCTGATATCCAAATAGTATGTGAACAAACTATACAGATTAACAAGATACACATATTGCAGAAGTCTCTTGATCTTCCGTGTTCATTATACTCAAATTAACATGTTAACTCAAAACTACATGAGTAACATAATTCTCCCAAAAAAAAATTGATGACATAATTTTTTTATTAACCTCTTGCTAAAAAATGGTCAATGCTCTCTACTAACCTTGCTTGAAAAAAACAGATAAGGACATTGTTGACCCAGCGAAAGGAACAGAAAAAAAATCCTTCGTTATCTTAATGGAGGCAAAGAAATTCTAGGCAAGCACCATTGTTGCTTGTGTAGGTTGATTGTGATGCTAACAAAGGGAATGGGGACTTCATTGTCAAGAAAGGAGATACATATTCTTCTCATTTTTAAGAAAGTAAAATAGTAAAGGGAGATCATTATCTAAAAATGTAAGAGAGGCACTGAACTGTTTGTTTAACAAAATATTATTGTAAAAAACCCTCCCCAGGAAATCAGGATAAAAAGTTATAGAGTTTCTGCATATATTCGTTCATTAAGCAGTTTCTTCCCTTACATTGTACTCAGAACATGCATATGTTCATCATGCAGATTCTAGTCGGTGTGAAGTTTGTCCGGAGTTGGCCATTTCTTGGCCGTGTAAGACTATGTTTTGTGGAGCCTCCTTATTTTCAGATGACTGTAAAGCCACTCATTGGTCATGGGCTTGATGTCACTGAGTTTCCAGGAATTTCAGGATGGCTGGTGATTCTCCTGTACCATAATTTTCGTTTCTCCAATGTTAGTGAATTTGTTTTTTACTGATCACTTGGCCCCTTGGAATTTTTCCAGGATAAGTTGATGGATACTGCATTTGGGCAGACATTAGTTGAGGTTAGATTTTTATGAACCTTGGCTGAAGGCTGTTCATTGTATATTTTTTCCTTGCTGATGCAACTTTTCTTCTTCCAGCCCAATATGCTTGTTATCGATGTGGAAAAATTTGTATCGACTCCCTCAGGTAGGAGGAAGCTTTGCTTTCTGCTTGTGTTTAAGGAATCATCCTTTCATTCCTGTTGTTTTCCTTTCAATCCTCCTATATTTTGTGTTAGCTTCCAACAATTGTAGGGTTAGTCTATTATCATATGAATCGGCCTCTTTAGACCACTTGCTTTAGCCAAGTGTTCTAGCAAATGCTAATAGGATACGCCCCTTCAAACCCTGTCATTGCCTTGTGTTTTTTAACCTACCTTTTTTTAGAAAAAGAGTATTTCTCTTTCTAACTTTCTCTGATGACAGACTTCCAGTCTTGTTTCAAGAAAAAATATGATAACCATTATTGCTGTTTACTTTGCATTAACTTCTTCACATTCTGCAGACAATGACTGGTTCAGCATTGAGGAGAGACCTCCTGTTGCATATGTGAAACTTGAGATTTTAGAAGGATCCGACATGAAACCATCTGATATGAATGGTGAGAATTACCTGCATTAATGTTCATGTTGCCCGTTGTTTGATTTTGACTCACCTTACATTCCATTATATAGGGCTCTCCGACCCTTATGTGAAAGGTCGTCTTGGTCCTTTTAAATTCCAAACTCAGATACAGAAGAAAACACTATCCCCTAAGTGGTTTGAAGAATTCAAAATACCCATTACATCGTGGGAGTCATTAAATGAACTTGCCATGGAAGTGTGTGATAAGGACCACATGTTTGATGACTCGCTTGGGTATGTCCTGTTTACTGAACTCGTGTTGCTAAATGGTCAGCTATATTTGGCATCAACTCATTGCTGTATTCAGTTTAACTTTGTAAAAGATGACAACTTGGCACTTATTTTATCTCAGCCTCAGAGTTAGCCTTTCTGATGTTTTATATTGAATTGACCTATTTGGTATTTTATACTAGAAAAAAAGTGAAAGTACATTACACTTCATTTTGTTTACAGAACATGTACTATAGATATCCATGAGCTGAGGGGTGGTCAGAGACATGACAAATGGATATCACTCAAGAATGTCAAGAAAGGAAGGATTCACTTGGCAATAACAGTTGAAGATATATCAGAGGTTGGTGATAACATTTTTAATTTTTTTTTCCGTATATTTTTGGAACATGTAAGTAGTCATTTCATGAAGGTAGGGAAGTTGCAGCAAAATGATTGATAGCACTAGACACATCCTCTTCATCAGAATATTATCTAGTAAAACAACTGTTGAGCTAAACTATACATTATGCATTGAAAGCTTTTAAAAGGAAACTGCAAGTACGTATTTAAACTGTTGAAGTTCGCCCCTACCTAAACTCATTCACAATTGTATTTTCAGGAGAAGGGGTTGGAAGAATCATCAAGGAAAGTTGATGCTGAACTACCAATATCAACATCCGTCAACAAGTTTAATGCTGATGAACTGCCTGATGAAAAGCAAGTCTTAGTAGATGAAGTGGAGCACATTAACATTGATGGGCAAGAACAACCTGGAGGATTATATGTGCATCGCCCTGGCACTGGAGTTCCCAAGACATGGGAATCACGGAAAGGGCGAGCACGTAATCCTGACACGGAGATTTACAAAGAAGTTGACAAATCAAAGGATGCGCCTACCCCAAAAAGCAGTGGACAAGGGGGTTTTTTTGGCTCCTTTTTCCGGAAGAGCTTGAAGAAGGGAAGTTTCCATGATATTGATCCCGGTATTCCTACAACGCCAGGGCCTCAGAGTGCAACAGAGCTTGATCCGAAGATCCCACAAACTCCACGTCCAAACCTTAAGGAGGCCGGTGAAAAACGGACATCGATAAAGATAGTAGTCGATGAAGATGCGAAACCGACAAGGAGTGCGGGAGATGCAGAGAACTTGACAGAAGATGTAGCCAAGGTGATGGAGAAAAACGCAGGTGAGCCAGGTAGATCACTGACAAGCATACTGAGTAGAAAGATTTCCAGGAAGAAACCAGAGGACAAGCTGTCTGATATCCCAGAGCAGACTGAAGCTCAAGCATCTGAGTTGGTGAAAGAAGGGCCTGTTCCAGTTGAGGGTAAACCTATTGATGGTCATCCGACAACTGAAAATGGCCATGGAGATGGTGCTTCAGGAGAAGCAGCTGAAACGCAAACTAGTGCTCAGACTTCACAATGATTACAAGATCAGCCGCTGCTGTTGTTGCTGGTAGTTGTAGGTTTGCTTTGTTGTGCTTGTAGAACAAAATTACTTTAGAGATTGTGTTACTTGTAAAATACAACAAAACATGATCATGTTGTAAAGTTACCTGCTCAGGTTTATACACGTCCATGTAAATCAAAGTTCATACTGTAATAACTTGTAAGTATGTAAACATGACTACACGAGAGGTTTGAGGGTACCATTTTCTCATGTTTTCGGTGGCAAAGATAATTTTTCGGATGAAATATTGGCAAAGCAGTGAAACATCTATCTATCTATTATATTATTAAAACAGCTTTGAAAAGAAGCACCACGTTCGCTGTGGGGGCTAGAAATTCCCACATTAATCAGAGAAAAAGAAAAAAAAAGAAAAGGAGAGTCCAAGTAAAAATACAATTTAAAATAAGGAATATTGAAAGAAGAATCCATATAGGAACTCAATACAAGATTAATTAAAATTCGGAATAAAAATAAAATAAAATCTGAATTAGCAAAAAAAAAAAGAGTCCAAGTAGGAATACAATTTAAAAATAACTGAAATTCGGAATTAGAAATAAGGAATATTGAAAGAATAGTCTATATAAGAATCTAATACGAGATTAATTAAAATTCGGAATAAAAAATAAAAAAATCGAAATTAGAAAAAAGAAAAGAAAAGAAGAGTTCAAGTAGGAATATAATTTAAAATTAACTAAAATTCGGAATTAAATATAAGAAATATTGAAATAAGAGTAAATATAAGAACCCAATAGTAGATTAACTAAAATTTGGAATAAAAAATAAAATATAATCTGAAATTAGGCAAATTAAAAAGAGAGTTAAAGTAGGAATACAATTTTAAAACAACTGAAATTGAAAATAAAAAATAAAAATATCAAAAGAACACAATACGAAAAATAAAATACATTCTGAAATTAGAAAAAGAAAAATAAGATATCATCTAGGAATACAATTTATAAATAACTAAAATTGGTGATAAAAAATAAAGATTACTAAAATAAAAAACCATCTGAAACATAGGACGGGATTAATTAAGTAACATACCTATAGAGGAGCAGAGTGGTGGCAATTGATGGGACATCTAAAAACTATTAATAAAACAACAAATACAATCCTAATGACGACTAAAAAGAAGTACAACGGGCAGGTTGTGAAGCAATCGGTCAAGGCGGGTGGCAGGAGTTCTAGAAAGTAAAAAAAATAAACCTAATGATAATCATATTTGATTTCTAAAATCTCAATAATAATAAAAATGAGAGGCAACGGGCGGGTCGTATAGGAGTACAATGGCAAAGTCGACGATGGTTGGTGGGTCTTCTAGAAAGTAAAAAAATGAACTCCAACGATAGTTATGTTCAACTTTTACAATCCTAATGACAATAAAGAGTATGCGGCGGATGGGTCGTAGAGGAGTACAGTGGTAGCGTTTGACGGGATTTCTAAAAATTATAAAAAAAATGAAACCCAACAAGACAATAAACTCCAATTTTTAAAGGTTCGGGCTTCTAAAAAGTAAAAAAATAAACCCCAATGATAATCCGTTTGATTTTGAAATCATAATGACAATAAAGAAGGGCGGCAGCGGGTGAGCCGTAGAGGAGTACAGTGACAAAGTCGCTGACGTTTTGGCGGAACTTCTAGAAAGTAAAAAAAATAAACCTAAATAATAATTATGTTCGATTTTTAAAATAGCGATGGCAATAAAAGAGAAGATGCAGTGGACGGTCATGGATGAATATAATGGCAGTGTTTGTCAGGACTTCTAGAAATTATAAAAAAGATACCCAACAGAACAATAAACTCTAAAACCTATAAGTTTTTAGATCCAATTTTTAAAGATTCCAAGAAGAATGAATAGAAAACAGTGGTAGATCGAGCAAGCAAATAAAGAATAATGTGACAGAAGTAAGGGGTAGGAACTGTTGTGACTTTTAAAAACTAAAAAAAATTAAAAACACGAGGATAATAAGGTTTAGTCTTTAAAAATCTTAAGACAACGAGATAACTATTTAACAAATTTGAAGTAAAATCATATTAAAAATATATAATTTTATATAGGTGCTAGCCGTGCAATTGCGCGGGTCACCCAGCTAGTTGAACATATGATTAGCGTGCTGTTATATATTCTGTCAGGTTTTGAACAATTTCAGGTTTCTAGTCAGTAAACCAAGAGAAAATTCAACCAGTTCTGGTAAAGCCCGGCCCATATTGGCCCACTAGAACCGTGGCCACTTTCCTCGGCCCATCGTGCCATCCGTCTCTCTCACCGTCTCCGTGCTCCTCCGCCGCCCAAGGGTGTCTCCGGCGACTCGCCCGGCGCCGCACGCGAAGCCCGGAGATCCGGCTGCGGCGGAGGCGAGAAGGAAGAGGGAGATGAGGGCCGTGGTGCAGCGTGTCCTCTCGGCAAGCGTCGAGGTGAGCGGGTTCCCCTCTCCCACTCGCTAGCTAGGAGGAGGAGGCGAGCGGCTGATTCCTGATTGGTTGGTTCCCGTGGGTTTTTTGGTTGCAGGTGGAGGGGCGGGTGGTGTCGGCGATTGGCCCCGGCCTCCTCGTCCTTGTCGGCGTCCACGAGGCCGACACCGACGCCGACGCTGACTACATGTGTGTGCCCAGCTTACCTGCTCTTACTATTTCGTTCTCGCATCTCACTGAATCTGGAATCTGTTATTTTTTACGTGTTTATTAGCTACTTAGCTTCTTTAGTGGAGGGAGATATCATGAATTCGTAATGTAGAATGGGAGAAGAAATGATGGTTGTTGATAAATCAATGATACTAGTACTTGTTGCCATGTTTGATCTGGAAACGTGTATACTGTATAGTTTGGAAAGAGCTTCTTAGTTCTAGTTCAATTACAAAAGTTCCATCTTTGCGTTTCCTGCAATTTTGTTTATGCTCAGATCTTCAGTAAATGTATGATGTATCCTTGTGTTATATTGTCACTCTCATACTAACATGACCTTACGCAGTTGTCGGAAGGTTCTGAACATGAGGCTATTTCCTAATGAGAAGACTGAAAAGGCATGGGATCAAAGTGTAAGTCCTGACTCATCTTGGTATCAATATGACAAAAACAACCTATTCAAGCATGTCACATATATCTCCTGTACTTCATTTGAGGTTTGAAGATGAACCTAAATAACTTTTTCCTTCTTGCAGGTTTTGCAGCGGAAATTTGAAGTTCTATTAGGTAGGAGTAATATAATACAGCATTTCTAGTCCCAGATTTGAAAATTCTTAAGCTGTAGTAGCTTTGTTGTTATTGACACCGTTACTAAGCTGATATACTATTCAGTCAGTCAATTTACCTTATATGGAATCCTGAAGGGTAACAAGCCAGATTTTCATGTGGCTATGCCACCTGCTAAAGCAAAGCCATTCTATGCTTCTTTAGTCGAGAAGTTCCAGAAATCATACTCAGCTGATGCAGTGAAAGGTAATATATAATGCATATCTATCATTTCTTTTTGCACTATGTAACTAGCAGTCCTGAGTTCCTGGTTATCTAATTGTTGTTCTTATTACAATTTGTTCTTTTGTAATCCACACAAATATGGCTATGTTGGTGTGTTGCGGATTTAAGTGATTTTTTTCCATGTTTCTCATGGTTCCTACACT
The DNA here is from genome assembly GCF_034140825.1 of Oryza sativa Japonica Group. NCBI lineage: Eukaryota > Viridiplantae > Streptophyta > Magnoliopsida > Poales > Poaceae > Oryza > Oryza sativa. Next base: position 7,870,251 of record NC_089035.1, on the reverse strand, counting down.
CAAGATTATTTTATAAAGCACATTCTAAGATGTATTGCTGGTATTGTACTTCACCATAGTAACTTCTGCTATCAATATATTATAATTGTTCAACTCTTTTATTATTTTTCCTTTCACTTTCCCTGATATATTACCATGAACATTTATATTAAGTATTTGCTCAGAGAACAAAATTTATTTATTGTAAGCCATTGTCAGATGAGCTATTTCTAACATGTCTATACTTTTAACTCGTCTTGGCAGATGGCATTTTTGGAGCAATGATGAAGGTACCTCTGAATAAACATATGCTGTAATTGCCTTTTTGTGCTCTATTACCCTTTAAGATGTAAATTCAATACTTTTGCAGGTTTCTTTAGTGAACGATGGCCCTGTAACAATGCAAGTTGACTCATCCTCATTGCAAAATCCTGCTCAGTCAAGGTGAGCTTTCCTAAATTTGCGTGCTCATGCTCATAAGGACATGGCTGATTTTATTCATTTTTGTGAATCTTTATTAGCAATGGTGATGTTGGCTCAGTTGGGGACAATGAAGCACAAGTACCTAAAGAGACTTCTTAATCTCTGTAACTGGTCTTCTACCCTTCCTGCACATGATTTGAACATGGTTATCGCTGTCCCACATCAAGCCATGCAGAATTTTGAGTTTGTTTTTGAGGTTTGAGCAGGAAGAAGCCCTCCAGTGAGCTCGTGCCATGGGTGCTACAAGTCGTGTTTTCATTTCTCCACTTAAATATTGATTACTGGGGAAATATATTAGTATTCATTTCGTCTTCAAAGACATGAATTTTATTACTGATCTGTCATTCATACACAAATATCAAATTGATTCAGTTGGCCTTAGTGTTTTGTCATTGTCGTTTAACTCCAGCAGTTTACTTCCTTCATCCCATAAAAAACCAACCTAGTACTGGATGTGACATATCCTAGTGCTACAAATTTAAACATATCTCTGTCTAGATTCGTTGTATCAGAATATGTCACATCTAATCTCATATTTGTTTGTTTTTTGGGACGGAGGGAGTACTCAAGTTCAGCACTAACAGCTTAAAGGAGTAACCGAAATGATTATATTCATTTCTTCTGTGAGATGATAGCATTATTTGTCTGAGAACCATACATCAAAGGGATATGTTCATGCATATTATTGCTTGAGCTTTTAGCTGGTTCCTAGACCTTAATTAGTACTTTTGCAGCATATTATTGCTAGAGCTTTTCTGGCAACGCTGCTACTAGCATGAAACTCATCTCTGAAGCTGATGAACGTACAAGAACTCAAGAAGGTGTATTATATTCTAATTTGACCCACTCCTGGCCATTTGCTGCCAGCATCACCTGCAGTTGCAAAACACAACGCAGACGAAGCCAATACATCCACCCGTACAAACCCTGAACCGTCAACAAAAGAAAGAGAGAAGCTCTTTCAGCTTACCTCGCGGCGTCGCTGATCTTGTCCCTGTAGTCACCCTGACCTCTCACAGCTGCGCCGGACCTCGGCACGGCGGCGGCGTTCGCCGCCGGCGGGCAGACAGACACGGCGCGGTATCGGTCGTCCTGCGCGTGCGCGACGAAGCCGGTCACGGTCTGCGTCGCCGGAGCTTGCACGTGATGAGGCGGCGGCCGCACGGACGACATGGCTCCATTGCCGTTGGCACCGCGGACGCCGGCGGCGGCGGCGACGAAGCCGCCCGGCACGACGGTGGCGTTGTGCGGCACAACATTGCCAGGCCTGGCGGCGGTGGCGCCGTTGTACGCCGAGACCAGCAGCAGCTGGTGCTGCAGCGTCGTCGGCGACGAGGCGTGCCTGACGCCGGCGGCGCCGGCGCAGCACGCGCACTGGTCGGCCTGGCGGCGGAGCGCGGCGTTCTCGGCGCGCAGGGCGGCGTTGTCGCGGCGGAGGCAGGAGACCTCGCGGTAGCACCCCTCGGAGGGGTCGCGCTCCCGCCACCGCGCCTCCCAGGTGAGCGTCTCGGCGGCGCGGCGGCGCGCCGCCTCGGTGGCGTTGGCCTTGATGAGCTTGGTGAGGTTGGCCACCCCGAAGACGAGGTGCAGCGCGCGGAAGTCGTTCATCCTGTTCGCCGGGAAGTAGGCGGCCAGCTCGCAGTTGGGCTCGCACTTGCGCCGCTGGTGCTTGCACACCGCGCACGCCCCGGCGCCGCCGCTGCCGCCGCCGGTCATGTCGACGGCCGGCGACAAGCCGACGTACGTACAACGATCTCTACAAACTCAGCTGCAAGATCGAAGCATTAGCATATATATGCATGCGATGGCAGGATGCGAGTCAGCAAGGAGAGAGAGAGATTGCGTGTACATGCATGTACACGTATATATACACTCACAAGATGGTAAGGTTGAAAGTAGGGTTTACGGTTTTGTAGGTTGCTCACAGGAAGATTTCACCGCAGAAATAGGGGCATGGAAACTTCTTATCTGACATCTGTGTAGCTGCATGCAGCGACACTCCCAATATATGCAAGATGTATAGTAGCTCATGTACCATGTGAGGAGTTTGGGGACAAATGAGTAAATGTATAAGTGGAATGTAGTAGAAAAATGTACTAGTATCTAGTATCAACCGAGTAATGTAGGACAGAAAAATGTATATGCAGTAGAAAAATGTGCTATATCAACTTCAAGTGATATTGTAAGAAGTGGTATGTATGTTGTCTCCGAATAAAAAATTTCATTCCAGAATGCAGCGGCACAAAGGACATGTGTGCTTACATTCAGTTATATTTACTGAGTGTCTTTTTTTCAGATAGTGGAAAGGTCATTTCCAACTGTGCAGCAGAACATAACGATTGGTTATTTTTGAACCATGGTTCCTGGCACAGATTAGTTTAGCAACAGATAGAATCTGTTGAAATCATTTACTTCTGATATGCAATCAATCTCAACAAATATCACTAGACAGAGTAAAAGGAGGCATTCAGTTCAGCCGTAGCTATGTGCGTGATGTGTTAGCAAAGTACAATATCACATTCACTTTTACTCTTTCGAACTTGTTCTATAGTTACTTACCCAGAAGTAATCTACATGATACAGTGCCTTTTTCTATCCTTGGCCTCTATTATTTTAGGGTGTCTATGGATCATCCGGCATATATTTTGATCCATACACCAAAAGAATGGGCATGGCAATGAACTGCCACACAAGAATCACAAAACAGATCAGTGAAATTTTGAGGTGTTTTGCGCATCAACTTAACAAAATATCATCCTGTTTCGCCTGACCCAAGTTAATTTGATTGATCAAGCAGGTGTTGCTGCCTTGCTGCTTTCTGCTCCATGAACACCTTTGAAGTTCAAGATTCCTGAAAGGCCTCGTCCTTTAGCGAGGTGCTCAATTTCAGCAAGCCTCAGTTTAAGATCCTCCAAATCTTTAGATAAACTCTCTTCCCGTTGTTTCAATTCCTTGAGATCAATAAAAACAACCGTTAAGCTATATTTTGGCATTATCAATAAGGAACCTGGAAATGAAAACAAACATCTCTCTGAACCTACGCATATTGCTAACTTTTACTATGAAGATAACTTAAATGATATATTGTCAAGTAGACCGGTGATTAACTTCTTATAACATTTCACATCAAGAATGACATACTTTACATATTCTAATAATATTCTGGCAGGAACTAAGATTTTAAATTAATAGTTAATAAGAGATTTTTTGGTCAACAGTGAGTAGTAAATAGGTATCCTCATTCCACATGCAAAGTTTCACCAGGTAAATGGTGATTTCACACTTCAAAATGTTTCTAAAGGGTGGCATTCAAGGTGTGGTTGAAGAACACCTAGCAGTTCACTAAAAACATTTCTGCATGTGCATTCCATAAATTTAGACATAAATCCATATTATTTGGGACATGTTCAACTCTGCTTACTGCAGCAGCCGCTGTGGCTGCGACAGCTGAAAACGACTGCAAGACAGCAGGAGGCATAGTACTAAAGCATGTCTTATCAACTGATACGTCAGGCATCGATCATGACCAGTTCCTGGTGATTAAACTAAATCAGGTTGCCACCTGCTAATTGTTTTCTTATACAAGATTCAGTGTAGTTATTTGGGTTGTTCATTCCTGATTTTGGATGAACTGTGCAAAACTGGGCATAGTAATTTTTCTGATGTGTCCTCTGGGAGCTAAGCTAAATATGACACTAAGCACGTTGATTTCCACTTTTCAGTCTTAAACAGATTGAGTAAACCCAGAATGAACAGGCCTAGTCGTTATGATACTAGATATGTCTATCTCCGTATTTACATGACAAATTTTCAGAACCCAAACTGCAATCATGAGTTATAACATCTTCCTATGGACATCAAATTTAAATTACTCTGGCTACAGCATAAGGGCTTATAGATTAGAGTTTTGTATGTTCATTCTTACGTGCAAGATTAAATAGTGAATACGGGATATATGGCTGTTAAGTGTTGTAGCATATTTATGTTCGTTCAAACTCCAGGAGAAAAATATAGAAATGAGTCAATGCTAGACCGAACCACGTTAGAAAGTACCACCTCAAGTTCCTGTTTACGAGCTTCCTCCTTCCTAGCCTCTGACCTTGCATTTCTTTGCACCTCAAAAATTAAAGCAGCAACAGCAACCTAAAACCAAAAAGATGCAGGTTTCATTTCCTGATATTTCAATTATTTTCTTTATTTTTTCACATAACAGAGCAAGGTTACTTCAGCCCAGCAAATATATTCCTGTGGCTACTATAAATCTATTGGCATACAAGGTTCATTGTAGGTTAAGTGAAGTACCGAAAAAATAAAGCCTTCTCCAATGAGATCCGTAGCAGCTTGTACAGCTTTCTCCTCATTTAAAGGTGTGATTTCCACATCTGTTGCATGCCCATAAATGCGCCTTTGTATCCTTGTAGTAACACGATGGTTAATCTGTAACAATTGTTATAGTTACAATCGGTTAGTTATATGTCAGACCTCATAAGGGCACAAAGGATACGGCCACAGCCCACAACACGTAAATACATTTGAGAGGGCTCTATCTTAGAAAAAGCCAGATGTACAAATTTCCAAAAGCATAAATCCTAAGGACAAGGATAAATCTCCTCAAGGTTCATGCTCCCTGTATTCCTCAATCCTTATTTCTCTAATTAAAAGAATATATGATGTGTATTCTAAGTCAGATATGTGAAATATGAAGCTCCATATATGGCAGACAGCTCACATCATAGACAGAAACCTATCATAGATCAGTGTCCAGCCATTTCTGACAAGCCAGAATCGAACAACCTCAAATGGGATGAAACGCTTATTGATGAATCTATCAGCTGATGATCAAGACCAACTGACCTACAATTAAACTACAAAATGCTTGCACAACACCAAACAGCTAAAGTTGCTTCTTGGAAATTGCTCCACCCATTCGCCAGATGGTACTGTGCTGAAGTATCATCAAGATTCAAGACAGCCACATTTCCTCCTACTACTCTTTAATTCTTTATCTTTACATTCTGTCAACTCTGCAAAATCCCCTTTCACGGGCACACATTTCCTCTTTCCTTTTTCCCCCGAGGGGCACACATTTCATTAAGTATGTAAGTTTTTCGTTACCAAGAAATGGATATTGGGAGTAAATAGCCCTAACCAGATCCCCTTCCCACGAGCCTAACGGATGCTGCTCCGATCATTTTCCCTTATCAAAATTTCCTTCCCTTAGGCGCTACTTTCTCCGAAGAACACAACACGATGAGGGGGAGTAGGAGGAGGAGGAGGAGGCCCCGACCTGCGCGATGCAGATGATGAAGTTGCGGAACTTGGGGTGGACGGCGGCCTGGTTCTTGAGGCGGCTGGCGATGGGCTTGGACAGCGTCCGCAGCGCCAGCGTCCCCAGCTTCGCCACCGGCAGCGACATTGGCGGCGGCGATTCCCTGGCCTCCTCCTCCGGCGGCGGAGGATTGGTGGAATCGTGAGGGGATTCGATTCGATTCGATTCGATTCGATGGGGGGAGCAGTACAAGGGTGGGACGCTGATTGGTTGTGTTCCTGTGAAACGGAACGGGAGTAAGGGAGGGAATGTGGACTTCCTTTTGTGATGAATGGCTTTTCGAGTTTTGTTGACTTTTGACTAATTCATCTTCCCCTTTTTAAAATTCAACTTCTTCAAACCGTATTTTCTTGTCAAGCAAGTATACATAAATTAAAATTTTCGAATCAGAAGGGGATAAATGGGTAATTAAGTGGTTACGAATATTCATATTCTTGAGGCATCAACAATCCGGTGTATTCGAGCCATCTATTCTATTATTAATTTCTCTTGTTTTGAACGAAGTGAGCATAGTTTAGTTGTGGTGGAACAATTTATACGAATTTAAATTTTAGATTTGACACGGATGATCGTATTTATGACTAATTTTTCTTTCAGTGGTAGACAATGTACCCCTCGACTTGTGGAGTCGTGGTGACTTCGTCAATCTTAAGATAAGATATGTTGGCTCACTTTATGGCTGATTATTCTTACAGTGACACACTTGTTATAACTTTGTCAATCTCAAGATATGCCGGCCCAGTCTTTCGAATGTGCTCATATAGATAGATGTGCATGTATGCATTTATAGAGGTGATTGTGCATATGTTGTGAGCGTCTGCGTTTGTACTATGTTTCTAAAAAAATATTCTAATTGTTTGAACTAAGTTAAAGAAATGAAAGAACTATCATTTACCAAGAAAATAAAACAATAACGGGAAATTATTGACCTTGTTTCGTGGTTCCAATGATTTTATTGATTTACTTAGTTACTTTTGCCGGTTTAAGACATGAAGGGATTTTTTCCCACTTTTATGGGATAAATCGTTTCTGAAATGCCATACTAATAGTTATTACCTCCGTCCCAAACTATACTATATAGATAAAATCTCTTATATTTGTGAACAAGATAGTATATTTTTTAAAATAAAATAAAATAAAATAAATATGTGATATATCACTCAAAGTATTCCATAACATTTAGGGTCTATTTAGATGGTTGATATTTTCAGCTCTACCAAAGTCGGTAATGTAACAAATTAACTAAATATGTTTCTTCCAATACTACCTACCAAGATTTAGTAATTCTGAAAAATACTATCAAATTTTGGTAAAGCTTAACTCTACTAAAATTTGATACACCAAAATACGTTAAAATTTAACAGTACTAAATATTGGTATGGTTGATGTAGGTAATAATTATTTCGTCACTTCCTAGATGGGCATCAGCCCGTTGGTCATTTGGACTAACGAAAATGCATGAACTTAATTATCCTTCAAGAAATTAAGCACAGAAAAGTCAGAACACAGTATAATCTATAATCTAGAGTCATCGAAAAAGAATAACTATATTTGTTCGGGTAGTTTTGTTCTTCTTGTGTGATAAGGTGTTTCAATTGGCTTTAGGCATGCACCGTTAGCTTTCGGCATTAATAACTTGACAAAACTAGGCAATAATGCATGGATTTCTCGTAACATTTAACCCTATCTCACCTAGGTAAAAAAAAAAGGACATTTTTACCACATATACCTTCTGTTAACAGCTTCTCAAATTAACCATGCTCAACTACACATGCTATGCCCTAGCCAATTCCATACATTAGCTTTTTGGCTCTTTAACAAAAGTGATAGCTAGCAAGTCAGTGCTAGCTTATGAACAGTTCAAAGTTGATACTGACTAACTGTAAGAAGTTCCCTCACGTATAGCCATTTTCTTTTGCAAGTGTAAACAGTTACCTCTCCGATCAAGGGTAGATTTAGAAAATTTGTGATACTGGTAAGTGTCATAATACACTGCTCATATATATTTAATTCATAGTATCATCTTCTATATATAAACATTTGAACCATAGCTTTCACCGAAAATTGTTGCGGTCATCTAACCTACGCATATAGTATCCATTATCCAATATGTAAGTATGTAACTCTACCACCACACTTCATATTTACACCCTTTTGCTATTTTTTGACCCAATACAATGTGCAGTCATGTACTAAGGATCACTTAATTTTTTTGAAAATTAGATCAAGCAAAGCTCTTTCATGCTTTCCATGAACACTAGCCCCTGAAGTCTTTAACAAAATAATTAGTGAAAACATCTTCATAGAAGATCCTGTATCAGCACACCTTCCATTACAACTAAAATGCACTAAGCATACAGACAAATAGGCAATTAAGTTAAGCAGCAAGCACTAGCCTATGTGTGTGGATGTGCATCACTAATCAAATGCAAATTTCTGGAAGGGCGCCAAAACCAGTGGCATCCTCAACTGGATAACCACCTCCCCTTGTTGGTAGGTTATTGGGCACCCCATTGCTATGTTGCAAGCTCCCCTTTAGCTTAATTCAACCTTAGACCATTTGACATTTGGCTAAGCACAGCAAGACAGCTACTTAAAAATTGTTTATTATTAGGGGCAAAGATCATCCTTTATATATATGGCACTAAGGCTAGAAATAAAAATGCACATATGTTAAAAACAGGATCAAGCTAGCTGCATTGAAAAGGTAATTTGGTTTGTGCAATAATAGAGTTGTAAAGTGACATCCCCAATTGCCTTTTTTTCTTAAGAACAAAGTAGTACTAGTAGTAAACAAAGGGGAGAGATACTCTTTGATTAATGGTTCTTGAGAATATGCATAGATCTCTTGCCACCTTTTTGCTTGCCAGTTACCATTGCTTCTCTTCTTGCTCAATGTCTTCTTCCATGAACCCATATAGAGCATTTGCACAAAAAAAAAAAAACAACTCCGTTGAATAGTTAGTGCAGCCCTATCACCATGGCTCAAGTTCCATCAACTTCAAGTAGCACGATCAAGAGCATGGTTTGTGAAAACAAGAAATGAAATTTTAGTAAATTAAATTGGGTGCTCTTCTTGAGCCCTTTTGTGAGCTTGCATGCATGCTTCACTCCACTGTAGCTTACTTGCTTACATAGCTTCAAAATTAGCACTAACTAATCTCTTCATGGCTACAGAATTAGCATGCAAATTAAGGTTTAAATCCACCCATGTATCGACGACGAGCACAGTGCTTGCACGCCAACGCCCAAGAAATCCCTAGTTTCCTCTCTCCCGACGCCGCCGGCGTCCTTCAGGCCGGCATGGTGGCGCACCGCCGACAAGACGTCGTAAGGCACGTTGCCGGCGGCCCCCGTGAGCTCGCTCATTGCGCCGCCGAGGTTGGCATTGTGATGGCTCGCGGCGGCGAATAGGGCTGCACCGTCGAACTTGCCGCACTCGTCGGCCGGTGAGGCGGTGGCGCCGCCGGGCTTGGTCGGCTCGAACGGGGACACTAGGGGCATCGCGGCGGTGGATGTCACGGCGCCGATCTGCGCGGCCTTCTGCAGCAGAGCCGTCGCGGACATGTCGGTGGGCGCCGCGGGCTTCGCGTGCTGCTGGTTGCTGAACACGGACGGCACGCTCTCCGCCTCCTTCGCCGCCGCCGTGGCGCTCGTCAGCTCGCTGGCATTCGACGACGAGAGCTTGCCGTTCCCGTACAGCCAGCTCAGCTGCGCCGCGTCGAACTGCGGCGGCGGCGCGCCGGAGCTCGGCGCGAAGAGATCCACGTACAGCTGCGGCGGCACTGTCGCCGCGCCACCGCTGGCCAGGACGCCAATGTGGCCCATGGACGGCAACGCCTCGCCACCCCACAGCGACAGCCCGCCGTGCCGCGCCACGCCGCCGTCGCACAGGTCCCCACCGACGCCCCCCGCCGCCGGACCGAGCATCTGACCCGCCCTGAGCTGCCCTCCAGCCGCCGCCGCCGCCGGCGGCATCATCATGTTTGGCCGCATGCCCGCCATCCCCGGCCCACCCGACCCGGCGAACAGGTAGCTCTGCCCGCACAGCGACGTGGCCGTGGCCGCCGCCGCCGCCGCGGCGGCCCCGGACGCCGCGTTCAGCCTCGCCGTCTCCTCCGCCAGCGCGTCGCAGAACGCGCGGTGCGTGATGAAGCTGTCCCTCCTGCATCCAATATCCAACCATGCATGGATCGCGTTAAGCTATCGCCACCATCGTCGACGATCATATCAAAGCCTGGAGCTAACAAGCCATATAAAACTAATAAACTATAGTCCCCTCTTCTAATGAATGTATGCTAAAATTTTAGTGGGGGCTTTTATAGTTGTAACGCCGGTAGTAGGGGCTCGAGATCCTCCCGTGGCCGTGGCCGTGGCCATGGCGGGGCGGCGGGTGTACCTGGAGAAGAGGGTGCCGCAGTCGCAGCGATACTCGCGGGTGCCGCAGGTCTTGGAGTGGGCCTTCCAGTCGGACTGGACGGCATAGCGCTTGGAGCACTTGTCGCACTTCCACTTCTTCTCGCCGTGCTTGCGGCAGAAGTGCTTCTTGATCCCGGTGAGGTCGCCGAGCGCGCGCGACGGGTTGTGGTGGACGCAGCTCTTCTCCGGGCACACGTACACCCGCTTCCTCGGCTCCTTCCCGCTCCGCTGCCGCAGCTTCCACGGCAGGTTGTGCCCTCGCCGGTGCAGCTGCAGGTTCTGGTCTCGCTGGAACCCCTTCCCGCATATCTCGCACACGAACCTGTTCGTCGCCATCAGCGTCCTCGGCGACAGCGCGATCACCTCCGCCTCCGGATCTGCACCCACCGACATCGCCGTTGATCAGTCGAGTCAAACACAGCAAAATGGGGAAGATTTTGAGGTTAATTGTGTTGTGCACTTGCCTGGTGTGCCGGGGAGATTGCGCTTCTTCTTGGCGGGAGGAGGAGGAGGAGGAGGGTGTTCTTGCTGATGGTTGGTGAGAGGAGCGAAAGGGTTGGAGATGGCTGCGGCTTCACTAGTCGCCATTGTTATCAAATTGCTAAGCTTGTCGTTGGCTTGTTGCTAATTAATCGATCGATCTCTCTTGGGATCAAACTATGCTAGTTGCTGATCGATCTCCTCTTCTGCTTGACTAGTTCCCTTTGGAGACAAAAGGGCAACTTTTGTTCTTAGGTATGGGTCATTACCCCCAAGCATAAATAAGCTTTGCTAGCTAGTGGCAACAACAAAACCATCAAGGCAGGATAAATATAGAGCTTTGCTAGTGAGAGTGAGATCGATGGAGAGAGATTGTTTGTGTGTGTATGTGTGAGAATAAAATATTTGAAGTGGTAAAAAGGTGAAAGTTGAAAGGTGTGTCTTTAGGTGTTTGTGCAAGCATAGCAAGGGTTAGCTAGTGTAGCTAGTGTGTGTGGGTGTGCAATGCATCATGACACATATGATGAGGAGAAAGATAGGGAAAGGGGGAAGGAGGGGGTGGTAAAAAGCTGTGGCTTGGTGCCTTTGCATTTGGCATGATTAGCCCATAATGTGATGCTTCCTGCATCTGCATATCCCCCCTTCTCATCAAATCTCAGCCTTCCTCCCTCTCCCACTGCAAAGGTAAGCTACTGCAGCTGCTGCCTCTGGAGCCTGCACTGCAACAGTGCAATGCATGGGCTGCTACTTTCTTTGGCCTGGACCCACATGCAGGCACACACCTTCTTAAGTTTTTGAAAACTAGCTTGTTAGTTGTTAAATAGTACTCCCTCCGTTTTTAAATATTTGACGCCGTTGACTTTTTTAAATATGTTTGACCGTTCGTCTTATTCAAAAAATTTAAGTAATTATTAATTATTTTTCTATCATTTGATTCATTGTTAACTATACTTATATGTATACATATAGTTTTACATATTTCATAAAAGTTTTTGAATAAGACGAACAGTCAAACATGTGCTAAAAAGTCAACGGTGTCAAATATTTAGAAACGGAGGGAGTACTAGATTGATTGGATCAAAATCAAGAAAAGGGATTTGCTACAATTGTCAATTGATGTTGTTTGAGCCGTCATCTCAAGCGGGGTCCCTTGATAGGATTAGAATCACTTGATCCTGACTTGACCTGGATTTGAGGCTGATAAAAAGGGTGTTATATAGTGGGGATCATGTGGTCGAATTTGTTATCGTCTTATTGATCGTTTTGACTAGCTAATTGCTATGGTTAAAATTATTATGTTCTTGCTGACTAGACGGAAGAGATCGATGGATTAGTAATTTAATTTCTATGATAGGAGGAGAGTGATCTCAGCTTGCGTCAATACCAAAAAAAAAATATCTGATCGATCGTTGGCGTTTCTTTTTCATTATCTGCACCAGTGTAAAAATGACATAATAGTGTAAGATAGATGGAGTATTAAATGCATAGGGCCGAGCAAATCAATCCATTTCTCTCAAAATTTAGTATGTTCAAATAACACGATTCATGGTAGACACATTGTCTAAAAAGGAGTTATAGACAACAAAAGTGCTGCTTTTTTTCCTTGATTAAGTTCTGCCTTTTCAAAACGGAAGCTTTCATGTGAAGAATCCTGTCATCTTAGATTTGTTAATTTGGAAAGAATATACATAGCTTCGCTTAAAAGTTAGTACCGTTTTGATTTTAAAGGAACTGGCGAGATCAATCAAAAATAGACAGAATGGTGCATCAAAACATAAATTAACAACGAAATATGTTTCTTTCTCTTTTCTTGCACGCCAACTTCCTTGAGAATTGAAGGAAAACAATACAAGAACGGTTGGCCCGAGAACTACTAGCACACAATACCACAGATTCACTATAGCACTCGTGTACTCCTTCCGATCCGTTCCAAAATAATTCTATGTTGAAAAGGAACCGTCAAGATTCGTTGTACTATTCTATTTTAATCTAGGTTGATCTATTTTGAAATTGATGGAGTACTCCCATATATGGAGAATTTGCTACATTTTACAGTCGATCTGCTTCTCTTTTTTTTTGAGAGAGTCTCTGCTTAATTCTGATCGTGAATCAACAGGTAGCTAGTGTGAACGAGGTAATTAATAATTTCTCCATTAGCCCGCTACAGCTAGCTATAAACTATACTTTTTCCTCCCTTAAAAGTTACCAATATATATTTTCACTCCATATTACGCACGCATAGGCTAGCTAACTATGCATCCGATGATCCGAAGGTCAAACCATTAGTATACGCAGCTAGCCTTTCTACTCGCCTTGGATGCCATTCTACGTATGTAGTAGTAGCAATGTAGCATAGCACACGAGACGACGGTGACACAGTAGTGTCTAGCTACCACTGCACTGGGAGCTAAGCTAGCGCACGCACGAGAGACAACCCCAGCATCGTCATCCCCCACGCGCAGAACGAGACACCTCCGTGGATTAGGGGACAAATTACAATGCAAATCCTCTTATATATTCTACCAATGCAAATTTCATTGCTATAGCAAACTAGTAAAATTGATTAATTACTCTGTACGTGCGTGCTAATTTGATTAATCATCTAGGAGAACCTACGCCGGCGACGTAGCCATGATCGAGCTGGGCGCGCGTGCGACGACGACGGTGAGGTGAGCCCCAGCTACACGTACGCGGGCGGCGCGGCGGGCACGTGCGGTGGCGGGGCGGGCGGCGCGGGAAGCGAAGAGGGAGAGAGGCCACGGCCAGGGGGAAGGCGACGGCGGAAGCGACAGCGGCTGGAATATTTGTCGCTGGATGGCGCCAGCCTGCTTGCGTCTGCTCGCTCGTTGTATTGGAAGACTAGTTAAAAGAGAGGAGATCGAGATGGTGGTGGTGAGATTATTAACAGAGAGGTCAAAGGAGCTAGCTAGCACTGCAGGTTAATTTGTGCATCTAAATCTCACATGTTTCTAGACATATAGGAGAGTATGCTACATGCATGTATCCACTGATCGATCGATCTCTCGTGCACATGCATACGATCTGATCAGTTTTATTGATTCCCTAGTTTGATCGACTACATCAGGAACAACCCCTTTTAATCCCGGGTTGTAAACTGAGACGTCCAGTCCGGGACTAAAAATATCCATCTTTACCGCCGATCAAAATAGCCAACAATAAAAATGGATTTTTATTTTTTAGTCCCAGTTGGTAAGATGGTAGCGCTACCATTTTTAGTTTCGGTTGATTAGTTTTTTTCTTTTTTTCCATTGTTTTTTTTTGCTTGCATTTATTGTCACCCTCAAATCCCCACAAATCATCTACAATTGCCCATCCACAATATCATCCACAATCCACAAGTCATTGACAAAATCATCCACAAATCTAAAATAATATACAACAAAGTTTACAAATCATTCTAAAAATATTTTAAAAAATCACAAAACAACAGCCGCCGCCGGCCGCTCCCGCCGCCCGACGGTCTCCCCTCTCGTCGGATCTGGCGGAGGGGAGACTACCTGGCCGTGCACCGCCTCCCATCCCGCTGCCACTGCCGCTTCAGCGGCCCGGTCGCCGCTGCGGCCGCTTCCGCCGCTCGGCCACCGCCGGAGGAGAGGCCGCCACCTGCCATCGCCGTCATCGGAGGAGGGGGGAGGAGGGGAAGGGGAGGAAGGGGAGGGGGAGGAGGTGGAGGAGAGAAAATGAGATAAGGACGAGAGGCAGCACGCGGCTCGGGAGAGTTTTCATGTTTTTTTTTTTAATTTGGGTCCTGGTTGATATAAACAATTAGGACTAAAGATAATAGGGTCTGACATGTTTTTGAATCGGGACTAAACATGATTTTTAGTACTAGTTCTTACTCAAATCGAGACTAATGTGATTTTTACGTGACTTAGCAAAGATCACTTTTGTAGTAGTGTGTGTATCCAGCCGTACGTACGTACGTTGCTGGTATAATATGTACAACATGTACATGACTCTTTCGTGCGTATATAGGGTGCTGTAGTTTTAATTTGATTTGTACCGCAATTTGGTTTGTTGGTTCACATTAAGGCCGAGTTTAGTTCCAAATTTTTTCTTTGAACTTTCAACTTTTCCATTACATCAAAACTTTTCTACACACAAAAACTTTTAACTTTTCCGTCACATCGTTTCAATTTCAACCAAACCTCCAATTTTAACGTGAACTAAACACAGCATCGCTAGAGCCAGTCAATTTTGGAACTAGCCCTAGTTAATTCATGTCAGTGGCCGGGCGTGCAACTGCAGGCAATTAATGTTGTCAACGCCTGCCATATTTACATGCACCCTGCAGGACGTAACGTATATGCCGGCATGCAACACAACATGTATAGTACGTACGTTACGTACGCACTATATATTGCCATGCATGGATGGACTTCTCATGTTTGTCTTTTGCAAATGCAAATCCTTTCTCAACCCATCTGTAAATTAATTAACAATTAGTCACCCTTTTAAAAAAGAAAAAACAACATGCATACATATGCATGCCAAGACGAACAGCAGTTTACCATTCCATGACTTTCTGGAGTATAGATCCAGCGTACGTACGTCAAGCTGATTTTTTGTACGTATGCAACAAGTGCAAATGCTCAAGGACGATTCTCAAATTCAAACCAACATGCGTCCACAACTACATTACATGCATAACAATACAGGTTAAGCTCTGCGTCATTTAGAAATGATTAGTTTGGATCGATGCTGCTGGAGTGCTGGTCAGTACAGTGTGGTCACACAAACATTGGCGTAATTAATAAAGGATTCAGATTACATCAACTTGCATGAACATACATACCTAACACGTACTGTAACATGCAATGCCTAGTCAGCTGATGTGTCTGATGGTCACATGCTTGTCTCACTTAGAATTAGATTCCTCTTTAGCTCCATGGAAGCAGTGTATGTCAGGGATAGGAGATGGTGACCAACTACACTGTTTAAAATCTCTGACTAGATGAGTATAAAACTATGGATGTCTAGCTATCTGCGAGGAGCTGGTAATTAATTAACTATATTAGTTGGCTACAGGGTTTAATTATCTATGTAGTTATGATAATTAACCGCAAAATTTGCAGAGTTAAGTACTTGCATTGTACTGTCGTGTCTCGCTTGTCACACACTGATGGAAGCTTTCACCTGGTCTCTCGTAGAACTAGAACGGCGTAGCTAGGATAACTAGTAGAGACTAGAGAGAGGGTGTGATTTTTACTTTTACCTTCCAAACATTTTAAATTTGAGTTCTGTACTTGCTTCCAACATTGCGGTAATTAAGGAGATAGAGTCATAGAGGGATCATTCATTAATACGATCGAATCGATCCTTAATTAGTTTAGCTGGCTATATTTCATTTGAGGTTTATCATTTCAATTTCTGAATATACATCTTAAAAAGCGCCTTTAATTTGAAGCAAAAGATGGTAATTTAACCAAGCCACTCAAAAAGTAATCCCACACATATATGTCGTCGATGCTAATTAATAAGAAGATTCAGTCATGCATGACTCAAAAAAAAAACAAATGCTAATTAAATGCATGCATGGGTAGTGTCATGAACATGTCATGTCAGTCAGATCAGTCAGCGTACTACCGGCAACGTGTTGGATTTTAGAGTCGCTAGGCGTGTATCAGTTAATTACAATTAAACTTAATTTGCACAGCTCTTCCGAAATCCAATGTGATCGAGAATATATCATGCAAACAAGATCGCATCAAGCAGCAGGCAGCTGCAGTGAAGGTCATGCATGCACATTGCATGCAAAACATATCACAAAAAGCTAGAAGAAGTGTGACTGGCTGCTGGCTGCAGGTGAATATTTGGAAGTGTGGGAAGGCGTCTGCTTGCGAGCTGACTTTAGTCCCAAGGCCCTAAACCAGATTTATGCTCCTCTAATAGTATTGGTCCCCATGACGGGGAGGATAATTAGTCTTTTTGGCCTTTGGGGATTTGATTAGTGTTAACTCCTTGGACTCTAGCGTATGAACTCTTGCAGGCCCTAGGATATTCTCTCCTCATGCCCCTAGGGCTCCACAGGCTTTCTAAAGAGACACAAGATTCCTTTCCAAAGTCCACAGAAAATTTGCAACTTTTTGGTCCCCATTTTAATTCTAAATTTCTTGCATTGCATTGCTAGCAGTAGCAAGGCAGCTTGGGAGGAAGAGGAGCAATGTATATACTTTGGGAAATGAAAACTAACAAAGAGGTTTGGAAAAAAGAGAAGCCTTGTCACTATGAGTATGTTTGCTTCCTTGGATTGACCTTGGGCAATGGTCAGTGTATAGTTTCACCGTCACAAGGGCTGGTGGCTAGCTAGGCTGCTAGTACTAGCTAATTGTTGTTTCTTAATTGAACTATATAGGCAAATTAATCAATCTGATTTGGCAGGAAACTATATCGATCTTGCTAGCAGCTATTATATTGAATGCATTATTGTTGTATATATTCAATTATTGTTATATATAGTATATAGTATCATGTTAGTTTTCCTTTTTTTTTACGGGGAATCATGTTAGTTTTCCTGATGTATGCATATTTACGTACTGAAAATCAAGACATTATATATGTCATTTGTATGCTGAGATGGGTTTAATTGGCCGATCAGATGAATCAAACAAGCGTGTATAAAAAAAAAATCCCTAATTAGCTATAGCATTCTCAGATC
This sequence comes from Oryza sativa Japonica Group, assembly GCF_034140825.1. Lineage (NCBI taxonomy): Eukaryota > Viridiplantae > Streptophyta > Magnoliopsida > Poales > Poaceae > Oryza > Oryza sativa. The sequence continues at coordinate 7,852,882 of NC_089035.1, read as the reverse complement.
GATAGTATATAATCAAAATAACATATCCTTGATCGATCAGTTCATCACCTAAGCATAAATTTCTTAATTAGTTTTTGTAGAGACATTAATTAATTAGAGTGAAGAGCTAGGCGACTTTCTCAAAATGAAGAGCAGAACGTGCGGGTGTGCAAGCTAGGCTAGCTGTAGCTAAAAACTCTACTTTGGAAAAGAAAATTAAAGTGCACAAACATATAGGATAGCTAGCTAGGCTCCTTTTTTTCCCCCTTTTTTCTCTCGTGTACATGCTGCCTCGCTTTCGTTCTTTCTGAGTGGAGTAGGGGAGGCGTTGCGAATGCAGAAGCCACGTATGCCAAAAAATAAAAGGGAGAAAATTAACCAAAGCTGGCGACGTCGATCGACCGCTTGTAATTAATTTTAAACGGATATAGAAACCAGAATTAAGGCTTCGCATATAAATGGGTTGGGATTTTCGGTGGCACGTAAAATAAGCCATTAACACATAAATAATTATGTAATTATTATAAACTTAAAAATTGATTATTTATTTGTTTATGAAATTTCTGTTAAAAACACTTTTGCATAAAACTCACTGTTTAGCAATTTAGGAAGTATGCTCACCAAGAACAAGGAAGTAGTCGTTTCGAAGTAGTTAAGTAGAACTCACCCTTAAGAGCAAGTTTAATAGCTAACTACTAGCTACAAATCTACATTAGAGTTAACATGTATAATAGGTTAGCTCCATTTTTTCCCTCCTTTTTTCTCTCAATCAAAAAAAAGTTTTTAGACATGCTATGGATAGAACGGAATGCGAAAGAGATGGGGACACAGATTACCCGATGATGGTTGCAGGGGAGACCTCATTTTCCACGGCCGACAAAAGGAGAAGTGGAGGAAGGGAGCAAGGGTGGTCTCTCACTCGACTTGGCTGACAATAAGGTGAATGGTGAGATTAGGCAGTGCTATGGAGCCATGGAGGGAGTGGTGGGAGGACAGAACTCGACGAACACATGTTCCTAAGCGTCAAGCATGTCCAGCTCTCGATCTCTCCCTCACTCTCATGTTCCCTGGTTGGTTGAGGTGGAGGATGGCTTGCACACGACTGTGACGAAATAAACAAGCCTCCCTCAAAGTTAGCTGCCGGCAACCGCATCATGCGCGTAACCACCTCTCCTCCCCATTCCCTTGCTTCCATCCTTACGGAGAGCAAGTTTAATTGTAAAGTCAACTGCTAGCTATAAACTTATATTAGAGCTAACATGTGTAATAGATTAGCAATAAAATTGTTTCTATTTTTCTTCTTACATATTTACTTTAGAGCATGTGTAGAGCTAGCTCTTACATGAGAGCTAGCAATCATCATTTTTCAATTTATCTCTCTTTCACATAAGTTTATAGTTAGCTTATAGCTCACTATTAATTAAACCTGTGAGGAATGAGGAGCCTCGCCAACACCCCGTGGTTCTCAAATGTACATGCAAAGGCAGAGATATCTTATGCCTACCTTCTGCAGCCCGTCCTCCTCCATTAGTCCATCCCTTTCTACTAATAATCAATATATAGTATATAATATAATAAGTAGAGATAAATGTAATAGTTTTTTTAGGAAGATAAATATATTGGTTCACATGATCGTATGATTTGGAGTTTTGGACACGATTGTGTGGTTCCGGCTTAGGGTGGGTAATTCACGAGTATGCAAGTTGTGGCGCTACAATCCAGCCGTATGTATGGTAGTTGTGTCGTCGTCTACTCAGGGGCTCAGGGCCCATGGGCTGCAACCCGCCGCTTCTCGCACTGTGTGGCTGTTCGCGGCCAAAAATAGCAAGGAACATGTGCCAAACTGGCAACAAGAGTCTTTTTGTCATGTCCACATAGGGCCTGTTTAGATCCATTTAGAATGACAAATAACAAATAATAAAAGTTTTGGTTAGCGTTGTAAAAGTACTAGTCGGTGTTTAAATGCATCTTAAAGTTTTACCATTTTAGCACTAAAGAAAGAGAAAGAGAGAGGGTGTGGTCCCGAAGCACTTTTTGGCAAAATTTGCTACTATGGACTACCAAATGCCAAATGCCAAATGCTAAATTGCCAACTTTTGCTACTAGTGTTTAGATCTAAAATAGCAAAAAGTGCTTTAAAATGGCAAAACTTTTGTTATTTTGGAGGGCCCTGTGTGTACAGTGGCGGGGGCATGGGACGACCAGTGGCCTGGCCCCCTTTAATAATTTTTATACATAATTATCTAATTACAATCAATTAGATAATCAACTTAAGAAATAGTGCATTAGCTCTCTTCAATACTGTTAGCCCCCTCCCATTTTAAATCCTGGCTTCGTCGCTACTACTTGCTTGCGTGTGTGCCGCCCATCGGTCCATGTACTAAAGCAACGGACTCTTAAATTCAAACATGTACTTCTACACCTCATTTCCTATTATCCAAACATACCCTGAGTGACCTAAGACCCTGCATAACTTGTGCCAAATGAAAGTAAGTCAGATGATGGCTAGGGATGGCAACGGGCCAGGTCAGGCACGGGTAGAGCAAAACCATGCCTGACCTGGCACCGACAATGTCACGGTTACGGGTTAGACATACCCTTTACCCTTCGATATACGTCACATATCGGTTTGGTATACCTACACGCATACAGATGTTTCCCGCGTACTGTAAGGAAATCCTTCACAGAGTCTATGGATGGGAAGAATCCTACTCGGATAAGATTGGGTCGTTAATGTATCGTACAGGGTCTGACATCTCCGAGTTCTACTTGGAGACCTCTAGATCTGCAATATAAAAGGGACTACGATCTCGCCGGATCCGACAAGTTCCCTTGTTCTCTTTGTAACCTGTGTTTTCTACCATATAATCCCACATCAACTGGATTAGGGCTATTACCTATCAAGGGGCCTGAATCAGTATAATTCTTGTCTTTTGTTTGCTTGATGGCGTACTACGTAGATCCTTGTACCAACGTACCCCAATACCCTCTATATCCGGTCTACGGGTATCACCCGTTGACAGTGGCGCGCCAGGTAGAGGCCTTGGTACTCAAGGTTCTACTACTATGTCATCCAGCTTCGTCGACAACAACGTCAGCACCAGCCTCAGCCAAGTACTCCCTGCTTCAACAATGCTGGTATGGACTCAAGTCGGCGAAATCGTCTTCCCGGTTTACACCACGACGCCGATCTCAACCGGTCCTCCAATGACCGGAGACGAGAACGTAGTGGCTACGAACCAGGGCGATTCCATGTCGAAAAATCCCCCCGTCGAGACGGAGAACGGAATATCGACGACATCCAAGCTCAAGAAGGATTTTGATACGGCCAAACCTTGTCCTTCCGACATGAACCACGAGCTGACAAAGATGACTTCCGAAGCCACAAGGTCTTGGTGTCTTATCCACAAAACCAAGAAACACACCCTGCAAGATTGCTGGGTTTTCCTCAACGTCCGTGCTAAAATTCGGGCCTGCAAAGAACGTGGAATTCAGCGTACTTCTCCAACTCGGGATGTCTATTGTCCTATTTACAAGACAAAGAATCACGACCTCTTGAGCTGCAAAGTCTTTCTCGGCGCCATGAAAGCTCAGTCTCCTAAGTCATATATCCCCATCAGGGATAACGGCAAGGAACAAGGAGCGACTCCAACTTCAGATCGATTCATTGGGGTAATCGATATCGACCCTCACGAACCATCGGTCTTACATCTCCTTGAGGACTATGGGTCATCGACAACGAGCGCGCCGCGGGAGGTATTGGCTATCGATGACGTTGGCACGTCAGCGCACGCCAACACAGAAGCGGGGAACCAATCGACTACTCCAGTCCAGCACATCAGGGCCGTTCAAGCGATACTGAGGGAAACTCCTTACGATCCCGTTCTGAACCTTGACCTTGAGCGTTGGACAGAACGACTACGGGAATCGGTGACTAACCTCAGCAACGCATTTAAAGAAGCTGCTACCGCAGCACACCAGGAGCAGCCACCAACTGGAGAGGCCAATGGTGTAACACCCTGAAAATTCGACCGACAAAAATCTAAACTCTAAAAATATGGGCATTCAAAAACTTTTTAAATAAATTGCATCATGCCGATTTTCTCCGCTTATTTCATTGGAATTTAGTTTCGAAGTTTATCAATAACGAATAAGGAATAATTAACTAGGAATAAAACCTAAAATTAAATTGGCAAAAGAAATAATTAAGATATAATTTAAAATAAAGATGAGGTGAGGATAGAAATGAATAAAATATTATCGCGACCATATTTGTATCAATTAAATTTAAATGCGATTGAATAGGAATTTACTCTAATTAAATTCAAGTAAATTATATAAAAATAAAATATCAGTAAAATAAATCTAGAGTGGATCCATTGGTTGGAATAACACAAATATTGAATAAACCATATTTATGCAAAATTTAGGATTTATAGAATCAAATTTAAATAATAAATAGGCTAAAATCGGGTTAAATAAGAAAAAACACTGTTCCTTTCACTCTAGGTGCTCGACGTGGTCCCCTAACCCAGCCCCCTCCTCTTTCCCCTCTCTCTGTCGCCACCGTCACCACGCGCCGCTGCCCGTCGCGCCTGGCCGCCTCGCGCCCCGAGCCGCCGCGCGCCGTCGCCATCGTCGCCTGCCGCCGCGCCGACGTCGCCATCGCCGTCTGTCGCCGTCGCCATCCCATCGCCGCTGCCGCGCCGCGCGCCGTTGCCCCGCGCCTCGAGCCGTGCCGCTGCCGCGCCGCGCGCCGTCCCGTCGCCTTGCGCCCCACGCCGCTGCCACGCCGCGTCGCCATCGCGTCACCCGTCGCCCCGCGTCGCGCCCCGTGCCGCGCCGCCTTGCGCCCCGAGCCGCGCCGCGTCGTCGCCATCGCCGCCCGCGCGTCGCGCGCCGTCACATCGCCGCCCGTCGCGTCGCCGCCCGTCACCAACGCCCCGCGCCGCCGCGCCGCCGTCGCGTCACCCCCTTCACCGCCCCTCCCTTCTCTTCCCTCTTCCCCCTTTTCCCCTCTCTCCCCTATAAAAGCCCACCATTCTCCCCTCTCCCCACTCCATCCCCTCCTCCTCTCCCTCTTCTCCCCCCCCTTCTCCACCCGCCGCCGTCGTCGTGCCGCCGCGCCGCCGCCTTCGAGCCGCCGCGCCGCCGCCACGAAGCCGCCGCGCTGTGCCACGCCGTGCGCCGTCGTCGCCGCCGCTGTCGGTGAGCCGCTGCCCCCCTGTTTGTCACCGTGCCGCCGGGTAGAGAGAGAGCCAAGAGAGAGAGAGGAAGGGAGAAGCCGAGGGAGAGAGAAAGAAAAGAAAAGAGAGGAAGAAAGAAAGAAGCCGGGAGAGAGAGAAAGAGAAGGAAAAAGAAAAGAAAAGAGAGAAAGAGAAGGAAAAAGAAAAGAAAAGAGAGAAAGAGAAAGAAAAAGAAAAGAAAAGAGAGAGAGAAAGAGGGGAAAATAGAAAAGAAGAAAAGGAGAAAATAGAAGGGAAGTTAGGGGAGAGATTAGGAGGATATAGGAAATAAAAATGGTCGGGGTTAATCATAGATTATTTTTGGAAATTCCTAGAGTGTAATAGTATTTCGATCGAAATTTTGGGTTAATTATAGGAATATGTTTCTTGATCGGATTAGATTAAAAATTGGTAGTAATTTAGATGTAATTAATAACTAAACAATTAGATGAATTCTTATAGATTATTATAGATTATTTTTGGTAATCTCTATAAGTCATCGATTCACGGTAGGAATTCGGATTTAATTTTTAGGAATTTTAGCCGTGTATTATATTTAATCATTTAGTCATAGACTAAATTAAATCGTACAATATTATAAGATAATTTTAGGATTTTGTCCGATATTTAGCTTGCGATAGAAATTTCTAACCTATTATATGGATATAATGCCCGGGTAGATTAAATTAAAAACTTATGGTAACAAAATATTTATACCCGCAAAACTAGTTTAGGATGTATAAATCGAAATTGGGTTTGCCCTAGTTCGCGAATAGTAAAGTTAATATAAAAGAATCAATTTTTGCATTCGACTTCCATTTGGATTTACTTGGATTTTTATTTGAATTCTAACCGAATTTAAATCAATTTTCTCACGTAACTATAAAGCCCGAGAAGCCCGAGGGAGTTGCGGATCCAAGTGAAGGCCAAGACCCGCAAGACTTTGAGCAAGGCAAGTCATCACTATTCCTTGAACATGTTGATCCCATTTACAAAATTATTTTGTTTACAAATAAAATTACATGCAATGATAGACATCCTACTTGTGATTATGCCATGCCTTGATTATTGTTTACCCTTAAATCCTTGTAACCGTGATTTATGTATAAGTCCCTAGTCAACTATGACAAATGCTTAGAAATGCTACTCTAGATTTATGCATACTCATATTTATCAAAAGCTATATGCTTGGGCAATTACCTTTGGGAAGGGAATTGAGATGCGGCATGTGGAGACATGAGCGCCACATTGCCATGATGTTGATGACATGATTTGTGAAAGGAGAAATAAAATTAAATAACTGTTTTCGACTGGGGCGGACGGAGGATTTGGGTGGTATCCGGAAAAGGCTAGTACCGTCCCCGGTCAATTAAGGACCGAGCCATGAAGTTAAGCATGAAACGACGCCCGTACAACCGCACTTCTCGTATGGGTATAGACCTAGCGGAATATATAGCTGAGCGGAGGCAGTATCCATGCATAGTGGTTTCTTGATGTGTGAGGCAGGGGCTCTACGGTGGGGCAGCCATTGGTAGAACCGCGAGGCGGGTGTCTACAGTGGTGTCGCCATCGGTAGGACTGCCATGTGAGAATTTAAACATAATTATAAATTAATTAATGCATGTGTGAGTCTTTTCTTCCCGGGTGCGCCAGAACTCCTCTCACTGCTAGAAACCGTGTACGCCTAGAGTGCATGAGGATGTGAAGTTCATGGAGCGGGTACTGCCAATGCGAGGTTATCGAAAAGCTTTGCCATGACACGTCTCATGTGTTGGGACGAGGCTCATGTGTTGGGCAGTCGCGGAGTACGGGTAAAGTGTACATCCACTGCAGTGTGAGTAAATCAAAACTATTCGAATAGCCGTGCTCGCGGTTATTGAGCACCGGGACGTGTATTACACTTGGCTAGACTCTAAATTCTTAATTTGTGTGGGATGGGATATTGCATGATGATTTCTTTGCTGATGGAGCCACTTCCTGAGAGACGGGAATGTGGACGTCCTCAGAAAACCATGACGACTCAATGGCGGGAAGCTATCCTTGGGATCACCATGGATGGTGGACAGAACCGTCATTGTTTAATATGAACACTGGTACTAAAATTTGATCAGTCTGTGCTAGGTCTTAGGCTTGTGAAAAGAATTACAAAACTTGCTTTGCGCAAAAGAACCATAGCCATCCTTTGAATACCCTTGTCATATGCATTGTTGCTGTGGTGGCTTGCTGAGTACGGTTGGTACTCACCCTTGCAATATACAAACTTAATCAAAGGTCGGAGATGAAGCTTCGGAGGATCCCTACGCTTACTACCAGGAGGGTGATGAAGACGATGGCGCTCAGTAGGTCTTAGTTACAGTCGTTGCCTATGGCAATGGCGTGCCGCTGCCTTGACTCCGCTGCCTTACCTACTTCTGTTTTTGGAATGTATTCCGGACCGCTTGGTCCGATGATTTAAGACTATGCCTGCGGGCTTATGATGTAATAATTCGTATTAGACACTCGTGTATGTGCACTTGGTATTTCAGCTATGAATTCATGTGTACCAAACTACTTGATCCAGGGAAATGGTACAGTTTACATGATTGATTCCTGTTATAAAAACGGGGGTCTACAAATGGTGAGGATCTGGAACGGAGGGAATCACCTCAACAAGCTACCCCTCTACCTCGCGGCACTGGCGATCTTCGAGATCAAATCAACGGCCGCCGGGAAGCACGACGCACACGAGACAACGTGAATCGCTCTCGGAGTCATGTCTCTTCACGGCGCCATGATAACGGAAATCGAGGAGATCGCTCAAACGAGGACCGGGACCACGACAACCACCACGATCACAACGATCGCGAACGACGGGTGCCAGACAATACTGGTCATGGTCGCCGCCGTATCGACGACGACGATGGAGATCGGCGCCGAGACAACAGCGGAAGACGACGACAGGATTCCCGGGATCCAGGCCGTCATCCTCGTAATCGTACACCGGAACCAAGCGACCTATCGTCATCGTCATCATCCGCGTCCTCCTCATCGTCAGACAGACATCCACGAAGGACACACGACCGCCGGCAACCCACTGCCCCCAACGCTGGGTGTAGGGCTTTCGGTCGTTCCCTACGTGATGTCCGATGGCCTGAGAGATTCCGACCCGGAGCAATAGAAAAATATGATGGGAGCACCGACCCAAAGGAGTTCCTTCAAGTCTACTCCACAGTACTCTATGCTGCCGGAGCAGACGACAATGCGTTAGCAAACTATTTACCAACCGCGTTGAAGGGTTCTACACGTTCATGGCTGATGCATCTTCCTCCCTACTCAATCTCTTCGTGGGCAGACCTGTGGCAACAATTCATCGCCAATTTCCAAGGAACATACAAGCGCCACACGATCGAAGACGACCTACACGCGTTGACACAGAACTTGGGTGAATCATTGAGGGAATACGTTCGACGTTTTAACGAGTGCAGAAACACAATTCCTGAAATCAATGCTTCTGTAATTCACGCCTTCAAATCCGGTGTCAGAGATCGCTACACTACCCAGGAGTTGGCGACAAGATGCATCACAACCACTCGGAGATTATTCAAGATCGTTGAGCGATGCGCCCACGCTGATGATGCGCTAAGACGCAAGAACGATAGGCCAAAGACCGGGGGAGAGAAGAAACCAGCCACGGACACATCTGAGTCAAGCAAGAAGAAAAATCGCAAAAACGGAAAAGGAAAGCTCAAGCGGAAGTCCTCGCAGTAGAATACGCGAACCCTCCCAAACGCCCAGACCCACAAAGCAGCGACATAAAGAAATCATGGTGCTCCATACACAAGACGGACAGACATTCTCTGGAAGATTGCCTTGTTTTCAAAAAGTCGCTCGAGAAGCACATGGCATTTGAAAAAGGCAAGCGAGTACGCGTTGTCGAGACGAACGAAGAGACGGCTCCTCACGAACCGGACTCAGCGTATCCAGACTCCGACCTCCACGTCTCACACATCTTCGGCAGTTCCACAACGTACTCCTCCAAGCGAGAATACAAGAAAGTGGAACGTGAAATCTGTTTGACGTGGCAGGGGGCTGCACCCAAGATGAAGTGGTCTGAGCAGAAGATAGAGTTCTCGGAAGAAGACCACCCCAAGACCGCCGTTATCCCAGGACGATATCCGATCGTGGTCGAACCCGCTATTCGGAACATCAAGGTAGCGCGAGTTCTCATTGACGATGGCAGCTTAATCAATCTTCTTTTCGCCAGCACTTTGGACGCGAGGGGAATTCCGCAAAACGAGTTGACACCAACTAATCAACCCTTCCATGGAATTACTCCCCAATCATCGTCCAGACCTTTGGGCAAGATTACGTTGCCCGTGACTTTCGGCCAAGCCAACAACTTCCGAACAGAACAGATCACCTTTGATGTTGCTGAATTCGATACAGCTTACAACGCCATCATTGGGAGAACTGCACTTGCGAAGTTCATGGCTGCATCTCACTACGCATATCAAGTGCTTAAGATGCCGGGACCGAAGGGAACAATCACTATTCAGGGGAACGCAAAGCTAGCAGTGGAATGCGACAAGCGGAGCCTCGACATGGTCGAGCAAACGCCCAGCCCACACGCCACGACTGAGCCACCCAAGAAAGTGACCAAGACAAACAAGACGCCGAAACCAGATGGCGTCATCAAGATTGTTCCACTCTCTAGTGCCAACCCCGATAAGACCGTCAAGATCGGGGCGACACTAAATGAGAAATAGGAACTCACGCTCATCACCTTCCTCCGCGACAATGCCGATGTGTTCGCTTGGCAGCCATCCGACATGCCGGGGGTCCCTAGGGAGGTGATTGAGCACAAACTCATGGTGCGACCTGATGCCAAGCCAATAAAGCAAAGACTGCGGAGATTTGCACCAGACCGAAAACAAGCCATACGAGAAGAGCTCGACAAACTTCTCAAAGCTGGCTTCATCAGAGAAGTACTTCATCCAGAGTGGCTAGCCAATCCAGTCATGGTACGGAAGGCCAACGGAAAATGGAGAATGTGTGTCGACTTCACCGACCTCAACAAGGCGTGCCCCAAGGATCACTTTCCACTTCCTCGAATAGACCAATTGGTGGATTCAACAGCCGGTTGCGAATTATTGAGCTTCCTCGACGCTTACTCTGGCTACCACCAAATCAGCATGGCAAAAGAGGACGAAGAGAAGACAACATTCATCACGCCTTTCGGGGTATTTTGCTATGTTAAAATGCCATTCGGACTGATAACAGCTGGGAATACTTTCCAGCGCACGGTCCAGGGCGCACTTAGCAACCAGTTTGGCAACAATGTCGAGGCTTACGTCGACGACATCGTTGTCAAAACCAAGACAGGCGACTCATTGATTGACGATCTGCAGGAAATGTTCGACAACCTCCGACGATATCGCCTCATGCTCAATCCTGAGAAGTGCACGTTCGGAGTACCGTCGGGCAAGCTGCTCGGATTCCTTGTCTCTGGCAGAGGGATAGAAGCAAACCCTGAGAAGATCAAGGCAATCGACAATATGAAGTCGCTTACAAGACTCAAGGAGGTACAAAAGCTAACCGGATGCATGGCAGCACTAAGCAGATTCGTCGCTAGGATGGGAGAACGAGGACAACCTTTCTTCGCTCTGTTGAAGAAACAAGACAAATTTGTATGGACACGGGAAGCCGAAGAGGCATTCATTGCACTCAAGCGCTACCTATCAAACCCCCCTGTACTTGTTGCTCCCCAAACTAATGAAGAATTATTCCTCTATATTGCCGCCACGCCACACTCCGTTAGCACTGTCATTGTTGTCGAGAGAGAGAAAGTACAGCGACCAGTTTATTACGTCAGCGAAGCTCTCCACGACGCAAAGACAAGATACCCACAGATCCAAAAGCTGCTTTACGCAATCATCATGACATCAAGGAAGCTACGCCACTATTTTCAAGCCCACAGAGTCATAGTTGTCTCCTCTTCCCCTCTCGGTGAAGTTGTGAGAAACAAAGACGTTGTCGGCCGCATTGCGAGATGGGTAATCGAGCTGAGCCAGTTTGATGTCCACTTTGTGCCACGAACAGCCATCAAGTCCCAGGTACTCGCTGACTTCGTTGCCAATTGGACTATGCCAGATAACAAATCAGACAACCAAGGCGACAATGAAACATGGACAATGGCGTTCGATGAGGCACTCAACAGCCAAGGAACTAGGGCAGGATTTATCTTGACGTCTCCCTCCGAAGATCAATTCAAGCACGCAATCCACCTCAACTTCAGGGCGACCAATAACACTGCAGAATACGAAGGACTACTCGCCGGGATACGAGCTGCAACCACACTTGGGGCCAAGCGACTAATCGTCAAAGGGGACTCTGAACTAGTCGCGAACCAGGTACACAAAGATTATAAATGCTCTAATTCCGAGTTATCTAAGTATCTCACAGAAGTCAGGAAGCTAGAGAAAAAGTTCGATGGGATCGAGGTCCGACACGTCTACAGTAAGGACAACATCGAGCCAGACGACCTAGCACGACGTGCATCCAGACGAAAATCGCTCGAGCCCGGCACTTTTCTCGATATCTTGATGAAGCCATCGGTGAAAGAGGTTAGCGGCGAAGTCAGCCCGAACACCCCCGACATTAGCTCGGAGGTCACCGAGGCAGAACGCGCCGTTGCCGACATCGAAACCACAGACGACTGGCGCGTCCCACTAATCAAATTCATCAGCAGCGAGGAGTTGCCCGAGGACGATACAGAAGCCGAGAAAATAACCCGTAAAGCAAAGATCTACTCTATGGTCAGCAACGATCTATACAAGAAAGCGCTAAACGGGGTACTTCTCAAATGCGTCTCGACCGACGATGACAGACACCTCCTCCTCGACATACATGAAGGCATATGTGGGTCACACGCCACCGGTCGAACATTGGTCGGCAAAGCTTTTCGACAAGGCTTTTTCTGGCCAACCGCCCTTAAAGATGCATGTGACATGGTCCAGCGATGTGAAGCCTGTCAATTCCACAGTAAACACACAAAGCTACCTGCGCAAGCGCTCCAGACTATCCCTCTGACTTGGCCATTCTCGTGCTAGGGGCTAGATATACTTGGGCCATTCCCATGAGGACAGGGCGGCTACAGATTCCTATTCGTGGCGATCGATAAATTCACCAAATGGATCGAAGCAGTACCCACGGGGGAAATCAAGGCCGACAACGCCATCAAATTCATCAAAGGGATATTTTGCAGATACGGACTACCACACCGCATCATAACTGATAACGGCTCCCAGTTCATCAGCGCTGATTTCCAGGACTACTATATCGGGCTGGGGGTCAAAGTATGCTTCGCCTCGGTCTCTCACCCTCAAAGCAACGGACAAATCGAGAGGGCAAACGGCATAGTACTACAAGGGATGAAAACCAGCATCTACGACATACTCATGTCACACAACAAAAGGTGGGTTGAAGAACTCCCGTCAGTACTATGGGCCGTACGCACCACACCGACAACGTCTAATAAGGAAACACCCTTCTTCCTCGTGTACGGCTCTGAGGCCATGCTCCCAGGCGAGCTACAACATCAGAGTACACGAGTACAGAAGTACTCCGACGAGAACCAGGAGGAGCAGCGAGATATCGATGTAAATCTTCTCGAGGAGCATCGGGAACGAGTTGCCGTCTGAGCAGCCAGCTATCAACAGACCCTCCGCTGTTATCACGAGAAGCGCATCCGTGCACGCATACTTTCGATCGGCGACTATGTCCTCCGATGAGTTCAAAGCCAAGCAGGGCGAAACAAACTCTCACCTAAATGGGAAGGAACTTACACGATCACACAAGTCTTGCGGCCAAGCGCATTCAAAATCGCAGACGGCGACGGTCGTGAATTAGCAAATTCTTGGAACATTGACCAACTACGTAAATTCTATGTATGAGTCAATATCATCCATACATGTAAGCACCCTTACAGTATCAATAAAGGCTATTTCTAGGCCCATATCACAATCAACGTGTTTCGCCCGATGATCCCCCACTCTGATGACACCTAGCGTTGAAACCTGTCCTTATGTCCCTTTACGCCGTCTCGACAAGGCCTCCGAGGAACCTAAGGGATCTTTGGCTGGGGACGCCCAAAGCCGATAAGGCCTTGTCAGATCCTGTAGAGACGAAAGACCATGTAAGATCTTGTCGTGTAAGAGTTCTCGCCGTGCGTATTAACCAAGCCGTGAAATCGGAAATCAACTTTCCAACTTCACGGCTGGGGGCTAGGATCAGAGCTTATTCAACCAAGGCAGGTCAAAGGTCCAAGAGCCTTATCCTCCGAGAAAATTCCTCCGACGACAAGGCTGGGGGCTAGGGAGAGTGTACGACTCAAACGGCTGACTAAAGTCGTTAACTGAGAACGCACTCTTACACATGACATCCAGAGTAAGAGGCATTTGTCAAAGATAGATTTCTTTATTCACAAAATACTCCTTACAGTTTTTTCACAAATCTTTTGCTACATTACATCTTTTTCCTAAGATATTTGTCACAAGGTACGAGTACTACCAAGAGGGCCAACGCCAGTCCATAGACTGGAAGATCTTTTCGGCCAACGGCGACATTGACCTTGCCAGATGGTCTATCTCCGCCGAAGTCCTCCGAGAACGAGCAAAACACTCACGAAGGTGTTCGAGCTCCAGGTGCGGGCGATAATCTCGTAGGCAAGCCAACACGTGCCCCCCGGCATACCGGCTCGATCGACGACACTCCTGCTTCAAGGCCTCGTCGATACGCTTGTCGATTCCATCGAGTTGGGCACAGGCCCCATTAAGCCACGAGATGTACCCGGCCGCTGACTCCTCGGGATCTCCGCGGACTACTTGAAGCTCCTTGCATACTCTGGCCATGGATGTGCAGCAAATCTTCAAGTACGAGTTAAACCATACCTCACGGCCTCGGAGCGTTTCCACAGCCTGCTCTTTCGTCACGGCCAGCATGGTTCTCTCGAGCTCCGCCACTTCAAACTTCGTCTTCCAGTATTGGATACGACGATCTTGGCTAGCAAGGGCACCCTCGATATCTGCTAAATGTGATAACCACTAAGTCAAGCTGTACATCTCTTTTGGCAACATGGCTGACCTAGTCAGGTGGGCATTAAGGGGTGAAGGGACTACTAACCTGAGGAAGTCGTCGCCATCCTTCCCTCTATATCAAGGGGTTGATCCACATGGTCAGGCGAGACGTGTGGTTCGAACTCGAATACCGGAATTACTGCCAGTGACTCGGGCTGCCCACGCTGCTGGACATCCTCGTCATCAGTATCTCTACAAGAGGACAAAAGTTCCCGAGGTCAGCATACTAAAGTAAGCCGGGATAGTAATCGCATGCACAAAGACGGTCAGAGTTCGAGTTTTACACATTATCTAGGAAATACAAGAAGTCCTACTCTTCAAAAAGGGGGAGAACAGACTCTCCCAGATCACCGATTTCTTCCATCACCTCCTTACGCGTGTCGCTGGCCGCCCCCTGGTCCAAGATCTCGCGCAGATCAAGTTCAGGACGCGACAGCCTTACACACGCGAGGACATGACACGCCCCGGTGTAGATTCCGTTTGACGTCTCCTCCGCAATCCTAGCTGCATGCTTGGAGGGGATTTCCCCCATTGCCGTCGCCAGTTCCGCGAGAGAGGAGGTCAGCGAAAACTCATCGGGATTCGCCGGGATCGTGGACGTGACGCCGCATACCCCGGCGAGCTGGTGAAGGCCGGTGTAGGTGACCCTCAACGAGCCCCGGATCTCAGATAGGTTGTTCCCGAGTTCTGACATTCGGTCCTCGAGCCCCTTCCGTTGTCGCTCGTTGCCGGTCGCCAACTCCCTCATCTTCGTGAGGTCTTCACGGGCTTTAGCCAACTCGCGCACAAGTCTGTCAGCGCGTTCGCCGTCGCCGCTTCCGACCTCGCCTCCGCAATCTCGCAGCCAATGCCGCGAGCACCGGCTTCGAGGAGGCGCCCCATCTCGACTTGGAGCTCCTCCCAGGTGAGGACTGCAGCTGGCAGATCACGACCTGCCGCGGGGTCGCTGACTGGGCCACTAGGCGTCGCCTCCCAGCTCCCGGCTGCGGGCATGACATCCGTCGAGGCCACAAGGGGCGACGCACTAGAAGCTCTTCCGGACTTGGCTCGCGCAGCCTTTGCTCGCGCCTCCCTACGGGACGACCACGAGTCAGACAATAAGCGAATAAGAAGCGCGGGGATTCAAGAATTCATCTACTTACTTCTCGCCAATCGTCACAATGCGTTGTCGTCGTGGAGGTGGGGGAGATGCATCCGAGGCCTGGAATACAATCAACGCAAAGTAAGGAAAAATCCTTCTTGCTGCATGATTTAACGACAAAATAAATTACCGAGGGGGTCGACACCATGCGACGTTGTCCGCTTACAGACGAGAATTTCCTCGGCTTTATCGGAACATTGCCACCACTAGTGGTGGCAGCATCAGATACCTCCTTGACGGCCTTCACTTTCAAAGATGACGCCACCTGATGGTCCGCGAGCGGTCCGATGATATCAGTCAAAGGAAGGGCCTACGCTCAATCAAGTCATAAAGTGATTTCGAAAGGAGAATGCGGGATGTTCACCAAATATACTTACGTTGATGGCTTCATCACGTTCCGCTGCCCCCTTTTCACAAAGGGGCACAGGGATGTCACTCGCCGTAGTCGGGCCGCTGATCATCACTTGGCCGACGCGGCGCTCCACGTTTTCGCCGCTCAGACCTGTTAATCGAGAACCAACCTTCGATAAGTCAAGAGGAATGCGGACACAAGTATGTCAAGATGAATGCGAGAAAGATACCCCGAGGAGAAACCCGGGTCGCGTCCTCTGGCCCGGAATAGTTATAAGCTGGATGGGCCCGAGCCTGAAGCGGCTAGATCCGCCTACCAACGAAGTCTGCAACGACTTCATATCCCGACAAACCCTGTACTCAGAGATCGTCGATGATGTCGAGAAACGACTGAAGAGAGGGGGTCAAGGGGGGCTTGGCGGTCCAAGACGGAATCTTGTCCGGTTGATCTTCGGGAACCACGAAGACAGGGTTCGAGTCCTTGATCTCAAGATAAAACCACCTATTCCTCCACTTGCTGCGAGAAGAAGGGCACTGGAAGGGAATGTAACGCAACTTCAGGCCATCCCGAAGTCGGAACCCAACGCAACCAGATACCCTGTTGGATTCCATCCAACGCAGTTCGTAGTAAAAGCAAAAAAGATCAAGGAAAGGCTCTACCCCGATGTAGGCCTCGCAAAGATGCACAAAGATGCTAAGGAAGGCGATGGAATTGGGGTTCAAATGGAGAAGAGAAAGACCATAGAAATTCAAAACCAGGAGAAGAAATTCAGAAGGAGGAGGGAGAAAACCGCAGAGAACATAATCTTCGATCGCAACCATGCGACCCAAGATGGGCTGAGGATTAGTACCTCCTACTTCCCTCTCCATGGTTCCACAGCCAGGAAGAGCGCCATCCTCCTATAGTTTCTTTAACGTTGCACTGGTGGAAGCCGATTTGCCGAGGTCCATTGCTGATCGAAGGTCGCCGGAAAACGAGCCTAGATTGATGAACTAGGGTTTCTTGCGGCGGCGGAGAAGGCAAAGAGTGCTTGCAGTGGGGTGTGTTTAACAGGTTTGGCGGACTTCAAAATGGACTCCCAAAATTCCTTTAAATAGGCGCACTACCGACGGTGCGAATTCCAGGGAATAGAGAGAGATGCCCGCCGGAAATTTCTGGTCCCATTACACGCGGCGGTTTTTTGGACTTCAGTTTAAAATTCGTTCGTGACCGTTGGGCTTCAAATGGCGTGCTCGACTACGGTCTATCTCCGCGGTCCTCGCACCGGGAATGACAACAGTCTCGACACCCGAAGTCGCAAATGGTTGCACGAGTTCATTTTAAGCAGAAGTTGGGGGCTACTGTCAGGGTTACAGGTTAGGCATACCCTTTACCCTTCGATATACGTCACATATCGGTATGGTATACCTACACGCATACGGATGCTTCCCGCGTACTCTAAGGAAATCCTTCACAGAGTCTATAGATGGGAAGAATCCTACTCGGACAAGATTGGGTCGTTAATGTATCGTACAGGGTCTGACATCTCCGAGTTCTACTTGGAGACCTCCAGATCTGCGATATAAAAGGGACCCCCCGGGGAGGGCCTAAGGCATCGAATCTCAGAGCCAGCACAACCCACACAGCCTACGAAGCCAGAGCCTGCAGGGAGCCAAGTCATCGGGATCTAGTCGAACCAACTCGACTATGATCTCGCCGGATCCGACAAGTTCCCTTGTTCTCTTTGTAACCTGTGTTTTCTACCATATAATCCCACATCAATTGGATTAGGGCTATTACCTATCAAGGGGCCTGAACCAGTATAATTCTTGTCTTTTGTTTGCTTGATGACGTACTACGTAGATCCTTGTACCAATGTACCCCAATACCCTCTATATCCGGTCTACGGGTATCACCCATCGACAGACAATGCCCCCCTGAATCATGCCCGATAGGGTTAGCGGGCAAATCTTTCTGCCCGTACCCCGATGGATACCCGGAGAGCACCCGACGCTGACGATCTGAGAAGTGCCTGTCATTGCTTGCATCATCGCTCGCCGCCGCCGAGACTCTACTGATGCTGTCGATAGGAG